>NC_138345.1:56447386-57094886 GCF_046562875.1 Panthera onca
TACATGATTGAAGCTGCTCTTTAAGGTAACTATTTAGATAATAACTTTACTCAAATTCTTGCCTAGAGGTGGAAGAAATTAGATGTTGGGTTTGCTTTCTGATGTCAAAGACAGAGTCAGAACTGCTTTGGCTCACTGAGGTATGTAGGGCAAACTGCCAACTCAGGAACACACATTATATGTATTTTAAAAAAATAAGAAAAGCTTGTAATAGGCACTGCCACAGTGTGTTGATAAAATGTCATCCTATAATCAGATGATCACATTCTTCTGTTTCTTCGTTGTTCATATGGAAGAAAATACAGAGATGAGTGGTCAGGAGAGAGGGACCACTTGCTTCTAAACTCTTGATGGTTGTTTCTAAGACTACTTGTAGCAACATTTGAATAGATTTAAGCTGCTCTCAATAATATCTTCATATCTTGTTCCTCAAAAAGATCACCTCATTGGAGAAAAGGGCTATAAATAACTATAAACACTATAAATAATAGTGTTTCTCTGAAATGGCATCGTAAGATACAGGGAGTCTAGATATGGCAAAGGATTGGCAAAAGTATATGTATTTAGTTCACGGTATTGTATAACCATCTATATGACAGTGAAGGGGCCAGAGATAACCTAGGAGTTCATGACAGTTGAATAGCCCAAAGATAGAAATAACTGTATGGAAAAAAACCTGAAGCTTAGCAGTCCTCTCCATATCTTGCAAGGGCCTTAGGGATGGCTAAGCTTGAGATAGACTTTATATGGGAAAAGGCTTTCCTAATATGTTTCCAGAAGCTCAAATCTACCATCTGGTTGAAGCAGCTGTGAGGAAAACCTTTGTTGTGTTGTTTTGCAATTTGTTTCCACTAGTGTCAGACAGAAACTCAATGCAGTAGGAAAGGGATGCAGTACAAACAAAATTAAATTATTTAAAATAAATAATTGGAATTAGAGCATCAGAAATGCCTAGGAAATAACTGGCATGCCTGAAACTTTCACTGAGGGTACATACAAGGATGCTATTTCTAGGAACAGTGAAATAGAGAAATGTCCCTTTTTGGAGTTTTAATTAATCAGAAGTAAAAGAATGCTTCTGATTTAAATTTTGGATCAGGCATCCAAGGTATGCTCAACATTATTAAAAACAATTTAATAGTCTGTTAACATTAAGGAGTTCTACCAAAGTACATCTTTAATGAGAAATCTGATTTAGAAGTCATTTTTAAATGTATTTTTGTATACAAATCATACATGGTTATGGGAGAGAATTAAAATAAAAAAATATTTTTGAAAAACATTCACAGTCACACCATGTAGATGACTTAATATTTGCTTGCTTATATTATATGCAGCTTACGGGGTATATTATATCTACTATTATGTGTTATATCAAATTGAACATAACCCTCATTGGTGCAGGCATTTGTTTTTGTTTTGTTTACTTTTGTTTATTGCTGTATCTTCACTGTCTATATCATTGCCTACTTTATCGTAGGTACTCAATAAATATTTTTTGAATTAATTAATATGCTCATCATAATTGTATAATTAAAATAAAACATATGCGATACATGTAACTTACACAGATCACCTTGTATCTTCATTTTTTCATTTAATATTAAGAAATCTGCTAGTGAATAATTTTAATGACTACATTAGATTCATTTCCTGAATATAATGGTTTTCATCATTTCCTTAGGAGTTAGCTTTAGAGGTGGAATGTTAGACAGTGGATATGAATATTTTCATATATCTTGATATATATTTCAAAACAGCCCTACAAATGATTGTATCACTTTATATCAGTAATCTTACAATTTATACTCTCTTCCCAAGCACCAGAGTTTTTATTTTTAAAAACTATGAATTGAATAGAAAAAAAAGATGTGATGTCTCCCTGATATCTTAAAAATTTTTATTTGCTTACCAATAAATTTGAACATTTTATTATTTGTATTAGATATTTATAAATAATTTCTTCATATACCTAATTCATTTGTGGGAAGTGGTTTTTGTTTCCCATATTAATTTTTTAGATGTTATGTTAGCTACATTAGAGCATTGGCTTTCATATAAAACAGACATGGCTTTTCATTTGTTAATTTGGTTTTTTTTTGTTTTATTTATTATTTTAGTGTAAATACATTTTAATATTTGATTTAACAACATCTAGCAATCTTTTCATTTCCTAGAAACTCTTCTTTTAATTTTGTTTATTTCTTTGCTTTTATGCTTAATAAAGTCTTTACTATACTTCGATCCATTTCATCTAATTTCTAAAATTTTTGGTATAGTTAACATATAGAAGTATATTAGTTTCAGGTGTACAACACAGGGAATCAATAATTCCATACATTACTCAGGGCTCATCAAGATAAGTATAATCTTAATCACCTTCAGCTATTTTACCCATCCCCCTGCCTACCTCCCTCTGGTAACCATCAGCTTGTTCTTTATAGTTAAGAGTCTGTTATTTGGTTTGTGTCTTTTTTTCTTGTTCATTTCCTCAATTCTGCATATGAGTGAAATTATATAGTACTTGTCTTTCTCTCATTAACTTATTTCACTCAGCATTATATTCTCTAGGTTCATCCATGTTGTTACAAATGGCATGATTTCATTCTTTTTTATGGCTAGGTAGTATTCTATTGTGCATGTATACTACATATTCTTTATCCATTCATCTGTCAAATGGACACTCAAGCTGCTTCTGTATCATGGCTATTGTAAATAATGATGTAACAAACATAGGGATGCATATATCTTTTCAAATTAGTGTATTTATATTCTTTGGGCAAATACCCAGCAGTGGAATTACTGGATTATATGGTAATTCTATTTTTAATTTTTAAAAATATTTTTAAGTTTCTTTATTTTGAGAAAAGGAGCAGGGGAGGCGCAGAGAAAGAGGGAGAGAGAATCCCAATCAAGCTCCACGCTGTCAGCACAGAGCCCAATGCAGGGCTTGATCTCATGAACCATGAGATCATGACCTGAGCCAAAATCAAGAGTCAGACACTTAACGAACTGAGCCACCCAGGCACCCCTATTTTTAATTATTTGAGGAACTTCCATAATGGTTTCCATAGTGGCTGCACTACTTTTCATTCCCACCAACAGTGCACAAGGGTTCCTTTTCCTCTACATCCTCATCAACACCTTTGTGTTTCTTGTGTTTTTGATTTTAGCCATTGTAACAGGTTATGAGATGATATCTCATTACAGTTTTGGTTTGAATTTCCCTGATGATAAGTGATCATGTGTCTGTTGTCATCTGTACATTGTCTTTGGAGAAATGTCCTTCATGTCTTCTGCCCACATTTAATTGGGTTATTATGTTTTTTTTAATGTTGAGTTATATAAGTTCTTTATATATTTTGGATACCGATCTTTTATCCAATATGTCATTTGCAAATATCTTCTCCTATTCAGTTAGGTTATCTTTTAATTTTGTTGATTGCTTTCTTTGTTTGTGCAGAAGTTTTTTTTTATTTTTTATTTTTATGTAGGGCCAATAGTTTACTTTTGCTTTTGTTTTCCTTGCCAGAAAAATGTTGCTGCATCTGATGTCAGAGAAATTCTGCCTGTGCTTTCTTCTAGGATTTTTATGGTTCCAGGTCTTACATTTATTTAGGTCTTTAATCCATTTTGAGTTTACTTTTATGTATGGTATAAGAAAGTGGTCCAGTTTCATTCTTTTGCATGTAGCTGTCCAGTTTTCCTGACACCATTTGTTTAAGAGACTATCTTTTTCCCATTGCATATTCATTGATCTATTCATTGATCTATGTGACTATTTTTGTGCCAGTACCATACTCTTTTCATTATTACAGCTTTGAAGTGTATCTTGAAATCTGGGATTTTGATACTTCTAGGTTTTTTTTTCCTTTTTTTCAAGATTGCTTTGGCTATTTAGGGTCTTTTGTAATTCCTTACATACAAATTTTAGGATTATTTGTTCTATCTAGTTCTGTGAAAAATGCTGTTGTTACTTTGATAGAGATTGCATTAATCTGAAGATTGCTTTGGGTATGATGGACATTTTAACAATATTTGTTCTCCTAACCCATGAGCATGGGATATCTTTCCATTTGTTTTTGTTTTCAATCTCTTTCATCAATGTTTTATAGTTTTGAGAGTACAGGTGTTTTATTTCTTTAGTTAACTTTATTCCAAGGTACTGTATCAATTGTGATGCAGTTGTAAATGGGGTTGTTTCCTTAATTTCTCTTTCTGTTACTTCATTATTAGTGTATAGAAATACAGTGGATTTCCATACACACACACACACACACACACACACACACACACGTGTGTGTGTGTGTGTGTGTGTGTGTGTATGCATTTCTTGTGACCTTACTGAATTCGTTTATCAGTTCTAGCAGTTTTTTTGATTGAGTCTTTAGGATTTTCTATACATAGCATTATGTCATCTGCAAATAGTGAACAGTTTACTTCTTCCTTACCAAATTGGATGCCTTTTATTGCTTTTTCTTGCTGATTGCTGTACTTCCAGTACTATGTTGAATAAAAATGGTGAGAATAGACATCTTGTCTTGTTCCTGATCTTAGGGGAAATGCTCTCAGTTTTGACTATTGAATATGACATTTGCTGTGGGTTTTTCATATATGGCTTTTATGATGTTGTGGTATGTTCCCTTTGAACTTACTTTGTTGAGGGTTTTTATCATGAATGGATTTTATACTTTGTCAAACGTTTTTCTTCATCTGTTGAAATGATAATATAGTTTTTATCCTTTCTCTTGTGATGTCATGCTTCACATTGATTGATTTGTAAATATTGTACCACACTTGCAGCCCAGGAACAAATCCAACTTGATCATAGTGAATGATTTTTTCAAATGTATTACTGAATTTGGTTTGCTAATACTTTATTGAGGATTTTTACATCTAGGTTTATCAGAGATCTTGGCTATAGTTTTCCTTTTTTGAAATGCCTTTATCTGATTTTGGTATCAAGGTAATTCTGGCCTCATAGAATGAATTTGGGAGCTTTCTTTCCTCTTTTTTTTTTTCCTTGTTGATTTTCTGTGTGGATGATCTATCCATTGTTGTAAGTGGGGTGTTAAAGTCACAATACCACTATTGTATTACTATTGATTAATCCCTTTATGTTTGCTATTAGCTCTTTATGTATTTAGGTGCTTTATGTTTGGTGCATAAATATTAACAGTTGTTATATCATCTTGTTGGATTGCTCTCCTTATGGCTATATAGCGTCCTTCTTTTTCTTTAGTTAACAGCCTTTGTTTTAATGTATATTTTGTCAGCTATGAATATTGCTACCCCAGATTTCTTTTCACTTCCATTTATGTGATAAATGCTTTTCTATCCCTTTACTTTCAATCTGCATGTGTCTTTAGGTCTGAGTCTCTTGTAAGCAGCATATATATGAGTTTTGCTTTTTTATTCATTCAATCACCCTATTACTTTTATTGGAGTATTTAACCTATTTACATTCAATGTAATTATTGATAAGCATGTATTTATGACCATTTTGTTACTTATTTTACAGTTGTTTTTGTAGTTCTCTGTTCCTTTCTTCTTTTCCTCTTTTCTCTTATGGTTTGCTTTCTTTAGTGATATACTTGGAATTTTTTTCCTCTGTTTTTGCACATCTGTTATTGGTTTTGATTTTTGGTTACCATTAGGTTTATATATAACATCTTATGCATATAGCAGTCTATAATGTTGATGGCTGCTTGAGTTTGAACCCATTCTTTACTCCTCTGCCCCCTATGTTTTAGGTATCTAGTGTCATACTTTATATCCTTTTGCTACTCCTTTCCTTTCCACTCAAAGAATCTCCTTTGAACATTTCTTGTAAGTCTGGGTAAGTCTCCTTTGAGCATTTCTTGTAAGTCTTGTAAGTCTGGGTTAGCAAGTCTTGTAAGTCTGAATTCCTTTAACTTTTCATTTGTCTGTGAAACTCTTTACCTCTCTCTTAATTCTAAATGATAGCCTTGCTGGATAGAGCATTCTTGGCTGCAGGTTTTTTCCTATCAGAACTTTGAATATATCATGCTACTCCCTTCTAGCCTGCAAAGAAAGTTCTGCTGAAAAATCTGATAGCCTTATGGGATTTCCTTTTTATGTAACTGTTTTCTTCTCATTTCTGCTTTTAAAATTCTTTTTATCACTATGTTTTGCTATTTTAATTACTATGTGTCTTGCTATGGACCACCTTGGGTTGATTTTGGAGGGTGGGACTCTGTGTGACTCCTAGGTATGGATTTCTGTTTCCCTTCCCAGATTTAGAAAATTTTAATCTATTATTTCTTCAAATAATTTTTCTTTCCCCTTTATCTCTCTTCTTTTTCTGAGATCCCTATAATGTTATGATGCTTGATGGTGCCACTGAGTTTCCTACATTTATTTTCATTTTTTATTGTTTTTCTCTGTCTCTTGTTCAGCTTGATGGCTTTCCATTATTCTGTCTTCCAGGTCAATGATTCATTCTGCTTTCTCTAGGCTACTATTTATTCCACTAGGGTATTTTTAATTTCATTTATTGAGTTGTTCATCTCTGATTTTTTTTCTTTTCTATGTTGTGCTGAGGGTCTCACTGAGGTCCTCCCCTCTTTTCTCAAGTCCAGCGGGTATCTGTATGATTATTATTGTAAATTCTTTGTCAAACATATTACTTATTTCCATTTCATTTAGCTCTCTTGCTATGATTTTGTCCTGTTCTTTCATTTGGGACATATTCCTCTGTCTCCTCATTTTATCTAACTTTATATGTCTGTTTCTATGTGTTAGGAAAGTCAGCTATGTCTCCTATTCTTGAAAGTAGTGGCCTTATGAAGAAGACATCCTGTAATGCTCTGTAGTGCAGTGTCCCTTGTTCACCAGAAAGTGGCACTTCAGAGGTGTCTCCTGTGTGTGTTGCATTCTTCTATTATTGTGGCTGAGCCACTTTTTCCTTCAGTGCAGTCATCTTCAATGGCTCTCTTTGCCTGTTGTGGGCAGTGTTTGCTCCCCGTGTTGTTAATGAGCAAGTGTGGGGGTGCTTTGGGTTTGAATTGAGTCAGACAAAGTGTTTGCCAGAGATGCATCAGTGTTGAATTGCATGGTGCTTTCCCTGTGTTATACCCTGCGAAGCTTTCATTGATGAGTAAGATCTGCAGTGAAGCCAACACTCTGCCTCCAGCCCCCTGCTGGGGCCACAGTTAGATTGGTGTGTGTGGTTGTCTTCCATTCTCCCTAGGGCAGGAGTCACTTTGGAGTGGTGCTGGCCCCTGTTGGGGCTGCTTGCACACTGCTATGCTTCAAGCACCACTTTGGATGGACTTCTGCCCAGGGCGGATTGGAAGGGGAGGTCCACAGGTGAATATGGGATTGGGGCATGTGGTATTGTCAAGGTTTTCACAGGTCTGTTGTAGGAGGGGACCTGGAGCCACTTTAGAACACTGCTGTCACAGGGCTAGAGGGCGTGTGTTCACAGGAGAATGGGGGGTATTGTCAGCAAGTTAGTTGGAGAGTGCTGGTATTGTGTTGATTCCCACAGGTGTCTCTGTGTCTAGGTTGGGGGATGGAGAGTAAATGGCACCCTCCAGATCCTTTGTTTCCTGAGAAATCTAACGATCCCTCTCCTTTTAGCATATGCTATGGATTACTAAATAAGTCTTTTTTCCATATACCCCGAGCAATTTTCAAACTGCTGCTTCTATGTTGTATCTCTGCATCACTGTTTGTCATGCTGTCCCTTTAAGGGCAGGCACTCATTTTCCTCTTGCCATCCTGGCTGTCTCAGAGCTGAGCCTGCTGATTTTTTTTTAATTTAATTTTTTTGTTATCTCTACACCCAATGTGGGGCTTGACCTCACATCCCTGAGATCAAGAGTCACATGCTCTTCTGACTGAGGCTGCCAGGCACCCTGAACCTGCTGATTATTAAAGTTCTAGGTGTTAAGCCCTGCTGATTCTAAGAACATACAAAATTAGGCCCCTTTGGTTTTCAAATGTTACGAGGATTCATTTTCCCTGTGTGGGGTCCCTGTTCCTGGGGTGCTTGGCAAGCACCTTCTCTACCCCCCAAGACCTTCCTCCCTCCCAGGGACAGTCCAAGAGCCCATTAAGCTCAGGACCACGTCTCCACCCTTTCTACCCTCCTCAATATGGCTTTTTCTCTGCATTTAGCTGTGGAGGGTCTGTTCTGCCATTCTTAGGGTCATTTTCTGGGTTGGACATAGGTGTTATCTAGGTGTATTCATGGGATAGGGCGAGTTTAGCATCTTCCTGCTCTTCCAACTTCCCTGGAAGTCCATTTTACCTATTTTGTTACTCAACTATAATTAATATGGATTTACTTAAAATACTTAACCAATTATCTTAGATTCATTTGTTAAAAAATCCATTTATTATCTGCTAACTTAAAATACCATTTTATATATATTTAGTATATAATATGGACCTTTGATGGGATTTTTTACAAAATTTATCTTCTTTTTAACTAATCTGTCCTGTTTTATTTTTATTCTATTTTCAATATAGTTGTTTTTAGTATCTTTTAATATTTAGTTAAGTCTTGCTTCATTAGTTATCTTTCCTAAAAAATACATACTGTTCTGCTTATTGATGAATGATGGAGTAATTTTAAGTTTCAAGAATTGGGAATTTTAACTGATACATTTATTAAATACAAAAATTAATTTTGAGAGTTTGATATGAGAGTTTGATAATGAAAATACATTATTGAGCCTTTCTTCCGGGATATGGTAGACATTTCTAATAGTGTGTCTTTCATGACATATAGTTTTATACTGTTATTCCTATACCTGTATATTTCTTGTTGAGCTAATTCACATATTTAGCAGTTCTGTCTTCACTTTGCAGTTTAATGAAATAGTCTTTGTTTTAGTATTTTCTTTCAATTATTCTTTATGACCTCCTTTTATTTTATATATGTATTTGTATAATGTCTTGCTGATTTTTTAACTTTTAATCTTTTTATTTCACTAAGAATAGGTGAATCTCTTAAACACATAGCATTAAGATGCATTACCTCTGATTTATCAAACTCATCTAAAGATCTTTATTCTTTCATACAAAATACAATTGGTCTATATTTATCATTATTATTGACATTTACCATACTTTGTCATCGTATACACTACATTTTTAAATTTTGCTGATTAATTTATGTTTATCTTTGTAAATAGATTGTTTTTTCTGCATTTATTTAAAATTCTATTATTTTAAGAGGCATAAATTATGTGTCTGTTAGCGGTTTATTAATATTAATAAAAATATTAACTGTAATTTTCCATTCAATCTAACATAAAAAATGATAACTTTTAATGTCTCTTAAGGTATTTTTAATTTCTTTTTAAGATACATAATGAAACACAATTTTGCTTTTATCTGAATTTAGAGTCATGCACTTCTCTTTGTGTGCATATACCAGTATTAGAATAAGATTGTTATTCATTAAAATTTACACATTATACTCACTGCTTTCTGAACAATTTTGACATTGTGACATTTAATTTTAAAGTCATGTATAAAATAATTATTAAAAATGAATCTATGTTTAGCTTTCTCATTACTTATTGCATGTTTTTAAGTTTTTCATTTTTTATTTTACCTTATCTCTGTTTTTTCAAAAGTCTTTAATTACAAATTACATAGAAGGCATTGTATCTTCCATGTTCTTGCATACCTGAGAATATATTTTCTTCAAATATGAAAATGAAATTTTTATCATCTTAATCTACAAAAGTTTCTCTGCTTATAGTTACATTATCCTTATTAATATCATGAAGGAAAACTACATGCCATTGTGATATATTCATAATGCTTGAAGAAATTTTCACAATCTTTGTATTTCTTCTGGAAATGTTTAATGACATTCGTTTCTCCCAGTCATTTAACATTAAGTGTGGGCAACCTACACAATTGCTAACATGGGTCTTTTTTAGTTCAGAATATTTTCTCTAGTTATGTCTTTGATTGTGACCAAAGGTTGTTGCTTCTTCTTCAAGTGGAGTACTTATACTTACATTCTCTTTCTCTGTTTTTCAAGTCTTTCACTTTCTCAGTACTTGCTTTTAACATTTTTACCTTCTTGTTCTGAGATGTAAGACTTTTTTTTTTCTTTCTTTCTTTCTTTCTTTCTTTCTTTCTTTCTTTCTTCTCTGATATGTAATTTACAAATATGGATGTCAAATGACAAATTACACTTTCTTATTTATCATTTCTATATTTTAATACCTCCAGTTATTGCATATTTGTTTCCTGGAATTGTTTTCTATTTACATCTATTTGTAGTCCATCCTATTGACTTTTTATTTTGGATTTTGTCTCAACCTTTTAATAGAATTATAGTGGCTATATCTTCTTAAATTTTGTTGAGTGTGCCAATTATTTTTGAAATTTTTTTTCTAATTTTTGTTTTTTTTTGAAAAAATTTGTAATGCTTATTTATTTTTGAGAGAGATAGAGAGAGACAGAGGGCAAGCAGGGCAGTGGCAGAGAGAGAGGGAGGCACAGAATCTGAAGTATGCTCCAGGCTCTGAGCTGTCAGCACAGAGCCAGAAGAGGGGCTTGAACACACAAAACATGAGACCATGACCTGAACCGAAGTCAGATGCTTAACTGACTGAGCCACTCAGACACTCCTCTAATTTTCAATATAAATCTATTTTTTGAGATTTCAGTTTCTTAGTCCATTGTTTATTAGTCCATTATTTAAATACCTTTTAAAAATATATATATAGGTATATGTAATAGGTATTATATAAAATTATATTTTATATATTATATATTTAAAAAGATATTATATATGTTATATATAATATATATGTGTGTGTGTGTGCGTATTGTTTTACTTTGATTTTACTCAAATGAGGCAATGTGTTTCCAGACTTAATATTTACTAATGACATGAGTGAGGGTTACCTGAGGCTGAGAGATGACTGATATTATCTTATTATTTTTCTTAGCTGGGATTCAAGTTGAACAGCACCTACCTGATTCTTTACTTTTAGCAGACGTTAATATATTATTTCCTAACCAATGGAGCATTTGAAATGCTACACTACTAAGCTGGCACTGCCCTGGGGCTCCTTTTTATCTCTGTTTGACCTAATGTACTTTGGTCATAGAAACTATACCTCTTAAGCTGCAAACCATGCTTATTGTCAATTTATCACTCTCTTGGCTTTTGTAATTTTCTAAATCTGAATGCATGTAAATTTCTGAGATTGAAGAAACAGGAAAGGGACAGTCTTTCTCTCAAAAGTAGCACCTTGTGAGCAGGCTTGAGTTGGCATAGGCTGTGGGCTCTGAGGTAATGGGAAATACAATATATCTTATTAATTGTTTTCATGTAGTCCGCTCAAAGACAAAGCCTGGAGAAGCATTTTCTAAATCAAACTTCATCTGCCTTACACTTGGGATTCCTTTCTTCTGGCATATGTTTATTTTCTTTTCTTTAGTATTAATGTTTATGAGCATTCCTTTTTTTATTGTCTCTAGGTTTTTTTAAGTTGGAATTTGTGAAGATCTACATGTAGGATCAAATCCAAGATCAATATAATTATGTCCATGTTTTGATTTTTTTAGAAGAATGTAATGCCTATGAGTCCTGTATTTGAGCTGTGCAAAATTACATGAATAGCAAAATTACATGACTATGTTGTTGATGATTTCTAAATCTACGAGCAAGTATCAACTAATGATTTGTTAATAAGCAATAGCAAATATTATAAGAATTAATATCTTAAAATATGTCCAACTTATTAATGTAAGTTTATATTTCATAACTTAACATAATAAAAATCATTATAATAATAGCCAAAATGGCATCAGTGATTGTGATCCCAAACTTAGAGACTCAGAGATGCCTACAAAAATCAAATACTGTTGAAATGGTTTCCTATGCTCTACCCCCTGCCAATCAATGCTTGACCTTCTAGCTTTAGTACTAGTTGGATTTAAATTCTTCTAGGGATTTGTTCATCCTAATTCTGATTTCTGCTAAAGCACCTGGGTTAAAGCACCTAAAGCCATCACCATGTATTTACATCTTGGTCTTAAGGGAAGGTAGGTATGAGAAAAAGTAGAAAGGGAAAGATTGGGGAGCGAGGCTATATCACCAGGGTAAAAAGATGATGCCACTGTTGGAGAAAAAAATCAGAGCATAGAGAAGACAAATGATGAGTACTAAAAACAAGATTTGCCCACATTAATTTTGCTTAGTTAACCTTTACCTGACTGTTAGTCCATAAATGATCTCTAATCCGCTGTAAGTCATGATGAGTCTATTGATACATAGGGGTGGAGTATTTAATCAAACAATGTCCAGGAGTTGGAATTCATTGACTATGTGCAGTTGTTGAGGATGATTTTGAGGTTTTGAGATCTTCTATTTGTCACAGGTTTCAACATAGTTTTTATTTCTCTGAATGTGAAAATAAAATTTAAAAAAATTCATTAAAATAGAGCTCTACAGTGGCACCTGGGTGGCTCAGGTTGTTAAGCATCTGACTCTTGATTTGGACTCCGGTCACGATCTCATGGTTCATAAGATTGAGCCCCATGTCAGACTGCGCTGATAGTGTAAAGCCTGCTTGAGATTCTCTCTCTCTTTCTCTCTCTGCACCTCCCCTACTCGTGCTTTCTCTTTCTCTTAAAATAAATAAACTTTAAAAAAAGCTCTACAAGGATAGGGAATTTGTATTTTTCCCTTCTGCTTTCCTGGCATTTAGGAGAGTGTTTGGCACATAACAGTTGTTCAGTAAATATTTGTTGATTGAATAAGTGGATGAATGTACGATAAGTGAATTAAGTAGGCAATCATCAAAGGGCAGTAGCAAGGCTGTGGGACTTCAGCAAATGTTGCCTGGTGTAATGAATAGAGCCCTGGAAGAGACACCAGAAATGGCTTCTCCTTTCTTGCATGGGACTAAATTGCTGCATAACATTTAGACCAACACCTCTAGCCCTGATCATTGTTCCTCTAAACCTAAATTTTCTCTTTTATAATCTGAGTGCTGAGAGGGTTTCTGATGAATATAGTCAATATAAATTTCCAATTATTTATAATATTTATTTTTCCAATTATTTACTCTCATACTTAATGCATCATATCAGGCAGAAAATATCTGTTTCTCTCTTCCAGTAGATCTGTTAACCTCAGGGCAGATGCAGTACAAAGCAGTGGGGAGGGGGGAACGTAGTCTCACTGGACCGCTGCTGCTGTTGCTTTGTGTTATCATGTGGCATCACCTTTGACAGCTGATACCAGTCTGCCCAGTGATGATGCTCCCCTAATCCACATAGTTAGGCCCTCTGCAGTAGTTCCACAGGGAGGGAGGATAATTATAATCACTTGACTCATCTTGGGCAGCTCATAGGTTTCAATAGTTAGTGCTCAGCTCTTTATATCCTAAGCCCAACTGTCTGCCAGGGTGGCCAGTTAGCATGAGGACATGATTTGTTACAGTGTTTACAGTTTTTCTGAACCAGAACCACCACTACCTTCCCTTTGTAGGGCTCACACCTACAGAGGATGGACTAATTTTCTTTTAGGCCTTCAGAACACAAATGGTCTGATCATCTTTTCTGTTGACTATAAGACACACCAGCATTTGAAATATTTCAGTTTTAATTTTCATACATTTAAGTATTGCCCTCCTGCTTTTCTCTAGGCCAGGTCTTTTTATACATGCTTTCATTGGCCCAGAGGCATGTCACATAGTCCAGAAAGCTACCCATAAGTCCCTTGGTATCAAGGCCTGATAGTTACTTTTATTTGGGAAGTGGGGGATAGTAACTGAGATCAACTCTGATTAGCTATCTGGGATCAGCTTGAAGCATATTAGTTCAAAGGGGGTAATTATATTTTATACTCTGGCAAATATGATAACAAACCCTTTCTCCAGGCAATGGGGCACTTTGCCAAACTTCTAAGAAAAATGTCTCTTGATGCTTCCAGAGATTCCAAAACCCACCTTTTGGAAGGGAGCCAACTTCTTTCCAAAGTGATTTACCATTTTAGGAATTAGAATGATAATACACAGTTAAATCCATCTCTGGGCAGTGTGGATGGAGAAAAAGAAAGTAATGTCCACAACACTGTCAAGCTAGAACAGTATCTGATGTAATTTTGACTCTCATTGTCAAAGCCAATTTGAGGGAAAATTGTGAAAAAGACTGAGACCTATCATTGACACCTTACCCTGTACCTCATCGGCTCTTTTTCCATCCTATGATCCTGTGTCCTAAATTCCATTGCTCCAGCCCCCAGAGTCTCACGTGTGTGTTTCCCTTTTTCTTTCAGTGGGTTATCAAGTAATTCCTGCTAAAGCTTCAACTAGTAGCTAAGGTATTGTTCACTGGAATATATCATGGAAAAAATCTATATAAGGAGAATTTGCATTCCTTAGTCTTTTGATAGATCATGGTTGTAATATGTTTGGGAAAAGTGTGGCCTAATATTTTTAGTCAACTCATCCACAGAAACACTACTAAAGGGACCTTTGGAAATGTCAGGATTCCAGCTCAGCCCGGTAGCCTTGTGATTAGGGATTCTGTGAACATCTGGTCATAGCCTGGCTGGTTTTATTGATAACCTTTCTGATCCTCGTTCTTCCCACAGGATATGAAATATTATGCTTGAAATTCTATCATAAAGCCTTTTTTGTGTGTGCATGTGTGTGGGATGGGGTGGAGATAGAAAGTTTGACACTTCCGTGACCACGTTCCCTCCCACTCTTATAGAGGCCTGCTCAGTTTCATCACATTTGTTTCCACACCACCACTGAGGCAGTAAATCAAATGAAGAATTGGGAGCTTCTTCAGAAAGAATATTTCACCAAAGCAAAATATTATCATCTATATTATGCTGTTTTACCTTACCAATGCGCATGCTTTTCACTGCCTCACCTAATAGCCATTGTAAAATTAAAAACAGAAGCATACCCAACTGAAACTCACTCGCATGGTCAATGCTATGTCAACTAGGTTGGCCATAATGATAGAACCTCCAGGGGTGGCAAGCTTCTCATGACAGACAAACTATGGTACTACGGCCAGAATTTAGTACTAGAAACGCTCTTAAATGCAAGCACTTTGACCAGCTCTTCAAATGTAGCGTATGTGGGGAGAGTGGGAGGAATGCTTTTAAATATGGCATTGTATTTTAAGAGATACCCCCCGCCCCCGCCCATTAACTGATTTAACAAAATTTGCAGAGGATGAAAGTCATAGATCTTATTTTAAGTACGATTTGCCACATAACTTCAAGCTCTACATGGTTGAGCTGTCAGTTTTGAAATCACTTAGGTCAGTTTATAGTAGGTTAGAAGTGAGAGAGGGGAAAAAGAGTAAATGACAGTACCCCAAATTGCAACCTAGTTGTACAATGTTCCATTCTTATTTTCACTTAAACTTGTGGGATATTTGGGTAGGCTATATTTAAAATCTGTATCTCTAGCAGACACTCCAAGCCTTGACTAGTTTTTATTAGTAATGTAGAACTGTTTTCTTTTTTTGGAGGGGTGAAATAATTGCATAGAGTTTCTTCAATTATATTGTACCATATGTTGTAAGATAAGTTACATGAGCATATGTATTTCATTATGAATATGAGCATATCAAGAAGAGAACACAGGATATTTGGACACTTTCACTGTATGCCATCTCTTCTCCAACCCCATCAAAACCTCTGAAGTCTCAGGAAATTTGGATGCTAATCACCTGTGAATCTTCTCACATAAAATTTCCAGTAGTTCCTGAAGTTAATACAACCAAAAATGCCAATAGAACAGACTTTGCTATATTACAGAACATCTGGTTCTGATCCTGGCAAGAGAAAATGAAAAGTAATGGAAACCAATATTTTGCCAGGATATGTTTTTTTTCAAGGTTCTTTTTTAGAAATGGGCAGGGATTCAATGGGCATCAATTCCAGGAATTGCTCGTTCCCTCCCCATTTTTGTGTCTATAGCTCTTTCAATTATGCACACACCCAGATTTATATGCAGCCATATCTTCTTTTATTTGTAAAGCAAATCTTCACTTCACTAGAAATTTCTGATCTATAAGGTGGTACACTTGCAATAGAGTCAACATGATAAATCTTTCAAGTAACAGGATTAGAGCTACTAATTAGAATGTGTTTTGCATTTACTATTTAAAAAACAAGTGGTGGGTGTTCACGATATGTCAGTGACATTGGCCTCTTTTATTATATTCATATTTCTCAAAGCTTACAAATCCACAAGAGATCTCATGTTTCACAGAAACAATACAGTTCTAAAGACAAAATATGTTATTATTTTTGCTGTTAAAAAAGGGATTTTTTAAGTGTTGCATTTAAAACCAAGAAAATAATAAATATGTTTATATATATACACACACATTTATATACGAATATATGTATCCACATGTAACAAATATAATTTTACTTCATATAGAAGAAAACCTCGCTCTCTTTGGGATCCTTTAATGAAAAGGAATGAATTCGTCCATGGATTTAATATTACAGAAATATTTATCAATAAGCCACATTCCTAGAAAAGTATGAAGAGGTGTAACAAGGCATAATAAGGTGTTTGTCTAAGGATGATTTACATTTCATTTTATTTGAAATTAAAGCCAAAGAATGGTCAGATGTTTGTGACTCTGCTAGAAAAAGGAGAGAACATTTTCATTTTTCCATCTCTGTCTACCCCCTCCTGCCCTGTAATCAAAGTAGATTTCTCATGAAAAGTGGAATTTTAGATGCTTTGGGCAGAGAAAGATAGCTCAGTGGAAACAAAGAGATGATGTGAAAGAAACTGTGGAGGACATATGGGGGAAACAGGGATGGGGAGAAGCCAGGAATTCAGAAAATTAGACCTGAGTCCTTTTAAAGCAACCGAGGCATTGCAAATATTCTGTGGTTAAGCTGATGTCCTAGTCCCATCACATTTATATAAAGTCATTGTTTCATGATTCGTGGTCCTGAAGATTTTGGGCATAAAGATTCAATCCAATAAATTAAAAAAGCATTTCTCTGCGGTATTTTTATGCAACTTCTGGTTTCAAAAGAACGGATCTGCTCGAATGAGAGTAAAATGTTGGAAAAATGAAAGACGTGGGGTCTTTTCGAGTTTTCTTAGAGTATTGGTATGAGGCCGTGACGCACGCCCTCTCTGAGGTTCTCAGCCTCCGGAGAGTGAAATGGATCTGTGCTACAGTCCACAGTGCTCTGCCTCCTTCTTCCCAAAGCTCCCGTGCGTTCAAGGGCAAACGCGATTCTGTTTTTCATATCGGCAAATTCCCTGGGAATGAGAAATTTGCGCTAAATCCTTCAAAACATTAAGTCCTGTGTAACCAAAATTAAACCTGCACAAAATATTTTTCAAAGTTTTCAGCACTCCCTGTTATCCTTCCATATGCTCACTGTTTGTTTTTAATGCTGAACAAATAAAAAGGGGAAACTCGTGTGAAGAGAAGTATGTTAGAGTTACTTTAGCGAAGTACTGCCTAGCTCTCAAAGCCGTTCCCAGTCCTGGTGCAAGACTGGAGGGAAAATTTAATTAATACGTATATTTAATATCATGGCATGAAAAACATACGCACCCCGGAAGGCTCGGGCCGGCCATGCTCTGTCAGGTAAATACATGTTTTGATCCATGTCCAAACCCCAAATAAAATTTTGAAACCATTTGGGAAGGTCTCGAGTAAATGTTCTTGATATTTAAAATATGCTCTGCCTTACCATATGTTTGAAGAATTATGAATATTGGCCAGTTTCTCTTTGTGAACAGTTGCAGTGCTAGCACTGACTTTTAGAAATTCCTCACTACAGGAGAGTGTCTCAGGGATCATGTGAATTTTGTGCGTATGAACTATCTGAATTTTTAAGTTTTAAGGGATTAGTGGTTAGGGCAGTGGGGTTGGTTTAAATTTAAGGGCTTGGAGCCACAGTTAGTTGCGGAGAGAGAAGGTGTGTTCTCTTGGAAAGTGCCACGCCATAGGCGCTTGGCCGCAGCCACACAGGGTCCCTTTCCTTTGTGAACACTGTGGCCAGCTCTTGGGTACCTGGACCACTGGCGAATAGTTTGAAGAGAAAGTGCTGTGACACGTATGTAGTGAGGAGGGAGCAGTGTGACCAGAGACCACAGTGGCAGCTGAAGGCCTCCAGCATGATGTCCTAAGAAGAGCCAAGTGCAGTGTGCAATGGAGAACAGAATAAGAGCTTTAGAACCAAGTGGACTGGTTTTATATTCTGTCTTTCTTCCTACCTAGTAGCTCTGAGTAAGCTGCCTAACACCTCAGAGCTTCAGGTTCATCATCTGTAAAATGGGAGTAGTAAAATCTATATGGGGTAATATTAAGGATGAATGAATTAACAAGTAAATGTGTCTAGCACATATTAGTCTTTCAATAAAATTTCTCCTCCCTCAGCCTGCTCTTCTGGCGTGATCTTATTCATCCTTGCGATTTAAACTGAGATATATGCTGGTAACTTCCAAATCTATAATGCGACCCAGACTTCACTTCAGTGTTTCGGGCTCATAAAGCCGGGGCCCCTACCCTCCCTATTATCTCTCCACTGAGCTACCACAATAGTTCTGTCAACAGCGTCCCTACCTTACCCCCTCACATGCATTTCCCACACTTCTGGCAAAATGATCTCTCTGAAATACAAACCTAATAACTCTTTCTCTTTTGAGAAACATTCAATCCTGCCCCGTCATCTACTGCAGGGATCTACAATTTATGGCCCAGGGGTCACAAAAAAAGAGTGTGCAGTAAGACTCTGTGTGATCTGTAAAGCCTAAAATATTTACTGTCTGGACCTTGACAGAAAAAGTTTGCCAAACAGGATGCACCCTAAGTCCAGATTTGCACACAGCTCTCCTGAATCTTCTCTTGCCTCTCCCTGCCTTTAGCCACACTGACCCACTTCTATGTTGTTTGGTCATAGAAAATCTGTATTACGTGCCTCTAGGCTGTGGCACATCAGTGGCCTCTGTCACAAATGCTTTTTGTCTTCAGCGGGATAACACCTGCTCATTCTTTAATTTTCACATTTGCTCTCTCCTCCACCGGGAAGCCTACCTCACCCGTATTAACCAAGCAGAGTCCGTTGTCCTTTCCTCTGTACTCCCATAATTTCTTATGAATATCCCTGATATCTCAACCCAATTCATATTATTTTTCTCCTATGGGTCATACTTTCTGGCTTCTTTGCATGCCTGATAATATTTGACTGGATGCCAGACATTGTGAATTTAATCTTGTTAGATATGGATATTTTTGTATTGCTATAAATATTCTTGAGCTTTGTTCTGAGATACAATTAAATTACTTGGAAAGATTTTGACCCTTTTAGGACTTAGTTTTAAGCTTTGTTAAGCTAGACCAGAGCAATCTTTAGTCTAGGGCTAATTTTGGTCCACTACGAGTAGTTAGACTGATGCTGTGTGAATTATGAGGTTTTCCACTCTGGCTGCTGGGAAAACATATTATTCTCAGACCTATGTGAGCTTCAAGTGTTATTCCTTCTCATCTTTTCAGGTTGTTCTTTCCTTGACCTTCGATAGTTCCCTCATTTAACAGTGATGATCAGTCCTCAGCTAAAGATTGGAGGGGGGACTGTTTTGGGTCTCCAGCACCCTCTCTGCATAGGATTCTTCTTTCCTGTAGTCTACCATGAGAACTCTCAGCTCCCCCTCCTCACTTCAAAGGATCCACTGAGCTCCAGCTGGGTTCCTCTTCTCTGCACCATGGCCTGGAAACTCTCTCCAGGCAGTAAGCTGGGCAATCTTTCTTTTTGTTGTTTTTTGTTTGTTTTTGTTTTTTTTTCTGGAAGTAGGTTCCACACCCAGTGAGGAACCCAGCAGAAAACACAATACTAGTCTTTAGCACAGGACCCTGAGATCAAGACCTGAGCTGAGATCAAAAGCTGGAAGCTTAACTGACTGAGCAACCAAGGTGCCCCAAGCTGGGCAATCTTACGGCTTACCTAGTTTATTGCTCATGTCTCAGAGATCACTGTCTTTTGTTACTTGATGTCTAATGTCTTAATAATCATTGATTTATAGATTTGTGCCTTTTAGAGTTATTTCAGCAGGAGGCTAAATTCCTGTTACTTTATTTTGATCAGAGATGGAAGTACCACATTATATTTTGATTATTGATTTATGACTGTGTTTCCCCTTACTTAACTGTGAGGTCCTTAGTAGTAAGGCTTTCTAGCACTTAGTACAGCATTGTGTTTTACACATAGTAGTTTCCTAATGCATTTTTTAAACAAATGACTAAGGCAAAAAAGAAGTGAGAGACAGAATCATATGGATCCTACACTGGCTGTAGGGATCCCTAGAACACCATTCTTGCCAGAGTTCTCTTCAAACACAAGGCTGTGCTCTCTCCAATAGTAACGTGTTTTTTTTTTTTTTTTAATTTTTTAAAGTTTATTTGTTTTTGAGAGAGAGAGAGAGAGAGAGAGAGAGAGAGAGAGAGAGAAAATATGAGTGGGGGAGGGGCAGAGAGAGAGGGAGACACAGAATCCAAAGCAGGCTCCAGGCTCCCAGCTGTCAGCACATAGCCCAACGTGGTGATCAAACCCGTGAACTGCAAGATCATGACCTGAGCCTAAGTCCAACGCTTAACTCACTGAGCCACCCAGGTGCCACTCCAATACTAATCTTAAAGGGAGGCTGTGTACAAAGTGGCTTTAAAAGTGGTAATCAATACATAATGTGTGTACTATTTATCACTGTTAATCAGAGCCCATGAAAAATATGGTATGATGATATGAAAATCAAACAATGTAGTTTGACTTAGTCTGATAATAATAAATAGTAAAGCTTCCTGAATTACAGAGGTTCTTTCATTGACAATAATTTGACCTTCTCTGGTTATAGTGCCATGTTGTGGGAAGACAATTATATGATGTTTAACCAAAGAAATGTTTCAGTAATTGCTTTCATTAAATGTTTTGTGTAGATTATTATAGTAGACATTATTACCTGACAATCTGACAAACCTGCACTCTTTAGTAGAAGAAAATGATATCAGGATTGACAATTATTAACATTAAATTCCTAGTTTTACAAAAAGCTATTGGTAGTGGAGATGGCTTAGAATACCATTGTGGATTGAAAAGTGTCCTCTCACAATTCATACATTTGGAGTTCTAACCTCCCAGTATCTCCAAATGTGACCTTTTTTGGAATTAGGATTATTATAGATGTAATTATTAAGATGAAGTCATAGTGGAGTAGGGTAGGCCCTACTCCAATGTGACTGATGCTGTTATCAAAAAGGGAACATTGTATACAGACATACACATGAGAATAACAGTTGTAGATGAAGGCAGAGGTTGGGATGATGCTTTTATAAGCCAAGGAATGACACAGATTGCCAGAAAATCACTAGAAGATGGGCAAGAGGCATGGAACAGATCCTCCACACAGTCTTCAGAAGGAACCAACTCTGCTGATGCTGTGATTTTGGACTTTTAGCCTCTCAAACTGTGAGACAATACATTTCTCTTGATATAGCCAGTTTGTGGTACCCTGTTACATTGGACCTACCGAACTAATACATGTAGTATGTTATCTGAGTTAAGGTACCTTGATTACCTAGTACTCGCTAAACATAAGACATTGGGGGAAAAAAACAGTAAGGCATTGGAAATTAACATCTCTTGAGTATCTTCTCTGGTGATATTATCTCATTTAAATATCACATTTCCATAATGTAGTTCTTCTCATCCTTATTATACTCACAAGTAAGTTGAGATTTTGGCTTAATAACCTGTCCAAGCTATAGGATCAGAATTCTAAACCCTATTTTGTCTGATCCAAAGCCTCTATTTTTTCTTTTATGCCACAATGCCCTGCAAAGATCAGACACTAAAGAAGCAGGAAATGTGGGTACAGAGGTCAGCTGATAAGCAATCTTGATTCCATCTGCAACCTTAACTCCCATTTGCCATAAAGATTAATATTCACAGGTTCTAGGGATTAGGATGTGAGCATCTTTTTGGGGATTACTCTGCCTATGTCAGCATCTAAGGCAGATTAGATGGGGCTCTCAAAAAGCACATACAGAAGGAATCACAGCAGAATTCTTTAGGGTTTTGGAACAAAGCCATTTCATCTTTGTCAAATGTTTTTTGGCCTTCTGGGAAATAGCTAATGGACTGATTAACTACTGGACTGTGGTGGAGACTGACTTCTTAAACATGTAACATCAGGTAAAAATATGTTGGAAGACAGTTTTCCATGGGAGTATCATGTTTCTGCACATCCAGTTTTCAAGTCTATGTCCTGAACTATCTTTTTAGGGACATTTGCATAGAAAACAGCCTGGGAAATTAGAGATTATGTGTCTTTTCTGTGCAAAGGTTGGGCCGATTTGCTAATAGCCCCTGTAAAGGACTGAGGTTTCCTAAATGCAGGACTTCTCGGCTGTGACACAAATCCACTGTGTGTGCAGCATCCACCTGGGCCCTCTGGGACTTTGGGGACAAAGGAGCCAATGTAGACATGAAGCTTTGTCTGTCTACTGTGTCATGAGTAATGAAGTCCTTTGTCTGTACCTCAGGAATTGTGTGTTTTCTGCCAGCATCTGTGGAACTGTAGCAGGCTAACTTGTTAACTTGTCAGAGGAGTAAAATCTCAGACCCTTCAAGGTTTGTGACAGTTTTGGTGACAAAAATAGAATGCTGACAGAGACATGGCTTTCTGGAAGAGGAAAGTGTTGTTTGTGGACTGAGTTAGGGGATCTGAAAAGCCTCCCCAGGGTCTAGAAGCAAATGCTCTCACCCAAGTGGTGGGCGAGATGAGAGAGTAAGGGTCCACTACTGTCTTACCTTTCCCGGAGCCTGAGCGCCAGTATGTAGGAAAGAAACAAGTTGTCTCAATCAAGCACTTGTTTTTGTTCGCACTCCTCCAGGCAGGAGGAGGAAGAGTGAAGTCTCTAATTTAGAGCTATGGGTGGAACAAAAGTGTTAGAAATTCACTTGGTTGAGGGGCGCCTGTGTGGCTCAGTAGGTTGAGCCTCTGACTCTTGATTTTAGCTCAGGTCATGATCCCAGAATCACAGGATCCAGCCCCTATTCAGGATCCACACTGAGTGTGGAACCTGCTTAAGATTGTTTTCTCTCTCTCCCTCTGCTCCTCTCCCCAACTTGTTCTCTCTCTCTCTCTCTCTCTCTCTCTCTCGCTCAAATAAAAAAGAAAAAGAAATTCATTTGGTTGAGCCATGATATAGTCACTCAAAACCAGAAGTACCTTGCTTACCGGCACTGAGAATAAATGTGCCCTGCTTACTGGCATTGTCTCTCTCTCTCTCTCTCTCTCTCTCTCTCTTTCCATCTATCTCCAGCCCTGTTCCCTCATTCAGTCACTTTCACTAGACTCCAGCCTCAGCTATTTCCTGAGTATGCTGGGGAACATCAGAGAGAAGAAGGACTCCATCTTCTACGGCTGACTCTGTGACAAATGAGAGCTCAGTCTCCCACCCATATAGATGCAGGAAAGAAAGGGTGCCAGGATCCCACTGATGGATTTTGTGCAGCAGTCACAATGGAGGAGATAAGCTAACAAGATCTGTCAAGTGGGGTCCTTTGGCCAATTCAAAGTATTGTTTTTTGCTTGTATAGATTGATGTGTTATATGCTGGCACTTCGTTGTCATATAAGAGCCAAAGGAAGTTATCCCAATTTGGGAAGAGCTCAGGAGAGAAGTAGTAGTAGGACAAATCTCACTGCCACTTGTAAAGAGAGGTAGCCTCCATGTGGAGACAGTCCTTGGGGTTTTAAACTGTGGCCTCCCTGACATGTCTACTAAATGTACGCCTTTGGAAAAGCAGCTATTAGCTTTCTGCTGAGTTTTCAAAATTTAATATCTTGCCCATGGAGGTCTTATGACTCTGTGACTTGACATCCCATTTTTGTGTGGGTTAATTCAGACTCAATGACTAACAAAGTGGGAAAGGCTCAGAAAGCTTTGTTTGTCAAAAGAGAATGTCATATGAAAGAACAGATCCTTCCTGGCCCCAGTGGTATCTCAGTTTTACATGAAAAATGCAATTATCCTCTTGGGGGAAATTTTATCCCCACCTTCTCCACATGAAACTAAGTCATTGGCTCAATGGGGACCGTGATTCTTTTTTTTTCCCGAGAAAAGGATATTTTTTTTATTCAAGTAACTGCAAATAGGAAACCAGATTGGGGGGGGGGGCAGGCTGGGACAAATAATGGCTAGCTCCTCCTCGGCAGAACAGGGGGAAAAGGTGGCCCCTACACGCTTGTCGGTCAATACAGCCCCCCCCCCCCTTCACTCTGCTGCAGCATCCTAGGGGCAGGGCCCCTACCTTCCCTGGGACTGGGGTGGTCGGTAACCCAGCCTGCTCTGCCCCAGGCCCCTTCCCCTAAGAGCATCTTGGAGGAGGGGGATGTGGGCAGAACAGGAGGAGGCAATGAGGATGAACATTTGGCGCTGGTCACAGCAGCAATGACGGATGTCTAAGAATGGAAACATTGAACAAAAACAACACAACTATCCAGAGGTAGTTTGTGAACAGAGGAAAGATGGAACCAGAACCTTAGGGGGTGGGAAGGAGCAGAAGGGTGGGAGTGGGCAAGGCTAGCTCCTTGTTATTAGTGCCCTGTGTGAGGAAAGGGGAAACTGAGGCCTAGGGTAGAAGTGGATAGGGTTGGGCAGTGGCTCCAGCCCACCTTAGGTGGCTACCATGGGGAAGCTGGGCCTCCTGGATAAAGGGTGGCCTGGGGACCATGATTCTTAAAGTTTCTCCTAAATGCCTGGGCTTGGTTCATCAACATTGACACTTTTTGAGGCTACTGATCAGCTAACTCAAGACACACCATATTAGCCCTTGAAACTAATCTGTGTCATGTCTTTGGCTTTTTAGACCACTTGCCATTTGACAATGATGTACCATTTATGACAAAAACTACCTCCCTTAGCTCCTCTCCACCTACTTCAAACACTTTTACTATACAATTTAGTCATTGAATGTAGCCTCTAGGATTCCCAGAAAGGGATAATTCTCTTTCACCTGCTTCTGGGTGTTTTTCAGGATAAAAGTGACTGGGGGTCAAATAGATTTATTGTAAAACTTCAGGATTCCATCTTGAACATTATTGGGGATGATGTGCCTTTCTTTTCTCTAATAGTAATCCCAGGCTAAACTAGGTGGCACATCGTCAGAGTGGAAGCCTGCCCAGAAGGCAGACTATAGGAATCAAGCTTAATTCTAGTTGTTTTATAAAAGTGCCCTTGATGTCTTGCACTTGACCCTTCTAGATGAAAAGACTGGGTACAAATAAAGCATGGCTGGGAACAAATGAAGTTACCACTCTGAAATGAGACACACTGATCAGCAAGGGAGGGAGAACAAGAACCTGGACCTGGGGAAGGGACACTTTATACCCTGTGGAGTATGGGAGAGAGAGGGACATTGACTATCTTGGTGTCTTCCTCCAGAAGATTAACACCCTGGTGCAACTCTCCAGAACTGTTGCAAGTGCCTTAAAAAATGAACTGACTGCTGGGTCTGTCATCCCTTTCTGCGTAGCTTTGACCATGAATTTATCAACGATCCCTTTAACCTTACTTTGAAGTCTATCAGAAGCAGCAGGGGATGACCTGAACTCTTGTGCCTCCCATACAAAACACTTATCAACACCTCCATCTGCTCCCTACCCTCATTCTCAGTCATTTAAAGGTTCAGAGTAATGCCACCTAGCTGCTGTCATAGACAAACAGGACATATTGGACTGGCTTCCCTCAAGCAGTTCCTCCAACAAGTACTGGGCTCAGTTATTCAAACTGAACTATTAATCATAAGACCCTGATAGCTAGACAAGAGGCCCCATAGGAGATACTGCCCACCAGTGTCACCAACTGATACGTCTCACTCAATCCCCATCATTTATAAATATTTTCCTTCTAGGAGTACCACGTGTACCTCAGGATTGTGCTTTTTTTTTTAGAAGGCAGAGATTCATTTGCTTACCTCCTTAAAACACAAAAATCTACTATACGCGCAGCCCACATTTGGGACTACCCCATATTGTTCTCTTGGGATTGATGCAAACATCAAACTGATACAAACAGACTACTTACTGTGCCATAAGTAGTAAAGTCCTGGCCCAAAAGTTCTTGTGTCTTCTGCCAGCATCTGTATGAAGCTCAGAGACTAACTCCTCAACCACAAGCAGGGTAAAACTTGGATCCTTCAAAGTTACTGACAAGCTACCATCATGAGCTGGGTATTACCACTCATTCTGTCTATGAAGTTGAATATGTACAACAGCAGTCAAATGAAAATAGTATCTATGGAAAAGTAATAAGCTGATGCAGGAGGTAAAAGTTAGTTACATGAGCCAATTACACCCCCAGCTTTTCTAGTGCTACCTTGCTTCTTCTTTTTTAATTAGTATGGCTTTCTGGAGAGTTTCCTATGATCAGTTGGCTGGGTGTAAAGAAAATTCAAGCCTAGTTTATTAGCTTTTCTTAATATGTTAACACAAGTTGAAGTGGACTGCTGTGGTATACAGCCCCATTCAGCATGACCCTGAAGTCTTCCCAGTGGGGAAGATTTCTTCACTTTGAAAGGAAGGAAGGATAATCCAAGGTCAGGTTCTACAGTGATTCCTAGTTAATGACTAATAGTCTGGCTGAGTTTTTAGTCCATATGTGGAAGATATTCTAAAAATAGAACCAGAGCATGACAGACATCCTATCTCGTATAATTGCTCAACAAAAGACCTGTATTGTGGAAGAGAACCTTAACAATCAGGCAGACAGATAATCTACTCTGTAAATGTACTACTTTTGTGGAAGTACTTTTCCAGTTAGCTCAGTGTTTAATCAATGGGTTAATGAACAAGGGAACCATGGTGAGAGGGATAGAGATATTATTGAACAAACAACCTGCACCCCTTTAACTGTTTTAGTTTTCTCAGGCTGCTGTAGAAAAATATCAGACTTAAACAACATTTATTTCTCACAGTTCTGGAAGCTGGAAGTCTGAGGTCAGGGTTCCAGTATTCCTGGTTTGTAGACAACCTTCTTCTCACTGTATCTTCACATTGCTGAGTTTTCTGATCTCTTCATTCCCCTTATATGAGCCCAGTCCCATTCCAGGAGTTCCAAACCCATGACCTCAATTAAATCAAATTATCTTTTAAAGGTCCCACCTCCAAACACCACTACATTGTGGATTAAAGCCTCAGTATATAAATTTGAGGGCCACAAACATTCAGCTCATAGCATTAACCAAGACTAACCTGGCCACTGCCAATACTGACTGCCTATTTTCCCCAATAGCAGGGACCAATATGAATTCATTATGGGACTGTATTGCAAAGACCAGTTAGCTGCCAGATGACAGGTCAATGATGTTGAATTTCTTCCATCATAGAAGATGAAGTGACGTGTGCTCATTGGATTAGATACTTATTTGAGACTTTAGTTGTACTCTCCTTTCTTGTCATATATGTTGATAATATTGTCAGTGGACTTCTTGCTTTCTCCATTATCATGGTAAACAACATAATGTGGCTTCAAATCAAATAAGACCTGATAATCATCAGGTTTAGTCATTTTACCATAGATGCCATCTCCAAGATATTCCTGGCCTTATAGAATATCAAGGATGACATGTTTCTCAAAAAATTATGTTACCTCCATGTAATTTCCCATAATTCTTTCCCTATACATCTTAATTTTATTGCATTCAAGAATCTGCCCCTTGTAGGTCAGTCATTATTTTTACAGTTAATTTGTGATGAAAATAGCTATTCAACAGTTAACAATGGTCTATATATTTTATAGAAGTAACTTTCAAAATCTCATCTCATTTTGTCTGCCTTATTTTAATTTTATCTAAGTGCCTTTCCAAACTTGCTCTTTTGTCATGCCATAATAAATTAAAAACTAATTTCTCCAAATAATTTTATCTCAGTATGTTTAGTTAATTCAACAAGTATTTCTTGAGCTCTCACAATTTATACGGTGCTGCCTTAGGACTAAAAAAAAAAAAAAAAATTGAAAGATGCATGAGACAAAGTCCAGTCCTTAGAGCTTTAGCAATTACAGAAAGTTTCATCATTCATTCAGTAAAGGGTTTCCTAATACCTCTAAAATGTTTGAGTCTGAAGGAAATGATAAAAGATCCATAGGTGGAATAACATTCTTTAGGGTAGCAAAATGACAATATCAGCCTATAGATACTCCAGTGTCTCCACCACTGAACCACCCACACACAGTCAAATATAAATCTGAAACTCTAGAGTCATATTTAGTTTAATTTGGGGTTCTTTATGTTTCTTACTGACAGCCTTATGAACTGTTCAGCTTCCACTCTGAAAAGTTTGAATGCTGGTGTCTCCAAAGACTTGAAATTTTTAACTTTGTATTTCTATTTTGTTTAGTAAGGACTTTGCATAAACCGTCATTTCAACTCTCTGCTCAAGAAAAGTAAGTTCCATTATAACATTTCGCCTAATTTTGGAAGCCATTTTAAAAACTAATCTCCAACAAGCAAGGAAATTATCATCTACTGCAGTATTAACTAGAATGAAGTTCAAAATAGTAAAACTTATTTCATAAACTGGCATTTTCTTTATAATTTTTCCCAATGATTTTCTTTCTTTTTTTTAAATGATTTATGTTAGAATTTCTAAAATTCTTCGCAAAAGTGATATAACTGCTGCACAGCTAGGTTATAATAACTGCACAGCAAGGATTTCCAAGGATCTTGCCCTTTGTTCCATATCTTTTTTAACTCACTGAGAGAAAGTTATTGTATAATAATTACACACCTTGTTATACCTTATTACTTTAGAATTGTACACTCTTCTCTGTTACCTTATTAGAAAAGAGAATGGGATGTAACTCCGGAGTAAAAGCAAGTATTGACAGGAATGAGCCATTAATAATTCCTGGCTCCAAACAGAAGCACTGATTATGATTAACATAATTATGTTAAGCTAATGAGAAAGAAAAATATAAGTAATATATTCAAGTCTCTGTAGATTTCTTTCTTCTTCACTGAGATATAGAGACTTTTAATAGAAAAGAGTCGAGAAGTGTTAAGGAGAAAGGAGAGACAGACAAACACAGAGGGAGAGAAGAAAGAAAAGGAGAGAGAGATGAGTTAGGGGAAGGACTTCATTTCTCATTTTGTATATAGCTCACTTTCTATCAAAATTCTGGTTTTTCCCCAAGCAGAAGATCATAAAAATAATGTATACCATCCATGATCATCCTGTGCATACCTCAAATTTCAGTGTTTCTCTCTTCCACATTTCAGTGAACTAAAGAAGTGGTTAAAAGATGTCATCTCAACCTCCATTACAGTAGTTCAGGAATTATTCAGCATTATGTGAATTTCAGATGAATCCTACCATGCAACTTCAGGTGGTCAATAAACAGGACAAAACGTGGTCATATACTTATTCAAATATTTACTGAATGCCCATTATGGGCCAGGCACTGGTCCAGCACAACACATTTATTGGTGAGAGGGATAGATATAAATCCATGCAATCATGAAGCATATAATCTGGGAAGAGATAGATGTGGCCAAGAGATTAAGGTGAAAAATGTCAGGCAGAAATACAGGATGGGAGCAAGTAGTAGGGACCTAAAGTACTCTGGAGTGGGACAAACTGATCAGAGAAAGTGAAGAAAGTCATCCTGGTAGAAGAAAACTTTAAGCTACTTACTAGAGCCTTATAGAATTTAGTGAAAATGTTTGGGGATGGGAGAGGGGGGTTGATAGATAAGGAACAACAACCCCAGCAGAGAAAACATGTGCAAAGACCTGGGGGGTGGCGAAGAGTATACTGCAGTACATGAACTAATAGAGGGCTAATATGACTGGAGCATTGAGAACAAGGGGGATTTGCCTTAAAGAAGTTCCTTAAATCCCTGTCCCAAGCCCTCTCATCTTCTCATTTTCTATTGTTTCTATAGCTTTGAGGGACCATGGCTTTTATTATGACCTACAAGAAAATGCTTTACAATTTTATTTCTGTAGATCAGACATCTCTAAACTCTGCATTGCTAACTACCACAGTCTACTCAAGGTCCTCACTTGATTGCGTCAAAGATACCTCAAATGCCATATATACAAAATCAGACTCATCATCCTCCCTTGAAAATCATCCTCTTCTAATATTCACTGTCTTTCCATTATCTTGTCCTATAAACCAGAAAATTATGAGTCATTTGGACAATTATCTCTATCTTCTTTCTCTACTATATTCAATCTATAATCAAACATGTTAATTTTACTTCTTACCTATCTCTTGATTTATCTCCATTTGTCTCCACCTCCCTCATCCCCACCTTAGTTTTCAGCAATCATCAGCTCACCTCTGAACTACTAAAGACCCCTCCCTGGTTTTCTTTCATCCATTTTTCTAACAATGCCTTATTTTATTGAAACATTAAAATTATTCACTGCATTGTAGATTTCCTGCTTCTGCTTACCACCCTTACAAAAAAAAAATAAAACATTGGACAATATGCATATTCACATGTTTTCTTGAGCTACTTATAGGGCAAATGTCATTGGACAAGCAACTAACCTGAAATTCAAGGAAGACAGGTGCCTGCGAAGAGAGATGTGATGTTAACACTGTTACTTGAGGCAGATGCCACAGAACAGTGTTAGGAATGATTGAGCTAAAATTTTTAAGAAATCGGTAAAAGCTGAGTGTGGGCTAATGAAAGGATAGAACTTCTAGGGACATGAGAAGAGTCCAGAGGAAGCATCAACTGCAATTGTGGGGAGAGACAAACAACAGGCACTGAGAGAAAGACATGAACATCACCACCCCAATTTTATTTCCCATATTCTTTATTGAACAAAGGTCTTAAAACTGCTGTGACAAGGGCAACAAACAATAACCCCTATAGGGCACTGTTAAAAATTCATTCCAACAGTGAGTTGTGTTTTTATTCTTGGGAATGTGAGAGACCAGATATGTGATTATAATGGGCTTCTAGTTAAAATGAACTATCCCTGAATTGTGGATAGAATGCTCTAAAAATAAATCTGACTATTCATAATCTTAAAAAAAACCAATACATTGCAGCTGGGGGAGGGTCATAGGAAAAGGCCCTTTACTTTTGCAGAGAGAGGGGTGGCAGGGATACATGCTGTACAAAGAAGTAAAGCTGAGAAGAAAGAGCTGGAACACCAAGAAGGCCACATAACCCAAGTCCAGGGTCAGAGTGCTTCCTAAAACTGAAACTTAATCAGGAAAATAGAGAACAACTTCATACTCCCCCATATTCCCAGGCTAACAGGCATAGAGTAACAAGTAACAATAGTGTACTGTTGTAAGAGAGACAAGAACATTAAGAGAGATTGTCTCTGAGTGATAGAACAGAAGAGAGACTTACAACTAAGATTGGAACGGATAGTGAGAAAATTTCTCTGGTAAACCAGCTTCTGTCCTAAACACAAAGTATTGATAGAGGAATGTGAAGTTAGTGGGACACATAATAACCAAATATGATGTTTAGATTTCAACAAAAAAACTGTGAGGTGTACAAAAAATCAAGGAGAAACAACACAATGGCAAAAGACAAAGAAATCTCTTTGATTTGAGCCAGATTCAGACACAATAGATATCAAGACAGGGACTTTAAAATAACTCTAGTTAATATTTTAAATGCTTTCATGGAAAAGGTGGAAAACAAATTAAATGAGATGCCATTTCAGCTTAGAGATAGAAACAATTAAAAAATCAAATTAAAATGTTATAAAAGAAAATACAACAGAGGTGAAAATTTCCTTTATTGAGCCCAGAAGTAGATTCAACAGAAAGAAAGAATAAGAGAAAAAGGTAGCAGAATTACATCCTTTGATGCAATGCATTTGAGAATTTCTTCTACTATTACTAATAAAGAAGTTATTGCAACATTTAAGGAAGGAGCTGATAATCATTTGCACTCAGTAAGGGTGGTGGTGGAGATTTGAGTCTCCCTTTAAATCCACTGAGGGCATGGATAATGAAGCCATTTAATGAGATAAGAAATATTGAAGGAGGAGGAAGAGGCAGGACTTCCAGAATGCAGCAAAAAACCACTTCAGAGCCTCTTGCCAGAAAGACAACAATTTAAATGGAGAAATTTTTTTTCAAAAAAAAAAAATCATTAAGAGCCTCTGGAAATTGTCATAAAGGCATACAATAAATAGAGAAACAATCATCTAAAACAATCTACTAATGGAGTGCCTGGTGGCTCAGTCAGTTGTGTCCGACTCTTGATTTCTGCTCAGGTCATGATCTCACTCTTTGTGAGTTCCAGCCCTCTCTCTATATATATCTCTCTTTGCCTCTCCCCCACCTCAAAATTAATAAATAAACTTAAAAAAAACCCACACAATCTACTAGCTCATAGTGAGAAAATCAAGAGTCTGTGACTTTTGAGTCTGTGGCTTTTGACACTCCCTTTAGAAGTCTCCCCAGTTCTATACTAGGGAAGTGCTACTCTAGGCATTCTAGTCCAGGCAGGTGCAACCAAGAAGATGGGACTCCTGGTCCTGCCATCCCCAAGTATGGAGCTACAGTTTTACCCTAGGAGGGTCAGGCCAACAGCAATTTTCATCCCCTACTCGCACCCCCAGGCTTGTGTTGCAGAAAGTCTTTTCTAGGAAAGTTTTGTAGAGGATTGGATCTCCCTTTCCCCATTCGGTCCCCACTCTAGATGAAAGTACTTCTCTGGGTGTGGCAGGCTGAAAATACTAGGCCACATTTGTTTCTACCTCAGCTTGTTCCAGTTCAATGCCAGGAGGGACAAGCCAAGAAAGCCAAGGGCAAGCTACCACTGTAGGTCCCATTCAGAGAGCAGAAGTATCACTCCAGAAAAAGCATTCCTCCTTGTAGCTCTGATGCAGTGCTAGAAGGATTATGCCCAGTGGGAAAGGCGGGTTGTAAGACCAGTATTCTAAATCTCCACCTAAGGGAACCAACTTTATTTAGAATCCAGCAACATGTAAAAATAATTATATACTATGAGATTTATTCTGGAGTACAAGATTGGTACAACATACAAAAATCAAGGTAACATACTATAGCAATATAATAATGTACAATACCACCTAATCATCTCAATGGATGCAGGAAAAGCATTTGGCAATACTCAAGACGCTTTCACAATTAAAACAGTCAAGTTTTTATTTTAATTCTTGTGTGGTGAACATGCAGTGTTATATTAGTTTCATGTGTACAATATAGTGATTTCACAATTCCATACATCACCAGTGCTCATCAGGACAAGTGCACTCCTTACTCCCCATCACCTATTTCACCCCTCCCTCCACCTACCTCCTCTATGGTAACAATCATAGTTCTCTATGGTTAAAAGACTGTTTCTTAAGTGTAAATTAAAAAAAAAGAAATGTAGGGCCTGTGCATTTTAAATTACAAAACATTGGGGCACCCGGGTGGCTCAGTCATTTAAGTGTCTGACTCTTGATTTTGGCTCAGGTCATGATCTCACCCTTCGTGAAATCAAACCCTGTGTTGGGCTCTGCACTGACAGTGAGGAACCTGCTTACGATTCTCTCTCTCTCTCCCTCCCTTTCTCTCTCTCTCTCTCTCTGTCTCTCTCTCTCCCTCTCCCTCTGGCCCTCCCCTGCTCATGTGTTCGCTGTCTCACAAAATAAATAAATAAATAAACATTAAAAAAATAAACTACAAAACATTATGTAAAGAAAGTAAAGAAAATCTAAACAAATGGAAAAATATCCTCAAATCTATCTACAGATTCAATGCCTATCAGAATCCCAGCTAACTTTTTTTTGCAGAAATAGATGGTATGATTCTAAAATTCTTACGGCAATTCCGTAATTGCCAAAGCAATCTTTAAAAGGAAGCACCTTAAAGAAGCACTTTAAAGTTAGGAGCACCTGGGTGGCTCAGTTAGGTAAGCGTCAGCTCTTGGTTTTGGCTCAGGTTATGATCTCATGGTTGGTGAGATCAAGCCCTGTGTCAGTCTCTGCGCTGACAACATGGAGACTACTTGGGATTCTCTCTCCCTCTCCCTCTGCCCCTTCCCTGCTTACTCACTCTCTCTCTTTCAAAAAAAATAAATAAATAAACATTAAGACAATTTTAAAAATAAAAAGAAGCACAAAGTTAAAGGACTCACACTTCCCAAATTCAGAACTTACTACAAATCTATAGTAATCAAAACAGTATGGTACTGGCATGAGGACATATTAACCAATGGGATAGAATAGAGATCCCCAAAATAAACCTTTGCATATATAGCCAGTTGCTTTTTAACAAGGGTACTAAATGAGGTATTTAATGAGTAAAGGAAAGTCTTTTCAACAAATGGTGCAGGGAAAACTGGATATCCACATGCCAAAGAATGAGTTTCAACTTCTACCTTATACCATATACCCTCGTGAAACCAAAATGGATCACAGGTATAAGCATAAGTGCTAACACTTGGGGCGCCTGGGTGGCTCAGGCAGTTGAGCATCTGCAGGTGGCATGGAGCCTGCCAGGGATTCTCTCTCTCTCTCTATGCCCCTCCTCCCTCAAAATAAATAAATAAACTTAGATTTTAAAAAATCTAAAACTTACATATAAGAATGTAAGAAAGTAGAGGAATAATATTTGTGACCTTGGGTTAAGCAATGATCCCTCAGGTATGACACCAAAATCACAAGTGACAAAAAAAAAAAAAAAAAGAAAGAAAAGAAAAGAAAAGAAAAGAAAAGAAAAGAAAAATGTTGGACTACTTCAAAATTAAACCCTTCTGTTGCCAACTATACCATCAAAAAAAAAAAAAAAAAAGAAAAGAATCCACAAAATAGGAGAAAATATTTGCAAATTATATGTCTGATAAGAGACTTATATAGAGTATATAAAGAACACATAATTCCACAATAAAAAGGCAAATAACCCAATTACAAATTCATTAAACATGTTTCTAGCTTCTCTAAAGTTGATACTTTAATATCTTTCCTAAATGCATATGCCGGGCATGCCTTATTCTAAACAACTTGATAATGTGTGCCTGAGTCACTTGCCTCTCTTCATCACCACCCTCCCGCCCCACCCCCACCCTCACTCCCCAACCCTGTCCCCAGAGGGCTTTTTCTCTCAGGAATGCACTTTCAAATACATACCAGTCAATCTAGAGTCCACACCTTCAACTACTTCCTTTATCATATTCTCAGACTCTGAACCATTATCCTCCTACCCTAATCACCCTAGCCCTAGACAACTAGAGACAGCCCCTATGCCCCAGAGCCTGCTGAAATTATTCAAACTAGCCAATCCTAAACTTGCTTGCCCTACCTCATCTGTTCCTTCTGGTGGAAACTGCAATAAATGCTTTTCTCTATTTCATGACTAACCTTGGTGTTTCCCCATGTGGCCCCTCCCAGCCTTTTCTTGGAGACTGTAAGTAATAAACTGTTTTTTCTTTCTTTCTTTCTTTCTTTCTTTTCCTTTCTTTCTTTCTTTCTTTCTTTCTTTCTTTCTTTCTTTCTCTTTTTTTCTTTCTTTTTTTTTGACAATTATCTCCTGATCTGAGAGCCTTACTATTCCTCAAAATTTTATTAATGAAATATATTTTAAGACAAATAATTTGAATTGATATATCTCCCAGAAGATATAAAAATGTTCAATAAACACATGAAAGGTTGTCCAACATTATCAGTCATTAGACAAATACAAATCAAAACCATAATGAGATACTATCTCATATCCACTAGGATGTTCATTACCAAAAGCACATAATAACAAGTGTTCCTAGGATGTGAATAAATTGGAATTCTTAAACATAGTTGGTGGGAATATAAAATTGTATGGCCACTATAGAAAACAGTCTGACAATTCCTAAAAATTATCTATCTATCTATCTATCATCTATCTATCAACTATAGAGATATACCCAAAATAAATGAAAACATATATTCACATTACAATTTGTATGTGAATGTTAATAGAAGCATTATTCATAATATCCAAAAGATGGAAATAACTCAAATGTCTATATCAATTGTTAAACAGGAAAACAGCATGATACAACCATAAAAAGGAATAGTATTCAGCCATCTAAAGAAACAAAATGCTATAACATGGATGGGCCTTTAAAAACATTATCCTTAAGTGAAAGAAGCCAGTCATAAAAGACCATATATTATACGATCCACTTACATAAGATGTCCAGAATAAGCAAATCTATATAGAGACAAAATGGATTAATGGTTGCTTAGAGCTAAGGGGTAGGGTGGGAGGTGATTGCTTATGGGTATAGAGTTTTTGGAGGAGAAAGAGAAATGTAAAATTAGATTATGATAATGGTTGCACAACCCAGTTAACTTACTAAAAACAATGAGCTACACTCTTCAAGTGGATGAATTGTATAATATGTGAATTATATTTCAGTAAAGCTGTTAAAAATATTGAAGTAGAAGTTCCTTGAATATCCAAATGAAGATGCTAAGTTTGTAGCTGTAAATATTAATTTGATAGGCATTTGTACCACAAGAGAATAGATAAGGGCTATCAGAGAGTTGGAAGAACATGAAAACAAAGACTTGGTTAACTTTCTTCCCTTTGCTAAGTCATCAAAGTAAATTTTTTTTCAAACCTTGGATGTCTTACTCAATATTTCTGTGTATTTTTTATTGCATTTATCATAGTTGCAATTGTTACATGTTCATTGTTAATAGTTCACTTTTCTGTAGGCTTTGCTATTTCAGTTGGCTTTGAAAGTGTCTTAATGGTAGCCTAAAGCTGGGCAAGATGCTTGACCCATTTGCAGACAATATGCCTATCTGGGGAGGGGAAAGAGCAGAAGAGAGTAGAAGAGAAGGAGTAATAGCAATAGTAATAACTTAACAATTCTTCTAATATTCTTAGGGTTTTCTATGCTTTGATAATAACCCAATGAGTGAGATATTTGACAAATGATGCTGGGATATAGAGAAAATGGAATAAACCAAATTATCAGTAACTTCAGTGACCAAATTTCAAGCATAATCATTCTTCCTTTTTATTTATGACTGTTTACCAATGTGCAACTGTATCTAAGAAAGTAATTAAACACAAAGTAATTTGTTTTTTATGATAATGGGGAAGCTAGGATTTTGCATTTGTTTGTGGTATACTGTTTCCTCAAGGACAGTTTTCAAGAGCAGTAGGTGCATCTGAAATGTCAGTTGAGTAACACGGTAGAAGGTCCTCATAGGAATGCTTCCCTCTAAGTAGAAATTCTGAAGACCTTATTAATAGAGTTTCAACCATGCTTTAATTAACTTGCCTGAAGAGTACAAGTATTATTCAAATGAAGTCTAGCAAAGTTGTTTGGTATGTGTTCGAAAGAGCAGCTAATAATCAAAAAGGCAACACCGACAAGACTGGGAGCTAAAACGTTAATGCTAACTGCATTGTTGTGGAGCAGATCACAATTTCAAAGAAATCTTCGTGCCTAGTTATTTAGGAATTTTTTCTCACATTTCAGCTTTCTGTCTTTCTTTCGTGTCCTCACCCAGCTCCCCTGGATAGTGGGCAGAGATTATGTGAAAGCACTTGAGGATATATTTAAATTTGAGATTCAGAAAGAGGTTAGACTATAATGGCAAATCAGAATTTTTAGAAGACTTAGACAGATGAGTTATAATTTTAAAATACATAATATGTTATAATTTTATATTAAAAAAGAAAAAATACTTTTCTTGTAAGAGAAACTATATAGAATAAAGTTTAGCAATGCCTTACTGACTAGGGGCCACACTTAAGCGATATTAGGAGCTTTCGCCAAGAAAATACCTTTAGATTAGAATACTGGGTGGTGTGTGTATGGAATTCTCAGTTTTATCTAAAGGAACAAATGTTTTCAAAAGTTCAGAAACACTGATTTAAATAACTTGCCTCTTTATTTGTGAATATTGTAAGCTTGAATTTTTGTTTTCTTTCAAGCATATTTATGCATAAGATATACATGTATACATAGACATATTTTTATCACAGTAATAATTTGAGAAAGGATGCTTAAAATTAATTTTAAACAACTCATCTTTCTATTTTTCATAAGACATTTCCTATAGTATACGCTATCATTTTATGATCATTTAAGAATATGTTTGACAAATATATGGGAAAGTATGTCTGGTTATTAGGAGATGTTTCCAGATCAGACCACGAATTAAAAAGAACCGGGGAATACCTGTCCTATCAACTGCTTACATTTGTTTAGAGCAACGCTTTAAGTGACTGAACTAGGTGAGACTCTGATTAATGAAAGACTCTAGAGAAATATGCCTATAACCTCAACTATGGCTAACAGCCTCCACTATCTAAAATTTCTCCTTATACTTAAGTGCAATCACTGTTGATAGACTGCATTTACAGCCTATTTCTATTTATTCTCTCCTCACAAAAGACAGAAATTTCTTAACTGGCCACGAGTTTTCAAATAATATCTGTATGGCACCTCACAGTTTATAAAACAAAAATTAGAATTTAGGAAGTACACACAAAAAATCCCATTAGAATATCATCGCCTTTCAGAAAACATATATGGGTTCAAATCTCAGTTCTTAAGTTATTGGATATATTAATATTACTCAATGTCTTAGTAATAAATGGGGGTAGTCAGATCTATCTTAGGGTTATTGCAAGGATTAAATGAGACAAAGCAAATAAGGTATATGGTACATCATAAGCACTCATAAATGATAGCTGTTATCAATAGGATGGATGAAATTGGCAAGAACTTCATTGGCTCTCTGCTCCCTTTCTTCTCATAGGTGAGAAACTGAAATCCATAAAGTTAGGTAATTTATTTCCAGACATCCAGAATCTAGTTCTCCTGAATCCCTCCTTCATCAGCCTCCAAGGGCTTCCCATTTCATACAGGCAAAATTCCAAATTCTTTATCAAGTCATAAGTACCCTAAGTGAGCCCTTCCTACCTGTCCATATCCATTTCCTATCATGCAGCCCGCCAGCCCCACAGCTCTGATTGCAGAATCACCCTAATGTCTTATGGGATTTTGAAATCGCACAGAACTCCCAGACCTCCTCCCTACCCCTGTGTTCTCTCCAGTCTTCTACCAACACTGCACTGCACCGGCTTGTTTTTATGTCTGCATCTCTCCACTAGAAAACAAGCTCCTGTGGAAAAGCAGCACAGTTGGTAGCACTTCTGTTTCTGCTTCTGTTTCCATCCTTGAGATGATTTCAAGGGAGAAATGCAGGACAGTTTGGAAGTGATCACTTTGGGCGTGAATATTCAACAACAGCTGGGAGTGGTCCAAAGAGGTCCTTTGAACAAATACATATCTTTAAACATCACGGGAGGTAGGGGGTCTGTGTCAGGTATTCAAATAAACATTTAAGTGGAGTCAGATGATAAATATTTGCTCTCTTAGGAATAAAATGCTTCTATGTATACATTATGCTCAACTAGAGATTTCCTCTGCTATTTGTTTACTCCTCTTCATATTCATACTTATTCTAATTATTACTTTACTTTCATCTTTAATAAACACACTGTGTGTGTTTTTAAACCTTTCTTGCATTTAAAATTGAACAAGTATACTTAATACTTAGCAACCTGCACAGTAGACTGCTTGAAATTTGTTACCTGTTATACATACTTCAGACCCACACGGTAACTGATCTGCACAAGATTTGTTTATCATCAGGAAAGTCTCTTTTTTGTTCTTCGGATCTCTCTCTCTCTCTCTTTACACAAACACACACACACACACACACACACACGCACACACAAACAAGTCTTGGTTAGTATCTCTTCACTCTGTTGCAGAGCTTCTGAGCTGCTACAGAGTGAGTGACAGGAAAATAAAAAAACTAACAAAGACCAAAAGAAAGTATGACATGGAGATAGAAAAAAGGAAAAAGAACAACTTCAAGCAAAAATGAAATGAGTGAGTGGCAGGGCTGAAGTACAAGATGTTGGCATAGATCCAAAAAACTGTCCAAAACACAAAGACCAAAATAATATAAATGTTTGGCTGTGAATTAAAGGAGGAAGGAAAAATCAAGGATATGTCAAATGTATATCAATAGCGCCGTCTCTACCCAAAAGACAGATGGACAAATGTCTATAACCTTTGCTCTGAGTTTATATATTTAAGTTTGTCTGTGTGTGTATATGTGTGCACACAATTATGCTTAACTTTCTGACAATTTCTACTATCAGGAAAATAGTGAATTTAAGTATTCAAATGTTCTCAGAGATGTATTAAACTTTCTTTTCATGGGGCAATTGTTAGGCCTTAACTCAGGACCTACGTCAAGCAAGCTAATAATTTGGTGCCCTTTCAAAATAATCCTTGAGCAATTTTCACTGAAATTGAGTTAGTGAAGATGGAGAGACACCAATTTTCTACTTTTCACATATAAAGTTGCTTATTAATTTGCTTCCAGCGACGAAAGTAAAAAAGACAACATGTTTTCTAATTCTTGAAGTTTACATCCCACCTTCAATTTACTTTCCTGAACCAGGTGTGTTTGAGAAGTAGCTCAGTAGATAAAACGTAGATAATAAGGAAAATCGCTTGTTTCCAGTACATAGCAGTATGCTATCAGTACTTTGTTTCTGAACCTTAGCAGCTGGTGACTGCCAAGTTCAGGTGACTGTCTACTAGCTAGCTTCAGAGTTGGCTGGCAAGGAGCATTTTTTTTTTTTTTTTTTTTAAATAAATTTCCGTTCAGGGCATCACCACTTTGGTGGGAGCAGAACCAATATTCATTTTGCCAATGATATAAGGAATTGCTTGTGGAAACCTGAGTTTTTTGGCACCATATATTTGATTTATTCCACTGAAGTTTTAGCGCCCCTTACAGATTAGCACCCCTGGTGAGAACCAGCTGGCCCTTAATCCAGCTTGTCCCTCATTCAGAGTGTATTTGCTATTCAACATTGTGCTGGACTTCTTAGCACATGAGACAAGAAATAGGAGGTGTAAGGATTGGAAAGGGAAAAACAAAATTGTCAGTATTCTCAGACGCTATGATTAGCTAAACAAAAAAAAAAAAATTTCAAATGAATCTATAAGAACAATTCCAAAGTTTAGCAAGGTTTTAGGATTAATGGTATTCCTATAAACCAGCAACAAACAAAGATAAAAACTAATACTATAAGATGTTTCTATTCAAAAGCAGTAACACACTTAGGAATAAGTTTAGTAAAATATGTATAAGGTCTTTATGGAGAAATTTGAAAAATTTATTGAAAGACATTAAAGAAGATCCACACAAGTGTATGTGTGATGATGTAAATAGTGAGTGTTTTAACAGTGCACATATCTCCAAATTCATCTGTAAATGTAATACAACCCCAACTTTTTTAATGGAAATTTATAGATATCAAGTTCTTATGGGATGGTAGAGGGTCAAGACAAACCAGTGATTTAAAATAAAAAGGACTTAGCATTAACTCTAAGAGTCATAAAAATATATTATGAAATTATGGTAATTAAAACTGTGTGGTATTGCAATAAAAATAGACAAAAAGATAAATGGACCAAGTTAAAGAGCTGTGAAAGAGCTGGAAGTATAAAAGGGAATAGGCTCATGATAGGAAGGGCATTCCATATCAGTGAGAGAAAGGATGAGTTAATAATGGTGAAATTGTGTGGTTATTTGTCTCTCATTATGGAAGATTAAAATTACATTTCTCTCTCTTACAATTCTCAAAAATACATTCCAGATGGATGAATACTTAAATGTGAAGAGTAAAACTTTTAAAACATTTAGGAAAAAATGTACATACTTAGCATATGACCTCATGATAAAGAATAACTTTTTAAAAAGGCACAAAAACACAGTTCATAAAGTCCACTGATAAATTTGATGACATTACAATAAAAGTTTCTTTATGACCAAAAAAAAAAAAAAAAAAACAGACTTAAAGAAGATACCTGCGGTGCATACAACCAACAATGATTTATGCTCAGAATAAATTAATAAATCAATGTCTGTAAATCATAAGGCAAAGGCAATCAGTTGAAAAGAAAACTCGGCAATCGATATGAACATTCAGCTCACAAGAGAAAAAATTCATGGGCCCTGCAAGCATTTGGAAGGACCTACGGTGTTCATCAGGTGCAGTGGAGAATGTAGATTCCCTAACTCCACTTCCATCCTTCCCTTCCTATTTGGAAGTGAAGAAAGTAAAAACATATTTCTAGATTCTCTAGCACTGAGGATTCCAGATGGAAATTAGGCCCTGTCTATTTGGTATACTCAGGGAGTTTCACAAGGCAGAGAGAAGAGGAAGCCATTTTTTTCTGTCCCGTTCAGCTGTTTTTGCAGGCACACAGGGTGGAAATAAATGTGATGTTGCCTGCAACAGGCTTCTAGTAACCATTTTCTAGCTGGAGGGGTTGTGAAAAGTATTTGCAGTAGATGCACCAGTAGAAGGGACTTTTTGGTTATGACTTTCTGGTCACTTATCAGCAGCTATGGAGTGAATGATTTCAACTCAGAATTTCCATAAGTAGCTTCAGAATTGGTAGTCCCCCTTAAAGCGCAGGTCTGCTTTACTCTGGTTTTACTCTGGAGGACTGGCCTTAAGACTGCCCCCTTCCTTCTCTTCCAATAATTTTGTAAATTCCTAATTTCTCTATTAAAACTCTTCCTTCTTGAGGTGCCTGGGTGGGTCAGTTGGTTAAGCATGCAACTCTTGGTTCCGACTCAGGTCATGGTCTCACAGTTTGTGAGATCAGGCCCTGCATTGGGCTCTGCACTGACAGTGCAGAGCCTGCTTGGGATTCTGTCCCTCCCCCTCTCTTTGCCTCTCCCTTGTTCATGCTCTCTCTCTCTCTCTCTCTCTCTCTCTCTCGTTGTTATTCAAGGTGGGGCTTGATTCCATGAAACACAAGATCACAACCTGAGCTGAAATCAAGAGCCAGATGCCCAAATGACTGAGCCACCCAGGCACCCCAATCACCATTAAATACATAAATTAATGGTTATAATCCCCACTGATATATTTGTTAGACTCCTTACCCCCAAACTATACCCCCTCAGTTTACACTACTCCAGCCCTAGTGTAAACCCCTCAGTTTACACTACTCCACTACTTTTTGTCTCGATGTCACACTGTGGCCACTGCCACTGACCCTCATGGGATGGGTGCTCTGAAGGACCACACTCTCTGCTACTGGTGATAGCACCAGTCTGGCCTTGAGAGGGAACTCTGACTGATCTTTCAATTTTCCATAATATAACTCAGACAAAAGGGAGAAAGTATACAAGACTTGCTGAAAGCTTGAAGAAATAAGACATATAATACACCAAATAGCTTCTACCCACTTTAAACTGTCTCTTCTCAGGACTCCCATGTTCAAAGCAAAATTTTGAGCCCTTGCATTACCACTGGTAGATCTTCCCCCAACAGGAGACACCTCCTACCCACCATCAGGATGTCCAGTTATCTCCACACAAAAAGTGCAGGAGGTACTCTCTTTTGGCCCCAGAAAACAATGTTCATCTCAGTTTTTGTTCCAGTATAATTATGGAAATTTTTCATTTATTTCAGGACAAATATATATATCTCCATAATGAAATTTTCTACCATTTGATCTTTTCTGTGACTTTTTGCCTGGTTTTGTTTCAAAAAATTACTACCCTCAGAAAGTTAGTTGCATAATTTGCCACATATTGTGAAAAAATTATACAAAATAAGGATGATCAGTTCCTTAATGGTTTAGTAGATTTCTCCTGTAAAACTACCTGTGTCTGATATCATTTGCCAGAGGATATCTTTACTACCATTTTACTTTCTCCTACTGTAATTGGTCCATTCAAAACATTTTCTTCTTCTTCTTCTTCTTCTTCTTCTTCTTCTTCTTCTTCTTCTTCTCCTTTTCCTTCTCCTCCTTCTCCTTCTCCTTCTCCTTCTTCCCTTCCTCCTCCTCCACCTCTTCCTCCTCCTCTTCCTCCTCCTTCTTCTTCTCCTTCAAGTTTGTACCTCTTAATCTCCTTTATCTAATTCACCAATCCCCATGCCCACCTTCCCTCTGGAAACCATCAGTATGTTCTCTACATTTAAGAGTATGTTTATTGGTGGGCTTCTTTGTTTTGTGTCTTAGATTCCACATATGAGTGAAATCATATAGTATTTGACTTTCTCTGTTTGACTATTTCACTTAGCATAATATCCTCTAGGTCCACCCATGTTGTCACAAATGGCAAGATCTCATTCTTTTTGGTGGCTTAGTAATATTCCATTTATAAATATATACACCTCTTCTTTATCCATTCATCTATTGATGGACACTTTGGTTGCTTCCACATCGTGGCTATTGTAAATAATGCTCCAATAAACATAAGGGTGGATATGTCTTTTCAAATTAGTATTTTTGTCTTTCTTTCTTTCTTTCTTTCTTTCTTTCTTTCTTTCTTTCTTTCTTTCTTTCTTTTTGGTGTTTTTGTTTTCTTTGGGTAAATGCCCAGGAGTGGAATTACTGTATCATATGGTAATTCTATTTTTTAATTTTTTTGAGGAACCTCAGTACTATTTTCCACAATGGCTGCACCAGCTTGCATTCCTCCCAACAGTGCATGAGGGTTCCTATTTCTCCACATTCTCCCAGACACTTTTTATTTCTTTTTTATTCTAACCATTCTGACAGGTGTCAGGTGATATCTCATTGTGCTTTTGATTTACATTTCTCTGATTAGTGATGTGTACCTTTTCATGTGTCTGTTGGCCATCTCTATGTCTTCTTGTCGGATGTCTATTCAGGGCCTCTACCCATTTTTGAATTGGATTGTTTGTTTTTTTAGTGTTGAGTTGTATAATTTTTTATATATATTTTGAATAAAACCTCTTATTGGATATATCATTTGCAAATATCTTCTCCTTTAGTAGGTTCCCTCTCTGTTTTGTTGATGGTTTCCTTTACTGTGTAGAAGCTTTTTATTTTAATGTAGTCCCAATAGTTTATTTCTGCTTTTGTCTTTCTTGCCTGAGGAGACATATTTAGAAAAATGTTGCTAAGGCTGATGTCAAAGAAATTAATACCTATGTTTTCTTCTAGCAGTTTTGTGATTTCACGTTTCATGTTTAGGTCCTTAATACATTTTGAGTTTATTTTTTTGTGTATGGTGTGAGAAAATGGCCCAGTTTCATTATTTTTCATGTAGCTGTGCAGTTTTCCCAGTGACAGTTATTAAAAAGACTATCTTTTCCCCCATTGCATATTCTTACCTCCTTTGTCATAGATTGATTGGCCATATGAGCATGGGTTTATTTCTGGGCTCTCTGTTCTACTGATCTAGGTGTCTATTTCTGTGCCAGTACTGTACAAAACATTTTTTTATTAATTTATATCTTCCTAATTATTTTCCATTTATCAGACTCCCCAAATTTTTTGAGTAAATTTATGTCCAATAGTTTCTTATGGATTTTAAATCTCTATTCTCTCTGTAGTTATTTTCTCTTTCCTATTCCTAATATTATTTTTACTTTCTGTTCTTGATTAATTTTCCAGGGGTTGGTGTACTCTGTTAGTCCTTTTAAAGAATGGTCTTTTGGGTTTGTTAGTTATCACCATTGGTTTTAGTATTTTGTTTCATTATTTCTGTTTTATATTTGCTTCCTTCCACTTTGTTTGGATTTATTTTCCTTCTGACAGTGTCTTGATTTGAATACACTGAATTTATTTTTCTAATTTATTTAAAAGTTTGATATATGGTGTTTTTGTGGTCTTCAGTTGTAAACATTTATCATTTCAATTTAAGCTTTCTTTTCAATCAGAAGTTATTTATAGATGTGCTTTTTAGTTTCTAAACTGGGAGTCTTAGGGGTTAATTAATGAGTTTTCTTCAAAAACACATGGACATTTGACATAATCATAATCATAATTTGGTCATGTAATATCCCATAATACCAATGTTCCATAATTTATATAATCATCCTCCTGGCATTAGTCTTCAGCTTATTTTAAGTTTTTTATTGTTAAAGTTAATGCTTTAATAATTTCAGATAAAATGTTTGTTGTTGTTGTTGTTGTTGTCGCTGTTGTTGTTTTTCTGGATAAAATGGAGTTAGATATTGAAATGGGAGAGCCTGGAAATGTAGGTCCTCAGTAGGGAAAAGATTCAGGACAGTATGGGAAAGCAGGATTAAATTTAGTGAGGAATGCCTCCAGTACCACTAACGGGATATTTTTCTCTCTCAGACAAAAAGAAATAAGAGAATTAAGTATAGATGAGCACCATTAAATTTAGGAAGACAGTATGATGAGTTAAGCCATGAACACAAATCAAGATGATCTTTTAAATACAACACAGCGAGTTCTACAAATTCATGGTATTCTTGCCTACCAAAATGGCATCCTGTTCTCTCTTGGATTTTGAACACAGGCTTGAGTGACCAGTAGCTGCTGTTTTCAAGGCATCAGCATTTAGGGCTATTTTCCCCAAACATTTCATACTTCATCAAAGAGTCAAGGCACAGGGCATGGATCTCACCACCTTTGGAGACCTCTTCAACTCTTACCGTTCCCCAGGGCTGAGTGTGAATCTTCTCCTCCTTCTGAAGGCATTTCCACTTTTTCCAAAACCCCCTCCTTGAGGGTGATTTTTCTTTTTTTTGTAAGCTTAATTAGTTTGGATTTTTGTTTGTTTTTTGTTTTTGTTTTTCACATTCAAACCTTTACAACCAATGTAAGTTTCTTCTTCTGGACGAGAAGGTGCTTTATTTTTCCTTAAAAGTCTATAGCAGCCAAAAAACCAAAATGCATGTAAGCTTTTGTTCACCCTTGATAACTTCCTGTGATGTACCTGTCAAGAAGCCTCTACCTTCTGGAGTGTCTTTGTGAAAATATAAAGGCAGTGTAAATCCTTGTTAAAGTCAAACTAGGAATATGTTAATGTCCTTTGCCTGAAAGGAATCTCTTACTTACCTCCCTCTGTTTTGTGTAACTTTGCCCAGCTCTGACCTGGAGCTTTGCCCAATGTCTACAGTCATATATGGCAGAGGCCATGGATTTTAAATAATGTTTCCCTTCATAAGGGGACTGGGAAAACAACACCATTCAAGCAGTTTGAATGTGCTGTTAGTGCAGGTAATATTAGCATTATCCTGGGAGGAAATTTGAAACTTGGTGGTCTCTTGAGTCATTCAAGTTAAAGTTTTAGTAGATTCAACATTAAAAGGGATTTGGGAACTATTAAGGGAGCACAGAAGTGCTCAAGTGTCCCTGTTTTTAGTGACTTTTTCTTTGCCTCCAGGACCATGTCTCCTCCCTGATTTCTATAAGGGAGATGTAAAAATAATTTTAAAAGGGAAGTATCTAAATGAAAAAGAAATAAACTAGGTAAAAAAATAAAGATGATTAAAATAAAATTGACACCAGAAAAGAAAATAAGTGTAACTTATTATAAAAGTAAAATAATAGAAGACGTAGTAAAAATTTTTAAAGCTTGAGTAACAAAACAAACTAAAATAGCAAAATTGTAAAAACATAATTTTATTCCAGAGAAAAATCTACTTTTTACTTTAGTATAAAATATTGGAAAATAGTTTAAAAGGATATACATTAACCATAATTTTTAATAGATAATAAAATTCATAATAAAAAAACCCACAAAAGCACAAACTACAAGATTGCAAACAAAAAATAGAGTAGCAAAGCACTTTATTTATTTTTAATGCTTATTTATTTTTGAGAGAGAGATAGAGAGAAAGCGTAGGAGGGGCAGAGAGAGGAGACAGAGAATCTCAAGTAGACTTTGCGCCCTTCTCGCAGAGCCCGATGTGGGGTTCGGAGTCACAAAACACGAGACCATGACCTGAATGAACTGAAGTCAAGAGTCCCACCCTTAAGCAACTGAGCCACCCAGGCGCCCCGCAAAGCATTTTAAAAAGCAGAGGTTGGTTTTCAGCACACAAAGCCCCTTTAGGTACTTCCTCCTTTGTTCTCCATCTCCTGGGTCGTAATGTCTTTCTTTGCTTGGTAATGTTTGGTGTAGAGAAGACTATTGTATTCTTATGCTATCATTACACGTAACTTCTCTTCTTTCCAGGGATCTCGTTAGGCTCAGGTGCACAAGGGGATTTGTCACAGTGACTCTCCAGTTTGCACAGACGTTCCTGAAAAAACAAAAGTCTCTGCTCAAATTGAGCACCCCAGCCTGCTCCCTCTGCTTTATCTCTTCTGGCTCCCACCAACCTTCAGATTTTAGATGAAAGTAGAGGATGGAGAAGAAAAAGCAAGTCTTTACTAAGGTACCCCTTGGGAGACAACCACGTGTCATTGCCAAGAAGGATTTGCCACTGCAAATGAAGTGCTGACTCCTATGTCCCCATCTTTTTTTCCACACTTTTTTTCTAGGAATGTAGTGAATTTTGAGGCATATATGTTTGCGAAAGAGTTCTGATAAATGGCTTACTGTTGGGGGCTAATCTCAAACCCTAAATACGGTGTCCTGGAGTTAACAGGAGCCCTGAAATATTCCTGCAGCTGCACACAGCCCAAACAGGCTTGGATGAGGGCTGCTGAGTTAGCTCGTGCCTATCAAGACCCTCTCTAAAAGTATGCAAGGAAACACAAAACTTAGATAAAAAATATAAAGCCTCAGAACAAATTCTGCCAAGCTCCCTCTCCTCCCTAGCTCCTGTGTCCAGATACCTCCTACATAGAAACTCTGGAGCCATCAGATGCTCCAGTAAACCAGTGTCACCAGCCACGGATGGTAGCATTGGCATTGCCATGTCAGGGGATCTCAGCACAGTGTCCATGAAACTAGACGGGGCGGTAACTTCACTGCTCTGAAGTAGCCTCCTTTCTCTTGGTAACAGGAATCAGCAACAGTGGGAGTGACAATATTCATGTTTGCATATTGGTACTTAGTGGAGAAAATGAAGAGTAGCCACATGAATTTGTTCATATGTATATGTGACACGACTTCCCAGGGCCCCAAGAAATAAATGAAGGAGGGTGCAGAGCAGGGCCTTGGAGACGTGTGGTATTTACAGAGTGGTAAGAAAGAGCAAGGGAAATACTCCCATCTATCTCATTTTTACTCACAGTCAGCCATAGTATGGAAAAATGTACAAAGACATAAAGAAAATAACTTAAAGTGACAGTAGCCTGAAGTCTATAATTGAGATGAAGTTTGACATAAATTGCACATCCTATATTAATTTCTCAGCCCTCGATTCTCTAACTCTCCTCAAGATTTTATTCCTTAGGGAATCGCCCTCTGCCATGATATAATATCTTTTCCCTTCCAGTTTGCAAAGAAAAAGGAATGTCATACTTACAGATTACTTGGAGAGGGTCCAAAAGATCGTAACAAAAATGATCAGGGCTGTTAAAATGAGCAATTAGAAAATGTTAAAGGAATCAGAGTGATGTGTCCTTGAGAAAAGAAAAGTAAGGATGCCTTCATAAAAAGTTCAGCTATTTTTTTTTAGTCCCGAATGAGAGTTTTTTGATAAGATAAAAGGGGTACAGAGAGGGGCAGTGAAGGAATGTTAATGTAGTTGGGAGTGTGCCTTGAAGGATGGTTCTTTTTAGCAAACAGTGAGAAAATAAAACATCAACAGAAAAAAAAAGTATAGGTGCTGTAATTCATCTTTTTTTAATTTAAAACCCTCTATTAAATTGAAACTCAAAATTTGGAAAGCAGATTAGATAATATTTAAAATTCGAGAAGAAGGTTATACTATTAACAGAGACACATTAAGTAAGGTGTAAATTATTTCTGTCTTTTGGACCTGTGAGTGGTGCTATAGAGAAAGATCTAGAACAAGTGCCAAAGGAGATTTCTGGGACAAAGCAGAAAAATATATTGCTAAACTTATTCCAGAGAAAATCATTTGATATATGTAGAAAAATATATGAATACAATATCTGGAAAATAAAAAGAATTCCTGAACTGACATAAAGTTCAGAAGCCGGAGGCTTAGCAAGCCTGTCTAACTTCTTTTTAATATAAAAAGGGAAAGAATTGGTTGTGGAATGTTCTTCCTTAGGCAATTATATATTTCACATGACTGTTAGGCAGCTGTCACTGTCAGTAATGACACTATGAAAATGGAAATCTTAAAAAAAAAAGTCCTGTTTATATTGATAAAAAAAAAGATTCTACTAACCAAGTGAAAGAAGCACAATAATGAGAAAAGATATGAGTAGTGAACCAAATACACAGTTCTTTATTATCCTTGAATTTTCCCGAGAAAATTCTGATGAAAGGAAAGTGAATCTGAATTTGTGGTAGAAGAGATAATACCAGACTTGAGTCAGAAGGGGGTGACTTATTCACCCACTTGGTTCTTTATAATAAACATGCATTCACTAATAAAGATTTACAGCAACACCTCATCGTTTCATGTCATCTTACACATGCGTTAGTCAAAAAGTTCCATCTAATGACAGGCTTGGAAGAGACCATCTGAATCAAGCCCCTGCCTTCCCAGACTGGTGCATTTCTGCATTGACCAAGTTGCTCCAGTCCAGTGTTAAAGAGTGCCCTTGTTGCAAATCCAAACTCCTCAGTAGTGCATTCCTACTGTAAGGTCCTCCCTTACATGTAAACTGACATGCAAACTGACATGCTTACATATACAAACCAACCATATTTCTCAATTAGATACAGACTGGACTTTGCAGTTTGTCTTTAATTTTCTCTTTCCAGGTAAAATAGTGAAATATTTCCTGTAACCTTTTTTCGGAATCCCTTTAACCTGTCTTTGAGCATTCTTGTCTAGACTGCTTCGGTGTTCACGGGGTCTCAGAACTTGGAAACAGACTTTTACAAACGATGACCTCGTACTGTGATAGGGTTCAAGGCACTATTAACTAGGTAAATGGCTTCCTACAGTTATGCATTTGGGTTTCGTTTATTCAGGAGTGGTACTGTTGCTGGTCAAACTGAATTGTCTTAAAATGGGCTGGATAATATTAATAATGGTTGGTTACCTGGGGAAAAGGATTCCCTTTTCAGAATAAAAATTCACATTAGCTCAAATCAAGTCACACTGAAAATAAATAGAAATGAGTTCAGGGGATCCTAGTGTTATTCATATACAGAAACAAAGCATTAATGAAACTGCAATTAACTCTAAGAATAAAAATAGAAAAAAGAAATCAAAGGAATCAATGTTCTTTCCTCTTGTGGTTTTTATATTCTTTCCTTCTCACTTCTGTGGCCTAGCACGGAAGCACTGCTAAAGAGAGTGGTCCAATTCAATTCCGAGTATCCACCCTTACATATGCCACCCTGAGGCAGAATGGCAAATCAGCACCAGACAGTTGCCTAGCTTCAAGGTGCGAAATAACCATATGCTACAGACATACTCATTCATGTTACAGTATAATAAAACTCTGGAGCAAACAAAGATTGAGCTTTAATTTTGCATCAAGTGGTATGTAGCTATAGTCTCTTTTCTCCCCAGGGCTTTAGTCCATGCCCTCCATTTGGCCAATGTCAGTTTGTCTACTGTCCCCTTATACAATGCTTAACATGGTGGGTTTATGATCCCGGCATCTAGTTCACTGTTTGCCAACATCATTCATCTGATTCCTTTACATAAAGACCTGTTCAAGCTCTAGCTCCTGATAACACATTTTTTCCTTGTTAAATAAAAAGGAAGATTCTTCCCAATGAATGGCATAGAATAACTCTGTGTCTTAATCTATTGTACATTATAATGCTTAATTGTTTTCCTTTCTGTTCCCTTTATGATTTAATTTCAGCATATAATCTTACAGTGGCTTGTTATCAGTTTTCTTAGTCTATTGTCATCTGTTTTCAATTGTAAACTTTAAAGAGCAGCAGGGTGTGCCTCTGTGAACTGCTCTGTATGGTGTCCAGAGCAGCACTACACAGAGGTCAATGTCGACTGGATGTTCATTAATGACAGTGTCCAGGAGGTTCTGCCTCCCAGTTCCCTCTCTCACTGAACTGTCCACTAGTAAAAGAGTGTTTAGGAAAATGTTTTTGTTACAGTGTAATCAGAATGCCACAGTACCGTCTCACTCTTTGTGCTGTGCCCTACAGTGGCCCTGGCATTTGAGCGAGGGGCAAAGGAGAGAGAATACCAATGTATTCACATAGTCAATGATATAGAAGGCTTAGGACTTAGTGTTTTATTGGAGTGGAGTTGTGATTCTATTTGAATCACACTAACTCTCCTCTGAAAAAGAGAGTTTCTTTCTTTCTTTCTTTCTTTCTTTCTTTCTTTCTTTCTTTCTTTCTTCTTTTTTAGACCCATTCAGCTTTAAACAATTATAATGGAGAAGATTTTATATCACCAAAGGCATAATTACATGGTGAATGTAAGAAATAACAGTTTGGTGCAGATTTCTATAGAAAATGTGTTTTGCATTGTTATTTCAAATACCTTTCCTCACCCTACCTTGAAAGAAAAGCTCTTTCAAAGAAGCATTGGCTTTTTATCATCTATCTGTTTAGCCATCGCTCCTTGGTATATGCATATGTGAGTTAGCAGAAACAACACTTTTTGTTTCTCTTGAAGATATCTAAGTAAAGTTTCAGGTAGCCAATTAGCTTTTTGACCTAAGCTTTGTTGGCTGCAGAAAGCCTGAATCCCAGGAACATTTGGTTCTCAAGGCATTTGGATCTCATAAGAAAGACTCAGTGCCAGCACCAATCAGAATGGCTGCCAGTTGTTATTCTTCTTCACAACTGGCGGCCATTTCCAGCACTGTTACCGAGCCGTGATCAATCTCTGCACCTGTCTATCAGTGGATGTTCATAGAGAGAACGGTGTGGGCTGCATCTGCAGATACCACATGTAACCAAAAGGGAGAGAGGAGGAGGGAGAGTGTAAACCCCCAAATATATCAAGTGAGAAAGTCTACACGGAAAGAAAAAAAAAGCAGGAAAATATGTAACAGGGATATGTCATGATAGAAAGAAGAAAAGAGGAAAAAAATCATCTATAATAGAATCTTTATTGTTGGAATGCATAGTTTCTACCCCATTTATGAGCTTAGTCCTTAATTTAACCCTTGGACATGTTATCTCAATGTCTCATGGATATGTCTTGTCTTTGAAACAATACTTCCAGCTTCTTATCAAGACAGAGAAGCTTACTATATTTATATATTCTATATCTTATGTTGTTAGAATCCTTCTGTGCTTATAATTATGTGTTAATGTGTAAGAACTTATCATGTTGATTTTTTCTATGTGTCTAGTTTGGGGTGGGGGTATTTGTTTTTGTTTTTGGAAATCTGCTATCAACTTCTTTCTTAAAATAAGGAAACTAAATAATCATTTTGGTAATTATTAGAAGAGATTGCAATATGATTTTATGTAGGTGTTCATAAAGTGGTGATTATGTATACCTGTATTTTATGTTTGTGAATGTTATAATTCCTTCCTGAGACCCAGAGTTGGAAAATTCTAAATGATATATCAGATTTAATTTAAACATATTGTTTTTTTTTTTATTTTTGCAGATGCACGTATTTCTATATTTTATACCCTTAGTGCAAGCTGCTATGTATGATTGTGAAGCCCTTTAATTCTATGTTGAAAGCCGAGTTCACATTGCATGAAATTTCTGTTTAATTGCCCTGCGATGAACTTAGCCCCTCAGTGCTTCTCTCTGAGTGAGCTTAGAATGCTTTACATAGTCAATCAATAAAGTTAACAGTTTAATGTCCCTGCTCTTATTTCATAATGCTGTTTTATAAGTATTCTTTCAACTTCTGTATTCTATAAAATTCCCTTGAATAAATGGATTCGTGTTAGTTTAAAAATGGAAGAGGTAAAAGCTCTTTCTAAAACCTTAAATCTAACAAGATATTTGATATAGTTGAAAGATCAAACAATCTGAAAGAAAGAGTGAAAACAAGGAAATATTTCAAATTTAACAAAACATTAACAATTATTTCACAGCTGTCCGGGGATGGGAAGTGTCTCAGCCCTCTCCCAATACCAGTTAAATCAGATCAAGATATTTTGAGGAAAAAAAGTATATATGCAAAGGAAAATTATCTATATTTATGTCTGTCTATCCATCTATATTTCTTGAGATCATGACCATATGGATTTCTGAAGGGAAAAGAAGAGTACAGGGAAAAAAAAAATGTTCTGGAACTCTTATAAATAGAATATTCAGACTGCAGATAAATTATTTGATTTAACTCACAATATCTGTAGGCTCTCTAAAAATCCAAGCTCAGATATAAATGTTACTCTCAAGTCAGCCTACAGCTCCATTCTTCATTTGATAAAACTTGGTCAAAAGGGTGATAAGTTTTGTATCTTCTGAAATTAAGCTATGAATTTTCTCTGCAATAACAACATTTGCTTTTATCAAATCTACCAGAACCCAATGAGAATGGAGGCAGAGTTTGCCTTAATCAAGTCTCACCACTTAGAGAATATTCTGAAAATGTTTTAAACAACAAAAACAAACAAAAACCAACCAAGGCTTCTAAGGACTCAAAAAAAAAAAAAAATAGAAAATGAATAACAGTATTGAGAATTGCAAGGATCTGTGCTTTTACATTGAAGATAGAGTTGCCTTTTTTTCCTAGAATATTCCTTAGGTTATATGGACAAAATTAGGAAAAATCAAATGATAATCTTAATTGGATTTCATTTTAAGAGATAGATATTTAATATTTCTATTTTGGAATTGAATCTTTTTATTTGAATAGCACAAAGACATGAGCCATCTCATAAAATTAAGAATCCCAGAATTATTTACTGTCCATTAAAAGCTTGAAGCCATAGTGCTAAAATAATACAGTTCCACCATCATTTCTGTCAGTAAGCTGAAGAGCAGAGGAAACCTCTGGGCAATTTGGTAAAGTGATGAAGTTTGTCTTCAGCATCTCCCATCACTTCCTGTGCACACTCTTCCCTCTTAGTGATCACTCTTAGAGTATTCTTCATGGACAGTTTAGTGATCCAGATATTGTTCTTATCTTCCTCAAGGAGAGCGCCCCACATCAGAACTTGTCAGTTTCATGTCTAAAACTTTTAGAATTCTACTGGAAAACAAAACTAAACTGACAAATTGACTGGATTTAAAATTTGAGTGGTTCTAAATGTCTTTATCTGATGTTCTGCTCAGACTACCTGTTCATTATGTTAAGAATATAAGTACCATGTAGTTTTTCGGCATGATGGCAAGACAAGTGAGGAGGTATCTGGGAGCATGAGTTTCAGTGCCAATGAAATAAAACTATAAAAAGGACTATTCTTCCAAGGAGTCACATATTTGTATAGATGCTGGGCTTTGAGGAAGGGCAAGACTTGCCAATCTACACCACTTCCTGCCTCTTGCTTTTGCTGCTATTCCAAGTTCTTATACCACAGCAACAGACCAGTTGACTGTGACCAGCTATTTCACTACTCTTAGAGGTTAGGGGTGGAGGTCCAGGACTCCAGGACTAACCCATAATGTAAAAAGATGAAGATCAAATCTTACTAACAAGTTCTTGGCCTCCCTCTGGCTTTGACTCCAATCCTATAAACATGACTTTCTGCCTTTCTGCTTTGCCCTCTGAAAACTTCCATTTCACTTTCCACACCTGAACTGGATGGCTGGCCAATTGTCTCCAGAGGTTTGCTAAAAAGTGAAGGATGAAAGATCAGAAGATTTACTTTTAGATTTTTGTATGTCCTTAATGAGGAAAAGAGTTTTGTACAATACCACAGGTCCATATTCTGATAGCAAGGAAGTATATCTCCATATGGCATCAAATCCTGCTACAAGTAGAATTCTTGAAAATAAGATAAGGAATAGAAGAGACAGTCACTTTTACTGTGATGTTACCCATCATTATTTTCTTGCTGGAGCTTAGAAGTGACATATGGAGATAAAGCCACAAAGTATGATTTCATGAAGACAACATAACTGTTTTTAAGCCAAGTCAACTTCTGCAACGATTGCAACATATCTGCATTTTAGATCAATGAAATATCAGATCATTGAGTTGTCTTTTATTATAAAGTAAGTTTGGTAAGTAAGAAGTTAATTTTCAATCTGGAAAATGCAAAGAAAAGCCCCAATTAAATTAGTTATTCATTCACTAAATTTCAATAGAATATCTATTTTGTGCAATAAATATAGCATTTGAGTGTTTATGATGAGTTTTAGGTACACTAACTCATTTAATCCCCAAAATGACCCTATGAAAGGTCAACATGAGATTCAGAGAAGTTAGGCAACTTATCATAGAGCTCATAATTGTTTGGGGTAGACAAATGTATAAGACAAGTTTCTTGCCTTCAAGAATTTTCATTTTAGGAAAATCCTACTTAAAAACTGTGATCATATAAGACTAGTCATGCACATTCTTTATTCTATCCTCCACACCTGGCATAGGACTTGGAACCTAAAAAGTTCAGAAAATGTTTGGAGTAAGCATAAAGTAATTAATATAACAGCATCCTGAGAAGAGTGTCAAGTACCTGAGAAAAATGAACTGGTGAAACGTCTCCATGTGGAGGTCAATGAAGATGACGAGAAATTTTAAGATCAATATATCTATTGTTTTCAAAATATTTATTGAGGCCCATTTTTAAAAACCATTTACTTAAATGGAACTAATTTTAAATGCTTTTGAAGGCATTGCTTTCTTTAAAAAAATTTTTTTAATGGTTTTATTTATTTTTAAAGGAAAGAGAGAGAGAGACAAGAACATGAGGAAGGGAGGAGCAGAGAGAGAGGGAGACACAGAATCTGAAGCAGGCTCCAGGCTCTGAGCTGTCAGCACAGGCCCGATGCGGGGCTTGAACTCATGAACTGTGAGATCAAGACCTGAACCAAAGTAAGATGCTTAACCGACTGAGCCATCCAGGTACCCCTGAAGGCATTGCTTTTTTAAAGCATCCTGAGGTTACTTTGATTTTCAAGTTCCAGTTTACATATATGTATATATATAGTTATATATATAGTTATATATATGGTATAGTTATATATATAGTTATAGTTATAATTATATATAAAGAGATTTATATTATATATATTATATTATATTATATTATATTATATTATATTATTTATTATATTATAAAGAGAGCACAAGTGGGTGAGAGGGACAGAAGGAGAGAGAAAAATCCCAAGCAGTCTTTACTCTCAGCAGAGCCTGACACAGGTCTCAATCCCATGACTCTGGGATCATTGCCTGAGCCAAAATCAAGAGTTGGATGCTCAACCGACTGAGCCACCCAGGCATCCCTCAAGTTCCAGTTTTTACTTGAAAGGTAAGTCAAGGAATCAGAAATTTCCCTTTATGGGATAATAAAAGATCATCATGTAAATATCAAATGGTTGGAAGAGCCAGAGAGCAATTAAAGAATAATCTAAAAATTGTGAATCAAGGTTTTGGATCCTGTCATTGTCTGGCTTTAAAAGTGAATGATGACTCCTTTATAGAATAAAGTCAATGTCTTAGCTTAGTATTCACATCTCTCTACAATCTAATACCATCATTCAACACCAAGCTCAAAAGCTGCTTATCCTATAAGGCCTCCCTAGATTCTCCCAGAGAATTAATTTTCTCTGTTTTTCTTAGCATAGCTACTTACTTTGAACTAATGCCTTTTATAATACTTAATATAATATGTTACCTTGTATTAGAGCATTCTGTGTTGTCTCCACTTTTTATTGCTAAGTGCAACTAGCACATACAAAATGGCCAAGAAATGTTTGTTTATTAATAGCCTCCTGTAAATGAGTAGATATCAAGCGTTTTTAAAGATATGAGTACATAAAACTCTTGACTGCTAGTGTTAATGGTGTATAGAGTTTGGACTATATCTTTCAACCATTCTTTTTGGGAAAGCTCTTTAGAAGTCACAGTCTGGGGGCGCCTGGGTGGCTCAGTCGGTTAAGCGTCCGACTTCGGCTCAGGTCACGATCTTGCGGTCCGTGAGTTCGAGCCCCGCGTCAGGCTCTGGGCTGATGGCTCAGAGCCTGGAGCCTGTTTCCGGTTCTGTGTCTCCCTCTCTCTCTGCCCCTCCCCCGTTCATGCTCTGTCTCTCTCTGTCCCAAAAATAAATAAACGTTAAAAAAAAAAAAATTAGAAGTCACAGTCTGATTTCAATTCAACACCTTTTTGTTTTCAGTTTATGATAAAGACACTAACAAGAAAAGAAATAGTCATATGGTGTCCTGAATCTTTGGGAAACTATAATACTGGACCAGAATAACCTTAAAACTGAGCCATAAACCTCTGACTACCTACAAATGTGGTCAGACTGTGGTACAGAGGTATGTCTGAATGAGGAGAAAGGAGAAAATTGTAGAAAAGACAGTTGAATAGAATCACTATACAAGGGAAGGACAAATGAAGCTCTACCATGTCATTTCCCCCCTTATATCTTGGGAATTCATGTTTTGAACAGGAGGGGTTTCTGTAATAATCAACGAAACAGGTACTAACTACTGAGGCCATGCTGTGTGGCGAATCTGTTAGATGTTGAAATCAGTGTAAAGTTTGACTGAAAGGAACATATTATTTAGGTTCCATGAAAGATAACATGGGAGTAAGGCTTACTGAAACCAATTCTGTGATCAGAATCACGTCTTATACTAAATACTAAACTAAATACAGCTGTGTTTGTCAAGCGCCAATATGTAATAAAGTAAAGTTTCATTGATACCTAAGAGGACAAAGAGAGAAAGTGTGAGAATGAACTCTTGGATAATTTTTTTGGTGACACCTAATACCAAAACGGTCTCTTAATTTTTACTATAAGTCTCTTTTCCAATCAAAACACTACAAAAGTTATTAAAATATTTAAATTGCTTGATTTTGGCATTGGCTTTTCCCCATTCCTTTGGCTGCCTTTTCACTTTAGACCTCCATTTTTACTTACATAAAATGAAGATAATATCTGCCAAACTGCAATATAGCATTGTAGTGAGACCAAACAAATATACATATGAGAGTAATAAATTTTAAAGACACACAAACAATTATTGTCAGTTATATTGTCATCTATTATTCAAAGATGCTAATGACACCAAAAAGGAGCAATGAAACAAAGCAAGAGATGTAAGTAATTTAGAAATTATTTAATTATTTCTCACTTTCTCTAGAAATAACATTCTAAAACAGTGAAATGTAACAATGTCCATAGCTCTTATGGGTTAGGAAAATGAGCTTCATCCTGGCTGTAAATCATGAATCAAGCTATTTAAATACTAGTTCAGTTATTTCAAGAGGGGAGAAAAAAGCCTTCACCCTTGGGTTCCCATTGCATATGATGTGGAAAAATTACAATCATACAGGGGAGTCAATATTAAGTTTAGATGACTTCCAGAAAATCACACCCTGTGCATCTTTGAAGGAAATGATAGATATATATATGTTGAAATTTCTGCTTTGTTGGAGGAAACTAACCTTGGGCTGAGGAAAACATTGGTTGTGTTTATACATCATCACAACAGGCTGCTGATTAAAAAAATCAGGTAAAACACCGAGTTAGCATTGTGTAAGGAAAAAGGAAAGAAGTTTTAGTTGGACAGATTACCTGCTTTGTTTCATTTTACTTTGTGTCTTGTTGGCATAAGTTGAGTGAACTTGCTTTAGAAGAAAAGAGCTAGTAGCATGGTTGAGGGGTATGGTGAAGGGCTCTCTTAGCCCACAGTCTGTGATTTCACCCTTCAGGGGACAGGAACCAGACTGGTCTGCGAGATACTGAAAAGGTAAGACTATTGCACCATAACAAAAGATGGAAAGAAAGACAAGGAATCACCTGAGAATTGTCTTAAATAAATTAATGTAAAACAATAAAAAGAAACCATTTAAGAAAAGGAGAAAGTACCACATAATTTGAGAGCAGGTCATAATCTGCCTCCTTGTCAAGCAATTGTAAATGTAATTGATTATTACATTTAGTGCAGTGAAAAAAAAAAAGATTGAGTAGGCTATCATGAACTAAGAAATTGTCAACGTTATCTCTTTCCACTGGGAGGGTTTTGTTTATTGTTGATTTTTAACTTTGTTTCTACTTTACAAGTTAATAAATGTGTGAGGATTAGATAATATCTATGAATGTCTGAGATCTTCCAATATAATACAAATATAGTTACAAGATGCATTGCATACACCAAAGGAAATGTGTAAATTAAGGCAAAAGAAAATCTTTTTTTGTATATGGGGGGTATTTAACTTCATAGTCTTGACTTTAGAATAATAGTTACCTTTTATCGAAATTTATTCTTCTTGGCTACAGGTAATTCAGAAAAATTGAAATGAATTTTGAAGGTGACACCTTCATTGATCATGATGATTTAGGGAGGCTGGCTCATCCCTCCTTTCATGCAGGATTATCTTTAATGTTTTCCAGGGAACCCAAGTGCATCCAGGCAGTGGCTTCCTAAATCTTTTGCTTTACAAAATCACCAGCCAGAGTTCTTGGGATGGGCTATGAAAGAAGCAGAGACATTAGGATTCTCAGATGTACTAATTGATTTAGCAGCAGTTTAAAACAATGTTGAGCATTGTCAGAGATGTTCCTTTGAGGTATTAAATCAAGTTTCCCAAGATGGATTGCATGCTAACCACATACTATCTAAAAATCTCAAGGGCTGTTTATTGTTCTGCAATTTATGATCGCCTTGTTAGAGGATTGCACATCAGCTTCCCTCGAGCCTACGAAGAAACAGAGACAAATAGCATGCAAACTATATTGAACAATTCATTATATTATATTGTAGAAACCTAAGCACAGTGTGGAGATAACCCTTTTATGCACGCTGCCTTATTGAACAGTAATCACTCTGTAATGCTTTAGATATTTAAATCATATTTATAATAACACATATTAATGTAACATCCCTCATAAAGTTCTCAAGGCATTTTATGGGGTATATAAACCATGGAAAAATACAAAATTTTAAAATGCAGATATACCTACCCTGGGGTCTTTGAGGCAACCTAATGAGGAATATATACAAAATCCCAGGCTGACAGTTTAACTATTTAAGTAGCATATAGAATAACTCAAACACATTTTAAGATATTGCTGGTTACGAACTCATTCTTTATCTAAATATTTGGCCAGGTTGTATAAGTGCTTATTTTCAGTTTTACTGTTATAGGCAGAAAGAAAAAGAGATTAAAAATCTTTAGATCATTTTCAATCAAAGCTTTTAAATTCACGTGCTTGAAAATCAATCACTGATTTGGGTTTATGTATTCTGTAAAATTACATTATTAGAGCAGTGGGGTTAATTTTAAAACAAATGAAGGTATTTATCTTGGCATGGCTTGCCCAGATTTGGTGTGGTGCTACGCATCTATGAGGCTGGTAGATAATTCAATAATTCAGTGTTGACTGATTAATTTGTTTATTTTCTCAAAGAAATAAAGGGGGAAGTCTTGGGGTTTCATGAGGATATTCTGTCCCTTTCACAATATAGGCGGTAGGTCATAGGGGTCTAAACTGCTCTCGTTGCTTCACTTGAATTTTTTCTTTTAGCTTTTTACCACTCAGTGGTTAAATATATTAAACTATGAAAAAGTTTGCAACCAACCGAACAACGTACGAGGCAGTATTTAACGCTCTTGGGATTTTTTGCAGCGTTTTCTTATTTATAACATTTAAAGCAGAAATAATGCGAGTTAAGGAATATTTTCATTTATAATTATCCTGCTTTCATATGAATGAGACATATAATGTTTCATTTTCTAACACAGAATGTGTCCACAAGTGAGAAGGAAGAGAGAGAGTAAGGAGAACTTTTCGTACCATTAGCAGTTACACCACCAACTACAGCCCTTCACTTCCCTTTATGGCACTAGGTTTCATTCTATTATGCACACGCTTTATTCAGTGGTGAGGAACACAGCAAGCGTTCCAGGAAAGGAATAGAATAAATGGAGGATAACCAACTCCAAGTCCTTCAGTAGTTGTTCCAGGGTCAGAAACCTTTCTTGACAACATCATCTGCAACACATTAACACAATGCATGAAGGACACATTATAGTGTGAATAAATGGTTTCCTTTTTGTTTGGAAAGAATGGAACCCAGCAGGAATCAGTTATTAGCATTGACATTCAATTGTTTAAATATAATGAAACTTTTCTCAGTGGTATATCCTGCAGGCTGTCTGGTTCTGTGTTCTTAATTTTTCAGAAAGCTGCTAAATCCAGAAGTCTGCTCACTGGTATTGCCATGCTCTGTTTCAGTCTCAGTGCATACAAACCTCTTTTTATGAAAATAGAGCTTTCTGGAAATACAACTAAGCTCAAGTCTAACTGTAAAAGAAGTCTTTCTTTAGAATAGATGAGTTACTCCACTGTTATAACTAGAACTGTCTAGACCACTTATCTCCAATTTTCTTAAAATTTTTTAAGTTTATTAATTTCGAGAAGGGGGTGGGGAGGGACAAGAGAGGGAGAGAGAGAGAGAATCTGATGTGGATCTCAGTCTCATGAATGGTGAGATCATGACCTGAGTGGAAGAGTAGGACGCTTAACCAACTGAGCCACTCAGGAGCCCCTCCAATTTTCTTAAATTCTAATCTCAAGTCTTTGGAGTCAAAGCATATTGCAACAGGAATGATTAACTATTTTTCCAGAAGTCCTGAAACTGAAATAATTACAACTCATTCCTAATCACTTTAACACAATTCCTGGAAATGATTATTGCGTTTACTGTGATTCACTCAATAACTATTTATTTATTGTGGACTTGTTTCGTGGGAGATTCCATGGTAGGTGTTGAAAATTCAACAATAAATACAGAACTCCTCCTGACTGCATAGGATTTCCAGTCTAAAAACTTTCAACTTCCAAACGATTAGATGATTTTGGAGGGGAAAAAAGTAATATATACTTATACATATTTATATATATAAATAATTTATGCTTGTCTGTTTCAGTAAATCTGATAGAAGGCTGACATCAGCTTTCTTATTTGAAACAATTCATCAACATCCATCTGTAATTGAGAGCACATCAAATAATGTTATTTGAATTAGAGGGAGTGACAGTTCACTGCATGTTTTATCTGCATATGCACATCAAGGGTGCTGGACGTGTAAAGTTCTATGGAAGTCTTTCTGATAGATTTCAGTTGTGATTTCTTCCCACTGCCAGTGTTGCTCATAGCTTTTTAAAAGTTCCCCCAACAACCACTACAGAGGCACAATTGTTCACTGGAAACAAATCAGGGAGTCTTCTAATACAGGTTATCTTCTGGTGCTCTGTTTATAAACTACACTCCAGGAGAACTATGCATGATACAACATTCATAGAATAATGACTGATTAACAAATTAACCCCAAATCTGTCTCCACACTGTAACTTTTATTGAAGGGCCCTTATTTGTATCTTTGGATCAACTCAGAGTCAGCCTCTTTGCCTTGTCACATGACAGTTTTTAAAGTGTTCTAACTAAATTGTAATGTTCCTACGAATCTTCACTCCATGAAACCAGATGTGGTTCAGAGATTTCCTGATAGTCTCATCACTCACTTCTTCCTGATCTAATTCAGGTTCCTCCACCTCCACATTCTTCTAGTCTGGTGGATGAAATTTCTGAGGTAGAGGATCTTCCATATTGCTTTCTATTTTGTCTATTAATCTGGAGTCTTTCCATGAGTTTTGTAAAATAATTTGATCAATAATCACAAAAGGTTACATAGTAGTGGCTCAAGTATGGACTCTGGAGTTAGACTTCCATCTTCAAATCTGAGTTCTGCTGATTACTAGCTCTGTAAACTTGAACTAATTGATTAACTTCTTAAAGCTGTTTCTGAGTATGTTAGATGGGGATAAGAAAAAAAAAACACCTAGTTCATTTGGTTGTTGTGAGAAAATTGCAATAAATGAGATAAGGTAATAAACATCCATATAGGAACTGAAATACAGTAAGCACTGTAAGAGCTATTAGCTCTTTTTAATACCAAGAATACTTCCAGAAACAGTGAATAACATGATACGTAATTCAGTTAATCAAGTTCCTTTTTTTTTTTTTTTCTGATTATCTGGAAAAAAAAAAAACCAGAATATCTGGGCTTGTTGTTTTTGTTTTTGTTTTTGTTTTCAGACAGAATGTGTAAAACGATGTGGGTCTGATAAAGTTGTTTTTTAAGCCAACCTGTGATTTATTGTGATACCTGGAAATTCTAACTCTATTGAACATGATAGCTCATTCCAAATGTTATAGTGTAATTGTTTTAAATGCAATTGTTCCAAATATATATGGATCCGATTCATATGTCTTAAATATATCTAGTTCTTTTTATAAGACAGAAAGAGTTTTAGAAAAACAATTTCATTTCTCTCAAAATATTCTTTGAGTTTAAAATGAGGAAGATGGAAGTTATTCATATTCAGTAGATGGATAAACTAAGGAATTGAAGGTTTAAGTGACTCATGAAAGACCACTCTGCCACTTATGAGTAAAATGAATATTATAAAAAAATGCTTCCTCCTTCCTATGAAGTTTGAGTAGTATTGCTCCTAAGACTATTTTGAATAAGAAATCATATATCTCCCATAAATCCTGAAAGATTAGCTTATGGAGGAAATGAGCAAAACATCGGGTAAAGAAATAAAGTAATTGGCATTAATTAAAGCTTAAAGGAAATGGGACACAAGCTGCCAAAAATACAAAAAATAAACGACATAAGAAGTAGTTAAACAAGGGATATTAAAACATCACCAGCAAGAGCGAACACAAAGTGAAAACTGAGTGTGAAATTTGTGTGACTTTGAAGTGGCCAAGATATTAAATTCATTTTTTTTAAATGTCTTTAATATAAAAGAAGAAATTGGGCTGCCAAGTCATAAAATCTTGCAAAAATATATTTCAACCAAAAGCCTGTTTGCAAAGCACATTTTCACTTGAACATAGATCAGCATGTCCATATGACAGGGATCCATGGGTATTAATGTAAACGACAAGTGAAATTTCTAAGCTTCTTACCAACTATGTTAGAAGTCTCATCTAGTCGCCGATATTTCTAGGAACTGTCTTCTTGGCTGATATTTCCTTCTCAATCTTTCATAAGTATTTAGGTAGAACTATGTATTTGGGATCACCTACTGATTGCCTGAACAAAACAGCTAGAAGGTTTAATTAACCCAGAGACCTCACTATTCTAGATATTTAGAACATCACAACTTAGCATATTTGCTCATTCATAAAATGACTTGTGTTAGTTGATTTAGTCTTTGTTCCTTTTAACATCCAACACCACTATTCCTTTAACTAATCTAATTTGCCAATTGAATAAAAAATCAGTTCTGTTGTATGTGGACAAATAATGCATGTACATTAAATCAGGTGTTGCTAAATGTTGAGATTATTTGGATGACTTACTATGTGAGCTTGGATTGAAGTTGTAAACCTAGAATAGAAGAAGCAGAAAAGTTGGTCTGCAACTTTGTTATGTCAGTTCAAGTGAGTCGCTTCATTTCTCTTAGCCTTCGTGTCCTCATCTGTAAAATGCTATGGATCAGGCTAGGCTGGGCTCTGCTACAGTAGTACCAAATAATCATCAAAACATAGTGATTCTTACTCGAGGCCTCATACTGATGGAAGCCATACTTTCATGCTTTCGCGATTGCTACGAGAAGAAACGTTGCTCCAGCAGTCAGATGTTTCTGCCTGGCAATGATATATGCCACATCAGCCTCTGACTTAAAGCCAGTCGCGTGGCTGTGTTTAACTTCAAAGGAGTGGGGAGTACAAATCTACGATATCCCTGAAAGGAGAAAAACTAGATTATTTATAAATAGTTTTATTGCTGTCTGGAATAAGTGGAATTACTTATCTGAAAAGGAAATGCTTTTTGGAAAATACAGTATGTTTAATCAATGACTATATATTGTTTGTACGTATGTTTAAAGTAGAAGAAACCAAATATTTTCAGGATAGTACCATCTGAAGTAGAATACTTCGATATGCTTAATCACAGGGTAAATTCAGATTTTATTATAATTTTACAATGTTCTTCTTCACAAAGACTCTGGGGATACTTGGGACTGTCTAAAAGCACAAAGCTGTTCAGTTTCTAAAAATAAGTTAGACTTTTTAATTCACAAAATTAAAAACAATATTTAATGAAAGCCAAAACCATCAATGTTAACTAAAGTGGAAAAAGTGAGAAAAATCTTTCTCGAATTTCATTGTGTATGTGGACCTATCTTTTTCATCTCCTTATGAGTTGTGTTTGTATCTGTGATGTAAATTAGAGAATGGAGTTAATTCCAGAGAATGCTACTTTTGCTTCATTTTCCTGCAGTCAGAATTACCTGGATAAATTACAGCAAAAATTAGTCAGAGGTGCAGTGTTTAAAGAGAAAATGAGTTGCTTTCCTTAGCTTGGAAGACATCAGATTCCTCCTATTTCTGTCCCTTCAGTTTCCAGTGCAAAGAAAGTTCCAAGCATGTAGAGAGAAAAAACAGCAGGGCATCTCACCCACAGACAGCAACATCGGCAGGAGGTGAAGGAAGCCAGAGAAGCCAGGGAGAAGTTAGTCTTCACCCAGTCAGTCCTCTCCTGGCTCCATCCTGGGTTGAGGACTTCTTAATGAAAACGTGTCCTCAGCCGAGTATGGAGAAAGCATGCCAAAGCAAATTTTGTGCATATTAGGTCCTGCATGCACTGCTAACAAAGTGTTACTATTTAGTGTGAAGCACACCTCTACCACTTACATGATGTGCAACTTGAGAGAATCCTTAAATCTCTCTAAATCTCCATTTCCTCATCTGTAAAATGGTTAAAATATCACTTGCCTACACTCTTGCCGGGTTTAGGGGAAAATCAAAGGAGATGATGTTTGTAAAAATGATCTGCAATGGTAAACATCAAATATGTGTCTGATTATATTTTTTCGACCATTCTGCCCTCAACCTTTGTTTATTTTTCTTTTTATACACATAAGATGATGTCGCTTTGTGTGGCACAATGTAAGTATAAGATCCAACACTCAGGGTGATAGATAGCTGAATTTCATTCTTTTCTTCCTACTCAAGAAAGCACAATGGCATTCAAGTGAATAGGAGTGATATTGTTAAGAGAACAAACTGGATTCCTGTAAATTCATTTCAAAAGAAAATCATTTGCAAAGGTATGGACCTGTGTGTAGTAACATTTGTGGCATATCTCACAATAGATTGCAATCCATCACAGGATCCAGACTCTGGTAGAAAGCCACGTTTGCATTCATTTAAGGAAAGATGCCATGCTTATGGTTCAGAGGGTCATATACCCTCTATGTTGTGGCATACGAAGGTGGTATTTGTAAATCCATTATTGACTTGAGGGGTGAACAGCAGCAGAGGCCACAGTGGTGATCGTGAAGGTGGCTAACAGTGACTCCTGTGGTAGGTCAGTGTTTGCCCAGGCATAAGAATCTGGCAGGTCTCATTACTGGCTGAATAAATGATAGTGTGTTAGAGAAAGCAGGGATGGATAACAGGCTTGTGGATGTCAGATTGTAGGTACCACTGGAGCTCTCACAAAGGGCATCAGTCATAAGAAGGGGACAAATTACAGAGACATTCACCCATGACTTTCCACATCATTTCCCTAACACTTCTTCACCTGCCATCAATTCCAAAGAAAACGACTATTTTAGATCCTAACCTAAATTGAGTGTTTCCCCCTTGCATCTTGTTGTTGTACTTTTTTCCTGTCTAGTCATAATATGCACCAAAAACAACATGTGAGGACAATTTTTACTTAGGATATACCCGGTGGCTTGAGCACACGGTTCATTATAGAGCTGCTAGCAGTCAGAGGTTGGCAGTCTTACTTAATGGAATAACAGATAGAGAGCAAGAATAATAGCTCCCTTGTCTCTCAGTCTATTAATAGTGGAACCATTCATATTGCAAAAAGCCTGGTAATAAGAATATTTTAAGGGGGAAAAAGCCTTTGCAATAAATGAACTTTTATAGCTAAAATGGTTGTTAGAACATAAGTCTAATTCTTAAGAAAATAGAACACCAGCTTACTGGATACACATATATTTATTATTTGTTATTATTGTTTGTTTACTATGTTATTCTTCCCTTCCAAAAAAGGTGTTTAGTCATTTCCGTCTTAGCCTCAATGTCCAAAAAATACATGGCAACTCATGACCTAGGAATATATTTATATAACATCACAAACGTTTTCCATGGCAACAAGCCTTGTCAAGCTGTCAGATGCCACGAGACAGACTTCTGAGCAGTTCCCAAACAAATATAATTCTAATATAGGAGTGAATAAGAATCCTGCTGTTCTACAGTAATATCTAATATTGGACCTACAAACATATAGAACTGTACACCATAAATAAATAAATAAATAAATAAATAAATAAATAAATAGGAGAAGATGGTTTACCTTAAAGATGCATGCCAGATAAATGTTGCCTCCTGGCATGTTGTCATTGTCTAAACTCTGCCTACTCATAGAGTACTTTATTTTCAGGAGACTGCGAATATCGTCTTGAAGTCCCGGTGATTTTTCTCAAGCAACTATATTCACTACACAGTTAAAATTCAATAAAAAATTTTGACATTCATCAGTGAAAGTAAACACTACTGCCATTGATATCCCCCCAGTGAGAATTATAAAGACTTAAATTTGCGCTGATAAAAAAGACAAAACTTTGGCTTTTTTTGTTCTACCTCCTCTATACTTCCTGTGGCCCAGAAAGAAACAGAATAAAATGGATATTTGATGTGGGATTGTGGTGTACTTCTTTGGTAGCCAACCATAGATGGATAGATAATAGATAAATGGATGTGTGGATGGATGGATAGATAGACTTGTCTTATGACTGAATAAACAAATAACTTTCATTAATCTCAGGATATACAGTATGTTTTGGTCAATAAGTTAACTATTATACAAATTTACAGTTGAGCAAACTGGGAATAAAAAAAAGTATAGTTATTCACTTTGCATTTTTTATTAAGCTTTTGAAAGTTAATGGGCACCTGGGTGGCTCAGTCTGTTGAGCATCTGACTCTGGATTTTGCCTCAGGTCATGATCCCAGGGTTGTGAGATCCAGCCCTGTGTCAGGCTCCATGCTGAGTGTGGAGCCTGCTTAAGACTGACTCTCTCTCTCTCTCTCTCTCTCTCTCTCTCCCTCTGCCCGTCTCTCTGGCTCACACTATTTCTCTCTCTAAAATAAGAAGTTAAAAAAAAAAGAGGAGTAAAATCTAACAGTATGATTTCCTTGCCCTAGAAGACCTTAGTTTTAGAGCTCAGAAGACTTAGACTTTTGTCCTGATTCTGCTATTGTTTTGATAAGCTATTGTTGTATAACATAAACATCCTAAAACTTAGTGGTAAAACTTAGTGACTTAAAAAATTATATATCTCTTATAATTCTGTAGGTTGGCTGGGCTCAGTCAAGCCCAGTCTTACAGGTGGTACTTGTGTGCCACATTCATTGGGAGGGGGGGTGGAGAAGTCATCTGAAATTGGGACACTGGGTCAGCTGGACTCTCTCTCTCTCCATGCTGTCTCATTGCATTTCTTTCTCCATGTAGCATCTTTATGTAGTCTCTCCTACAGAACAGCCAGACTTCTTAGTGGAGGTTAGGGATTCCAAGAGCACAAAGCAGAAGCCGCCAAGTCATCATAAGGCTTAGAACTGAAAGTAGGACAATGTCGCTTTTGCTGAAATCTGTTCATTATAGTGAATCATAGATTCAAAGGGACGGACCACACAAATGTGTGACTGTCAGGGGGTGTGGTTAATTGAGGGTCACCAATGTAATAGGATACTTTATCACAGGTAGTGTGACCTAAAGAATCATTTTCTCAACTGTCAAATTAAGAAGTTGTACTAGAGTAAAGTCTACCTTTAATAAGCCAAAATTCCCTGAGTCATTCAATGCAGTATAATATTTCAGGGACATGGACTCCAAAACCTATTCAATTGTGGGCTTATTTTCAAATCCACACTAAACTTTCCTCATGTCAAATAGAATTGACAGGTAGCTCTAACTTAGTAAATTAACTATGATCTTCCTTTTATGCTTTCTCTTATCCTTGTGGTTTCTATTTCAATTGATGGCATTTCATATTTCTGGTTCTTCTTGGCAAAAATCTGGAAATTATTCTTGCCTCCTTTTGTCAGTGACATCCACCAATCAATAAGTCATAAAAATACTGTGAGGAAAGTAATATTGTTATCTCCATTTTTCAAATGGAGAAAGTAAGACATAGAGAGGTTATAACCTGCCCAATATCACAGAACTGGTAAGCAGAGGAGCCCATGTTTTTAATCATGATGCTACACTAGGAGCAATGATCCTTGGCTCCAAAAAGTATAAAGAGATCTGAACTTAGACTGAATGCTTACAAAGACATGTTTTTTTCTTTTTTTTGAAAGTACAATATAAGCCTTTGAATTGCTTGTGTGATAGATCATTTGTAAACTCGTAAAAATTTTTTGTAATAGTGTAGCTCTAGGAAGATGGCTTTAGGGGCCAGGGTAAGTTGGCCATCTTAACAATAGTTTGCAGCCCTGTCATCACACACACACACACACACACACACACACACACACAGACACACACACACACACATTGAAAAACACATTTTTATATTTAGTTAACTCTTACAGCATAAATTCTATGGAGAGCTGTAACACAAATTCTGTTTTATGGGCGAGGAAGACTGAGACGTTCATATTAAATGACAGCCCAAGGGAGTTGGCACTAGCCTCCAGTGTAGACACTACTAGCAATGAGTAGCTAATAACTAATTAGCTGAGGGAACTGGACATATGGCACAGGTTAAAATTATTCAGAAGGCCATGAATCTGAGGTCAGCCTCTCAATAACAGGATTAATCTGTTACTCTGTATCTGTTTTAGTTAAAATCTCTGCAGAGAAATGAGAAATGGTAGACAAGGATCATGTACTACAAACTTTAACTAACTAAATAGCTTTGAAACTATTTTTAATACAATGTTTGTGTTGGGAGTACAAGATAAGGTCTTTGAAACACTTTAAGTATATATAAAGGCTTTTCTGGAAATAAGGGAAACTATTCATGGAAATGTTTTTTTCTCCTGAGAGTGAAATAAATCAACAAATTGCTATTTAAAGCATGTGAATAATCCCCTTCCCCCAAGTCTTTCAAATTTCTTGTTATGGCTTTGGATATTTTTTTCCACTAATTTTCACTGCAAAAAGAAAAATACCACATTGGCAAGGATATGGACATTTTCTTTGAAGCCACTGAATAGTTATAGTTTGGCTCGTTGCTCTCTCTCCTTTCTGGCCTTCTGGATGCTGTTTGACAGTACCCTAAGGGACTGTCCCTTGAGACTGGGAAGGAATTTCTTCCATCTTTGTTGTTTCCTGACAACACACATTAGAGACAATTAAGAAGGGACTTCACACAGACCCAATAAGCACTGATCTAAGCAGTCTCCACAAATTCAAGTGTGCTCATTGCACTCAAGGATTGGTTAATTTGATTAGCAAACATTCCTCAGATCTGCCTTCTTTCTGTGGTTCCCAGTTTCATCCAGGCTTAATATAAATACCATTTGGTTTATATTACCTCCTGCTCTGGCAATTCATAAGTCTACTACATCTAAATTCCTCTATTGATTGCTACTAAACTCCTATAAGTTTATGTGTCAAAATATATGTTAGTAACAATGAAAAGGGAGGGATATGGAAATATCAATTCCCCCACTGCCCCTAATTAAGTGCAGAGAATGTTTTCCCCTTGCAATATATTCATCTAAGGCTGTGCCATGAGTGGAGAGCAGAAAAAGGTTACTAGGATGTTTTGGTTTGAGGTCCAGCACAAATTGTCCACTTTACTACCCTACCCCAAATGACCTAGTCAGAGCATTTTTCTCATGACATCTCTGGCCTCATCCCCAGGAGACCTACCAGCCTTACTTCTGTATAACGCATAATTAGGTTGTGTTTTAATCAAAGAGATAGACGTTTCTTGAGTTTATTTTTGGAAAAACATACTTTAGGAATGTATTTCACCTAAATTCTGAGGCCCAAAAAGAAGTTAATATATTGAGAATTTAGGCTGGAAATGACTTCAGGGAGTTTTAAGTCCGAGTTCTAATAATTCTTTCTCTTCAAGATCCCTCAAAATCCATCCTCCACTGTCTTTCTCCACTGCCACTGCCTCTCTGTGGAGGCATCTCCCATGTGGGCTGCTGATTCCTGACCCACTTCCCTAACTCCAGGCATCACTCCCCGCCCACCCCACGCCCTGTGCACACACATACACAACTCTGTTGCCAGAGTAATCTTACTGAGACATAAACCTGACCAAATTATTCCCTGGCTTAGAAATCTCCAGTAATTTGCCATCCCTGTTGGATGAAGCCTAAATAAAACAGCATGGGCTTTCTGGTCTGTTCCAACAACCCTCACCAGTCTCATCTCTATGCCTTCCCTTCTATTTCATGTTCAGACAGGTGAGATGTTTGTTTCACTGTCACCCAAAAAGGGTCATGTTCTTTCATACCTTTTGACCTCTGCACAAACTATAATCTCCTTCTCTTCCCAGTGAACTTTTGCTTATCTCTAAAGACCTAAATTAAATGTTACCTTTCTGTGGAGCCTTTCCCAATACTCACAAGGAGAATTAGAGTATAGCTACTGTATATTGGCAGTATTCAATATTCAATATAGCTACTGTATATTGGCAGTATTCCAGCAATATTCAATATTGCCTTGCATGGATATCTACTATAGCACATGCCACACTGCATTTATCCTTCCCTATTGGGCACCAAGCATGGAAGTTGTATCTCATATGTCTTTCTATCTAGATTAGTGCCTGGCCCAGAGAAAGCACTTCATTCATTCACTCATTCATTCATTCATTCATTCATCGAATATACATGGTGTTGCGGGTGTAGTATTGCAAAACTATTAAACATGCATGGCTCCTGATTTCATGGATTATAATTTACTTAGGGAGAGAGACACTAGACAAATACACAAATGAATATACAATTAGTGTTTCTGATATATGCTTTGATAGAAAAGAACATAAAAAAAAGGAATGGTTGGAAGAGCTAATTTAGATGGGGGGAGGGAGAGGGTAAAAAAATCTCTGAGAGTGTGGCATTTAAATTGGGATCTGCAGGGTGGGTAGAAAGTAGTCAAGAAAAGAGTGAGAAAAAGCATGTGTGAAGGTCTCATAATGGGAACAAGCTTGTGAAAGAAATTGTAAATAGGTCAGCACAGCTAAAAATGGAATGAGCAAGGGGAGTAAAATGTGGAAAGGCCTGAGGGACAGGCAAGACCAAATGACAGAGACTTTGGGTTTTATTGGACGTGCATTGGGAAGCCATCAAAGGGTTAATGAATGTTGAAAGAAAGTTCCAGGAACAGACGGCACATTACCTTTGGAGTAACAAGAAGCTTTCTTCTTAGGGGATCCTGGATGAGAGATTAATTGAGTTAATGCTAGTGGAGAGCCCAGAGGAGGAAAAGTTTGTCACTCATCCTTACAGACTAGAATTATTGACAGTTCCCTTCAGGGCAAGCCCACTCTATTTGTCTCCAACAGCTACAGTTTCAACTGTTTGAAATGTTATGAGATCACTCCCTTATGACTGAGAAAAACATGGAATGTGCCCTCAGAGGAGTGATGCGCTGATTAAGGACCAGGCCACAGCGCCGCATAACAAGAACATAACTAGCAGCACACTAGACACCTTCACTTGGATTCTCAAAGTCACCTCAAGCTCAATCTGCCTACCACAGAACCTACCCATCCTTGTCTCCCACCCTCCCATCACCACCTGTGTCCATCTGGGCCCTCCCAGTGTTCTTATCTCAATGCCTGGCACCTCTATCAATCCTAGATATCAGCACCGATACTTTCCTGTCTCTCACCACTCAGAACCAATCCATCACCAAGTCCTGCTTATTTTACTTCCTAGCATCCCTCAAATCTGTCAAAATCCTGCATCTCCACTATCACCACACAGTTCAAGCTATTATCATCTCTTGCCTGGACCTATAACAGCCTACTAATGGATATTCCCTGTCAATTACTCAGCCCTTAAGTTTGTTCTTTATCCAGCAGTCCAAGAGAGCTTGAGAAATACAAATTGGCACGTCCCCACCACTGGCAGTGTTTAAGGTAAACTTGGAAGAACAAAACTCCTTACTGTGACTTTGGATGCTCTAACTAACTGGTCTAGATTCTGCCTATGCTTGTTTCTGTATTCTTCTCTAGCTTAATCCTGTGTTATGTTTCCCCTACACTCTATGAGCCTGCCATACTGGATGCCTTTCAGTTTCATGAGGACATCGTGCTCTAACTTTCCAGGGACCTTTATATGCAATGTTCCATCTGCTTGAAAAGACTTATGCACCCTCTATGCTACGAACACAAATATGTTCTTCATAGGTCAGCTCAACCATTGCTTTACCAACGGAATTCCTCACCTCCTTAACTATTGCAAATATCCCTATAATACTACATCATAGAGCCACACACCCACCTTGTGTAGCCCTCACAATAGTGGATGTTGTACATCTGATTAAGGTTTCTCTCTCCTGCTCTACTGTAAGCTCCAAAGAGCAGGAGTCTTATCTGCCTAAATTCCTTACTACGTCCTCAATACCTAGTATATAGTAAGTACTCAAAAATATCCATTTGAGTAGGCACTCAAAAATGAGGAAGTTCTTGCCCCAGGATATAAAATTGTTGTCTGGATGAAGTGACCATCTTCCTCACTCTCTAGTTCACTAACCTGTAAAACTGCTTCTGACCCACAGTCTAAGACCTTGTAGGTCTGTAAGAAATTAAAACTCACCTCTCACTTAATTTTCCTTTTCAACCATTAACAATTTATACTGATTTCCTCTACTTAGCATCAAGTAATTCTTTTGCCACTACTGAGTTTAGACAACCAACTAAGCTTCTCTTGCCACCATCTCTAATCAGCTTTCCCCATGGCCATGGTTGGCCCTATTCTTATTGGTTCTCTAGTTCCATCTAATGTATCCAGAGTTACCTCTCTAAAGAGCAAAACTAACTGGCTCCCCAGTTTGTACTCAGGCTGCCCTCCAAACGAATTCCAACGCCTTTAATGAGTCAACCCTATTCGTTCCACCCCATCTCTCCACTCTTTCCACCACAGATTCCCAGCTGACCTAGCTCTCACTTATTGGGGCTTTAAATGTGCCCGTCCCTCTCCCTCTCTTCCTAGATCTCTTTCCTGCCCGTATTTCAGGTCTTTACTTGGACACCACCTCTGCCAGATTTTGATCACCAGACTGTGAGTCAGTTTATGTCAGAACACCTATTAATTTCCTCAATAGTACAGTTCTTTTCATACAGTATTCAGTTGCTGTGTAATAAAGGTAGTCTTGGCTTGATTTGGCTGGATAAATCGGATGAAGTAACATCATTGTTAGCTCTGTAAAACATCTTTATGTATGAGTTGAGCATGAGTGATTTTCTGCTGAAGAATGAAAAAAGGAGAGTACATAAATGTTTGAATAAGAGTAGGAAATTAAGGGGGGGCATTACAGCATCCTACAGGATTTATGCATGCCTTGAAGACTGAAGGCAGGGTCTCATGATGACTTTTGAGGGCTCTAGGTATTTTTGTCTCAATGAGCCCCTTCCTACACACACACACACACACACAGAGAGAGAGAGAGAGAGAGAGAGAGAGAGAAATAAGTTGGGGTGAGTTGGCATAAAGACAAATATATTAATATTATATAATTACTTTTTTCATCCTAAAAGTTATTTTTTTTCCTTCACAGCCCCACAAAAATCCTTTACTTTCTTCCAAAATTAGCTTGAAAACTACAATATTTTGCAGCTCTTAGATACTCTGGATGGAGTAGTGGCTAAAGTAGCGCTGGGATATCAATGAGAGAAAGCAGAGTCTCCAAATAGATGGTGGACACTAGAGATGCCAAACGGAACCTGGTAGGACAATAGTAGCCCAAAGGGTATGAATATGTTCTTGAAGGCATGTGAGATGATCTCTTATGGACCCTAGAAATAGAAAAGGGTTATGTTGTAGAATCATCAGTGTCCCAACAAAAAACAGATGGCATACTCAAATGGGAGAATTCATGGAGGGTTTATTTACAAAGGTAGTATTTACAAAGATGTAGGCATAAGAAAAGCAGAGGCAGAAGGCATGGAAACTGTTACTCCAAACTTTTCAGTCTCCAGGATGGAGAGCAGGATGGACAAAGATGAAGAGTGGGTCTGCAGAGGCAATGGAAAATCTCATCATTTGATGTTAATGCAATCACATTCATACACACAGGCTAACACTGGGGTCATTTAAGTTAAGCATTTTTATTGTTTATATCCTTCTTTAGACTGAAAATTCAATGACAGTGGAGACTATGCTATACAGTTCATGGTTGTATCCTCAGCACCTCACACACAGTCTGGCACATAATGGATATTTAATAAGTATTTGTTAAATAGAATGAATGAATGAGTGAATTGAAAGAAACAAATTTCTGAAATTTTTTTTCTACCACGGTCAGGGGTACCAAAGGATTACCTGGAAAAGAGGATATGTTTTCCAAAGGAAGAATTGGACCCATCTGGTCAGTAGAAATGACAGGGACTGCCTGAAGGAGAAAAATGTCTCCAAGACAAAGCAACTATTGCAGAGATAACTGGGAGTTGTCTGAAGATGGTGCCTTAGGCTGTCAGGATTCCAAAATGGAATAATTCTTTCAGGTAATTGAAGGAAATTAATTAATACTTTTAGTTGTATATTAAGAAACTATAGTATTAGAGTCAATGCAATGTCTGATGTCAGTCTTCGTTAATTATGCTTCTTGCTTACTCATTCTAGCAAACACATCTCTATTAGAGACCCTGCAATGTCCAATAGGTTATATTTATAAGTCACATGGTTTGACTAAAGAGAGCGTGACAGCATCTTACCCACCCATCCCTTATGATAAGCCAAATTCCTAATATTATCTCTCTCACAAACCTAGTTTGCCTAGCACATTAACACATCCCAGTTTTATTAAAGTCCCATATCCTGGAAAATCCCTCCATTACAGGCATACCAGGAAACTATTCTCTATTGCCTTGCCATATGAGTTACTAATGTATTATTTCTCAAAGTATGATTGAAAATGCAATTATTGCTGCATACTTCTCCTTTATTTTGTTGACTACAGTTTCTTTTTCTCTTGTGTCTGTTATTGTCTTAGAGACCATATTTGACTTTAAATCATTAAAGAAGTTTCTAAATAGTAATACTGGCATTTATTTATTCTCCAATATATTATCCTTGTCAACCATAGTCAAGAATTTGAAAATAGGGGCACCTGGTTGTCTCAGTTAGGTAAGCGTCCAACTCTTGATTTTGGCTAATGATCTCATGGTTCATGAGTTTGAGCCCATGTTGGCCTCTGCGCTGGTGGTGCAAACCTGCTTGAGATTCTCTTTCTCTTTCTCGCTCTGCCCTTCCCTCACTCTCTCTCTCTCTCTCTCTCCAAAATAAATAAATAAATAAATAAAAATAATAATAAAAAAAAAAAGAATTAGAAAAGAGAGTGGTAATCATGGTAATTACAACCTATATTATTTCCTCAATTTTGTTCATGGCATAGAAGCAGTGTCCAGGATGTCCAGAAGCCAAAGACAATCCCAGTCTTCTCAAGGAGCATGCTAGGATTTGAATGGAATTGCTCACAATCAGATTTGCTTACAGATTGCCAGGTGGGCAAAACGCCTCTCTAAATTTACCCTGTAACTTTTACATGCGTCAGAGAAAGTAAGTAACAAATGATATATACGCTTACTGGTGGGTGGAATCCTCAAACTTAAAGAAAAGGAAAACCATATGGGCATAAAATGGACTTTGTGTTAAAAGTGGATTTCTTTTCTTGTAATGAATTGTTCCATACTTTATGTAAATAAAAATTTTTAAAGTTTCTCTAGGATACAACTATTACAGCTTGCCCACTGAGTGGGTATGTTGTGAAAGAAAGTAGTGAGAACTTGAGCAATTTTAAGTTGTTTTAAGGCTATGTGAAATGAAATATGCCACACTGGTGTGTTCATATATGTATTAACTTTCTTGAGTCACTTACTTTACCTAAGGGCTGAATATCTATCCTGCCTAATGTGGACTCCATTCTAAGAAATGCTGATGTAGCACAGCCTGATGTGGGTCAATCTAGCTGAAATCTCTTGAGCATAGGCCAGTGTGAATCTTTGATAGAGAACGTATCTAAATGTTTTTCTGAATTCTGTTCTGTAAGCAGTGTTCTTTCTTTCGTGTGTAATGCACATCAAATAACTGCCTTCTTGAAACACCACAAGCAGCTCCAGCACAGTGATAGATAGAATGAGCAAGAGAAGTTATTCATTACGAAACATTGAGGGGCACCTGGGTGGCTCAGTCAGTTGAGCGTCTGACTTCAGCTCAGGTAGTGGTCTCATGGTTTGTGGTTCACGGTGCCTGTGTCGGGGAGCTCAGAGCCTGGAGCCTGCTTCAGATTCTGTGTCTCCCTCTCTCTGCCCCTCCCCTGCTTGAGCTCTGTCTCTCTCTGTCTCTCAAAAATAAATAAAAATGTTAAAAAATTTTTAAAAATAGAAAGAAACATTGAGACTTGGGGCACCTGGGTGGCTCCATCGATTAAGTGTCCAACTTCTGCTTAGGTCATGATCTCACGACTTGTGAGCCCTGAGTCGGGCTCTAGGCTGACAGCTCAGAGCCTGGAGCCTGCTCTGGATTCTGTGTCTTCCTCTCTCTATGCCACTCCTCTGTTCAAGCTCTGTCTCTCTCTGGCTCTCTCTCTCTCTCTCTCTGGCTCTCAAAAATAAACATTAAAAAAAGTAAAAGAGAAAAAAAAGAAACATTGAACCTTGTTCAAAAAAGGAGAAATCAATTTGATATTTTTGCTACTGGTTATTTTGAGGGTAAAAACTGATTAAACAATACTTGAATTATGACAATTACAATATTTAATAATAAATAACATTATTGGTTACTTACTTCTAGGGCATTAAATAGTTTTCATGCATTATCTCATTTAATCTTATAAGGTGGATCACTCCCATTTTATAGGTAAGTAAACTGAACCATGAAAAGATTGAACTATGCTAGTTCACACAGCTAATAAGAAGTAGAGACAAAAGATGGATACAAGTGTCTGTCGACAGAACTGACTCTCTTTAATACTACCCTCTACTCAAATAGATAAGTAGTAAAACTCCAATGAAGTCATAAATATTTATTTATTTATTTATTTATTTATTTATTTATTTTTAGTGGAGCTGCTGAAACAGGGTTCTTTTCTAAAGACAAAAATAAGTGTAAGGGTATATTGTAGTGTGGGGTAACCTGTAGCCTTAAGAAATAACAGCTTTGTTTTAACACTGTAGATTAAGAGATAACAGCCTTGTCCTATCAATCAAGGGAACAAAAGTTTAAGGAAAATCAACTGGTTTAGTGTTTGATTGGATTGGGCAAGGGTGTGTCTGAACTGTTTCCACCCCCATCTGGGAACTATTTGTTCTGTTCCCAGGTGATGATAAGAGGATGTGGTGGGCTATAAAAACTCTGTACCCCGGCTGTTCGAGACCCACTCTGGTCAAGAGTATCAGTCCCGATTGGTTGGCTTTGCCTCCCATTGCAATAAACTTTGTTGTGACTGTCACTGATGTCCATGGCATTCTGTTTCAGGAGTCGTGTGGATGCAACATAAGAAACAGAGTAGGGGTGTCTGGGTGGCACATTTGGTTAAGTGTCCAATTCTTGATTTCGGCTCAGGTGTTGATCTCGCAGTCATGAGATGGAGCCCTGAGCCCAGCCCCTCATCCAGCCACAAGTAAGACCCACATGTCCCACTTTGGGCTCTGCTCTGGGCATGAAGTCTGCCTAAGATTCTCTCTTTTCCTCTCCCTCTGTCCCTCCCCAGTCTGCATGGCTTCCTTTCTGTCTCTTTGTCAAAAAAAGGAAGGAAGGAAGGAAGGAAGGAAGGAAGGAAGGAAGGAGAAGAGAAGAAAGAAAAGAAAAGAAAAGAAAAGAAAAGAAAAGAAAAGAAAACAGAGTAAAAGGGAGTACTTCGAATAATTGAAGGCAATTTTCTAAGTAGCCCTCAGGCCATAAGCTGTGCCTTTCTCCTATAAAGTAAGAAAGGTTTAACTTCTACTTTATTCTAGAAGAGAATATGCAAGTAGTTGATAGTCAAATAGCAAATAGTTTACTAAGGCCATTTTGTGACCAAGTTCACTTTGGAGAAAATGCCTTCCTCTGCAATAACCTTATCTACCCTGCTTTGTTCAGGCTCAAATAAGACCTATTTCAATTTAGAAGTTTATAAGTACAAGGAGTAAATTCTCTGCACTTTAAAGTTTTTTATTATATCTTGTCCTGTTTCCTTCCCTTACTGATTAGGTCAACCCTAAAGACCTGTCAGAACAAGGTAGATGTCCTGGGGCAATAGAGATAAGGGAGGCATGGTAGACCAGATTGGGATGTTTGAGCCCAAATAAGGTGAAGAGGGTTTCCTTTTAGTGAGGAGTGGTCTAATGCATGTTGGACACCAGGCAGGATGAAGAAAACATTTATGCATGGGACTGGCCTGGCACAAAATCAAGTAAAGTGAGAAAGGCGTCCACTCCACACATCCTAGCCTAGCACATAGTGAGGAGAGCAAGCATACAGGGGCAGGTCTAGCAGCAGAGAGAGGGGATTGGTGAAATACAGGGGGTTGACCAAAAAAGTAAATATGTGAATGATAATGGGTTTCTCATTGTTAGAAAAGAGTGTTACAAATACTGAAAGTGAGATAATAGAATAAACCCTGTGTTTTCAGATTAGAATTGGAAAGATCTGTGTGAAAACATGGGATGGGTAGATAGATGAATAGATGGATGGATGGATAGATAATGTATTATACCCACAAATATATACATATATACATATACATATGTATGTATATATATATATATATACACACACACATACATATATATACACACACAATATAGATACAATATCTATCTCTCTATCTTTTTTGGCTGGGAGGATGAGGGAATAGCACATCTCAATAGCAATGAATACATTTATATCCCAGATCTTGGCTTCTAAATACCATTCCCACTAAGTGGACCAAGGATTTTTGAAGAAATGGTTTATTCTAGGGCTGTAATAAAGGAAATACAGGATAGGTCTGGAACATCTTGTGCCAGAAATCAAGTAACTACTCAAAGAATCACTGAGACATGTCAAAAGACATGGAAGGCAGTTCGAAGGGGCTACTCTTGATCAAATCTGGGACAATTTGACATCAAAATAAGCAATGCTTGTAACTAATTGTTGACTCACAAATAAAATTGCAAACCGTGAATCCAAACAGTTCAAAGTTAATGAATAAGTTGGAATTACATAAATGAATAAATTTAAAATTTAACGGGGAATGAGCTATCTACATAGCTTCAAAGTACGTAGCCACAAAAATACAAAAAGTGAAAAGGGGAAAAGTAACTTTAAAGTAACAGAAAACTGGCAGACACCACCTCAAAAAAGTGACCTAAATGAGCAACATCAATAGTGGACCCATCAAAATCATGCACAATAGGCTGCAATAAAAACATAGCATTACTTTTGTCACTTGTCAAAAATATATAATCCATTTCTAATCCTGAGGAACATCAGACAAACTCAGCTTAAGAGAAAGTCTATCTGGCCTTTCATATTTAAACGTATCAAGGGCATGAAACTTAAGACTGTTTCAGCATGAAAGAACTAAAGAGACATGACAAATAAATGCAACTGGAGATTCTGGGTTAAATCCTTTTGTTATAGAGGACATTACTGGGATAACTGTCAAATTTTCAATGGGGTCTGGCATCAATGCATCCGTGTTAATTTCCTGATTTTGATGGTTATACTGCGGTTACCTAGCAGAGTGGCCTTTGTAGGAAACACACACAGAAGTATTCAAAGATAATGGGGCTTAGATCAACATCTTACTCTTCAGTGGTTTTGGAAAAAAAGAAATCATCTTTGCATTATATTTGTAACTTTTTGCAAGTTTCCAAGCCTTTCAAACTTCAATGAAATATTTTGAAGTGAAGTTTTTATTACAATCACCTCCGTAATTACTATGTCAACTCTGACACAGGGTTATCAAGAGCTTAGGATGGACCTATTGTAGGACACAGAATCAGATCAGAGCATGAGGAAACAAAGCAAAGAGAGGGCCTAAATCAGAATTCCAACAGACACAAGTCAGGGTGCTCTGAGCTAAGCATGTTTTTTGGTTTTGTTTTTGTTTTTCCTACTGATATTCTAATGGATAGGGGTTTATAGTTACTGGTATTTGTCCTATAAGAATATAGTTAAATAAACTGTTAAAATTTATTTAACAGTGTAGATTTATTCTTCTCAATTTATTCCTTTTGCTGAATTTTTTACATGCTGTATTTAGAAGATGTCAAATTGCAGAGATTCAGGGATCTTTGTTTTTCTGGTGAGCAACTGGGTGTGTGCCTTCACAGAATGATCTCTTAGTAGGGATAATTATTGTCAGGAGCTCAAGCCATTGAATTTGGTGGAATCCCAGTCTGCCTTATTCATGAAACCTATGTGGAGTTTAAATGAAGTGCAATTCCATTCATTTTGGGGGAGAAAAAGCAATTCACTTCTAACTCAGTCTACTTTTAATCAGTGGAAAAATGCAATACACACATTCATATATACACTTCTATATATATTTACTGTTCTATATATTCAGAAGAAAAGGAGTTGAGAGACTCTTGAGTTACCTAAATCTGTCAAATTTAAGTCAGAAAATCAAAATAGATCATTTTGCAAATTTCTAATTTGCAAACATTTCACCAATTAAAAGTAATAATAATTTTATATAATTTTATTTCTAATACAGAAAATCCAGATATCTTAGAAATTTATTAATAATAAATTGTTCTTTAAAGGTTGATTTGCCTTGGGCCGCCTGGGTGGCTCAGTTGGTTAAGCGTCCAACTCAGTTTCGGCTCAGGTCATGATCTACCAGTTCCTGAGTTCGGATCCTGCTTTGGACTCTGTGCTGGCAGTGTGGAGCCAGCTTGGGATTCTCCCTCTCTCTGTCTCTCTGCCCCTCCCCTGTGTGTGTGCTCTCTCTCTCTCTCAAAATAAATAAATAAACTTAAAAAAAAATTTTAAGTTGATTCACCTTTTTGTTTTCATTTTCAAATTCTTTCTCTATAAAAATGGAGTACTCTTGATGTTTCTCTTTAAAGAGATAAACATTGATATGAGCTTTCAGAAATAGGATAACTAAAAGTGTAGATATATGAAGTCACTTATGTCCATACTCACAGTTTCATTTAGTGTTTTTTATACCAAATGAAAAGAAATTGAGGTCCTATGTAATTTAATCTGCAATGTAGACTACAATGAAATATCTATTGTATATATTTTTTTTACTTTTATATTGTTGTTTAATAAGGGTAAGTGAACATTTCCCTTTAAAATAAATTGCCCTTTAAAGGAGAATGATTTTTTCCACACGGAAATCAAATACAGAATACTAATTTCGCCAAAGGTGCTAGCTAGTTGTAGTTTTCCCCCCATTTTTAACCTACAAGTGGCTTTCTTTGGCATTAATCACATAGTTCCATGAATCTATATTTATAATTTTAACAGATACTTCATAAATATGGAATCAGGCTATTATCTTGATAATGTGCCACTTTTCTATAAATACAGAGATAGGGTAATTACCACTAGAACTATTTGATAAAATTCAAAAATAGATAAATAATGAATAAGTCTTCCATTCAGTCATTAAAATTCAGAAAACAAAACAAAATATATTTAGCCATTATCCTTTTGATGAATTTGGCTCTCTGCCTTCAAACCACTACCAATTTCAGCTGGCATATAAGGAGCATTTTATGAATACTGCCCAGTGTGCGATGAGCTGAACTGGAGACTCTAGTCAACAACAGTCCATTAGCATTATCCAAATGAAGAAGCAAATTAAGCATGAAAAAAAAATTTTAAACAATATAAAAGTTGATATATAAAACAGGAAATTCTAAGAAATTTTAAGTGAGGTTCAGCATCTCCTATGATCCAAATTATGCTTTGAAAGTGGAAGGCAAGATTATTCATACTTACATGACATAAATACATGTTACTATAAATTTTGATGTAAGTGTTGCAAGATGGTAACATGATTTTTTCCCCCTGTTTATGACTTTATCACTATAGTGTGACATGGCTCCTAAGAAAAGCTAGTATATTCTCAGGTGACATTAGCATCAGAGGGTCCACTGTATGCAAATGAATCCCACTCTACGTGATCCTCAAGCCTATATGTGGAGTACTGTGCTCAATCATTCATTCTAGAAATTGTTGTTATATTTTTGAAAAGTTATGGGTTGTCATTTATTCAATATTTCTCAGTACACATTTATGGAGTAACCATCTACTATGGAATATGACCTGTGATAATTCCTGCAATACAATAATGAATAAGCATTGTCCATAGTTCCCAAATACATAGACAATTTAAAAACCACAGTGATAAGCCAGAAGCCATAAAGCTATGATGTCGTTCAGCACTGTGTGTTATAAGAACATAAAGAAGGGCACCCAACTAACTTTTGAAGGGTCGGGGAAGGATTTTTGTTGAAGAGATCACTTCCTCTGGATACTTTTCTAGACCACAGGACGTACCTCACTCAGATACGGGCACTCTTCATCTTTCCTTGAGACTAGATTTTACAGCTTGAAACGTAGTGTCTATTTGGGAGGTTTTCTGTTCAGTTTCCTCAACTAGATATGAGGCTCCAAGAGACCAGGACCGCACCTATTTTGTATACCTTTGTCTTCCTTGACACCTAGGGTGTGTTTAATATCTGACAAAGTAAATGATGTCTAAATTTAAACTCCAAGGACAAGTAGAATTGTGATCAGGGACTGGGTGCCTGGGTGGCTTAGTTGGTTAAGTGTCTGACTTCAGCTCAGGTCAGATCTCACGGTTCATTTCTGTGCTGACAGCTCAGGGCCTGGAGCCTGCTTCAGATTCTGTGTGTCCCTCTCTCTCTGCCCCTCCACCACTCATGCTCTCTTTCCGTCTCTCAGAAATGAATAAACATACATACATACATACATACATAAATGGAAGTGTGGTCAGGAGCACCTGGGTGGCTCAGTTGGTTAAGTGTCTGACTCTTGGTTTTGGCTCAAGTCATGATCTCACTGTTTTGTGAGTTTGAGCCCCCTGCATCCAGCTCCACGCTGATAGTGGAGACTGCCTGGGATTCTCTGTCTCCTTCTCTCTCTGCCACTCCCTCACTCACGCTGTCTCTGTGTCTCTCTAAAAATAAATAAATACACCTAAAAACATTTTTTTTCAATTAAAAAAGGAAGTGTGGTCAGTACAGAAAGAAAGGGATTCATTTCCAATAGGTGGGCCAAACTCACTAAGGTAAGAAAAATCTGCAGATTTAGTGACTAAGGTTCACCTAGTATGGCTGAAAATGGCTAATGGGGCTGAGGGGAGGGAAGGAGCATAGAAGAGGGAAGAGTTACAAAAGTTGAAGAAGTGAACAAAAGTTAGAGGCTAGAGGCAGGAGAGCCTTGAGTAATTTATTAAGATAATCATAATAATCATAATTCATTAATTATGAAAAGTGCTGCTCCTGGGTGACTCAGTTAAGTGTCCAACTTTGGCTCAGGTTATGATCTTGCAGGTTGTGGATTCGAGCCCTGGGTCAGGCTCTGGGCTGACAGCTCAGAGTCTGGAGCCTGCTTCAGATTCTGTGTCTTCCTCTCTCTCTGCCCCTTCCCCACTTGTGCTCTCTCTCTTTCAAAAATCAAGAAGCATTTTTTAAAAAAGAAGTACACTTTGATTGAAGTGAAATGAAAAGATTTCTTACTGAAGGAAGTATTAAAAGATGAATTAGTCATAGTTCTTGTGCAATGGGAGGAAAGGTAAAGAATTATATAATACTGTTTGGTGCAGATGTAATAAGGGAAGAGAAACATTTACTAAGTAGAAGGCTTATCAAAGATGGGTCAAGCTATCATCACTTCTCACATAAATTATTACAATAGTCTCAGGACTTCTTTCCACCTCCACTATTGACCTCTTCAGTCTCTACCCCAAATAAGATCCAGAATGATTCTTTAACTCATAGTCATACCTTTTCATTATGCTGATTAGAATCCTCATATGTCTTTCCTCTCATTCAGAGTAACAACCAAGGTCCTTATGATGGTCAGTGAGAGCATCTACAAGCTGGGTCTCCTGTTGTCTATCTTTTTTTTTTTTTAATGTTTATTCATTTTTGAGAGAGAAAGAGACAGAATGCAGGGGCAGGGGGCACAGAGAGAGAGGGAGATATACAATCTGAAGCTGGCTCCAGGCTCTGAGCTGTCAGCACAGACCCTGATGCGGGGCTCGAACCCATGGACTGACCACAAGACGATGACCTGAGCCGAAGTCAGATGTTCAACTAAGCCACCCAGGTGCCCCACTCCTGCTGTCTATCCTATTCATCACCTGATACTCTTCTTCTCTCTCCCTCTGCTCCGGTCACTGCAGCCTTTCTGTGGTTCCTCTAACAAGCCTGGTAAACTGATCTTTACTTCAGGGCCTTTGCATTGAGTTTCTTCTGCCTAGGATGCTCTTCCCAAAAACATTTTCATGAGTCAGTTCCTCTTTTAATTCTCTCTGGAGTTTGTGATTGTTACCTTATTTGGAAAAAGGTCTTTGCAGGTGTAATTAAGTTAAGGATCTGGATTTGAGGAGATTGTCCTGGATTATCTCAGTGGGCCTTAAATGCTGTCACGGGTGTTCTCATAAAAGGGAGTCAGGGTTAGATGAAACATACACAGAGGAGAAGATAATGTGAAGATGGGAGCAAAAATTGGAACAATGGGGCCTCAAGCCGAGGAATGCCAGTAGCCACCAGAAGCTAAAAGCGGCAAGAAACAGATTTTCCACCAAAGCTTCTGGTGTATGTGCAGGCCTGCTAACACCATGATTTTGGACTTGCATCCTCCAGAATTATGAGAATACATTTCTGTTATTTTAAGACCCCAAATTTATGTAATTTGTTATAGCAACAATAAGAAATGAATATAGATATCAAATGCTTATCCCCTTTACCTTGCTCTCTTTTTATTCCATAGCATTTATTATCTGCCAAAATACGTAATTGTTTGTTTTGGTTGTCAGTCCCTTGCTACTAGAATGTAAGCACCATATGACAGGAAAGTTTTGTGCTATATCCCCATTCTGAAATAATGCCCAGGGCATAGTTCTTGGTGATTGCTTATGAGAAAAAGGAAAGGAAGAGGAGAGAGGGAGGGAAGAAAAGACGATGGAAAGAAGGGGGATGAGAATAAAAAGAAACTAATAATGATAATGAATATAAGAATTTTTCTGAAATTATTTGCTTTTTAGAACCAAAATATTATTCAAAAGAAAGCTCAATGTGATTTAAAAAATTTAAAAAGACTAGTAACTATTTAAGAGGAGTCAAGAAATTACTTTTTTTGTTCATTTGTTTTTTAACATCATTAGAAAGAAAGGGAGAGAAAGAAAAAAGAAAATAGCTTACCAAAACTATTTCAAGAAAAGATAGAAAATCCCAAAAGGACTTATAAATATTAAATACAATAAATTAAAAATAAAATATCTTGCCACAAAAGAAAAGAGAAAAATACCAGGCCCAGATAATTTGCAAGGATGAATTCTACTACACAATCAAGGGATGGATTATTCTGATCCATACTATAACCTATATTGGAGTACAGAAAAAGTGCATAATCCCTATCTCATTTGAGAAGCTAACATAAGCTTAACAGTAAATCCAGACAAAGACAATATGAGAAAGAAAGAGTATGGTTCCAACTGATAAGTAATTATGGATGAAAGAAAAAATGCTAAAAAATTAACAAATCAAATGTAGCAATGAATAAAAAGACAATATGTCATGACCAAATCAGTCATATCCTGGGAATGTAACATTGACTTAGAAATTCACCAGACTAAAGGAGAAAAGTCATATGATCAACTCAGATGCAGGGCAGGAGGGGGGGGGGGGGGAAACAGCAGACATAATACAACAGCTATTCATTATTTGTTTTTAATCTTAGCAAACTAGAAATAGGAATTCTTTAACCTGGAAAAGAGTATCTACACATAACATATAGCAATCATCTCATTTCATTGCAAAAGAGTGAAATCATTCTTTTGAACTTGGGGACAAGTGCTCTTGCTTTTTTTCAATTCTATTAGAGGTCTAGGCACTGCAGTGAGGCAAGAACAGTAAATAAAAGAAACCAGATAGAAAAAAAGAAATAAAATTGTCATTATATAGGGATGATTAGAGTTTTTACATAGAAATGCAGAAGAATCAAAAGATCCATCAGAAGAATTTAGAGAGAGTTTACCCATGTTGCTAAATATCAAATTTATGCCCATTTCTATACATCAGCAACCAACCATTAGAAAATGTAATCTTTTTTAAAAAAAGAGACACCATTTGCAGTAACATTAAAAAATAGAACAGTCTTCACAATCGGCTTAACAAAAGTTGCACAGTTTTAAAACATGATCCCAAAATTCTTTGACAAGTCTTCCATCACAAAGTGGGATTTATGCCTCATCCCTGAAATCTGTGTTTTGTAACTCCTTGACCAATAAAATCTAGTAGAAGTGACACTGTGCCTTTTTCCAGACACAAGTCTTAAATCCATTTCTTATCTCTGAGAATGGTGGCCGTTAGGACTTGGTCACCTTGCTGAGAGGTGCTCTGCTTAACTGGTCCTTTTGGAGAGACTATATGCAGAGGCTCAGAGACTATATGAAGAAGATACAGAACTATCTCTATCTCCTAGCTACACAGATGCCCCCTTTTCATGGCCTTTACCCTATTCCATCTTCAGTCACCAACTTTCTGCAACAACAGGAAAGATCTTGAGCTAGATCAGCTGAGATAAGCCCTTTCCTTCTCAAAACCCTGACCACAGAAACCATAAGAGGTAGTAACATGATTTTTGTTGTCTTTAAAGCACTATGTTTGGGATAATGTATTACACGAGCAATAGATAACTAGAATAATCTCCATGGAGAAATTTCTAAAATTTCCCAAGTCACATTTAAAAAGATGAAAGAATGGGGTGCCCGGGTGACTCCATCTGTTAAGCGTCCAACTTTGGCTCATGTTATGATCTCATGGTCCGTGGGCTTGAGCCCCGGTGGGCCTCTGTGTTGACAGCTCAGAGCCTGGAGTCTGCTTCAGACTCTGTGTCTCCCTCTCTCTCTGCCCCTCCCCTGCTTGCTCTCTCTCTCTCTCTCTCTCTCTCTCTCAAAAATAAATAAACATTAAAAAAAATAAAATAAATAAAAAATAAAAATATGAATGAAAACAGAGAGTCAATGCAATTCCATCAAAATCCCAACAATCTTTTTTGGTGGTACTCATTAAGAACAAGGTGGAAGCTTTCTCCTTCATATATCAAAAATTATTTTGAAGGGACAATAGCTAAGTCCGTGTGGTATTGGAACAGAGATTAACAAATTCACCAAAAGAAACAATAAAAAAGCAGGAAACAGAGCCACAAGAATATGAAAAAAATGTAATATGATCTTGATCCCACTGCAGATTAGTTGAGAAAGAACATTTTCAATGTATATTGCTGTGCAATTAGCTGTTCATAATAGAAAATAAATAAAAGTGGGCATACACTTCACACACATACAATCATCAATTCCAAAAGGAGTAGACTTAATTGTGAAAAGTGAAGCTAAAAAGGTTTACAAGAACTTACAGGAGATCCTCTTCATGACGGTCTACTAAAAATTTCCAAATTTATTAAGAACTATGAAGCTTTAAGAAAAAGACAGTTTAACTCAATAGGAAGAAAAAAGTGGGGGCGGGGGGGGGGGACAAACTTATGATCACACACAGTAGAAAAGAAATGACCCAGGGCGGCTGGGTGGCTCAGTCGGTTGAGCATCCAGCTTCAGCTCCGGTCATGATCACTCAGTCTGTGAGTTTGAGCCCTGCATCAGGCTCTGTGCTGACAGCTCAGAGCCTGGAGCCTGCTCTGGATTCTGTGTCTCCCTCTCTCTCTGCCCCTTCCCCACTCATGCTCTGTCTCTCTGTCTCAGAAATAAACATTAAAAAAAAAAAGAAAAGAAATGACTCAAGTCACCATGAAAATTGTAAAAAAACTAAAAAGAGTGTACCTTACTGAATGTAAATTATAACTCAATAAACAAACCAAAATTATAATATGCTAAACATATGCAACCTTATGACTTATCTTGGAAATACAATTTACAATCACAACTGGAAAATGCTGCTCACCTACCAAATTGGCCAAAAAATAAAAATCCCGGTAAAATCAAGTTTTGGCAAAGATATGAAGCTACTGGAATATCCATATGTTGCTGGTAGGAATACAAGTTAGCACAATTTGGGAAAACAATCCAATATTAATAAGTCAAATTAAAGATGCACTGCCTTTCCACCATTGTTTTATATTCTGAAGAAACCCCTACAAATTTGGGCACCAGGCAGCATGGACAAGAACATAGTATTGCATGACATAGCAAAAATCTGGAAACAAGTCCACCAAGGGTAGAGTGGTTAATATATTTTGGAAATCAAATATTAGAAAATATATGCCAGTTGAAAAATCAAATGAAATTTTAAATCATGCAAAATAATTGTATACTTTACTTAGTAATATATATATTCATATATATATGAATTCATATATATATGAATATATATGAAATGACATTTATATATGAAATATAAATATATATATATGTATGAAATGAAATCTATGCAATTGATACACAAAATTCAGGATTATGCTTTCCTTGGGGTGTGGCATTGAATGACATTGGTGAAGGGCACACAAACACTACAACTCTAGGACTGATGTCAAGCTTCATGTCTGCAAAGTTGTTTAATATATTATTCCTTCTTTATTTTGTCTGAAATAGTCCATAAATATTTTTAAATTTTCAGGTCATATGTTGGCCACCTGAAAAATTTACAACCCCCTATATATGTAGGGGTCATTATACCAAATGAGTGTTTAGGATATGCACTCCAGAGTATGAATGTTGGTTTTATGAATAAGTTGGATCATAATTTCAAGGAATATGTTCTGTGTTTTAGAGAGAGTTCAGAGGTTGATGTTCTAATCTTAACTGAAAGCAGACCTGTTAGCCTCTGCTTCTACTTCAAAAGTGTCCTTTCCAGATTGCAGGAATGAAAAATGTCTGCATCTTGAATAAGGGGGAATTAATTTTCAATGATCTCTTATAGATAGGTAAGGTTAAGGCAATGCAGGAAGGTGAAAAGATCAGGATCTTTGCTTTGATTCTCAACTCTGCAGCTGTGATAGTGATGGAAAAATATCACTGAAAACAACCTCAGGGTCAAAATGATGCATCTGTTTGCTTTGTTAGGACTCAAGATTCATGTTTGCCAAGTTGCTTCTGACTGCTTGTACCTGGTTTATCTTCCTATGATCAAATACAGGGATCCATGATCATGCAAGATTGTCTTCATGAGCTTTTTTGTCTTTGTTTTTTTGTTTGTCTGTTTTTGTTTTGTTCTGTTGTGAGTAAAGGTATTTAAAATGTTGAGTAGGGACACGTGTTGATTATTTCTGTTATTGGGTAGAATGGGATTAGATGAGAGACTCCATCTAAAAAGTCATCAATCAGGAAGAAATGTATAGAGAAAATTAAAAGTAAAGCAAAATTCGAGTTAATTCCTTTTGCTGATGCCCTAGATAGATACTTTGACATGTGATTCCTTTGAGAACACTGAGATGGGATTGTTCACATCATGGTCCACATAAAGGGCCAGCTCACATGCCAAATATTTTCACCTTTTATTTTGTACCTTAACTGACAGAGCTCAAGGTTAGAGAAGCAGACAAGTCCGATTCATCGGAAAGAGATCAAGTGCAGGTCAGTCATGAAATCCCTGCTTTGTTAAATTCCCAGACACGCCATCTCTTCAGTCGGAAATTGTTCTGTTTACAACTTTCTATGGATTACATTAACATTTTTTTTTTTCTTACAAATTCCCATGGTAATATTGTCTTTTTGTGTCTATATAGCATTTCCCTCTTTTGGTACCAAAACATCAATTACAGAATTGTATTGACACATCGGGCCTTTATTTGCTTGCTTTTTGATCACAATATCTCTGTGTGACACTGTTTGGCATTTGCTCATGTAGTAGTCTTTCATACAATTTTTAATTATTTTATCCAGATCCCTAAATGTTTTGACAAGTTAAGCTGCTCTGATTCATTTGCAACAACCTCAGCTTTGAGAAGGAATAATGCTTTCAATTAAAATAATAAGTGAACAGTTTAAGGAAAATATTACCAAAAAATATAAGAAAGAAGTGCATAATGCCATTGTCTATGCCTCCTTGTTGAATACTGTAGCTTTTCTCCATAGAGATGCAACTTTTGGCATCCAATTTTGCTGTTAAGGAATCAAGGAGCTTTATCAAGTACTGTGCTCTCTGACTTTTCAAAAACAAACAAACAAAACTATCCATTTGTGAGCAAAGTTCCAGCAAAGAAAAAAAAAATTTACTTGTATGTTGTGAAATCCCATAAATGTATGACTTCAGAATTAGGAATGACCATGTTTTAATAAATTGCATGACTGGATGCTAGCTGTCCCATTCCATAGGCTATAGAATCAAAAGTATTCCTCTTGCACAAGTATGTTTCCATAAAATGAAACACAGTTTGAGGCAGTGTGATCAATTGCAACAAAAGGAAAGCTTGTCATTTACACCACCGGGTAAAATAGCTCCCCAAGAGGAGCCAGTTATTAGCTGTTGAAATATGGTTCTGTGGGAAAGCATGATCACTGAGCAGTAAGATCAGCATATTTCAATTGAGATGTCTTTTAGGAGTACGGAAATCCTCATTCAATTGTTACACATATTCTCTTTCTCAGGGATTTTTCCCCCTTGTAACAAGACACAGCTACAAGAACTTTTTTTTCAATAATGGTGAAATATGTAGGTAAATAAAAAATTGTTTTAAAATCTAAAAACGCCTCCCTCAATTATTCATGCACAGATACAACTTGAGAGAAAAAGCTGCAATTCACTTTAAATAGGAAATTGAAGTTTGGGGCGTCTGGGTAGCTCAGTCGGTTGAGCGTCCTGCTTCGGCTCAGGTCATGATTTAATGGTTTGTGAGTTCAAGCCCCGCCTCAGGCTTTGTGCTGACAGCTCAGAGCCTGGAGCCTGTTTCAGATTCTGTGTCTCCCTCTCTCTCTGCTCCTCCCCCACTCGTGCTCTGTCTCTCTCTCTCTTAAAAATAAGTAAACATTAAAAAAAATTAAATAGGAAATTGAAGTTCATAGAACACAAGAAAACCACTTTTGATCAAACCCCAGCAACCCGATAGTCTGATTTTATGACACCAAAAGCTACCTAATAATTGCCACCAAGGATGTCATCCTTAAAATCCAGTACTTTCATTTCACATAATTAAATCAATAATATGCATATCAGTAATGATTTCTTTGTACACCTCTTCATTCTCTTTAAAAATACAAAGGTCTCCTATTTTCTGCTGCTACCTTCTAAATTTTTTTTTTTTAATGTTTATTTATTATTGACAGATAGAGAGAGACAGAGCATGAGCATGGGAGGGGCAAAGAGAGAGGGAGACACAGAATCTGAAGCAGGCTCCAGGCTCTGAGCTGTCAGCACAGAGCCTGACCCAGGGCTGGAAATCACAAACCGTGTGATCATGACCTGAGCCGAAACCGGACGCTCAACCGACTGAAACACCCAGGCACCTCCCGCCCCCTCCTTTTTTTGCTAATTTTTTTTTAAAGCTGCTACCTTCTATTTTAGGAAAATTGGGACTGTTCTCCTCTATCCTCATACTTATTATAGAAATATGATACAGTGTGTTCCATTTGGATATAAAGGGGCTTGGAGATTGAATAGTTTAATAGCCTTGTGCCCTCTCTTGGATTGTCTTTACTCTGTTTAGCTTAAGCAATATGGACATGAAATATTAAAAGTAAAATGTGTCACTGTTCTACTTAGAGAGGTATTTAATCAGGTAATATGAAAAATATCCATGAGTGGAGTGCCTGGGTGGCTCAGTTGATTGAGTCTCAGACTTCGGCTCAGGTCATGACCTCATGGTTCATGAGTTCAAGCCCTGCACTGGGCTCTCTGCTGTCAGCGAAAAGCCCACTCTGGATCCTCAGTCCCCCTCTCTCTTTGCACATCTCCTGCTTGTTCTCTCTCTCTCTCTCTCTCTCTCTGTCAAAAATAAACATGTTTGTTTTTTTTTAAAAAAAGTATCCAAAAGTTCATGAAGATTGTTTTGTTGTTGGTGTTGTACTCACACTGAAAGTAATGTTTTTCCAATGGCAGAGTCAGAAGAAACTGTAAAATCATAATATGGAAAAGAGGAAGACATGAAAGATGAAGAGGAAGAAAAACCATTATGGTTCTCTACACTAGGGAAAGCAGAGCAAAAGTTGGAAAGTCATCCAAAGAGGAAAGAGAGTCATCAATGTTTAAAGATGAAGGGTGGCTGATGAAAACGAAGGCCAAGGGAAAGTTATTACATTTCAATGTTAAGAAACATAATCGCCGGGGAGGAGGAGGTCATGTCTGCAATTTTTTGAAAGGAAAACTATTGGAAAAATGATAGAAGTTTTAAAAACATCACAAATAAGCAATGTGCTCAGTTATGCTTTCTTCGTCAGTAATTGCAATGACTGAAAACTATGTAAAAAATTTCTTTTTCATGGGAAAGTCTCTGTGCTGGGCGCATATCTCCAACTGTTTGTCCCTCTTTATCCATTTCTTTCACCTAGTTGGGTGTATCTAACTAGTGTTTCCTTTACTTGGTCAGGAGTTCCCAAAAGAGGCCAGAGGGGAATTCCGAGCCACAGCACCGAGGCCGTCCAGCAAGATGAACCACTGACCAGGAAAGTATTGTAATCCTTCCTTCCCTGCCCTCATCACAACCCAAAAAGTATTCACCTATATTAGGTGGTCATAAACAAACTTAAGAAGAATGGTTTTGGAAAGGCCATGGGTAAAATTTAGATTTCAATAGACCGAGAAGAATTTAGAAGGTGAGTACACTGAGGCAATAACTATAAAAATTTTTCTGAGAAACATATTGCCAAAGAGGGAGGTCAGGCAGCAATGCAAAGGACTCAGCATAGCAGAAAGACATGATAACAAGACGCTTACCAGAAAATTTTATATACAGCTTGTGTGTTATCAGTGGATGCTCCTTTTATACTTTATGGATTACTTAATGTTTCTGATAAAAATAACTCTGGTTATGCTCAAGATGTAGCCTACCGTTGTTTTAAAATGTTTTTCTATGATCTATAATCTATGAGTATCACTGAGGTATTCACGGTCATTTAAGCAAACAAACCTTTAAAACTTTCCATACCCTATTTATGGACATTAAAAATCCATTACTCACAGAGTAAAAATTGTAGTATTCCAGTTAGATTTACCAAATTTGATTCTATTACCAACACACAATCCTTTCCCTTGCCTAATAGAAGAAACACATATTGACTAATGGACTTCAGAGGTGGTCATTTGGTGTCACTCTATTCTTATCCTCAAAATTATTAGCACAGGAAAATATAGAAGTGGCATTATTATTTTGAGTGAGACTTTTTTTTCCTATGTAGCCTTCACCTTGGTGTGATAATGGCTTTGTTAAATGAAAGAGCTGGCATACTTGTAGGGGGTGGTAAAAATTCAAAAGGGAATACTTAAAGTGGAAATACTAAATTCATCCTTTGACAGGTTTTCCTATAGCAAGAATGAGAGCAAGAGACTTTGGAAGCAGAGCCAGGACTCTCCAATGAGGCTTCGAATGGTCTTGTTTGGTCTGCATTGAGCTAATTACCTGGCTATCTGCCAAAAAGCTCCTTTACCTTGTGCTATGTAGACTCTAATGTTAGATAATATCTGATTTTTAATGCTAAGAAGTGGCATTTGATGTTGTTACTAGTATCTGGTGGAAAGCAAGGGACAGGAGGTCAGAAACAGTTTCCTGGGAAGTGCTCTTAAACTGTTTCCTATGCAGCAGGGAAGGTGAACAAAGAGAAACCCTGTAGCCACCATTTCCTTATCTTTCATAAGAATAAAGAAAAAGGGAAAGATTTAACATAACCTGCTCAGCAGGAAACTCAACTTTACAGTTTCAGAACAGCATAATTTGGGCATTTTATATTAGTCTATCATATCCAAGCATTTCAAAAATAAAACAAGAACAGCTTTTAATGCAATCTGTGTTTACTAATATGAGCTAATAAAATCTCATAATATTATTTTGTATTGCACTAATGGGTATTGCATTATAGGATATTAGTTAAATCACCCATTATTTTGGTATTTGATGTGTTACTCATAGTGGAAGCATGCATAGCACGGTATGAGAGATTTGGTGGGAGCAAATAGGGTACAGAAGTAAAAATGAACTTTTAGAATGGTTTTTAAAAATAGATTGGTGAAGGAAGAAGCGCGAGAGGGAGCAATACTGCACACAGGGCGCTTGGTTATGGAAGATCCAAACCTGGTGAGGAGGCAGAGGGCAGCTTCTAGAATTGCTGTGCTGACTTGCGGGTTGCTCCAGTAAACATATTCAGAGATGATGGTGGTTTGATTGATAAGGGCTCTATATCCTGAACTTGACACTCCTGATGCCTATCATCTTCTCTTTATCTCCTTAAAGCTGAACACATGCACTGAGATAGTGCCAAGCCCAAGATTAGATGGACAGTAAGTGTGGAACGGGGATTTTCTTCCAGGCTGTCTGGCCCAGAACCACTATGTTACACTGCCTACTGATCATAGTGTTTTTAAAATACTACAGCATATAACTCCATGCTAAATCAGATACCATTACTTACTAGAGGGTTCTATGGGCAGATGGAGGCAGGGATCAAACATTTATGGAATACACCACATGTTTCTGTATACCAAGAATAAGTTGATGGTCTGGAGTCTGGAGGCCTTCATCTACTCCATGCATGAGTGTGATGAGAGATTATGGATTCATGTGAATGGGGCAAAGACATAGAGCATTCACTAAGAGCATGGACCTTGAAATCAGAGACAACCTCTTTTAATCCCTGTTTAACCTTTTCTAGATGTGTGACCACAGAAAATCAGTTAAAACTTCTGTTCACTTGGTTTCTCTATCAAAAACATATAAATAATAAACATTTCCCTAAATATATCTTAATAGCATTAAATAAAAGCATAATATTCTTAGTAAGTGCCAGAAATATACTAACTTCTCATGAAATAGACATAATAATTACCTTGAGGTAATAGTAGTAGCTGAAGTGGCCATATATGATTGTTAATTTGACATGTCAATTTGACACAGCTAAGGGATCCCTAGATATATGGTAAAACATTATCTCAGTGTGCATTTGTGAGGGTATTTCCAGAAAAGATTAGAATGTTGCAGCTGTACACTGAGCAAAGATCTCCCTCACCAGCATGGGTGGGTGTCATCTAATCAATATCTCGAGGGCTTGGATAGAACAAGAAGGCCAAGGAAGACAAATGTGCTCTCTGCTTGAGTTGAGGCATCCATCTTTTCTTGCCCAAAGACGTCAGTGGTCTGATTCTCAGGCCTTTGGATTCAGATGGGGACTTACATTATTGGCCCTATAATTCCTGGGCCTGCAAACCAGGACTAGGACTGAAACCATTGGCTCCCCTTATTCTCAGGTGTTTGGACTCACTGAATTATACCACCAGTTTTCCTGGTTCTCCAATTTGCAGAGAGCAGATCATGGGACTTCCTTGGCCTCCATAATTGTGTGAGCCAATCCCCATAATGAATTTCCTCATATTTATCCATATATATCCCCTTTGTTTTGTTTCTCAGAGAACCCTCACAAATACACCATATACCCTGGTCGTCCTAGAAGAATCTTTATTCATACTGTTTCTCCCCAAATAATTACTCATGTTGTCCTCTTCCACCCTCAACAGTGCCTTGGTTTGGGCAATAAATTATTCTATTCTTTAATAGCCACAACTTGTTGAATACTTACACTATGTCACTAGTGGTTTCTTAAATATGTTTGACTTATCTAATCCTTGTAACCCTTGCAAGATAAGTGTTATTATTATATCCCTTCTATAAATAAGAAAACTAAGACACATAGAAGTGAAGCAGCTTGGGGATTCAAACTTTGCCATGAACTGCCTATTTATTAGTTCCATTTATTTATTATTAACCATTTATTAAGTTGGCTGACATTAGCACTGTAATTACTGGAACATTCCAAGATAAATAAAAGGGAAGAGATGAAAGAAGATGAGAAAGAAGGACAAAGAAGTATTTCCTGTCAAGTCCCTGCTCTGAGTGATATAACCATGCATTAGTTTTCCTTGTTACAGTTTCTGAAGAGATGAGTCCATTTGAAGTAAACTTTACCTGAAGTCAAATTAATCATACACCCTAAGACATGTCTGAAGTCCTACATATAACAGTAATTCCTTCACAAATTATACTTCCTCTCCTTTTTCTTTTACAACAGTGACATCTTATAAAGTATCACACAATTTGGGTTTATCTGACTGTTTGCTCATGATTAGATGCAGGCCATGTATTTTGGGAAGAAATTCTACATGAGTGATGTTGATGTTATGCCTTCTCAAGACACCACCTCCGGAGCTCCTGGGAGGCTCAGTCAGCTGAGTGTCCAACTCTTGATTTAGGTCATGAGGTCATGATCTCACAGTTTCTGGGATTGAGCCCCACATTGGGCTCTGCACTGACAGCCTGGACACTACTTGGCATTCTCTCTCTCCCTCTCTGTGTGCCTCTCCTCTACTCATTCTCTCTGTCTCGAAATAAATAAATAAACTTAAAAAAAGAAGACATCACTTCAGAAGTCACAACATGTCCCTTTGTCCTCATTGTTGATGTGAAATTTGGTCACTTGACTTAAGGTGGCATCCATCAGTTTTTTCCACCATAAAGGTACATTTATTTCTTTTTTGTAATTAGTAAATATTAGTTGACAAAAAGTTGATACTGCCTAAAAATATTCTCTTCCCCAAAAATCATCTGCCCACTGCTTTAGCATGCACTGATAATTTCTCTTGAATCAATTATTCTGTGGTTATAAACACTGATTTCCTAACTGTCATTCCTTCAGGCAAGTGTTGGTTAACTTTCTATCTCAGGAAAGCTTTCACAGTTATCTTTCTCCTCCATCCTACTGTGATTAGATTCTTCTAAAAATCAGTGTGTAACAATTCATTACTGACTTTATTCATTTTGTTTGCTATTCAAACTGACTGAAATTTGGTCAGTGGGAGTCCCATCAAACTGCTCCTATGTTCTTTTAACATGCTTTCCTTTAATGTCTGAGCATTTTTTTTGCTTAGTGGTACAATAAAGTATTTCAGGCTCAATTTGTCCTTTCTTTTACTTAGCTCTGTAATCAGCCATTTCTATAAGTTTCCCTTATTCCTTTTAGTAGGTAAGGGTAATTAGGATCCAAGATTTAGGTAATAAGTGAGCTCTTTGCTACTGGGATATCATTGTTACCAGAACATTTCAATGGCCAGAACTAAACTATATGTAGTGAGTTGCATACATATATACACAAATATCAGGATTTACATATAAACCATGAAATATAAAGGTATGATATATAAGATGAATGTTTATCATGGGTTTATATTACTAACCATAATTCCAGTCCAACACCACCAGATTCTTCCATGCATTCCCCAATGCCTTACTATGTCTTCCTTCATCCATAGTGAGAGACCTAGCTGTTAACAATACCAGCATATTTACTCATTTCCTGAGTTCCATTAGTCATAAAAATAATTTCAGAATTGCTATACCATAACCACTAATAATAACTAACCTACTAAGGAAAGTCAAAGTTTTGTGGTTTTTTTATTCTTTTTTTTAAACATGAAATTTATTGTCAAATTGGTTTCCATACAACACCCAGTGCTCATCCCAAAATGTGCCCTCCTCAATGCCCATCACCCAACCTCCCCTCCCTCCCACCCCCCATCAACCCTCAGTTTATTCTCAGTTTTTAAGAGTCTCTTATGCTTTGGATCCCTCCTCTCTTTCCATGGTCTTCTGTTAAGTTTCTCAGGATTCACATAAGAGTGAAGACATATGGTATCTGTCTTTCTCTGTATGGCTTATTTCACTTAGCATCACACTCTCCAGTTCCATCCACGTTGCTACAAAGGGCCATATTTCATTCTTTCTCATTGCCACGTAGTACTCCATTGTGTATATAAACCACAATTTTTTTATCCATTCATCAGTTGATGGACATTTAGGCTCTTTCCATAATTTGGCTATTGTTGAGAGTGCTGCTATAAACATTGGGGTACAAGTGCCCCTATGCATCAGCACTTCTGTATCCCTTGGGTAAATTCCTAGCAGTGCTATTGCTGGGTCATAGGGTAGATCTATTTTTAATTTTTTTGAGGAACCTCCACACTGTTTTCCAGAGTGGCTGCACGAGTTTACATTCCCACCAACAGTGCAACAGGGTTCCCATTTCTCCACATCCTCGCCAACATCTATAGTCTCCTGATTTGTTCATTTTAACCACTCTGACTGGCATGAGGTGATATCTCAGTGTGGTTTTGTTGTTGTTTGAATAGTTCTTTGTGACTTTACACTGACAGTATACAGACAAAGTACTGTCTTCAAAAGTTATTTGGATAATTCTTTTCTTTCTGGTTATCTTTATCCACTTTATATAGAGTAAGGTTCATTTGTTTCTGTTGGTATTCATTTTTAGGAGGTTTCATCTATCTTGGTTAATTTAAATGTTTTGAATCTGTAGAACATAAATGTGGTTTCAAATGTGAAAAGTATAAAAGAGGGTATACCAAGAGAAGTATAGCTCTCGCTTTTATCCCTTCTATCTCATCCCCGTCTAACCTTTGTAGATAATCAGTTTCATCAGTTTTTGGTTTATCTTTAAGGTTTATCTTTATTGTATACTTGTGTTTCTTTTGGTAATGACAAGCATTACACACACAATCTTATTTCTTCTTTTTTACATAACAAGTAGCATACTATTAATACTCTTTTGCATGTTGATTTTCTAATTTAAAACTATATTCTAAAAATTACTCCATATTGTTTTGTAGAGATCTTTCTCTTTCTCATTCTATGCCATTAGGTAGATGTACCATAGTTTATTATTATTTATATGGGCATTTGGGTTTATGAGATAATAGAAAACATATAAAGGTCTCTTTCCTGGTTCCTGGCACAGCGTTCCTAAAACCCTGGTAATTCCATAATTGATAAGAGTACTGGAAGCATTTTGGTTCTAATATTTGTTTTTTTATTCCAGTTCCTGACATAGAATTCTTAAATCCCTTGGAATTTCCTGAATAATAGCAGTGTCATTTGTTCTAATGAAGTGACACTTGATGGGCTCCTGGGTGGGGGCTGGTCATCAGAAAGACCAAGCCATAATTAGAAAGTTGGAATTTTCAACTCCACCTCTGATTTTCCATAGCAAGGTGAGGGGCATAGCAAGGAAACTGAGCTAATGATCTATCATGTTGGTTGTGATGGCGCCTCCATAAAAGTCCCAAAAGTATTGAGTTGAAGAGTTTCCAGTTTGGTGCACACCTGGAGGTGCTGAGAGAGTGGCATGTCTGAAGAAGGAATGGAAGCTCCATGCTTCCCCCATACCTTACCCTATGCATCTATTCCATCTGAATATTCATCTGTATCCTTTATCGTATTCTTTTTTAATAAACTGGTAAATACTAAGTAAACTGTTTTCCTGAATTCTATGGGCAACTCTAGCAAATTAATGGAACTGCCAAGAGGGTTGTGAGATCCTCTGATATATAGCTGGTCAAGCAGCAGGTAACAACCTGGCCTTGTGATTGGCATCTGAAGAGGTCAAGGGAAATCTTGTGGGACTGAGCCCTTAACCCATGGGAGCTGATGCTATCTCCAGGTATAGTGTCAGAATTGAGTTAAATTGTAGGATATCCAACCTGGTGTCCCAGAATTGCTTGGTGTGGGAAAAACAAACAAACCTATATCTGGTGTCAGAAGTATTGTGAGCAATGTAGTAATGTGAGAGTAAAGGACAAACAAAGGAGAAGTTATCTTTTTCTACACAGGGTGGTTTTCTGAAATTTTGCAGTTATATATAAAGCAATGTTAGTACAATGCTGTAGTAAATACTTTGTACAATTTTTTTGCATGAATGGCAATGTATCCTTGGGGTGAATACCTAAGGTTTGCTGGACAAAAGTGTGCAGTAGTTTTATTAGATATTACCAAATTCTATTTTGTAGGTATTATACCACTTTCCATTTCTATCTGTAATACATGAGTGTCAGTTTCTTCACAACCTTGACAACAAAGTGTATGGTCAAACTTTGGAATTTTCCTACAAATGATGGGTAAAAATGGCATCTTACTAGTTTTAATTTACAGCTCTCTTATTTTGAGTAAAGTTGAAAATCTTTCTATATGTTCAGAGGCTATTTTTATATCTTTTTGGTTAATTTTATATTTTCCTTTCTTAATTTTTAAAGAGGTCTTTATATATTAGGAATATTAGCCTTTCATTTGTGACTTACATTGCAAATGTTTTCTCCCAGTGTATTATTTGTCTCTTATTTGCCTATGGTGAGTTTTGCCATTAAGAAAATTATTTTTAGATACATAAATGTATCAATATTTAATTATAGAATAATTGGATTTTAAGTCATTGTTAGAAAGCTTTTCTCTCAAATCTATCAGGCTCTACAAGAGCTTGTCTACTTTTTCTACTTGTATGCTTTTATTTTTTATAATTAGATCTCCTATGCATTTAGAGTTTATTTTTGTGTATGGTGTGAGGCCTGAGCCAAATTTTATCTTTATGCAAATGGCTGTTCATTTGTCACAATACCATTTATTAAAACATCCAACTTTGTCCCAGATGATCTGATAATTTTTAATATAGTACTAGTTACATAAAGTCATCTTTCATTATCAGTAGCTCCTTGACGCCAGCTGCTATTGTCATATTAATATTCCAAAACACATTTGTTATTATATAACGTTTACCCTATCCTAAATAACAACACTAAAACCACCAATATGTGACAGGTTTAAAATTAAGTATAAAAGTTTAAGTTTCCTGCTGCTTCTTGCAATATGGCAGACAAGGTATTCTGAAATAACACTCCATTTAAAATATGTAGAAATTCTGGAGAAGGTTCAACAAAACACACTGATAATGCATTGCGAGGCTTAAAAGAAAGTAAGCTAAATCTTCCTGGGATAAAATGAAGAGAGAACTGAAACCCATGGGGAAACACAATGGAAAACAGAAATGGGACCATTTGTCCACATCAGAAAACAAAATGACCTTTCACCCATACAAGGTGGGGAACCTAAGCTTAGACCACAGAAAAAGCCAGATCTCTCAGTGCTATCCCCTCAGTAAAAGTGTGGAATTAAAAAAAAAATCCATCTTGTGGCTAAATGGGCTCATAGGAAAATTTTGGGCCAGTCAATCTCACTCCCAACCCTATAGCCTAGAGAAATGCTTGTATTGCATACATGTTCCAGAAGTCATGTATAAATAGTGTCTAGGATTTTTAAAACAAGTGGTGAACTTAATTTGAGAGAAAACTATAGCATTAGGAATGAATTAACGACAGCATCACTATCAACACAGATGAATTTCACAAACATAATGTTGAACAAAAGAGTAAGTACAGGTACATATTTTCAATTTAAAAATCATGGAAACCGAAAAAAAATGTATCATAGACTAGGCATGTTTCTGTATGTATATACTATGAAGATGTTCAAAGGAATGGTAAATACAAAACTCTGCTGTGTTGAACCTTGGAAATAGAGAGGAAAGATGAGTGTGAGGAATTCATAGAGGGCTTCAAAGTTTAGTAATGTTTTATTTCTCAGGCTGGGTGTTGTTCACATCTGTTTATACCTTGTGTTCAATTTGTTTCTTTACTCTGCAAAGATTTGTTAATGATCTACTATGAGACAGACACTGTTCAAGGCAAATGGTACATCTGTGTACAAACATGAATGATTATTGCCTTTGCGGAGTTCATTTAGTTTAGTTTATTTAATTTGAGAGAGAGAGAGTGTGTGAGTTGGGCAGGGCAGAGCGAGTGAGACAGGGAATACCAAGCAGGCCCCACACTGTCAGTGCAGAGCCTGACACAGGGCTTGATCTCACGAGCTATGAGATCATAACCTGAGCCAAAATCAAGAGTCAGATGCTTAAGTGACTGACCAACCCAGGAACCCCTAAAATATTATATGTTAAAAAAATATAAAATATGTTAGATGAAAAGGGGCAAATGGATTAGGAAGGTTTGGTAGTACAGGTGGTAGAAAGAACATTCACTCTGAATAACGTAGGCTGGAGCATTCAGTCCAGCTGAGGAGTAAAGAATAAACTGGGCAGGATAAGCAATTAAAAGGCCACTGCAGTTATCAATACAAGAACTGATGGTAATCTGGACCCCGGTGGTAGTATAAAAGCTGGTGAGAAGCAGTCAGATTTTATTCTGAATTTAGAGCTAACAGGAATTCTGGATGGGTAAAACATAGAATGTGAGAAGAAGGAATAAGAAGAGTCTAAGAAAACTCCAAAGTTCTTGGTATGTGCTGAAAGAATGGAGCTTTTATAAACTGATTTAGGGAGAACTGTGGGTGTATTAGCCTACTAGGCTAATACATAACCATAACAGAACACCACACAATGTGTGGCACGCCTATTTCACCCAAATTTCACCACAGAAAATTTGTTTTCTCACAGTTCTGGTGGCTAAAATTCTGAGATCTGGATGCCAGCAAGTTTGGTTTCTTCTGGGGTATCTCCCTTTGGCTTGCAGAAGGCCACATTCTTTCTGCATGTTCCTGTGGTCTTTCCTTGTGTACACGTCTGGTGTCTCTTTGTGTGTGATACTCTTTTCTTACAAGGACACCAGCCAGATTGGATTGAAGCCCACCAATATGACCTCATTTTACCTTGATTACCTCTTTAAAGGCCCTGTCTCCAAATACAGTCACATTTTAAGGTATTGGAATTTAATACTTGCACATATAAAAGGGGGGTGGGGAGGGGGCACAATTGGGCCCAAAATAAGTAAGTAAATTTGGGGACGGAAGATTAGGAGTTTAATTAAGTATATGTTAATTTAAGATATTTTGGACATCTACATAGAGATGTTGAATAGACTTTATGAAACATGAGCCTAGAATTTGGGGAAGAGATAATAGCTAAAGATACAAATTTTAGTATTGTCAGCAAGTGGAGTTTAAAGCCATAAGACTTGAGACCATGAAGGGAGTAAGATTAAGTAGAAATGAAAAAGAGGTCCAAGGTTGGAGCCACTGAGCACCCCAACAATCAGTAAATAATCAATGATAAACAGAAACTATCAAAGAAAACTGATGAAGGATTATAAGAAGAAAATTCAATGTTGTTAAAAAAAACACAAAACAAAAATAAGAAGTAGAAAGAAGGAGAGAGAGACCATATGCCGTAAACATTGCTGATTGGTCAAATAAAATGAGGTCTAAGAAATGGCCCCTGAGTTTGTCAATGTGAAGGTCATTGGAAAAATTGGTAAATGCTATAGTGGTAAAATGGTGAAGGACAGAAGCCTAAGTAGAGTGGGCTTAAGGGGGAACAGAATCAGATAAATTGAAGTCGGAGTAAAGATAATTGTTTCAAGAAATTTTATCTTGAAGGGTAGCAAGGAAGGACAATAGCTGAAGGGGAATATGGGATCAAAAGAAAGTTTTATTTTTGAGATGGAAGAATAATAGCATGTATGTGGGCTGATGGGAAAAAATCCCATAAAGAGAAAATTGGCGATATAGAAAGAGAAAAGGAAATTGGTAGAGCAATTTCCCTCAAGTGAATAAGCTAAAATGCAATCCGCTAGAGAGATTATCTTTAGATAGGAAGGAGCAAAGATAATAATAGGCATATATACACATTATTATATAATGTGTATATATGATATATATATGATATATAAAAAATATAATTGTATAAGTCTCACGTAATGAATAATGTATTGCCTGACCCTTTCCCATTCCATTCTTCTGGAAAATGTCTGTTCATATGAGGTAGGTGCTTCTGGAGAGGGATGTGGGGTGCTTATTGACCAGGGGGATGAAGATAATGATTCACAGTGGTTTATAGTAAACAGTTGAAGCATAGTCATGTTACTACCCAGTGTCCTTCCCTGAATTTTTCAAAAAGAAGCTGAGGAAAGTTACCTCTTTCTTCCTTGATCGCAGTATTGCAAGGCTGTAAATTTGAAACATCCTGCCATATGGATAAGCTGTTCTAGAGAAAGAAGCCCATAAAAAGTCAAAGAAAGATAGGAGACAAGGAATAATATGTTCCTGACATTGTTCACATCCATGATTCTTGGTGTCCTTCAGGTCATTTCTACAGAGTCTTTCCAAGTAACCTGAACTGCAAATTTCTTTTTGTTTTAAAGTAAAAGAAATTAGTTAAGATATTCAAGGACTTACAGAACTGAAACAAATTATACTTATGGTTTTTTCTATTACAACATTGGTTCCCTGTGTTTCACCCACACTAAATTACTTACAATTGTAATCAATTTTACCTCTTCCTCATTTCTCACACCTCTCATCTTAATAATCAGCCAATTCTTTCACTTCCACAAAGGATTTCCTGAGTCAGACCCTCACCTATGCCATTCTAGCTCAAGCCACCCTCATTTCTCGCCTTGTTGAATAAACAAGTGATTCTTGATTCCTAACCTTTTTTCTAGGTGTGCTCATTCTATGTACTCCATCTGGAGCTCTCCATCTACTCAACTAATAATGCTGAGTTCTACTGTGCAGGGTACCTGATTTCTCCAACCTGAAGAGACTTCTCCCTCATTAACAAGCTTTAGACCTCTCCTACATCATTTTTTTTTTCCATTTTGGCTTTGCCCCCCAATTATTTGGAAACTCTTATAAGATGGTAACCGTATTGAGAGCAGTTTTAGTCAACATCCTACCTGAAGCACCTTGTATAGACTATGTTGTTAGCACTTATATCTTATGCTAAGATATTAAAAATTAACCTAATTTTTTTTCATTTGGATAAGAATACTCGGCTGGGAGAATATTAAGAGATATAAGTTATGACATACTCCACTACTACTTATAAAGTCACTTTTGGTAAATTTGGAGATTTTTAGTGATGGGTGATGAAAAGAGATAGAATTGATACCTCTTGGCATTCTCTGTTTACATTATTTCATCTTCTCTTTTCCACTTTAATCCTTGTTTAATACTGAGAAAATTGAGCAATAATGAAAAGGAAGAATGTGGAAATGTGACATTTCAGAAAAGAACATTAGATATGCCATTCTTCTTGGACCGCAATTTTTTTGTTCTATGGAAAAATATCTTTGTGACATCAGCTCAAGATGGCCTTTGTGAACAGAAACACATCAGGTGATGTCTACAAATAATTGTTAACCTAACAACTTCTGTCCTTGCTTTATAAATATTGTCTCATTTTTAAAATGTATTTGCTTAAATAAAAGCTGTTGCTACAAGGCTTATAAGTTAATTATGCCTATTCACCAAAAATGTTTGTTTTAAATTTGTTGCTAAAAAATTCTGGGTTTAGTAGCAAAATTATTTCAACATTTAAAAAAGTGCTATTTACCATTTGTACTTAAGGGCTAATCGAGATGGCTGCCCCTGACTCATCAATACTCTTAGACCTCAACCACTTGTATTTGTTCTTTTAAGACCATGTTTTTTTGTTTAAGTTTTTAATGTTTATTTATTTTTGAGAGAAAGAGAGAGACAGAGTGCGAGTGGAGGAGGGGCAGAGAGAGAGAGGGAGACACAGAATCCAAAGCAGGATCCAGGCTCTGAGCTGTCAGCACAGAGCCCAACGCGGGGCTCGAACCAATGGAGTTCGAGATCATGACCTGAGCTGAAGTCGGACGCTTAACCAACTGAGCCACACAGGTGCCCCTTTTCAAGATCATGTTTTGTCAAACACAGCCACATGAAATGACACAGATTAAATATCTCATGATTGTCTGAGTAAAACCATCATTTTAGCGTTATCGTTCATACCAAACATTAGAAGATTCTAAACTGAAAGAAACTCCAGCCCATGATCATCCTTTCTAAAAATTTGATTTTACAGATGGTGAACCTAAATAATAAAATATATTTTCCTATTAACCTATACTAAGGAACCCCACTGCATGCTAAAGCTAATAGCTTGTCACGGCTACAAAATGGAAAAGCAGCACAATTAGACTGATAATGCCATATGATCTCCCATGTAATGCAAATACCAAATGTTGTATTCCTGAGCGGGGGAAGGAATGGGAATTTTGTTTTGTGGCTATGGAATGTTATGTCCCCTTTGGATTATCTTCTTTGGGCCCATTTTAACCCTGAGATAACAAAAGCTTTGCATGAGTAACCTAGGATAGACTATGGTCTTTTGAAAAACTTTTTCTCACTGCCAAATAAATCTCTTTTAAATATGTTCTCTGTGTGGCAATCATGACATCCATTGGCCAACTGGATCTGGGGTTATGCCTGGATACTTTCCACATTGCACGTGGTTGTCAATTTGAATTGTGTATCAACTACCCATCATATTTGGCACATCTGTACTTAACATTGGCATTAATTTTACCCTATTGTTCTAATTGCAGTACTTTGATGTAATGACACCATTCAATTCACAGATGGTACTGGTGGGGGGTTTTCCCAAAAAAATATAATGTAATTTTAATTTGGAATGTGAGAATGCCAAAAATAAGAGCTTCATTGATTAAGTTATCTGAGCCTGCTAAACAGTTGAACATTTGAACTAAATAGGAAAAACTGGGAAAGAGAACAGCAGGTTTCAATACCAACCTATTGCAAATGTTTTGTTTTTTTATTATAGTCTATGAGGCTCATAAGACTTATCTATCCACAAACAAACTTTGACATCCTTAGGATGAGCAAAATAAAGTCTATATTTTTATATCAGTATAGTCTTTTTTAAAAAGATGAAATCATTTGGGGGATTGAGAATTCTGCAGTTTGAAAGGTAATTAATTTAAACTATTAAATTTAAAAATTATTTATATTGTTTAAAGTATCACAGATTTGAGATATACATTTAAGCAATTTAAATAGTTTTAAAATATGTATTATATATTTATATTTATATATTCATATATAGATATATTTATATGTTTATATATTCATATATAAATATATATTTGTACATTATATATAAATAAATATATATATATTCATCTATATATTTAATATTTTAGAGAGTTTTCCATAGTACCACTCTCACAATTTCCTAAGACATCATGAAATAACATCTGTTACAATTTGCATTTTATAGAATAAAATCAGGGGGAAATTGGGTAACTTTCCAAAGGTCATAGGACTCCTCGTTAATGGAGAATGACTAGAACACAGGTCTCTACTTTTCACTTGAAATGATTTTATGAGGCACTGCCCCATTCTACCAAGTAAAAAGCTGCTACCGGTAAGATGAGGGGTGCACATTGTGTGAGTGTAAGATATGATACTTAGCTTTGAAATGGGGCAGGGAAGAGGAAGACATTAAACCACAAGAACAACTCATTTTAATAGTTTACCTAGAATTAAGAGTAGGAACTGGAGGAAATCATGGAAGGAATGGAGGCGACGAAAAGCATCTGACTGTAGTCTGAGTGAAAATCCAAAAGGGCTATGTCACCAGTCATCAGTTTACTCTACTAAAACACAGGAAGCCAGGACCCCAGGGAGCTCAGAGAATTCTAACTTTGTTGGGTATTTAATGAAGTGATAGGATAGTAGACTCATTAATGTGTTGTTTGTTTGTTTGTTTGCTTGTTTGTTTGTTTGTTTTTGGTAGATTTTAATGAGACCAAAGGATCCCCAAGGTAGAATTTGGTATGTGAGAAACACCTGAAGGAGGATGCCAAGTGTTTAATTCCTGGTCTTTCCCCAGGGCTACTGCTGGGCCCAATGAGGAAACGAAGCTGCTGGCTGAAGCCAAAGAAGCTACTTTTATAAGGATATTTATTAGGCTTGGATCACAAGTAGTACTTCTATGGGATTTAGGGAACAAATTTCTTCCCACTTCTGGGTGGAAGATAGAGTGACTTTGGCTCAGTGATGATGCAGAAGATGCTATATGGCCCCTTAGGTATTGACGGTATTGGAAGCCCTATTACTCACCCTAGTAAAAAGTAGAAAGTGTTAGGTACCCATCCCAAGTTGGCTTGTAAATAGTGATATCAAGAGGATGCCTCAGAACCTCAGGGCATTATTCCTGAGTACATCTGCGACACCCTAAAGTTCTGTCAGATTTAACTGAGAATTTCAATGGTTGGAAAGGAGCTTGATCATCAGTTTATACTAAAAACAGAAGTTTACTATAAAACTCATAGTCTGGAAATGCTGGGGATACTTGATGTACATATGCAACATTCTTAGGGCAGTTTTCTTCCTACACCCTACACCCTGTCAATGGTCACAGGAAGCCCTGGCTCATTAAAATTACCAACTTTGGTTACTTAGCATAAATGATGTGTGACCACTGTAGTAGGACATGACGGGAGGTTGGCCTATGAGGCTGAAGAGTCATTAAACAGTACTAATTCATGTTGAACACACTGCTGGAATTTTCACCTGCGTCTCTCCTCTGCTTCTCTCCTCCAAGGTCTTTGCATTGTTTGGAGCAGGTGTAGTTATTTCATTAAATGGCATCTACTATGCAAAGAATTATATTGTTTTGTTTTCATCTCTCAATGTTTCCTGTGGGATTACAACATCAATCATCCCTGAATTTGTATTGCCCATATCTGCAGTTACCAGTACTGAAATGTTAGCCTAGGCTTGATTTTTCTAGGTCATGTCCTGAGTGGTAAATTAGGTATCAGTGAAGTCAGTTCAAAGGCTCACTGGGGAAAGCAACGGTCCCACCTCACCATGGCCCTTCAAATCTTTAAGCATTCTTATATGCAACGGGCTCCATGGAAAGCTAGTTGTGAAAAGTAGGTATGTACTAAGAACCTTGGAACTCCGCCTCCCCTGAAAGGCTGTGATTCATGGCTCCATGTTCCAATGTACTGCAGAGAATCATGGGAAGAGGGCCATGAAAGAAGTGGGACCCTGAGAGGGTGAAGTCCTCACACTTCTCTTAGCTACAAAGAGGCATCTTAATTATAGACAGGCATCCTCTCTGAGTAAGTAAACAAAATTAAAGGGCCACTTGGCACTCTATTTTTCACTACTTAAAAAAAAATCATTATCTAGAAGTTATTTCTCTTCCACAGATACCCTACCCTATCCTTCATTCCGTTTAGGTTTATCTGCTTCCTTATATCTACTACCATAATTTTTTTTGAAGATTTTCTTTCCAGGTATATATTTTTATTTATACATATATGCGTGCATGTGTGTGTATATACAAACTTCCTCATCTACTGCCAAAAGTTGTTGCATTCTAGTTAATTTTTGAGGCTTGTGCAGCTGTTAATTAAAGTGGCCATTATGAGATGATTTAGCATATGATTTTAGAATAGCATACTGCAAGTTTGAAAAGATCTACACCTGTGTTTACCTGTGTACTAGAACTGGTTCTAGGGAAATCCAGATGAGACCCAGGTGCCCAACCCACTTTGTTGCAATATTTACATTTTGTACTAAATATGTTTATGCCTCACATTTCTAGTTACACAGTCCTAATTATGATGAACAGCATTTCTATACCTCTTTCTGAGAAGTGGAGATCCTTTTCTTTTGAGAAGAAGTACAAAATTAGCTTATTATCGTGCCAATTTTTTAAGCTTATTGGAATGAAGATTCCAGAGCATTGCTCTTTGGTGAGTCTCATCTTAAGACTAGTCTTTAGATAACTAAAATAGTAACATATCTTTCACGTAAAATCTGTTTGTAAGAGAAAAAAATGAAATATTAAGAGATTGGAGTGCAGAAGTTCAATGTATGAGCAGATGAACTCAAAAACATTGTTACAGAATATAGGTGGCTTTTTAATTGACAGTACTAAATATTTGCACTAAGTAACATTAATTTTCTTTCTTTCTTCTTTTTTTTTTTTTTTTTTTTTTTTCCAGAACTGAAGGTTTTGGATATGGTGCCTTTGCTTTTCTTTCTACTTCATTCATTTAAGATTCATTGTGATCAGGACTGAGAAATTCTGAAACGTGATCTTCTAGATGAAAAGTTCTGGTGTATAGGTTACTGGGATTTACAAATTCAGGCATGCGTCAATTTATTTTCTAAAATAAGGTCTAGATTCACGACATTCAGAATATTAGATTTTTAAGGAACTTAGCAGTTTTCCAAATAGCTTAAAATATTGTCAAACTAATATATGTTTGATTTCATTCTCTTAATCATCATAAGGACTCGTCAGTTACAAAAGCAAAACATAATTTTTCAGCTGTTTTTCACCTGGCTGCTTGTTCATTTTGACTGAACCTGGGAGTCCTTAGATCAAGATGTGCTATAAGTAGCAAAATGTGAATGTATTTTAACATGTCTGTGAGGTTGCTGATCAGCCACAGTATCTTCTGATAAATGTGAATTGAAACACTTCAAACATGTTTTTTTTCTGAGTTTTAGATGTTCACAGTATTGATTTCTTAACTTGTCTATACAGTAAGGATTTTTTTCACACACAAGCACCTATAAAACCACTTGATTCAGTATGCAACATTTTGAATGATCTGAAAGCATCCACTGGGTTGGTAATAAGACTATATCATTTCTCTGCCATCATTTTTAAGTGGTATTCATGTCCTCAAACTTAAGAAAATATTTCAATAATTTTATAGTCTCTATTATGTTTGTGTGTGCTAATAACTGAGCCTTGTCTGTGACTACTAAACTTCTTTGTAGAAAATATATTTACATTGATTACAATAGAAATGAATTAGGTCTACTCAAACAATTTTCTTATAGCTTCCTTTCTATATCAGAACAATGATATTTCTATAATAAAGGTAAAGCCAACATGAATGCAAAAGATGTGCTCTTCATTTTACTTCTTTTAAAAATGAAACAGAACTTACAAAAGTTTTACAAAGGTTACGTCTTTTGTAATATGACTATTTCTTCATTCAAAAGATGTTATGACACATATATATACAAAAACCTTGATTAGATTGCTGCTCTGTCATAATGCCAACCCATTGTCCTATACTTTGACGTTTTGATCTCCATTAATTAAATATTCCGAGAAATATGAAGAGTGATTCCTATTTGGAACACAATGTATGATATAAACCAGTTAGAACAAGATAAATATGGCTTAAATGAGAACCAACTGTCTTTAATTTGTGTCCGGAATAAATGGAGAAGGAAACTGATTTTTTTCTGAATGATTACTATGTCCTAGGGATTAGGCTAAGTATCTTCTTTTTACTTTTTACTCCTTAAAAAAGATAATATAATTCCCATTTTTTAAGAAAAGATTATATAATTATCATTTTATAATCTATATATTGTATAATATATAATATATTATTATATAAAATATAATGGAATTCCTTATGGAATTCCTAGAATTTATGTGTTCACATAAATTTCCATTATGAGATCACACTCAAAGTTTTGGGCAAAAGTCTCTTGCAAAGTCCCTAACAAATTTGCCATACAGCTGATTTTAAACTTCTCACATAAACATCAGTTACATCTATATGTCAAGTAACATCGAGCTAAATTAAAAATGTATCAGTGTTCCCAGCATAATCGCTAACCGACTTCTTAATTAACCTGCCAATTCTCTCAAAAAATAGAGTTCACTTTTGCCTTATAAATGAAAGTAGACGAAGCAATTTTTCTTCCACTGATTTTTCATTGACTGTAGTTATTACAGTTTCATAGGATCTGTGAGTCCTGAAACACATCCATAAACGAAGACTTGAAAAGTACTTCCTTACGTAACTTCACTTCAATATGCAGTTGAAATATAGTTTCGATAATGTAAGCTTTCTTTACCTATTGCATCAGTTGCCCATGTTAAACTCCTCTTCTGTTTATTGGGTTTGATCTATGTCATGGGAATCACTTGAAAATAGGAGGGAAGACATTGAAACTCTCTAACGTCCCCTACCAATTTTAATTTACAGTGATTATTTAATGCCACCTCGAGGATAATTCCCTTGGCAGTATCATAATGAGGACTATGTAACTAGAAATATTACTGTTCAATATAAGAGGAAAATAAAGCTACCAATTATGAAACATCTACTATAAGACAGGCATTATGCTGTATGCCAGGGTTCAGCAAAGTTTTTCTGAAAAAGGCCAAACAGTAAATATTTTAGGCATTGCAAGCTCTGTGGTCTCTGTAGCAACTACTCAACCCTGCCGTTGTAACATGCAAGCAGCATTAGAAAAGAAGTAAATGAATAAGCATGGCTGTGTTCCAATAACATTTTCCTTATAAATGCATTTGGCTGGCAAACCACAGTTTTCTGACACCTGCAATGTACATTATCTATAGTCATTAGAACAAGCATCAAAGAAAGGTATTGTTGAATTTATTCTATAGATGAAGAAACTGGGATTCAAACAAACTTACTATACCTAAGATCTCATTGGGAAAACCAACCTCTGGTAATTCAGTAGAAGAAATTTAATACAAGGAACTAGTTAACAGAGTGTCAGAAGTGCTGAGAAGCCAAACAGGGTACAGTGACACAACCCCAGAGCAGCAACAGAAGGAAGTTGCTCACATCCGAAAGGAACGGATGGCATAACCAGAAGCCAGGAGTTGTCCATCAGGGACCTTGTTGGAAAGGGATGTCCAGAGAGATGTGGAAACAGATGTCACCAAAGGGGTGAGCCCACAGCAGAAAGAGGAAAGAAAAAGAAATGCCCTCCAATCTCCCACCACATCGGTGGATCGTAGCTGGATTATAGTTTGCAGATTTTCAGCCTCTTACAGTATAGAGTAGAGCAGGGAGCTGATCTCCGAGCATACACAAAATGACAGGTACAAGTAATATAACATTATCACAGTTAGAACCCAGGTCTGTTTCCCCCACCTTCTGTGTACTTCCAGTGAGAGCATAAGTGGAGCTTGCTTCTTATCTGTTCTTTTGTTTTACATATGTAATGTTTCTTAGGCTCTCAAAATATAACTCTTGAATTAGCTTCACTCTATAGCACTCAATACAAAAAATATCTTCGTTCTGTGAAGAACTGAAACCGTTATGTCTGCAACCACGGTAAAGTGAAGCTATTTCTGTTAGTTTGCCAATGCCTTATTTCCCAACATTGAAAAGAACGTGCTTACAAAAAATAAATAAATAAAATAACTCATTGTCTTCAAGTTATGTATTTAAAGCTTCATTTGGGATTCATGTAGGATTGTCCTATTTTCATTTGGTTATTAATTTGATAGATTTTCATCTTTCTACATCTTAGTCTCATAAGGTTATTTTCAGGATCGATAGTAAAATAGGCCTTGATATATTGACGATCTTGGTAGTATCTATACATGTTGCTTAAAAGACGCTTGTCTTACTGTTTGCTAGATTCGTTTTGAACATATGCAGCCTGCATAACAGCAAGCAAATGGTTAACTTTAAAGTTCCAGGGGGCTGCAAGAAGATGCACAGTAAATTGAGATACCCAGAAATTATTACTTGCTCCAAAATTTTCCACCCTCTTGGGGAGACTTTTGAATTACATTTCAACACGGAAAGTGTTCATTATCCAAAGTACCAGAATTAGGGTAAGTAACATCATGAGTGCAGCGAAGTAGTGAGTCCCTAGAGAGGTGGAAGAGAGCTCTGGCACTACACAAAGGGGAGACCAAATTCCTAAGGAAGGAGGCATTGGGGATTTTGCAGAGTATGTTTAAAACAGAGGGATGCCACTTAAATTTAGGTATAATGAAACATATAGAATCTCAACTCAGAGTTTGAATTGTGAGCAGTTGCAGATGGAAAGACTGAGAGTTCTCTGCCATTGGAATTTCTTTTTTTTTTTTTAAGTTTATTTATTTATTTTGAGAGAGAGAGAGAAAGCATGCACACACAAGTCGGGGAGGGACAGAGAGAGAGGGGGATGGAGGATCCAAAGTAAACTCCACACCAACAGCAGAGAGTCCAATGCAGGGCTTGAACTCATGAACCTTGAGATCATGACCTGAGCTGAAGTCAGATCCTTAACCGACTGGGCCACCCAGGCAACCTAACCATTGGAATTTCTAACTACTGTGAGAAAACAGTGATCATGGCTGCATAAGCTGACATGGAAACCAAAAGGAGGTTCAGAGAACAACGGCACTTTTAACCCATACCCCAAGAGAGGATACATGCTTTGTCAAACTCACGGTTCCCAGGAAGAAGAAATTAAACAGAACAATGCGATTTGTTATATATAATCAGCTGCCTATTTGTTTCCTTTTAAATGTCTTGGATAATAAGCCAGAACTTAGTTTTCACTTTGGACTCTGGCTATTTCTGTTCTCGGTAGAAGCTGAAATTTTACCTTAGTCCTAAATCAAAAGAAGAAATGCAAATGCTATTGGGCAAACACGACTGGTAATTGTTCTTGAGTTTCTTGTACTCTCTGTGAGCTGATCAAGGGAACTGAGTAATGTAGTAATGAACTCTGGGTCTATGCAATTGAATCCTACTCTGCCAGTTACTAACTGCAGGAACATAGTTAAGTCAACTTATTTATCCTTTTTATTCCTCAGTTCTCTCATCTATAAAGTGGGAATAATAATGGTATCATCTCATATTGTTGCTGTAAGGATTAGTCAAGCAAAGCATTCTGACATGGTGCTCCCCAAACTTTAATGTGCATGTGAATCACCTAGGAATCTTGTTAAAATATAAATTCCGGGGGTGCCTGGGTGGTTCAGTCAGTTAAACATCCGACTCCGGCCAAGGTCATGATCTCACAGTTCATGAGCTCAAGCCCTGCGTCAGACTCTGTGTTGACTGCTCAGAGCCTGGAGTCTGCTTCAAATTCTGTGTCTCCCTCTCTCTCTGCCCCTCCCCTGCTTGCACTCTGTCTCTCTCTGAAAAATAAACATTAAAATTTTTTTTTAATGTAAATTCTGTTTCAGTAAGTCTGGGGTGGGGACAAAAATTCTGCATTTTTAACAAGATAATGCTGAAAATGTTGGTCTATGAACCATAGAGTATCAATGATTCATAAAAGTGACCAGCATATAGTAAGGTTTAAATAAGTGTTATATATTATTAATATTATGTAGCATACCTTGGAGAATGGTGGCTTAATATATCACATGCCTATATGGATGTCACACTTTACATACATTATGTTGCAGATAGTATCTTATTTGTTAGTTGCCTGCCTTATTTGCCCCCAGGATGAGTTTTTGTTTGCTTTCTGTTTGTTTTTTCTCTGATACCTTCCTTTTCCACATCACTTTACCTGAAAGGCTCTTTTTTTTTTTCGATTATTATAGAACTTATTTTCTGGAACATTTTTGCAACACTATGTATACCTACGTAACACTATGTACCACTCCTTGACAACTTTTCTTTTGTGTAATTATCTTCTCCTCTAAATAGAATGTATGTTCTGATGTCTTAACAGCCTTCTATATCAACTACTTTTCCTAACCTAATGCTTTCCATATTTTAAGTGCTCACTAAGTGTGTTTGGCTTATTTGAGTTGAAGAAGCCATTGCTTTTCCATACTTTCTCCTTTCTGTGATGTGCTGACACAAAGTTGGGGTTTGAGGTCCTTTCCCTTTGTATAATTCTTGGAATATCTGTCTTACATTTACTTTTTAAAACCAACTAAAAGTGGAAATACACAACTCATTTATTTCCACCAGAAAGGAGGACAGTGTAAATAGATTCCTTCCAAATATCTATTACCACTGTCAACATGTTTAAAGCAACCTACAAAAGGTTTGAGAATAAAAAGATTTTTTTTTCAATATTTGGGGAGTATTCTGATGAACGTTTTTAGTCTCTCCTGTGTCTGCTAAAAATGCTAAGCTGCTTCATGCATGCATCTGTGCTGGCAGTTGGATGATTTTACTAGAGATTCTTTTGATTTGAAGTGAATCCTTTTGTTGTTGTTGTTGTTATTATTTTCACTTGTACAGGTCTGAACAGTGAGAAGGAAACAAAGATGTAGACTTGAAGTCATGAACACCTAGGATTGGAACCTATCTCTACCTCTTGTTTGTTTTGTTTTTCTTTTTTAAGGATCAATGTATTGAGACTCTTGGATTTTTGTTAGTCATAAGACTGAAGATGAGAAAGAAAGAAAGAAAGAAAGAAGAAAGAAAAAAAGGAGGGAAAGAAGGAAGGAAGGAAAAAGAGAAAGCAAGGAGGGAAGGGAAGAAAGAAGGAAAGGAGGGAGGGAGGAAGAAAAAGAAAAAGAAAGAAAGAAAGAAAGAAAGAAAGAAAGAAAGAAAGAAAAAGAAAAAGGAAGGAAGGATGGCAATAACAGAAGACAGGGAAGGAGGTAAAAATAAAAAGAGGAAAGGAGAGAGAGAGGAACAGAAGAGAGAATTTCAGAAACCAATTGTTTTGAGAAGAAAGTGAGACATAAGCAGTCAGGTGAAATCTCTCTAGAAGGAGGACAAATGAGCACAACTTGACTTTCACGTAACCCTTAATCTATTTAGAGAAGGAAGAATCAGGAAATGAGGTACTTCTCAGCAGTAGTTTAAGTCAAGAACTAAAATTAATTTACTTGACTTTCAAGCTACAAGACTTGTTTATACTCTGTAGAAACCACAATTTCACGTGAATTCCTAGATTCTAGTGCAATGTTGACAAAACAACTTCCTTATAAAATCAAATTACTACCACCAACTGCATCGCATCCAAGATGTCTTATTGTGTGAGATGATCACCCTTCTATTCATTGAATAAATCAGAAAACTGAGAAAAGAATATTTTTTAAATGATAGACCAGGTTACCAGTGGGTCCTAAAGTAGAAGTTTCCATTGCTTCATATTGAGTCAAACAGTAAAAGCTATAAGAATTCCATCAACACAATCCAATGGTAATATTAACCCAATATATTTAAAAGGTCAATATTGTAAAAAATGAGCTAAAGAAAAAAAAGAACTTTTAAAGCAAGTCTATTCTTTTAATTTGAAGTCTTGCAATAGTAAATGAATACTGATGCAATTTAATCTAAAAGATAAATAATTATAAACAACCGTAATCAATATTTTCACTCTGAAAAATTGATCTCAAGAAAAAATTTCAACTTAAAAATATTAAATTCCAGATAACATTCTTAAGTATTTGTATTATTAATGTATTTAAAATCATTTTCTGTATATTAAAAAATAATGCAAAGAAGTCGAATCATGAGTTACTGTAAATCCCCTAGGTATTAACCATTGTACCAGCTAGCTCATGAACTGTAATGCAGCATAACATGCACACATGCAAATTTCAATGTTGAATGAAAATAAAAAAACTCAATAAAATTTTTAAAAACCTCAATGTCACACTATTATAAACACTTATTTAGATGGTATGTTTGTGGGAGAATGGGAAGTGTTCTGATCTAGGCTGGGCTCAGCTATGTGTCTCTGCCTCAAGAACCTACTTGTGCAGGTTTGTGCTTCACTTCACGTGTGTTTATTCTTGGGCCCCTACTGTCAGGGAAGCAGCTACCTGGAGGAAGCTCCTCTCATGGCCATGACAGATAGCAAAAGGGGACAAGTAAAAATAGAACAGTCAAGTCCTTTAAAGGCTTACTCTCAGAACCAGCGTACTCTCTACCTCATTCATTTGGTCATGGCAGGAAAATGAGGTCAGTCACACCACAAATAGCATGGATATAGGAAGGGCCCTGAAATAAGGTCTTTTATGCAACCTACCATCACAACCATCTTCACCTAAAACAATAGCATAGTTAAGAACAGGAGAGACTACAAATAACAGAGCAATAACAGAGCTATAAAACTTCCCAAGTAGTTAACAGACTGCAAGTTATCTGACTGGAAGAAGATCCAGTTAAAGAAACCCATTACAGTATATTGGTGAGAAGAAAGATAAGGTAAAGTCTCAACTCAAAGAACTAAAAAATGATACAGTTAATATCTACTATAAATCAATAATTAAAAATAATTAAAAAGCATAAAAACTGAATTTGGGAAAGAGGTTATTGTATCAGTAAATTTTTTAAATCTAGATTCTTTTCCCTGTTCTCTGTCACTTGTACAAGAAGACAAAATAATATAATGTTAAATGCTTCATGTTTTCATGTTTTATACATTTAGAAAATCAATGTATCAAGATTCAATTAAGGGAAAGCAATGAGGTAATTATCTACTATTCAATGTTACATTGATATAATCATTACAGTTGGTAGGTCCTAAGTGTCAGGGTGAGATTTTTATGATATTGTGATGGGACAAAGTCAGAGAACAAGGTCTGTATGAACTCTGCCCCATCAATTACCCCTCTTCCCTTTCGGGTTTTGGGCTAAGGGAGCCAGACTCAATAGTTAGCTACATGAAGAACATTTAGAATCAAGGCCTAAAGCCATACATTTCAAATCTGGCCACACATTTGAATCACCTGATGGAACTTCAAAAAAAATTCTTCCACATGGTCTCACCCCACAGATTCTAATTTAATTGGGCTAGATTCATGTCTCAGATTTAATCATTCTTAAAAGAGTACCAGGTGAATTTCTTGTGCTGTCAGCATTGGGCACCACCAGCCTAAACACTCTTTGCCATCTTGTCTCTCACTCCCTTAAACACCCCACTTTGGGTATAAATCCTGGAACCCCACGATTAGGTTTGCTCAGTGGAAAATGGCTGTAAGAGAGGAAGAGAAGCAAAGGGAAGAGAGAGCTAGTTCTCCAATGGCACCATGTGTGTCTGCCTAGGACAGGAAGTAAGGATGGCTGCTCTACCACTATGTTTTATAGGATTTGAAAGCTCCAAGACAGCACGCCAAGTCTTGGATTGAGGAAAGGCAGAACTCTGTTACTTACAGCTCCACAGGAGAGAAGGGCCAGGAAGGGCCCCATCAGGGCTGCACCCAAGGCCAGGATGAGAGCTTGACCCAGTTGTAGGAGCAGCTTGTGTACGCTAAGTGGGGCACGGTGAGCTAAATTTCCTGAGCCTCCTGTGGATTGGCTGACATGAGTAATTTCACAGGCTCCAGGGCATAGGAGCAGTCCCTAGTTGTCAGGTACCTGATCCTGGCACAATTCAGGCAAGTACATAGTGGCCTGAGTGTGAGAACCAATAAGGGATAAGGGAACTGGTTGGGGTGTGGACTTATTCAGCTGTTCAAAAGGAGGATCTGATCAGCCTCTGGACAGGGCCCCAAAGCTGGATCAAAATAGCATAGAAACAAACAAACAAAAAACCTATGTTACACCCTAAAAGCCATCAAAGTAACATCTGGCTGAAAAGAAAAAAATCCTTCCCATTATTGAAATGTAGCTCCATTAATATCCAAAGCTCTGCTTAGTTCAAGCCTTTTTTTTTTTTTAATGTTTATTTATTTTTGAGAGAGAGAGAAAGAGAGAGAGGCAGAGAGACTCTGTCAGTGCAGATCCCAATGCAGACCTTGAACTCACAAACCATGAGATCATGACCTAAGTTCAAGAATCAGACACAACTGACTCAGCCACCCAGGTGCTCCTGCCTGGCCTCTTATCTCCTCCATCCTTAGGAAGAAGCATTTGGAAGTATTGGTTAGAGGGGCTCAAGCCTGGAAAGAGACACAGAAGTATGGGTCCGCAACAGAAAACACAGGTCATGCTCCCTTATCCAAAAGAGACCGGATGTATAATGGAATTCAGAAACATTTTGGTAACATTCTTAATGGAGTCTGAGGCAGCAACTCAAAATACATAAATACTTCTCGAGTGAAATATATTAATATTTACTTTAAGTATAATAAATAAAAGATTACAAGTAGCCTTGTGTCCCTTCAGATGAGGTTTGTACTGAAGCAGTTCAGGCCAGGTCTGGTATTACTGCCAAGTGAATTATAAACAAAACATTCTGTTTCCCAAGCATTACAAATTTCAGGACTTCAGGTAAGAGGTTGTAGATCTACATCTTACATATTATCTGAATCTACATTGTCACACTACAGAATGATTCCTGTAAAGGTGGAGACCCCCCAGGATAATTTACTCATTTTGTAATTGTTTACTAAACACACATGATACACACATGTGAGTATCGTTAGGCATACCAAGATACAAAGATGGCCATGACACCGTGTCTCCTCTCAGGGGCCATACTTTTTGGTAGAGAGTGTTAATATGTAAAAATAATGTGCCATAAAGCACTTGCAATGCTCTGCTGTGGGTGTGGTGTTTGGTTAGGGCGCAAACATCACAGAGTCACATGGTACAGGAGTCAAGACCAAGAGCCAAATCTCCTGATTCCACAATATGAAAACATCCTTTAAAAATAATTTTAATAGTCATTTATGCGACAGCGGTTCATGTTCAGTGGTAAAATGTAATAAGGCATGAACAATTACACACAAGAGAATAGAAATTACCTGTTCTTTCACTGCCCTGAGATAACCAGTATCAACAAGTTGCCACTCCTCTTTACTGAATGGTATAGTGGGGAACAACAGGTATTCTGGACTTTCGCTACCTGGTTGTTTTTTTTTTTTTGTATTTTCTCCCCATGTCCCAGCTGTGTGACCTTCGCATGTTGCTCAACTTTTCGGTCCCCCATTTCTTTATCTATAAAATGTCAACAATAATAACACTTATAGTATTTTGGTAGGATTAAATGAGTTCATAGATGTAAACTGCTCTGTAAATGTTTGCTGACCGCTAACCTCCAGGCATGTACTGGATTGTCTACTGCCAACTTTGTATCGCTAGCACCCACTTCTAAGGACAATGTCTTCTTTGCAGAGAAGAAGCCATGTTTTGAATTGGAGTTTTCTAGGAGAGAAACCATCAAGGTTTGGAAGGCAAAATTGTGGTTAAATGTCACTTTGGGTTACTCTGGGTAAAGTTTGAGTGGCCAGACATAAGGGTAGCTGCAAAGTACTTAGTTTCTGTGACTTCTTCGTAGTTTCAGCTTTGCAGCTGCAGACAGAACATTTCTAAAGACTCAGAGATTGCTGAAGGTTCCCAGGGAACTTCCAAAGGCCACCCTCTAATTCTTTTAATATTTTTATATTTTATTCCTGTAACTTTTAAAGTGTCTCTTGTTCTATTAAATTCATAAAGATACAAGTTTTGGTACCTGAAGTGATTTCAGGGAAGAGAAACTTAATAGACAGGAATCTGGAATTAGATTAGATTTTATTGATTTGATTAGATTTTAAGGCAGTAATGGCCCCACTGACAATGGGAAATGAAACACTGGTGCTGTATGCCAAACCAAAGCTACTTAAGTCATCCATTGTCACCAATATCAAGGAACTATAGAAATCAAGGGTTTGGGAGACTGAGTAGCTTCTGAAGTAAAATGGAGCAACAGGACTAGGGATGGGCTGGCTGTTTCTAATTATGCTAGACAACTGGAGGGAAAAGAAATGATATTACTCAAGAGCCAGATAAGAAATTAGAAATCATCTATTAACTGAGTAAACAGTTATCTTCTTTCTTAGATCCATGAGGTCAAATTTAAAAAAAAAAAAAATCTAAAATCTTATGCTGGAGTACCAGGATCACTATGTGATTTGAATTTGTAATCATGTAGTTTTTAATGATAAGGTATGGAAATTGATTAGAGTAAAAATCAAGCCTTTACTAAGGGGTGGTGGTGTATGGACAGTTTTCAATGAAATTAAAAAACTTGAACTCTTAAATTTCTCTGAGTCTCCCTTCCTTGCCGAAGTAGCCCTTATTCTACTACCTGAATGTAATTCCTTGCCTGAAGAGCCTGTAATGACTTCCCATGATTTTATGGCCTTGTAGGAAACTGCTTATCCTTCCCATGACCTATACCTACTTCTCATTGTTTCTATCTCAGATCTTGGTGGATCACAGGTGCAAAGTGTGACCAGGAGGAAGTATACCACGCACACCAAAAGAATTTCAAGATTCTGCAGATCATTTCTGGGGAATATGTGTATGTGTGTGCATTTATACATATACATATACATATACATATACATATACATATACATATACATATACTACATTTAAAGCAATGTGATATTTGATCTTTTTGTGATTGAATTTATTGGTATACATACATCCACCAGAGATCTGCAATTCAAGGAGGATAATATTAACTATCAGTTTGCTTGAATGGTTGAAAAAAACCTGAACTCTAACAGTCCTGTAGTAAATGAAGTAGAAATTTGTTGGTATATTGTAGAAAAAGGTCAACAACTATGACCCATGAACCAAATCCAGCCTGCAAATAGTTTTTGTAAATAAAGTCTTACTGGGACACAACCATGCTTTTTATTTTATGTATTTCCTCGGGCTACTTTCATACAGAGTTGAGTAATTGTGACAGAGATATTACCTACAAAACATAAAATATAGCTATCAGGCCCTTTAATGAAAACATTTGCTGACTCTTGCTCTAAGAAGAAAAATCCAAAGGGTTAGGGAGAGATTGGAGTGAAATATTTTGTGTGATTTTCTTACTCATCTCCCTATCTGTTTCCTCTGGAGAATGTAGAAAACTCCCTTTTCACCAAGGCCCTCAGAAATACATAGGTGAAAGTGTCATCAGTATGCCTGATAAATTCTGAAAGTCAGGAATGACAGTGGGAAACACTACCACCGAAAAGGGCTCTCTGATTTCAACTAGAATGATGGAATCCTGGAAAGTGGAGGTCAAGTAGAACACTAATTGCCAGTGACAATGTGTGGGTAATTACTGTAATGTGCAGAAGGCCCAGAGTAATAATCAGAATGGTTTGATCTGCAGAGATCTTTGTCAGTGATTAATTGATCATGGCAGCCCTGAGACTGGGCCCACCATGTATAGTATAAATGGACATTCTATTAAAGTCTTACTTCATCTCTGAAAGCAAAGTAAGTGATTCACAGCCCCTAACACTATTTCTAGCCAAGAGTCAATCTGCAGACTGGATGAAAGGGAGGCCAGATCTCCCTGAGGAAGTAGTTTACTACACTGTCAAAAACTTATATGTAAAAATTCCTTCTACCAATCCAAAGGGCTATTTGTTCATTTACTAAAACAATCATGCACTAGAAAAAAAAAAAAAAAAGGAATAGGTGCCTAAACTTTTCAAGGATTACTGCTATTGGATCTGAATTGATGTTAATTAAGCCCTTGGAAATCCAAACCCTACTATAGTCTACTAGCCCTTCAGAGTGGGGAATTTTAAGCCAAGTAATAAATGGGGTTTTGAACTATTTCACAGTAGACCTAGTAGATTCCTGAACCCATCCTTTAGCAAAGTCATGTTATCTGCAGCAGAGAACTATTAACCATTCAAAAAGCATCTTCTGGACAACACTGGGCATTAGTAGACCTAAGAACATGACCATAGGACATCAAATGACTATGCAACTAGAGATCTTCATTATGAGCTAGGCATGGTCAAACTCACAAAGTCATAATTTTGGATTTGGCACAAGAATAGGGTACATTATGATTGGACACAGGTGAGTTACATTCCTAGACCTCATGTCACCTTTCTCTGTCACATTTATTCCTCTTCCTTCACTCACATCTAGGGACTCATGGGGTATTCCTTGTAATCAGTTGTCAGAAAAGGAAAGAAACCCAGTTCTGGTTCATTGATCATTGATAAGTCAACTCAGTGTATTATTGCAAGCCAAAACTAGACTGCTAAGCCATGAGGGCTCCAATGAAGGGTAGCCCTCAAAAACAGTGATGAGGTAAAATTCTCCCAGTAAGTAGAGATTTAAACAATACACCTAGTCACCAACTGGGGTGGAAGTATGGTCGAAGGTCAGAATATACTATAGCTCAAAGCAGTCAATTGGCTTGGCTGATTCTTCAGGGTATAGAAGAGACAAGATTGGAGGACTGGAGAAAAGATAAATGAAACATGAAAAAAAAGCATGAAGGTGGACTTATTGGCTTGCATCTAATGTTTATACATTTTTGTGTCTCATTCAAGACCTACCAGAGAGTATGCTTGTATAGAAGCCATTTGACAATGAGGTAGGCAGGGTGACTCATCCAGAGTCTGTTCTTGGCCACTGCAGTGCTTCCACAAACATCCTGCAAACCAAAAACCTGTTTGGGCAATGACAGTGGGTATATGCATGGGTCCTGCAGCATGAAGTTTCACTCATTGAGACTTATCTAGCGACTGCTGCTTCTGAATATCTGTCAGACTGACATCCCTTGAGTATACCAACCAGCTACTTGGGGGTAAGTTTATTATATTAGAGCTTCTACCCTGTAAGAAGCAGTGATATATCCTCACTGAAACTGGTATGAGTTCGGTTTGTGGACTTGCTTTTCCTGCCCACCATTAACACCACCACCACCAGTATCACTATCCAAAGACTTACAAAATATTTGATTTATCACCATGGGATCCTTCACAGCATGTCTTTTGACCAAGAGAACTTTTTTACATTGGAGGAAGTATGACAATGAACACACAACCATAGAATCCACTGGTCCTGCCATAAACCCACACCAACAGAAACTGCCAGCCTATGAAATGTGCAGCTAAAGTGTCAGCTTGGGAGTGACACCTCATGGGGTTAGAATACTTTTTTTCAGTATGAGACCAAATAGTGAGGGCTGGATAGTATAGGCACTTGGGAGTTCTGGTAAGGAGATTAGCTTTTTCTTTGAGTGCAATGGGACACCATTAGACAGTTTTGAACAAAAGAGTGGCATGGCCTGATTTATGTTGTAACAGAACCACTCTGACAGAAGGTGGGGGAGAGCAGAGCAGTTTGGTAATAGTCTATTGCAATAATCTAGGCAAGAGACAAGGGGACTTTGAGCCAGGTCAGATGCAATGTAGGTGGTGACAAGAGATAGGATTTGGGCTGTATTTTGATAATGAAGCCACAGCATTTCTCCTTTTCTTAATTTGCAGTCATTTATTAGTGATATAAACATTTTACGAAGATGTATTATATGTATATTTTCTTTGCAATTTTCCAATCCATTTGTTCCATCACAATAAAAAAATGGAAGCCAAATGAAGAAAATAATTTTTATACTTTTATTAAGTCAACAGATTCGTATATTCAGATTCAAAATCTCCAGAGCGGCATATTCATAGCATTTCGGGTCACATTGCATTTTTTTCTGTAAGTCACTTTAACAACTTGAGCTTTTCTTAGTCTTCCCTTTAGAATATTTGTTCAGTGTGACACAATCAGGCACCTGATATGTTTTTTTCAAAACTATTTTAATTCTTCCGTATGAGTTCTTTATGATGGGCCTGGACAGAATTTCATTCCCCGCATATTCATATGTTGAAGTCTTAACACCATATGTGACTATTTGGAGATGGGGCTTTTAAGGAAATTATGGTTAAAAGAGATCATAAAGTATGGGACCTTAATCCAATAGGACTGGTATACTTATAAAAAGACCCCTCTCTCACCTCCATGAACACAGAGAAAAGGCCACATGAGGGCACAAGAAAGCAGCTGTCTGCAAGCCAGGAAGAGAAGTCCCACCCAAAACGAACCAACCCTACTGGCACCTTGATCTTGGACTCCAGAACTGTGAGTTAATGAATTTCTGATGTTTAAGCCCCCCCTGTCTGTGATATTCTGTGATGGCAGCCCTAGCAGATGAATGTGGTGATACATTGTCTGTGTTTGGACACGTGCTAATTGCTAAATCAAGTTTTATCAAACTAACCAGAGTTTGAAAACAGTGATTAAAGCATCTAGGACAGTTATGAAAAAGCAAGTGCATATACAATGATGAGTAAAACAAGCTAGTCCAGCATGTGCTAACAGGAAATTTTCAACCCAAAAATTCTGTATGTACTAATTGTTTGTAACCTTAACATTTCCCTTGAGGGATAATATGACACCTGACAGTTAAATGCAGCTGCGCAGATCTCTTTAGAGTCCATTCTCTGCTCTCACTTCCTTTGACCACGATTATGTTATCATTGAAATTTTAGTATAAATATTATTCCTCAAAGAGGTTTTTTTTTCCTCTCATTTCAAGATCTAAAGTCACCCCAGGCACTCTATTCCATTATCCTATTTTATTTTCTTCATAGCTTTATCTCAATCTAACATTATCTTAAATGTTTGTCTTCTCTTTTCTTTTTGTATCTTTCAATAAAATATAAATTCAATTTGACCTTGTTTTCATGCTCACTGCAGTATCCTCAGCACCCAAAAACCATCATTGGGACTCAATAAATATTGTGGGAGAGAAACATTTTTGGAACTGACTGCAGGAAACCTTTGAACCAAATTTATGGCCTATAATATGGCCTATATTTTGTGAATTAACTTCAGTTCTTCCAACATTGATATGTTTATTTTTCTTTGTTATTGTCTGATTGCATGTCACTATGTTATATATATGTATCAATGTGAATTGTTGTAAACATTTTTTTTTTGAGTAAGGCAGCGTATAAATAAACAAAAATAAACAAAAATCCATGTAAGTTTAGATTTCAAGTTATTCCCCCAAAATGTGTTTACTTTGTAATGAATCTGAAGTATACCCCAGAACAAGTGTTTAATTATATATAATATATTATTATAAAATATATATTTATTATTATGTTATATTATAAAAATATTGTTTTTATGGTATACCTCAGGTTCATTACAGGGCTTTATTCATATATACTAGTTTGATTTTTCCAACTATAATAACATGATTTTTGTTCTCAGCCACCTGCCTCCTTCTATGGTCCTTTGTACATTTCTGAAGGTCTTTATCTGTACATTTCTGCCCTGTTCTCTGTCCCATAAGGCTGACCTCTAGAGTGACACACCCTTGTGATATGGACTCAGTTGGCTTTAGACCATGGCAGGCACCGACTAGAGCTGGAGGTTCGGAGGAGATGAAGATAGGGTATTCCTTAGCCTGGACCCAAACCTATGCTCCTTTTCTACCTTGCCACTGGTCTGACCAGTGAACTGACACTATGACCTTGGATCCCATCAGACCACCTTCTTTCCACCAACCCCACCTTCCTTCAGGAACATCATTCCCTCCTTTTACTTCCTCGGACTTAAGGGTGGCAATGGTTCCCTACTGTTGCCTATCCCAGAGAGCTTTTACCTTTCGGGCTTCCTTAACCCTCACTACCATAAGTAGTTCCTTCATTTATGTCTCTTTAGTTAAAACCTTGAATATGGCACCACTTCCCCCAGGAACCAGATTGAATCTGGTAATAGAAAGTTCCCTGCTTGTGTTTTGGTAGAATAGGGAAGTGGCAAAACTACCCCTAACCATATAACCAGTCAGTAAATATTTACTGGAAATATAAAATATGCAAAAGGCACCATGCCTTTTTCTATAATAGGGTAATGCTACATAAGACATGATTCTTGTACTCAAGGGAACATTTAAACAAAGGGGAAAATAAAATAAATTCATCTATATATCCTGATGTTAAAAGGAACAATTCCTATCATATCCATTTTGGCTAAGGTCCCAACATCTAAGAACAAAGGATATTAGTACTCTTTCACAATAATAAAGATGTATTGGATCATCCTTTCAGGATTTTCTAAGAGATGACCTATGATATATCAGGCAACATTTAGTCATCACTAACCTTGAAAGCACACAGGGGTAGTGGAGGAGATGTCTAGAGAATCTCATTGAGACCTATTCCTATGTTTTCTCAAACTTGAGAAATTTAGTATCTTCCTCATGTCTGAAAAACAGTCTAATTGTAAGAAGTTGGCTGAATCTTTGTTAGAATATTAAAAAGAATGTACCACATTCTCACCAATGGTAGGATAATGGTTTCTCCTGAAGCCAAATGAGGACTCTTATGAAGGGACATGACCTTGAATTGCCTTGAAACTCTATGCAAATCTTAACCAAATGAACTCTGGGAATCCAGGGATTGGGTGGTTGGTGTGAGTGACTTGGGAAGCCAGAGTTTCCACTGGGGAATCTGTAAGGAACTCATCAGAGAATAGATCAACATTTGGAAATCTGAACCTTTGCCAGAATCCACATTTATCAGTCAAACTATAGCTTTGTATCTTTATCTCTATTCCTTCTTCTCATTCCATCCCTGATCCTATAGTCCTGAGACTATACAGTGAATGGAGGAGGAACTAGAATGGAGGAACAAGATGAAAAGAATAGGGTTTCTGAGCTTTGGGAGGAAAAAAAGTTTGAACTGGAGAAGAGGTTTAACATTTAATTATTGGATTGGACTGGGCTTTTTACTATAACTTGAAATGAAATAATTATTTCACACTTGAATATGATGAGGAAGGATTTGGGATCAACCCAAGATATCTCAAGGAGTGAGAAAAAAAAAGTTCCAATAGAGCGTGGTGGAAATGCAGTGATATGCAAGAATAAAGTTCCTTTTTTTATTTTTATTTTTTAAAGTGTATTTATTTCGAGAGAAAGAGAGTAAGAGAGTGTGAGTGTGCACATGAGGGCAGGGAGGGGCAGAGAGAGAGAGGGAGAGAAAATACCAATCAAGCTCTGTGCCGTCAGCATGGAGCCCGAAGTGGGGCTTGATCCCAAAAACTGTGAGATCATGACGTGAGCCAAAATCAAGAGTCAGTTGCTTAACTGACTGAGACACTCAGGTGCCCCTAAAGCTGCTTTTTAGTTGGCCTCTACCTAATCCAGTTAATTCAATAATACATTGGTCAATACTTTAACTCAAGGAAGAATATGGATAATCAGAGAAGACCTCAAATTTGCAACTTGTCTTGAGTAAGAAAGACTATATCTGCTTAAGCCACAGATAAAATAGAAACCAGTCAAGAAGACTGGGTAGCTCAGTTGGTTGAGCGTCAGACTTTGGCTCAGGTCATAATCCCGCAGTTCATGAGTTTGAGCCCTGTATTGGGCTCTGTGCTAACCGCTCAAGAGCCCAGAGACTGCTTCAGATTCTGTGTCTCCCTCTCTCTCTGCCCCTCCCCAGCTTGTGCTATCTCTGTCTCAAAAATAAATAAATAAACATCAAGAAAGAGAAAGAAAGAAAGAAAGAAAGAAGTCAGTTTAGTTAAAATGCTTATATCTGTATTTTCTGTATTCTGGATGTGAAAGAATTAAAATCATTCCAGAGTGTTGGCATACAAGAAAGGGCAAAAGTGGAGAGTTTTCAGCAATAATAATAATAATATGCTACAAATTTTGCTATAAGTTTAAATAGAATCTTGGAATACCTTGAGTAATTGGTGAAAAATTCTCAAACTAAATAAAATTTTTATCTTGTTTACAGTTTTGACCATATAAATTGTATTTAGTTTGAGAAGTTATCACCAAATTACTCAAGGTATTCCCAGATTGTATTTAAACTTACAGCAAAATTTGTAACACCATATCATTTATTGTTGTTATTATTATTATTATTAGTGCTGCAAACTCTCCACTTCTGCATTTCCTTGTATGCCAATAATGTGGGATGGTTTTAATTCTTCTGCATCCAGAATACAGAAAATTCAAGTATCAGTCAATTAGATATAGCAGTAGCAGTAGTAGTAGTAATAGCAAAAATAATAGTAATTTTTAAAGTGTTAAGTACTTATGATACAAGACAAAGGATGAGGTATTTTTCATGTGACACTTTTAAAAATTTTAACTCTCCTAGGAGATGTTAAATCATATTGTTTTAATTCCTAAGGCATCCTTTAATATACCATCAGATCTATGTAAAAGAAAAAACACAGGTTGAAACCATAGAAGATCATTTTACAGCCAGCAGATTTCAGCGAGACTGGGTTTTATGAATGCTTCCTTTTTCACACCTCTCATATAGTACATGAAATAACTGTATGGAGTGTGATCACTCAATAGGTGTTTGTTAAAGTAATTAATGTTAAGTAAATATTAAATGAGTGTCTATAAGACTGTATTTTTTATATCTTTATAATAGAGGTTATAGAATATAAAATGATATTTGAATGCCTAGCATTATGCGTATCTCAGGTTAATATAAATCTGTATGTATTTCATTCCATTCATCTTAGCACTATTTATTCATTGCTAAAAGTGATAAACATTCAGCTCAGCAATTAAGGATATTAAAATCTTGACAATGATGATGCCCTAATTGAGGTTAATTTGGGATCTATTAAGATCTGATTAAATTTTTAACCCTGTGAGACGGATATTAACATTCAACATGATTTTTTTTTTCTCTTACGCATCTAAAAAACCTAAGGCAACCTAACAATAAAAACCTGATCTAAAAGATTGAAAACTGTGAAACTAAAACACAGTGTTTTTTAGCAACTGCTATTAGGCAATCTAAATGGAGGTTGTCCTTTGCACCATTCTGGAGTCGTGGCACGAGCTAGTTGGTTGTTAGCCCATTCCATAGATGAAGTGAACACACATAATCAAATTCACACTTCAGCTCCAGTTATCACCTCCTCTGTGGATCCCTCCTTGACCTCCACAGACCAACACATTGTTCTGTCCTCTATGCTCCCACAGAACTTGGTTTATATATATTTTTTAAGTTTTTATTTATTTATTTGGAGAGAAAGGGAGAGAGAGAGAGAGAGAGTGTGTGTGAGCACACAGGTGGGGGAGGGACAGAGAGTGAGGAGAGAGAAAATCCCAAGCAGACTCGGCACTGTCAGCACGGAGCTTCATGCAGGGCTTGAACTCATGAACCATGAGATCATGACCTGACCTGAAATCAAGAGTCAGTCGCTTAACGGACCAAACCACTCAGGAGCCCCAGTTTATACTTTTAAATAAACAAATAAATAGCCAGATTAACAAAAATAAGAAGAAAATTAAAATGGAATGAGGAGACAGGGCAACAGCAGTCCATAGATTTAGTCATCTGTGGAATTGAGTCACAGTTTATTAGCAAATTTCATTTTAGAGCAGAATAATGCACACCACGTACTGATTTCCATGAGAAAGAAATAGGAAGAGGAAGAAAGAAATGGCCAGCCGTTGACTTCGCATCTTTTCCAAGAAGACTGCAGTTTGCATCTTGTTCTCGATGGCTATAAAAATGAATTCAAATAATAAAGACCTGTGGTGGTATTTCAGATACAGTGTTTGTTTTCAGGAAGATGACAGATTTTTGAGGAAAGGGTCAGAGTTTGAGCTGCAATGCCTATTGCTCATATTTAGTAGAATATGGAAGACAAACAGATCTGCAGACACTGAGGCCACCTCTTTATCCCAGCAAAGGTGCTTTCTCCCCTGACCTAATACCTCTCCACATCCTGTGATGATTTGACCTTCCCTCAGTATGTGACAGTGCTGCTGATAAGAGGAACATTCTACGTGCACACACACATATTTATTTAATTAACCAAAATACCTAAAAGTGGGCAAAAATTTCAGACAAAGTATCAGGAAATGGAAGACAGCCCAAATAAAGAATGATCCTGAAATCTCAAAACAAATTAAACATTAGACTGAGTGTAAGAAGGGCTGAAAATTAGGAAATAATCTTGTGCATTTTACTGGACTCTTTCTGGTGGGGATAATAAAACCAAATGTTCCATTGTGCTTTGGAAATAGCCGTGATTTTGTGGGAAACCTTTTAAAATAATCTTACACTTACGGTGCAAAACTATTTTTACAACAAAGTGCCATCTCTGTTTTGCAAAGAGAGAAGCTGAGACAAAAATGTAGTGTCATCAGCTGGTAGTGAACTCAAATATGAGTTATCCCAAATTTTCCAATTTTTCCAATTTTTTCAATTATTCCAAATTTCAATGGTTTACCGCATAATTCAGTCCTATGTAAAAATCTGTGATTGGTAACAAAGACAACCGAGTTTGGATCCAAGTATTTGCACTGAAGCTTTGACACTTTAGACAGGTTTCTTTCTCATCTCTTTCATCACAGTTTGTTTCTCCTGAATTAGGGAATAAAATGTCACAGAAATTGAGAGATAATTTGCAACAGTACATGCAAAGTGCTTGGCTACAGTGCCAGGTAGCTAGTAGGCCTCGACAAATAATGACAGTAGTTATTGTGGCTATCTTGATTTGCACTGGAAAACAATCACGTCTTTTAGTCACATCTGATTCAACAAAATGGTCTGAAGAAACAGTGCCTAAGGGACTCACTGTTGGATAAGTTCTGAATTCAATGGTTCTCTAGGCTCCAATTTTGATGGCAAAATGCCCTTAGGTTGTCTCTGTGGAATAGTTATAGCTATTACAGTGATTCTAATAAATAATAAAGGATGGCTGATACAAAAGTAATTTATATTCATGGATTAGCTGGGTACATAGGTTTAATAATATTGACATTACAGTAACATGCTTAATAGCACATTGTCACAGTATCATCTGTTAAGTATTTCTTACCAATGCATTTCATACCCTGCCTAATAAAAATTTGTTAAAGGCAATGTAGCTGCACATATTAATTCTTTCATAAATGTGAACATCACATTCTTGAATGGCACATGACTTAATTCATGATAACTTGGGTTGTGATTATATGAATAGAAACTCAGCCTCAGCTGAATGGGAAGATAGCACATTTGTAGCCTTATTACACTTGGGAAATTGAGATGTGAAAGGACTGACAACTGCTAAGATCTGCAATAGAAAACATTTGACTAAATGCAATATAATTGCTCCATGTCACCCTTGCCATTCCTTGCCATTCCATCCTCTGAGTCTGGAACGTACTGCAGGATTGCTGAGAATGAACTGACACTGTGATCTTCATCGTCAGCTGCCCCGATTACATTTAGCTGTTCATTTCACCTTGCCTACTTCAAAATAAAATTAATGGACCTCAACCAGTCACACTTTTGTTTATCTTCCTATAGGAATGCTTAAGTGTCATTCACCTATTCAATAAGCATTTACTGATCACCTGCCATCACAAGACACTGGATTAGGCACTGCAGATCCAAGATGAAAGTCAGATCTCTTGTCTACAAAGCATCTTAATCAAGGATGGAGATTGTATGACCAATTAGAGATTGAAAAGAGAGATCATAGGCAAGCTGCAGGAATAGCTGTCAAAGCTTCTAGATAAAAAATGCATCTACTTATGATTTTTAAAAACTTGTCAAACAAATAGTTTGCCTTCTAAAATTATATCACTGATACAAGGGAGCACAAGATTATATAAGGATGTTTTAATTTTTTTTTTTAACATTTATTATTTATTTTTGAGACAGAGAGAGACAGAGCATGAATGGGGGAGGGGCAGAGAGAGAGGGAGACACAGAATCGGAAGCAGGCTCCAGGCTCTGGGCCATCAGCCCAGAGCCTGACGCGGGGCTCGAACTCACGGACCGCAAGATCGTGACCTGAGCTGAAGTCGGACACTCAACCGACTGAGCCACCCAGGCGCCCCTATATAAGGATGTTTTAAATAGTTGCTAATAAATGAGGTAGACAGGTTTGATTCCCTTGTCTACCTTATTACTCATCTTAGAATATTGTTAAAATCGACAAGAAATCTTTCTACCTGCTTTGTGTATTCCCCTTTTTATTTTATTTTATATTTTGTAAGCATACCTTTATTTTTATATTTTTACATTGTTATATTATTTTCAGATACATAGTATAGTGATTCAACAATTCCATTTATTGCCTGGCGCTCATCACAAGTGTACTCCTTAATCTGAATCACCTCGTGTATTCCCATTTTAAATTGATTTCTTGCACTACTTGTAGTTTCCATACTTTATATAAATCATCTCATGTGATAAAATTGAAAATCTTGAGATTTAGGAAACTTAATTAATTTATACTTCAATTGGGGTGTTCCCATCTTATTGAAAAGCATCAGTAGAAAGGTAACAAGCAATTCGTGATTTTTTCATTTATATATATCAGTAAGATCCTCATTGCTCTACAGGTAGTGTGAATAACATGAAATCAGATCCTCTTCTTTGTCTCATTTTTTTTTTCTTCACTCCTCTCATATGTTGTTCTTCTGGTTTTCCAGTCTCAATTCTTTGCAAAAACTAACAAGCTGATCTTAAAATTTATGCTGCTATTTGAGACCAAAGTAGTAAAAAAAAATCTTGAAATAAAAAGAAGAGAGTCAGAGGACTCAAACTTTCCAATTTTAAAATTTACTTGAAAGCTACAGAAATCAAGGCAGTGTGGTACTGGCATAAGGATAAAAATAGATCAATGGAATAACATTGATAGTCCAGATATAAATGCTCACATCACTACCAGTTGACTGTTGACAAGGGTGCCAAGATAATTAAATGAAAAAGAATAGTCTTATCAGTGGAAGGTGCTAGGACAATTGGATATCCACATGTAAAAGAATAAAGCTGAGCCTCCTACCTTCTCCTATAAAACTCTTAGAAGAAGATACCGAGGTAAATCTTCATGACCTTGGGTTAGACACTGATTTCTTACATATTATATGAGAAACACAGGAACAAGAAAGATATGGATAAACTGAACATCTTCAAAATTAAAAATTTTGAGCTTCAAAGGATACCATCACAAAACTAAAGAGATAATCCACAGAATGGGAGAAAATATTTTCAAATTGTATATCTGATAAAGAACTCATATCCAGAATATATAAGGAACGATGAAAACATCATTAGTTCTCAGGAAAATGCAAGTCAAAATCACAATGATATACCACTTCACACTCCATAGGGTGGCTATAATAATAATAATAATAATAATTTTAAAACCCAGGTAATAAAAGGTGCTGGTGAGAATGCAGATAAATCCAACTCTCATACAATGCTGGTGAAAATGTAACATGGCACAGTCACTTTGGAAAACAAACCAGCAGTTCCTCAAAAGTTTAAACCTAGAGTTATGCATATGATCTAGTCATTATACTTCTGCATATATATACTCAAGATAAATGAAAATATATATCTACATGAATACTTGTATGAATGCTCATAGCAACATTATTTATTACAGTCAAAAATTATAAATAATCCAAATGTCCATTAACTGATAGTGGCTTCTTTCGTATAGAGTAATGTTTTCGGTGCTCATCCATGTTACAGTAAATATCAATACTCTATTTCTTGTCATTGCTGAATAATATTCTATTGTATGGAGATCAAGAGTGAGCAGCCAGTCAGCTAAGAGGCTAACAAGGAAAAAGCAGAGCACTGGAAGCTAGTGAAGAAAATATTTTGAGAATGAAGGAATGGCCAACTCTTAAATGATGTTGAGAGGTTGAAGAAGATTAGGATTGAAAATTGACCATTGGATCTTTCAATAAATTGACTTTAAGAGTTCTTTGAGTGAAATAGCTGTGCTGTATTAAAGAGAAAAGATGGGAATGGAGAGAAATTTGAGATAATAAACACTGCCCAATCTCTAAGGACTTTTACCATAAAGAATGGCAGAGAAATGCTTACAGGAACTGGAGAGAACTTGACCACATCATCAAGGCTGCGTTTGGTATTTTTTTCAAGATGGATGGTATTATGTGGTGTTAAACACTAGTGGAAAAATCTAATGACAGTGGAGAAGATAATGATGTAAAAGAAAGATGGATAAGTTGATGGATAAGATGGTGAGACGGTATAGAAGTTCTCTTCTGGTTGCTTCTATTTTTTTGTTGTTTTCCATCTTGTATGATATTTTTAAGACTATTTTTCTAACACCATTTTAGGTTCACAGCAAAATTGAGAGAAAGGTACAGAGATACACCTTCTATTCTCATCCTTGTAAAGCCTCCCACATTCTCATCCTTCACCAGAGTGGTGCATTTGTTACAGTTTTGTCAATGGAATATGAAACAGGCTTCTGAGCTGTGAAGAGGAGGGAGTCATAGTGGAAGTTTTAACTATGAAAGAGTCTCTTGGACACTGAAAAGAGTGAACTGAACAGGAAAATGACTAAGAAAACTTGATAGAATTGACAATCACTATCCAAGGCCTACTTTTAGGGTCATAAATTCAAATGGAGGCTAGACATTCTAGTTGTCTGATTGTGAGCGCCACATTCCATTCTTTGAAAGTAAGTCCACAGCAAGAGGAGAGTTAGATTTAACTTGGATTTTTACCAGTTGTAAAAACCCACCTGAAAGGGGAAGAAGGAGGGAAGGTGAGTAAAAGACAAGAAAGAAGAGGTTTATACAAGACAGTATGAAAGTAATGGATAATGATGGGCTGTGCAATCTGCCCTTCATCACAAGGGATGTGATGACAAAAGTGACAGTCAAAAGTTAATAGGGTCAGTGGATTAGAGGTACTGGTTTAGTAAAGAATTAATGAATTAGAGAATGTAACGTGGAATTATACTTTATACAGAGAGTATAATGCTTTAAACAGAGAGGTTAGATATTGTGCAGCTACCAGTGTTGACATGCACAAGGTAAGACCATGGGAATGGGTGGCTGGGTTAATGGAGAATGATTAATGAAGGTGAACTCTGAGAATTCTTTTTAATGAGAACTCTTTTTAAATGGATAATCCATGGAGATATGGAAATCGCAAAGGCAGAAAGATCTCAAAATAGCCAATGGAAGGAAAACTAGGGGAAGCGTCATTGTTAGAACCAGAAGATTCATTTAGAGCAACAATGTGATGGAAATATTCAGCGAAAAGGCTGAGGTTATAAGGTTTTGTTGTTTGTTTGCTTTTGTTTTTTAATCTAGGGCAGAATATATACTTGTCAAGGGGAAATGTTTGGGATGCTCCAGAGAGGTAGGAGATGATGTCAGAATAGCATATGCAGAGGTTGTAAAGAAGTACAATTTGCACGGCTAGCTCAAGTTTACAAACTGTGTTTGTAGTCACAGATGTGACTGGCCTTGCACACTTCATTCAATAGTTTGAAACCTTTAAACAACATGAGTACATAAAACATTATCTGCCATCACAAATGAAAGATTTGAAAGTTTAACCATTTCACCTAATTTTGTGTCTGGGCAATGAGATAAATCAGAACACCTGATAGTGTTGTGCTGTGAGATGCTGTACTCATTAGCATTATTTCCATTTCCTTTGAGTATAGCCAAGAGCTTTATTCCCACAAACAGAATACATAAGGACTGAGTATCTGTTTGCCAATGGACCACTGGATGGGATGAAGACAGCTCATTCTTTATTCCACTTCGATCTCTGGCCTGTGTGATGATACTGTCAACAAGGGGGTGACACAATGCCAAGTATCGTTGTGATTTTTATGACCTGGACATCTGTCTAGTATGTACTAGACTAGGACCACAAGTTCTATCACAGAGGCCATGGAAAAACTGCCAGATGGTAATGAATTTTAGCCACTGCTGACTTCAGCTGGATACAAACAAATGACCTAAGGGGACCAGATTCCATATCTCACTTCCAATTCTTTCAAGCTAACCATTCCTTCCAAGATATGATTACAAATGCAACATTAATGCAGAAATAAACTTAAGGTCATGGAGTAGCATTAATGTAAATAATTTGGGTAACATGGCAAAAATTAAACACTTTCATTCAGATACTGAGCCAAATAATTCATTTCTTTTCTTTTCTTTTTCTTTCTTTCTTCTTCTTCTTCTTCTTCTTCTTTTTTTTTTCTGCAAACCTTTATACTTCCTTCTTTCATCTGAAAGGGCCAATAATGAAAACTTGTCACATTTGTTTTCTTGTTTTGTTAACCCCCAAATAGAAAAGGTTATTATAATTATTGTCTCTCTCACAACATTCACAGAATAATGTATAATAAAATATTTTTTTAAACCAGGAGTATAGCCAAAGGATAGTGTTTTTGCTCAAATTTAATTTTCTAATAAAGTTTTATATTTGTTTTGTTTTTGTTTTCATTTTTACTTTAGTTTCAAGTCTTACTTTTTTGTATGTATAAGCAGTTATCTCAGTAATATAGTAAATGGAAATGACTACTGAATTTTTTACAGGGTCTTATGATCATAATAATGAATCTTAATTTGGATGATACACGAGATAAGACAGCATTTATACTTAACATGAACCTGTTTTGTTCATTCTAGTATACAACTAAATTTGTGTATTTTTTGCTCTTTCTCCCAAAAATGAGAAGAGAAAAATACTAACCCACTTATGGTCGTGATTAGCTGGTGTCCAACTAATTAGTTTCAGCTAATTAGCTAATGAGTTGAATGTTATTGTAACGGTAACTTTTTGAACTCTGAACTCACTTTTGGTATATAAATCCATATGGTAAATTACATGGGCTTTTGGTAAGAACTGTGCAGAAAGGATATAGTAGACAGAGCATAAAAAGACCCACTTTTTAGGCACTCTTTTTAACATACTGCCCAAATATGTGTCTCCTATGCCCCTTCTTCCACACATCCAGTGAGACCATCATGGAAAATCTCTTTCCTGACAAATATTGGAGGGCCTATGGCAAACACTTCTTTCACAGTACTCAGCCATTAGAAGTTTTAATAAAGGCTCAATCTGAAATGTTGGTTTGAAGCCTCCATATTTTTAAGAGGTAATATAAGGAAGGAAAATAAACAAAATGATATCAAGTTTCCGATAAATGGAAAGCTGGGAAAAACAGTTTAGAAAAATTAGTTGCATAATTACCTGGATACATTCTTTGAATCAAGGTCTAATATGTCTTATGGCACGATAACCATCTTATCTTTCCTACTGGATTATAAATGTTTAGAAGGAAATAACTGTGTCTCATCTATGTTTGTATTTTCCATGGGCCTTCTGTGCAACATATGCTCAATAAATGTTTGTTAAATAAATGAATCCCTAAGAAAGTTATATTCAAAAACAGTAAAGTTATAATCCAATGCTTTTTTTTAACTAACTAGAAAAAAGATTTAGGATATCAATAGATCTTTGAAAAATAATTGTTAATTGGAAATTTCTTAACTTTTTACAAGTCAGAATATTCTTGGGGAAGCCAAAAATTAAAATTAAAATTAAAAGGACAGTCCCTAGGGGTGATCTACCCTGTTCTCTGTGCAGTATCAGGGACTTGCTAACTGGGTTGTCACTCAATAAAAGTGCTTGGGATTTAAGTCACTATCCAGGCTTTGCCCAACCTCAGGAACTTTTAAGACTGATGGTGAAATAATTCATGTTTATTCTGGAAAAAAAAATAGTATAGTCCCTAAAACCTGAATAGCTAATAATCTGGGAGGATTAAATAAGGATTATATAAAAGAAACTAAAATAAACACCAAATATTGTGTAAGAAAATTCAAAGTGGAGGGGCATGGACTCAAGACCACTATAGACAGTGGTTATCAAAATTATTGGGAGCCCTCAAATCTTTCTCTGTTTTCTTTTTGTATTTTAAAAATTTATTAGAAGTATAATCGACAGAGAGTGTTATATTAGTTTCAGGTGCACAACATATTGATTTAACAATTCTACACATCACTCAATGTTCACCAAGGTAAGTGTAGTTACCATCTGTCACCATACAACATAATATAATATTATTGACTATCTTCCCATGCTGTACTTTTCATCTCCATGGCTTATTTATTTTATAACTGGAAGTTTGTACCTCTTAATCCACTTCATCAATTTTTCCCACCCCCCTCACTCTCCTCCCCTCTGGCAACCACTGGTTTGTTCTTTGTATTTAAGAGTGTCTGTTTTGTTTGCTTGCCCATCTTTGAATTTTTAAAATTTCCCATATAAGTGATATGGTATGGCATTCGTTTTTTCTGACTTATTTAACTTACGATAAAACTCTTTAGGTCCATCCATGTTGTCAGAAATGGCAAGATTTCTTTATGGTTGAGTAATATAATATTCCTCTGTGTGTGTGTGTGTGTGTGTGTGTGTTCTTTATCCATTTAGCTATTTAAGGACACTGGTTGCTTCCATATCTTGGCTATTGTAAATAATGTTGCAATAAACATAGGGGTTCATATATGTTTTCAAATTAATGGTTTCATTTTCTTTGGATAAATAGTAGGGGGATTACTGGATCATATATTATTTCTATGTTTAATATTTTGAGGAACTTCCATACTGTTTTCCACAGCAGTTGCACCAATTCACCTTTCCACCAAGAGAGTATGAGGGTCCCCTTTCTCCACATCCTTGCCAATGTTTGTTACTTCTTGTCTTTTGGATACTAGCCCTTCTGACCAGTGTGAGGCAATATCTCACTGTGCTTTTGACTTACACTTTCCTGATTAGTAATGTTGAGCATCCTTTTACATATCTGTTGGCCATCCATACATCTATTTCAGGAAAATGTCTATTTGGGTCCTCTGACCATTTTTTAATCAGATTGTTTTGTGGGGTTTTTTGTTTGTTTTTTAATTTATTTTATTATTATTATTAATTTTTTGGTGCTGAGTTGTATAAATGCTTTACATATTTTGGATATTAACCTCTTATCAGATATATCATTTGCCAATATCTTCTCTCATTTAGTAGGTTGCCTTTTCATTTTATTGATGGTTTCCTTCACTGTGCAAAAAGGTTTTTTTTGGTGTAGTCCCAATAGTGTATTTTTGCTTTTGTTTCCTTTGCCTAAAGAGACATATCCACAAATATGTTGCTAAGGCTGATGTCAAAGAAAGCTGCCTATGTTTTCTATTAGGGGTTTTATGGTTTGGGATCTGACATTTAGGTCTTTAATCCATTTTGAGTTTATTTTTGCATATGGTGTAAGAAAGTGGTCTAATTTCATTGTTTCACATGTAGCTGTCCAGTTTTCCCAGCAACATTTATCGAAAGACTGACAAAGAGCTTTCTTAAAATGCAAGTATATCTATTGATATTTGCCATATTAAAAGTTAAAATTGTTAAAGAGCTCATTAATTCATTTTTAAAATAACAATAAAAGATTCTTTGTGACCTCAGGGTCACTCCACTCTTTAGGAATCTCTGGACTAGGGAGTCAGAGAAAGAGTGATAAGCCTGGAAGAGTAGGAGAAACTTTTTTTTTTTTTAATGTTTTTTTTAATTTATTTTTGAGACAGGGAGAGACAGAGCATGAACAGGGGAGGGTCAGAGAGAGGGAGACACAGAATCTGAAACAGGCTCCAGGCTCTGAGCTGTCAGCACAGAGCCCGACGTGGGGCTCGAACTCACGACCCGAGAGATCATGACCTGAGCCGAAGTCGGCTGCTTAACAGACTGAGCCACCCATGGAGAAACTTTAATAAGACTTTTCTTGAAGTACCTATACTGGAAAAAGTTCAAGTTTAAAGACTTGGATTTGAGACTTCATGAGTCACTTAAACCTTTCTGTATTTCAACTTCATTGTCTGCACTATCCAAATTTGCTATGAGGATGTACATATACATATATGCACCTATATATGTACATATATATATATATATATATACACAAATTAGAGGGGCATATATATATATATATATATATATATATATATACACAAATTAGAGGGGCATGGACTCAAGGCCACGATAGACAGTGGTTATCAAAATTATTGGGAGCCTCCAAATCTTTCTTTTTATTTTGTATTTTGAAAATTTATTACAGGTATAATTGACATGCAATGTTATATTAGTTTCAGGTTCACGACATATTGATTAAACAAGTCTACACATTACTCAATGCTCACTAAGATAAGTATAGTTACCATTATCACCATACAATATAATGTAATATTATTGACTATATATTTAGAGGAGGGGGGCACTTTGTGAAATATAAAGATTTTTGTACCTGCTATTATTTTTGTTTAGTAGGACCCTGAATTGGGATTCAAAGGATAGATAGTTAGCATGAAGATGTTTAGATCAGAGAGAATGGAAATGTTTTGTCTTTTTTTTTTTAAGTTTATTTATTTATTTTGAGAGAGAAAGAGAGAGTGCATGTGCTGAGAGCAGGGGAGGAAAGAGTAGAAGGATAGAGAATCCCAAGCAGGCTCTGTGCTGACAGTGAGGTTGAACTCACGAAACTTGAGATCCTGACCTGAGCTGAACCTATGGAACCACCCAGGTGCCCAGAAATGTTCCATTTTAGTGCTGTGTCTGATGATCCACTTTAGTCTTCATTGCACTTGCCCTCCTGAAATATATATTAATCTTTTCCTCTAAATATTTTCTTTATCAACCAGAGTATTGCTTTCTGTTCTGTTTGATCATCTTTGCCGGTTACTCCTCTCCTCTCTGAACAATTATTGCCGGAGCTCCTCAGCATACAGACCTTGACCCACCCTCCACTCCATCTCTACTACTCCCTAAGCAACCTCATCTCATCTCATGGTCTTAAATAGCATTCTTATGCTAATGAATCTCAAATTTACACCCCTAAACTGGAATAACCAGCTGCCTATTTTACATATCTACCTGAATGGCCAATAAGAATTTCATACTTCTTATGTCTAAGAGCAAAGCCTACCTCTGCCTACGACTGCCTGATCGGTCTCCTAGTACAGTTGATGCTTGAACAGCACCATTTGTCCACATACATGTGGATTTCTTTTCATCAAGTGCAGTGCAGTACTGTAAATGTATTTTCTCTTCCTAATGATTTTCTTAAAAACATTTTCTTTTCTGTAGCTTACTTTATTGTAAGAATACAGCATGTAATGTTATATATGTAATACATATAATATACAAAATATGTATTAATCTACTATTATCAGTAAGGCATCCAGCCAACATTAAGCTATTAGTAGTTAGGTTTTGGGGGAGTCAAAAGTCACACTCGGATTTCCAACTGAGGAAGAGGAGGGCCAGCACCCCAATCCCCATGGGGACCCCCCATCAGGAGTCAACTGTCCTTATTCTTTCCTATTCTGACTTACAGAATTCCTTAACCTTCTAACATACCCCACAGACTTCTTTTTACAGCTCTTCTCTCCACCCACAATGCTCTCCCTCTAACTGCACCTGTGGCCCTTCCTAATTAATCTTTGTTCTGATGTCACTTTCACAGTCAGGCCTGATTAAAAACTTCAAACTTACTAAAATGTCCAACTCTATGATCCTCACTCTTTCCTGGCACTTTCTATTCTACCTGATATCTATATTATTATATTATAACATATATTACATACTGAAAGATTATATAATTATTCATTTGGGTTGTTTCCCTCCCTTGGGTGCCAATTTTGTTTATTTTCTTTCTACACAAGCTCCATAAGAATAGAAATGTTTGCTTTGTCTGCTACCATATGTATTCCTAGGTCCTAGAATGGTATCCAGTAGGCACTCAAATGTTTGTTTAATATGTAAATGTTTGTATCAAAATCCAAAAGTCATGGCATCTAGAAGCAGCAGAAAATGTCTATGGTGTGGGAAACAAGGCAAAGTGGGATGCCTGGGGGAAAACAAATGTGATAAGTGTAAACTAAGCTTAACTGGAAGAGTGTTCATGCTGCAGAGCCAGAGATGGAAGGGTGTTCTTGACAATAATGAAAGGTAACCTTAAACCTTAAAACAAACTGTCATAGGATGCTGTGGCATCTTCTTCCATGGAGACCGCTAAAAATAGACAAAGCTATTTCTCAGCCATCTTTTAGTTTAATCTATTTGGAAGCAAAGGCTGAATGAAATGATTTCTTGGTCCTTTCCAGTTCCATTTCTTGTCATATATGAATATGAACTTCATATATGAATAGCTCAAAGAACAATTGCTCATGAATCCAGTATGTACTCGGCCTTTTACCTAATATAGATAAGGTAGATCATACAAGCCTATTTTTGACAGGCTGTAAATAATAGAGGTGAGTGGGAATACAGATTGAGGATGCTATAATGGTTAATAAGTTATTTTTTAAAGTTATACTTTAGTTTTGCCAATTTGCCAAAAATAATACTAGCAACTAATTTTCATTATTTTTTTTTAACATCTTGATGTTTTATTGCACCATTACAAAGCATTTCTCAGTCCTCAATAAAGATAAGATTTTCAAGAAGGGAAAACCTGTAGAACCAAGTGTGGAGGTTAAAAACTCAGTAATGAATGCTCTTGTTCTTATGGCTTATCTCAGATCCTTAGCATTATTTTAATGTCATTTTTTAATGTGAATTTCCATGCTATTTTAATTCATTAGTCATGGGCTATCATTTTTCGAAGTAATTACTGTAATTTCATCAAATGACATAATTATAGTAAATACTTTGATGTAATTACCATAAATATGGAAAGAGACACCCAAAGGTGTAATAATGTCACAAACCAAGATATTTATGATGTGTAAAGACAAATTATGATGACATTTATGACATGCAATAACATCACCGAGTTCTATGTTTATGTTGTATAAAGAATAATGATATAAATAGAATGTAAAATTACATCATATAGATTAATTTCTTTTATAAATAGTATAGAAACTTGAGAGCTATACAAGGCTTCAGGTTTGGATTAATAGATCATGGCCACTTGTTGGCATTTTTCCCTTTGAACCCTAATAAATGACTATAGTATTTTATTGGGGGGTAAAAGCATTTCCCCTTAAGCACAGACAGACACAAAGCAGAGACACAAAATGAAAATCTACATTTAGTGTTGGGAAAAAAAAAAAACCAAAACACTCATTAGAAGAGTTGAAAAATAACTTTATGTTCAAAAGAAAGTCAGTGTTTTGTCCATATTATCAATTTAGACTAATGGGTCATTTCAATATTTTCTTAAAAAGAAGTCAGCTTGACCATTTGGCACTCACCAAAGCAAGTATCTATTTAGTTGAGACATTTCTTCTCTTGTCATATTATTGACTTTTGAGTCCATGAGGAGGTAGCTTTGCATATCTACAATCTGACTATTGGAATAATGTGAAAATAGCTTTTAAGGAAAAATGAAAATAGAAGACCAGACACCTGAAGCCTAATTTTGTGAAATTATTCTGTTTTTATTGTTAGATGGAGACGAAAAAATACCTTAAAAATAATTCCTACTACAAAGATTCAGTGGTGGAAGGTATTATGGACATCAGTTAATTTATTGATTATATTATTAATGATCAATGTCTTCTGGCATACAAGAGAAAGCCAATGTCAGAAGAAGAGAGCCATTTCCTAATAAATTAGTCAAAGGATTTCTTGTGCTAGTCACTTGATCTGATTATATCTTGAGTCATGGATTAAATAGCCTGGGATAGTCATTCTGTATCCTTGTATTCACTATGTATTCACAGTGCAGTTTAAAACCGTCTTCCCTCTGTAGCCTTAGTGGTCCTCCTGGCCTTGATAATGTTTTAGGGCATGGTAATTTTCTCTCCCTGAATACTTAATGCCAGGTGACCACGGTGATCATTTTGTTAAGTGTGTTAGCACTTTCCACCATGAGCTGCCCAATAATTACAGGAGAATTATTCTTGGTTTTTGTTTGTAAAAACCAGAGCTGACCATCGGTCCACAGTTTTGTATTTCCTTAAAGGTTTGTTGCTCACAAGCGTTTCTGATCCCAATTTATGCATTTGCAAGGGTTCTTATTTACAAGCAACAGACTCCGCTCCACTTAGTTTAAGCTGTAAATACATGTATTAAGTCACACTTTGCAGTTCACATAATCTCCGTGAGGGCCCCAAATTAGACTCAGAAGCTACACTATCAGGAAAAAAAATCCAAATATGTCTGCACAGCTTGTAGGAATAATACCACTTCCACAGACACGTGGTAGCCCTTCCTTGGGAGGGTAAGCCTCGAACCTTGGGAAGTTACTGCCGGGAACTCTGTCCCTGCTACATCTGACCCTTCATTGTCCCTGAGCCACATTCCTCCACAGGCTTGGGCACCGAGCATGCCCCACGCCTCCCCTTGCTTTTAGCTGCAGGGAAGTCATTGTCTGGGTTCCCTGGGATTGTTGTCACGTGGCTACCCCTCACCTGCAGCGCAGACAGAAGGGTGAGACCTTGGCGGAAAACTTGAAGAGGAAATTATAGTGTGGAAAGCTATCTTAAAATACAAAAATAGTTTTCAAAAGTTTCTGGGCTGACATAAACTTTACACGTCTGCTACATCTGGGAAATACTCTACGGGACCTCAGCTTTAGAAAACATGTGGAGATATTTTAAACTGTTCCCGATCATCTCACTCAAGGTTTACCCTTGGATTAAATTACAAAGACATTTGCATGCTTTTGGAGGTTATCCCACTGTGTCTGTGTAACTCTGCCTTTCAGAATCAGGATGTGGTGATGGAGATGAATATGCAAATAGCTCAGGTCTGAAAGGATAGGAGTTGCTAAAGCGAAACGCTGTTCTAAACTAAATGCCATTGCACTTTTTTAAAGTTTCGGCTGTCATCAGGATCCCAATATCAATTTAAAATGCTTTTGATTTCTACTAAATTATGAGGGGTCACCCCGACACGTCTGCCACAGAATTGACCGACTTTTATGTAACAGGAGTTCAGTCACAGTTTTTCAAAAAGATTTGGACAGGCAGCAGAGTCAGGAGGAGCTGGGCGCTGGGGTAGCCCGGATGTTAGAATAACACTTTTTTAAGATTTTTTTAAAAACTTTTTAATGTTTATTTTGAGAGAGAGAGACAGAGAGCGAGCAGGGGAGGGGCAGAGAGAGAGAGGGAGACACAGAATCTGAAGCAGGATCCAGGCTCTGAGCTGTCAGCACAGAGCCTGATGTGGGGCTGGAACTCACCAACCGTGAGATCATGACCTTAGCCGAAGATGGTCGCTCAACCGACAGAGTCATCCAGGCACCCCTAGGCACCCCTAGGCACTGGTGACTGTCTAAGTCAACAGTTTCCATTTTGGAAAAAGTGGTCACAGTGATTCAGTATCACAGCAAAACTATGTGCCTCCCCATTCCGCTGAGAACCCTGTTTCCAGGGTTTTGCTCCCAATTTAAGCAATTTTCCTAAAAGAAAAGCTCACCTCACACTCCTTCATACTGAGGATGCTGACAGGTTAAAACACAAAATTGAAAGAAAAAAAAAAAAAACAGCCCACACAAAAGTTACAGGATTTTCCGGATGTTTGGGGATAAATCATTAAAAACTACCAGAATTTAGTCTAGTGTTGTGAAAAATGCAAGGCCTACTTTGATAAAATCTAGCTAAGAAATAGCAGAAAGAAAGAATAATTCCTTTTTGAAGTACTGAGAAGCTGATAGCTAAAGGTTTCAGAATGTATATATTTAGCAAAGAGATGACATAAACAAAGAATTTGCAAGTAAATTCAGAGGGCCCAAAAATCATATTTTTTTTAGTGATTTTTAGTTTTCAATGGCAGAATATTCCCTTAAGTTTACTATCGGTGCTCCCAAGGCAGATGTGAAAGATGATCCATTCTCAATTCCAATTTGTTTTGCTCTATGTGTTGTTTTGTTTTTGAAACCACAATGCATCAATAGTTCACTAGTCACTAGAATTATTTGCCATCCAAAACATAAATGATGTAATTGTAAGCAGCTTTTTTATTTTCCGTTTTATTACATTTTAAATTAGTTTTATAGTACCGAATGTTTTAGTTTTGATTGAAAGCTGCACTTTTTTTCAGCCCATCTTTAATGAAAACATATCTGAATGGGAAGACTTTCTGAATAGGTGAGTTAGAACAAAAGATGCCTTCAAACCTCAACATGGAATAACAGGGGTGGTACAGAGAGGCATGAAGCCCCTTATCCCCCAAGAATGATCAGTGTATTTAGAACCTGTGAATTCTGGACCTGACTCTTCTCCTGCCTTCCTGTGTGCTGTCCTCAATAGCTTATCCAACATCTCTTGCTTCTGTGTTTATCATCTATTGAATTAAAGGTGGTAGAACAGTATGCTTGTCAAATAGCCACAGTATGATAGGGATATGTTTGAAACTAGTAGAAAGTGTTTTGTCCATCTCCTCAGCAAAATGAAACGAGCCCCTATTGTGTTCTAAGAGTGAACTCAATTGCCTGATTTATGCTGTCACATGTTTGCAAAGAGTGTAAATTGATTTTCACTCAAAACAGACTGAAAAGCCAAAGTGCTTGCCAAACTTGAAATCGCTAACCTGTCTGGAAAAGCTCACCCAAGCCCATGGAATCTGAAGGACTATAAATGTTTAAATCAGGCACTTGGAGAAAGCTACTTCAGCCAGAATCGTTCACAGAGGCAAGCTAATTGTAAGCTATAGACACAAACAAACAAACAAACAAACAAAAAATTTGTCTCAGGAGTGCAATGGCCAGTTTTTCTCTAAATTGATTCACTTTCAGTACAACTAGACTGAAGAAGCTTCCCACATATTTATTCTGAGAAAACTAATTTCTCATGGCAGATCTGTAGATCTGCAGTGTTGATCTGGACTAACTTCTTCCCACCCCCTCCCCCCCCCACCCCAAGGCAGGGAGTGTCTGAAAAGTATTGTCCTCTTGGGATAGAGCCAGAAGTTTTCGAGAATTGGGGAAAAAAACCCCTCAGTAACAGCATGATTTGCTATTTAACTGCATTTAAACATTGTGGCCACAAACGTAATCCCAGTTTTTTACAAACCTCAGCTTGAAATCCAGTTCCACATCTTAATATTCTGTGTTTACTTTCATCATGTGTCAGGTGGAGATGATGATGGTGCTTACCTCATAGAGCTTCTATGAAGGCTACCATCGTGAAGTCCACAGTCCACAAGAAGATGCACTTGGTAAATGCTGAGTCTTTATCAACAGCTGCTGAATCACTTTATTCTTAGAGGTTAGGTTTTGTTTGTTTGTTTGTTTCTGTTTTGTTTTGTTTTGTTTTGTTTTAATGTGAAAGAGATAAATGTGTTCCATGATTTTCTAGTGTGACCCACCATCTGGGTTGTTCCAGGACTGGGGCTTTTAATTTTTCTTTTTTAATGTTTATTTATTTTTGAGAGAGAGAGAGAGAGAGAGAGAGAGAGTGTGTGAGTTGGGGAGAGGCAGAGAGAGACAAAGACACAGAATCCGAAGCAGGCTCCAGGCTCTGAGCTGTCAGCACAGAGCCTGATGCAGGGCTGGAACCCAGGAACCAGGAGATCATGACCTCAGCCAAAGTGGGATGCTTAACCAACTGAGCCACCCAGGCACCCCAGGACTGGGGCTTTTTGAGAATGAAGGGCATTCCTTGCAAGAAGGAGAATCCCTGCCAACCTGGGATGGTTGGTCACCATAGCCTTTGATAAGGAGCCACTGAAACAAAGCAAGGTCAGAATTGTGCCAAAGTTAGTGGGACCATGGAACGGAATCAAAACCGGCTGTGTCTTTTTTACTTGGCCTTGTGTCTCTTCAGTGTCATGAAGGCGAATCAGCCATCGCAGTTGTCAGTTGAACAACCAGTGCAGTTGTCTCCTTCCTTTAATTATTCAACAAATGAAGTGAACAAAAAATGAACCAAATGTTTCCACAGACTCATATTGAGGATTTACTACTATTATGCGTAGTTGGAAGTCAATAAATATGTGACTTCACAAGTGAGATGAAGTGTGATAGATGCCATAATAAATGTAAGGGCAAGGTACAGTCTTTGGACAAATTGTGATTTATTTCAAAACTCATAGTGTTAATATTTGCTAACATCTGCTTCCCTTAATATATCATAAACTCCTTGACAACAGGACATGTGCATGTCTTCTTCACCTATGAGCCTATAGTATCTACAAGAGAGCCATGTAATAGTCTATAAGCATTCATCAAATAAATTATATGACATTAAGAGCATATTCTCACAGCACTTTGTCCTAGTATCATCAATTACGTATTCCCCATCAAGAGATATGTTGAGATCTGAAAGATGTTAAGATCAAGATATTTATCTAGCAATGTATACATACAAACATGCACACATGAATATAATGTATACTGTGTGTGTGCTTGTGTGTGTGTGTGTGTAGGTCAGGGAAGAATAGGAGCTAAAAATAATGATTTAAAGATAGTCACTATAGAGAGGTTGGTTAACTTATTTTCAGACATCTTTAATGGATATGTACAGATAGAATAATAGAGTGATTGAAATGTCCATTTTAAAAATATGCTCTAATTTTTACAATATTTTTCTACTTACAGAAAAATAGTTCATTATTCACATTTCCATGTTTTATTCCCATCGTCCTTTTTCTGTCAAAGAATCCTTTTCAGGATACCACATTACATTTAGATGTCACATCTTCTTAGATTCCTCTTCACTATGACAGTATTTTGGATTTACCTTGTTTTAAATGAACTTGGCAGGTTTTTTTTTTTTTTTTTTAAATTTGGGGCCCCTGGGTGGCTCAGTCGGTTAAGCGGCCGACTTCGGCTCAGGTCATGATCTCATGGTCCGTGAGTTCGAGCCCCGCGTCGGGCTCTGTGCTGCCAGCTCAGAGCCTGGAGCCTGTTTCAGATTCTGTGTCTCCCTCTCTCTGACCTTCCCCTGTTCATGCTCTGTCTCTCCCTGTCTCAAAAATAAAGTGTTAAAAAAATTAAAAAATAAAAAATAAAAAAAAATTTATGTCAAAAAGTTTTTTAATGTTTATTTATCTTTGAGAGAAAGAGAGAGAGAGTGAGCAGGGGAGAGACAGAGAGACAGGGAGACACAGAATCTGAAGCAGGCTCCAGGCTCTGAGCTGTCAGCACAGAGCATGACACGGGACTCGAACTCATGAACCGTGAGATCATGACCTGAGCCAAAGTCAGACAGTTTACCGACTGAGCTACCCAGGTGCACCCGGGTGACCTTGATAGTTTTGAGCAATATTGATAAGATATTTTGTAGCATGTCCTTTTACTGGGATTTGTCAGATGTTTTTCTCCTGATTAAACCAGGTTTGTGGGTTTGGGGGAGGAAGACCATAGATGCAAACTGTTATTTTCCTCACATCAGGCTCCATGCTATCAACACAATTTATCATGGTTGATATTGATCCCAATCACCTGTTGAGATTATTGGTCAGGTTCCTCCACCGTAACTAAGTTTTTAAAAATGAGATTACACTGCACATAAAAATTTTCCTTAAAATTATTTAATTTTTTCAAGAAAATTGAAATGAAACTGAAAGATTTGCTGTATAGAGAACTTATTTTATATATGAGGTATATTACTTATAAAAGATTTTCCTCACTATTGTAATAAACATCTACTCTTTAAACTCCTCCTTTTGCTGGTGTTCTAAGTTGGAGAACAGTCCAGACCTATTGCATGCACTCTGGGAAGGAGTGTCGATCAAGATGTCCTGACAAATCTTGGCTAAGAGATTAGGGCTTATTTAACAGAGACAAACTGATGCATTTTCCCAGGTATTTGAATCTTGAATCTTAACACTAAGACAGGAAATAGTCAAAGCTGATTTGATGAGAATGTGGTGCTTCCAAGAAACTGTTCATTAATCCTAGCTATCCTGTTCCCCAAAGCTTTTCCAATTACCGTTCTGATGCCAATTGTTTTCTTTCCTTGATTTTGTGATCTACTCTGTTATCTATTAATACATTTTTTTCTTAAGCTTTGATAGCATTTGTGTCTGTTGCTAACAGTGAAAAAAATCTTTAATTGTAGTTCTTTTTAAAAAATTTTTAATGTTTATTTATTTTTGAGAGAGAGAAAGAGAGAGAGAGAGAAAAGCATGAGTGGGGGAGGGGCAGAGGGAGACACAGACTCCTAAGGAGGCTCCAAGTTCTGGGCTGTCAGCACAGAGCCCAACGCATGGCTCAAACTCACAAACTGTGAGATCATGGCCTGAGCCAAAGTTGGACTCTTAACTGACTGAGTCCCCCAGGCACCCCTAGTTATTTTCAAGTAATAATGAAAAACTTAAGAATTGGTGGCCTTATTTTCCACTACATATTTCATCTTAAACAGATTCCATTTCCTTCTTTCTCAGCTTGTGAAAGTTTCCTCCCACTTCCTCTCTTTCCCTCATTTTTGTTAGTTGATCTATTGTTTTTATGGTTTACAAAAACCATAAACCATATAAACCATGGTTTATGACTACGGTGATCAGGAGGGCTTAGTTAAGCTGGATAACAAGCAACCATAAATCTTAATGGTTCAACAAAAAGTTTTTCCCTTACTCATGCTGTATGGTCATTGTAGGTCAACTGAAGGCTCTGTTGTGTGTCTCTTTACTTAGGGATAGTATTTCCATATTCCCGACAGACATGAATTTTCAGGATTTGAGAAAGAGAACAGCATTTCTGTGGATTCTTGGAAATTCCCCCAAATGCAAGTTATTCTGTATGTTGCATCATACTCTAACATTTTAAAATTATAATATATGACCATGTCTATAAAAGTAAATTATTTTTTGTAGTGTGGCTATGCTAAAACTCTCAGAGGTTTTATTTAATACGAAAAAAGGATTCTGACCATGGGTCTAGGGTTCATTTTGGGGCATGATGATTATGTTCAAAACTTAGTGGTATTATTTACACAACTCTGTGACTATATTAAAACCACTGAATTGTATACTTTAAAAGGATGATTTTTATGGTATATAAATTATATCTCAATAAAGCTGTTATAAAAAAAGAAAACAGATCATAATAAAAGAATAATAATTTATTATTATTATGGACCGAAACATTGTGACAAGATTTTATATTTTCTCTCTCCTTGTATATTTTCTATAATATTTTGTATATTCTACTATATATTTAATATGTTATATGTAATGTATGTTAGATATTATAAATGCTAATATAAAAATCTTGTCACAATATATTGCTTTATAATAATTAGCTGTACTTTTATTACATATAGTAATATATATTATAAGCACACTAAATGTTATGTTATTTATGGTACATAATATATATTTATAAATATATATACATGCACATATATCAATGACATGTGAAAATAATATTTACATGATATTGACATTTGTTAATATCAAACCTTAAAAGAAAGTATCATTAACACAAAATAAATACCAAATAAAAATCATTTAAATAATTGTAGATAAGACCCCAAATATTTAAATTCCCTTGCCAACTTTATTATTTTTTGGTGTTGAATTAAGGCCCGTTGTTTCTGAATGAGTCTAAGCTTACTCGTGTATGAATACTGGCACATATTACAGAAGTTATCACTTATGGGTATGACACACATCAGTCCCTCAAGTACTTTGCAGACTCTCCCAATATCTTCAATCCTGTATTCTGGTCACTCATCTAGCAAGTTATCGCTTAAGTTTCTGATACCTAAAATGGAAACAAAAGGTGATATACTTCCACAATGTTTTTACTCTTAACTGCTGGCATACACAATTACTTGTGTTTTCACATTTTTTTTTAAGTTTTATTTCTTTTGAGAGAAAGTGAAAGGGACTGTGAGTCGGGAGGGGCAGAGAGAGCCAGAGAGAGAGAATCTCAAGTAGGCTCCATGCTGTCAGCCCTGACTTGGGGCTCAAACCCACGAACCTTGAGATCATGAGCTGAACCAAAATCAAGTGTCAAATGCTTAACCAACTGAGCCACCCAGGTGCCTCAACAAACATTATCTAGAGCCAGATTAAATACAGCCCTTGCTATGGACTGCATGTTTGTGTCTGCCCTCCCATATCCATATGTTGAAACTCTAAGTTCCAGTGCAATGGTTTTAGGAGGTGGGGCCTTTGGGAGGTAATTAGGTTTAAGGAGGTCATGAGGGTAAAACACCCATGATGGGATTAGTGTCCTCATAAAAAGACAGAAGACTAATGTTCTGCTCTTTCAGTCAAGTGAGGATACAATAAGAAGACTGACATCTGGAAATCAAGAAGAAGACTCTCAGGAGAAATTGAATCCTCAAGCACCTTGATCTTGAACTTCCCAATTTCCAGAACTCTTGAGAAATAAATGTTGTTTAAGCTACTTAGTCTATGGTATTTTTGTTATAGTAGCTTGAACTGAGACAGCCCTGTAAGTTTTAGAAGAGTGACCAACTTGGAAAATAGAAAATACTAGGACAGGCATGTGATTTTGTTTCTATCATTCATCTATCTTCAAAATTTAATAGAAAAAAATAAAAGCAAAAGCAAAAACAAAAACAAAAACATTAGGTAAGCCCTTGGTGATAAACTGGCCACCATCTTTAACTTCTGTTGTTGATACTTTGGTCTTGCCTTAGCATGTAACTGCTCTTGGGCTTTTGATGTTGCCAGCGAAGTTTGGGGTCAGCGAGTTCATCTTCCTTCTCTTTGTTAAAGGAAAACTGTTTAACTGTGCAGCAGTGGCTGATAAAAATTTTAACGAAGGACACGTTAGAGTCCCAAGTAATCTGTTCAACCAGAGTTGCATCTGAAGTCATTAAACCTTTGGCCTACACTTTCTGGGCATGTGCCCAAATTAAAAAAAAAAAAAAAAAAGAAACAAAAACCTCAGTCCCATTACTACTTCTTGCCATAAGTTCTTTGTCTTGGTGAATAATTTGTATATGGAAGAATCATATCTGTTCTTGGCAAATGCTTACTTACATAGGTTTGTTTTTTTTTTTTTTTTTTTTTGACATGAAGACGATTTTCTACAAAACTGAAGCTAAATATTCTTGCCTAACTTTTTTAGATGAGAACAAGGGAAGTATGTAGAATTTTTTTTTAATGTACTTCTTGTGTATTCGTATTTTTTCTGCTGGTTCTTCTCATTTATTTATGCATGAGGACAATTTCTATGAGTCAGTGATTAAGCAAATACGATTCTAATACCAAGGGGAAGTTTCCTGTACAAATATCATTTTAATAAAATTAAATAGAGGCTTAGTGAGGGAGAGAGGAGGAGTTTTTCATGTAGTATAGAGAGACTATTTTAAATATATATATATATATATATATATATATATATATACACACATGGGGCACCTGGGTGGCTCAGTCAGTTGAGTGTCCAACTTCGGCTCAGGTTATGATCTCATGGTCTGTGAGTTCGAGCCCTACATTGGGCTCTCTGCTATCATCGCAGAGTTTGCTTCAGATCCTCTGTCCCCCTCTCTGTCTTCCCCTCCCCCCTTTCTTTCTCTCTCTCAAAAATAAACATTTTAAAAATGCATATATATATGTGTAAGTCTCATCTTAGTTACTGATTTATTTAATATAATATATAAACATTCATTGGTTATAAATTTACATAAATGCACACACAATGGTATAATGCATATGCATGTATATTTTTAGCATATTATCTTCAATTTTATTTTCTGTTTTTACTTAATATAGTTATATTAAATGAATACATGTATCTATGTGAGCATACACATATGTGAGATTTTTAGGTCTTTGCTTAGTCGACTAAAATGGGATGGCAGTAAATATGCTTTTTCTATCTTGCTCTTCTCATTCAACAGAAGTTCTTAGAAATCTTTTCAAGTCAAGTGGTGTGATCTTGTTATTTTTAATGACTTCAAAATATTCTAAAATGGGGCACCTGGGTGGCTCAGTCTGTTAAGTGTCTGACTCTTGGTTTCCTCAGGTCATGATATCACAGTTTAGTGAGATTGAGCCCTGAGTTCTGAGTCAGGCTCCATGCTGGGATTCTCTCCCTCTTTCTCTGTCCCTCCCCCACTATCTCTCTCCATTTAGTTATTAAAATTTAATAACTAAACTTTTAAAAACACAAAATATTCTAAAGTATGGATTAAGCATATTTTGTTCAATCCTATTCATATTCAGTCATTCCATTTGTTTCTTTTTTTTTTTTTTTTAATTCTAATAACTATGAACAATGCTGCAATAATTATCCTTGAATATATTTCCATACACATTGATGTTTTTCACTGTTTGGAATAGATGCCCAAGAGAGAAATTGCTAAGTCAAATCATGTATCAGTTGCTGTAGGCTAGACAGTGTGACTCAAATTCTTCCCTCTTTGGTGGCTCCCTAGCTTACCATACTAGCAGCTGGAAGGAGAAAAGGGCATGGAGGAGCACATCCCATGTGTGAGAGGTTTATATAGACCTGGCCTAGCAGGGGTACTGTTAGTGACTGTTTCTGACCCCCTATCCAACTCATATATTAAATTCCTAATTACCAATGCTTCTGTATTTGGAAGTGGAATCTTTGGGAGATAATTAGGTTTAGATGACATCATCAGGGATGTTGTACATCAAAATGTCACATTGTATATCTTAAATATTGACAATGATCATTTGTCACTCATTCCACAATAAAGCTGAAAAAGTCTGTTGCCTTAGCCACCCAGTCTGTGATATTTTGTTATAGCACACAAGTCAGCTAATACAGGAACTTTCTGATCCTGCTCAGTGATTGGCCAGAATTCCATCACGCAAGGCAGGAAAATGTAATTTAACCACATGCCAAGGAAGAAGAGAAAAATAGATTTCGGAGAGCAGTGGGCATTCTCTTTCAATAAATGTGTGTGTGTATTGCATTAAATGTTGGTAGTTTGCTTTTCAAAAAGTCTGTAACTCCACATTTCTTTTTTGACTGAACATAGGTGTTTTAGGTCTTTTTAACTTTGGACACTATGAGGATTATTAACTGATCTAAAAAGTTAATTTGCATTTGTTTTTCTGTTTGAATTAAATTCAAACATCTTTTCAAATGCTTCTGGCCACTTATATTTGCTTCTCTGAATTGCTACTTCATGTTCTTAGCTCACTTTATAGTTGAGGGTTTTGTTGCCTTATCAATTTATAAGAGGATTATGATAGTTATTAACCTCTGAATTGCAAATATCTTTTCCAAATCTTATCATTTTCTTCCTACTGCATTTGTGGTATCTTTTCCTGTAAAAATGTTACATTTTAAAATAATAAAATGTTATCTTTTCTCTTATGGTTTCTGGTATAACATCCTGGTTAAAAACCTCCACAAAAATTATGCATATAGTCTCCCACATTTTATGCATAATGTTACAGCACTGCTAAAATTTAAACATTTCATCCATCAGGATATTATTCATGTTAAGAGAGCTAATAAATTGTGGACATGAGTAGAGAGGTGAATTCATAACAGTAAAATTAATTCAAACAAACTTTTTGGCCAAACACTGACTTGTACAATGTAAAACAGGGTTCAATATTATTCTCTTACAAATGTATATAGGTCCGATCTCTAAGTTTTTGGTTTCTCAATGATATTTCAACCAATATTAGAAATATTCTTGCCATTTTTTCCCATTGTTCATCTTTTGGAGTGTATGAGAACAGGTCAATGAGATCACCATAGAAGCCTCTTGAGATTTTGTAAAGAAATGAACATTCACTATCACACTGTAAAGAAGAGAAGCCTGCTTTTCCAGGCTTCTCCAGGAACTGATCAAATTCTGTGAAATTCATCACTTACTCTCATAGGAAAAAATGTAAGTATAAAAAGTAACTGCAGACTTAAAACCATAAACGTAATAATAAAAATCTATACCATTAAGAAATCTACAAGATGGATGTGAAGTCTCATACACAGACGCATTTTTCCCTTCATTCCTTTTGCCTTTATGTTCAGGAAGTAATTGTGACCCATTGATTCTTTCCTTTCATTGTCAAAGAAAAATGTCAAGGTTAGAAACCACTTCCAGTCGCATTACTTTGGAGCCCCATTTTCCTTTCACTTATTCTTTTAAAAGCCCTTTGCTTGGGCTTAGTAGGGCAAGTTGAATGTCTGAGATCTAAAATGTCATAAAGAAATGCTCTTGTTAAAAAAATCACATTTCCATGAACAGAAATATTCAGAACACAAGGAGAGGATAGCACATTTTAAAATACCAGAGTAAACCATGGTATTCTTTCCCCAATCAGCTGTACACAGCTTCTGTTAGATTGTATGCTAAAGGAGCCCTCACACACAGAATGTCACTGACATGAAGAAATTCTAAGAAAAATTTTTAAATGAAGTTTGATTTTCCTGGCAGACATTGCTAAAGCTATTCCAGTTTAGATGTTCTGAGCACAGCCCTGAATTTCAGCACTTCTCCAGTTTCAATCACTTCCACGGGCATATCTTTATTTAATCATTTCAGTTTGAAAGGCATATTTGTTGTCCATTTTAAGCACATTTCTTTCATTATCACTTTGTCACCCAAAAATAGTGTTTTCTTGAGGGCTCATTTTTATTTAGCAAAAATGACCATAATGCCCTTTAAAAGTTGTGAAATCTTCTTTTGAATATTTTCAAATACCTAGAGCCATAGACTTAAAGATTTTCAGAATGATTTAACTTGTATTCACGTATCAGGCTAAAATATGTTAGAAAAAGAAACAAAATAGTAGGTATAGTGGGGCGCTGATTTCCTAATTATAAAAATTGGTACCACTCAAACTATTTTGGCAAAAACATCTCCTGGGATGACTCTGGTCATTTTCTTGAAAACATTTTCTAGTCTAATGCTTAATTACTGCCTAAGGAAGAGAGCTGCCATGATTTATCTGGTTTCTCACTCTTCTTTTTGCTGTGCTTTGTGTTTGGAGAATGGCTTGATTCGATAACTTCTCTTATAGCTATAAAACATCATTATGTCCAGAGGTAATGAAAAATGTAATCACTCTCATTATATATAATAACAGTAGCAAATTTATATTTGGTTTCTGGAGAATTCTGACAAACTGAGGAAAGTTAAGGTCCCTCTTCCATGAACAATGAATGTAAAGAACAAACATTGGTGGGTTGGTGAGGTGTTTCTTTTACTCCATGAAGCCCATCAATGGACAACTCTCTAAGACTCAATGTCTTATTGCAGTAATTATCTACTGCTACGTGACAATATTTCCACAAACGTAGTACTTAATACCGCACACATTTTTTTATCTCACAGTTTCTATTGGTAGGAGTTTGAGCTGTGGTTAGCTAGGTGCTCTGCTTCGGGATCTCACAAAGTTGTACTCAAGGTATCGTCAAGGCCTATGGTCTGAGGCTTGAGTAGGATTCATTTCCAAACTTGTGTGGTTGTTGGTAGAATTTAGTTTCTTTCAGGGCCGTGAAGGCCTGGTTTCTTGCCAGCTGTTGGCTAAAGGCTGCTTTGAGTGTAGCTCAAGACATGACCTTATCACTTACTTCTTTAAAGCCAGCAAGGGGGAGAAATTTAGCAAGACCAGTTTCCATTTTTTTTCAGCTTTATTAAGACACAAGCAACAAATAAAATTTGTATATATTTAAGATGGATGACTTGATATTTTGATATACATATACATTTTGAAATGATTCCCCCAATAAAGCCAGTTAACATTTCCATCATCTCACATAATTACCATTTTCTTTCTTCTTTTCTCCTCCTCTTGTCCTCCTTCTCCTTCTCCTTCTTCTCCTTTGCCTACTTCTCCTTTTGTGGTGACAGTTCTTAAAGTCTCTTTTGTTAGCAAATTAAATTATACAGCTTTTTTTTTTTTCATTTTCTTGGCTGGAACCATGGAGGGTGCAGAAGGGAAGAAAAAGAAGGTTCCTGCTGTGGCAGAAGCCCTTAAGAAAAAAGTGAAGGAATTTCACAGAGATGAGATCAAACATCTGAGAAAGAAGTTTGCCCAAAATGCTTTGAAAGGCAAGGAGGAAGCTTGTTTATGAAAGAGCTAGGCATTATCACAAGGAATATAGGCAGATATACAGAACTGAGATTTGAATGGCTAGGATGGCAAGAAAAGCTGGCAACTTCTACGTATCTGTGGAACCCAAGTAGGCACCTGTCATCAGAATCAGAAGTATCCATGGTGTCAACCCAAAGGTTTGAAATCTATTGCAGGTTCTTCATCCTCACCATATTTTCTGCATGGAAGATCTGATTCACAAGGTCTATACTGTTGGAAAACATTTCAAAGAAGCAAATAACTTCTTATGGCCCTTCCAATTATCTTTTCCATGAGGGGAAATGAACAAAAAACTATCAATTTTGTAGAAAATGGAGATGCTGGCAACAGGGAAGACCAGATCACTAGGCTTATTAGAAGGATGAACTAAAGTATTTATCATGATTCATGTGCACAGGGGAATACAGATATCTTGTTGGGATACTGATTTTATTTCCTTGGATATGTACCCAGAAGCAAGATTGCTAGATTATATGATAGCTCTACTTTTAATTTCTTGAAGAACCTCCATAATGTTTTCCAAGTGGCTGTAACAATAGAGGACACAAGAGTTCACTTTTCTCCACATGCTTGCCAACACCTGTTACCTTTTGTAATTTTGATAGTCATTCTAACCTGTATGAAGTTTTAATTAAAGTAATAGAAAATATTCTGGGGGCACCTGGGTGGCTCAGTTGGTTGGTTAAGTGTCCAACTTCGGCTCTGGTCATGATGTCAAGGTCTGTGAGTTTGAGCCCTGCGTCAGGCTCTGTGCTGACAGCTGAGAGCCTGGAGCCTGCTTCAGATTCTGTGTCTCACCTCTCTCTCTGCCCCTCCCCTGCTCTCACTCTGTCTCGCTCTGTCTCTCAAAAATAAATAAATGTGAAAAATAAAATAAAATATTCTAAATTTCTCACTATAATATGGAATAAAAATTAATAGTTCTAACAATTTTTAATCATGCACAAGGTTACCTAAAGTTGTATTCTATATTCAAACAGCTTAGTAGCTTTTACCTGATTGATGAGTTACTACATATTTCTTTACTATATTTTTTAAGGAAACATTTTGGCTTATGTTTGTTATTTTCAAAATGAAAACATGTATTAATATCAAGCCCTGTGATCTGGTTATTTCATGGATAAAGTGATAACATTTTTGCATAATTTAAAAATCATATAACACAGTACTTTAGGAATTGTTTTCCCAGAACCCCTGTGATCAAGGCCATTGAGCAATAAGTAACCATCAAAGATGAGAAGAGGGAGAATTTAATTGTTATTGAAGTAAGTGATCACAAAGGACTTCAAGAGGGTGACCTATAAAAATTTTTTGAGACTGGGAGGTAACTGTAAGATAATTTAGTCCAATGGCCATTTTACATGTGTAAAGACTGGCATACATACTCCCAAGTCATATATATAGCTGGTATGTAAAGCTAGACAGTCAATCCTAGTACATGGATAGTCTAGTCTGTCCATTTGGCATGCTATTTCTATTTTTGAGGATTTTCCAGGGAGAAGTAAGGGGTTTTACTTATGATTTATAAATTAGGTATGGGAAAGAGTTCTTTATCATAAATGGAGTTCATTTATTCCTTCCACAGAGACTCTAAGCTTCTTATTTTCAAAACAAAGAAATGTTTTCCGAGGCAAAATGAATGGAGTTTTGGAGGAGAGATCCAATTGCCTTAAAGAAGGCATGATCTAAAATGTACTAGAAGCAAAAGAGATGTAAATTTGTACATTGTCTGAAAAGAAACTTGGCCAGAAAAATTTCAAACATTCTGACCTGTTATTATCTATAAGGGGAAAAAAAAAAACTGTACCAACAAAGATTTATATACATAAATGTTCACAACATTATTTATAAAGCAAAAACTGAAAATTATCTATGTGCTTAATTAGAATAAGATAGCCCTTGGTATTCTGAATTTTTCCTTGGCGTTAAGTCCATTCTGACATAAGTAGAAGTGGGATGGTAACTTATCAGGTGGAACCATATTAGCTGAAATCAAGGCTAGCCCAGTTATACTTTTTTTTTTTTTGGCAATTTGGCAATTTGGCAGTTTGGCAATTTGCAGAACTGCTGTAAATTATAAAAATGAATTCCTAAGCTGCCAAAAAATTATTGGCTCAAATGAAGGCAGTTTCTATTTGGCTAAACTCTTTAAGAGGATAGTTATTTACATTTTGAAGTTTCCATCATTTGTTTTTCCTGAAGTTAAAGGGAAGTTAAACCGAAAACTCAATGAAAATTTTCCTATATTAAAATAAAACAAAGTTCTTTTTTCTCCCCCCTTTTCTCAGTTGTTTTTATGAGACTAGATGCTTGGAGACAAAGCTAACACAACAAGAAATTTTAAAAACATGGTTTCAAACAGCCTCACTGTCTTATTGATAAACTGATATATTGTTATTAAAGTATTAATTCAGTCTTCAAATTTCCATAGTTCTTTCAGAAACACTGGGAGACACTTTAAGAATAATGCATTTTGTCCATCATTTACTTTCATCTGTCATTTAAATACTGATTTTTTTCCCCCATAGGGGAAAAAAAAAGAAAATTTTACCACTGTTTTCAACATGCTGTCAAGGATGTCTTTATTGTCATCCCAGGAGATGTCTATGCAATTTCCTCTCCCTGAAGGGATGATATACCGACCTTGCTTATTCAGGCAGAATGAAGTAGGTTATGGTGGCACTACCCACCTCCTACATATAATTTCACTCTCTATCAGCAGAGAGACAAAAGAAACTTGAAGAATTAAAATCTCTTCCACTTCATTTTCTCAGTGCTCCTTTTAGATGGAATTTGGAAACTGAGGTTGAACGTTAATTAAGGTTTAAAGATTTGCAAACTCCCTCTCAAAGTCAACCCATTCGTAAGTGGTCTTACTAACTGATAAAAGAGAGAGAGGAGAAAGGCAGGAAGCATCTTCTGAAACCTCAGAGACAGGATGTGTTCAACAGACATGCCCAGGAGAAGTGGCAGTTCCAATACAATGTGCCTGGGAGAAACTTAACATGTCTGATTCCATATCGCTTCTATCTCCCTTGCTGCTATGACCTGGAGTTTGGAAACTTCTGTTTAGCACTACACACAGACATGTTAATCATCAAAGGAATTTGCAAAGGAATTTACAGCTGAGATTAGCAGAAAACTGCTTTTTTATCCCAAACCTACATCACTCAGGGAAATAAGGGAATATGCACAGAAATGACTACTCTATGTTTAAAGTCTGAAAGAATGACATGACCAGATTCCCGCACCAAAATCAAATGACCAAGGACAAAAGAAATCACTCAACATTCCTCAGATGCCAGTTACCTTTTCATTCCAACCCCCTCCGGCGTTCCCCCCTTCCTAACATAAAATAAGCTCAAATCTCGTGCTGGGGAAGATGGTTCTTTGGGACAGTAACTTCCATGTCCTCCATTTGCTGGTTTTCCAAATAAAGTCACTTCCTTGCCCCAAATCTTGGCTTTCAACTTATTGGTCTGCTGTGCAGCAAGTAGAATGAGTGTGGACTCGTTTACAACACTCCTTTGTTTAAGGAAAACACTTCTTACGTAAGTAAAAAATGTATATATTATGAGATGCTATGACGACATAGTTCCTAAGAGCAGGTTTTTTTTTTCATGTTTTTGCTAAAATGGTTAAGATTCTGTTCAATTTGTTTTTCAAAAAGTTAAGAATTATATCATACTCCCCAAATTAGGGGGGAGATTAAAGAATATATAATGAATTATTTCCTCAGATTAGGTTAATGAATATAATAAAAATGACCTCTGAAACATTAATAGGACCAATGCCTGGAGGCTGCAAAGTATTTTGACCAGTCTTAGGGACACGTTACCAAGTGTCAATGCATATTATTCTTTAAAATCTCAATTTAGTAACAATTACATTTAGTTAATTTTAAGTTAATTTTTCAAGTAATTGCTCTTGCAGATAAGAATAGAATATTCATTGGTATGAAATTATGCCCAAGACCTATTTGCAAAGTCTCCATGTCTATCCATCCATCCATCTGTAAGATTTTATTATCTTATTTATTCTGCAAAATTTATTGTCAAGTGCCATGCACTATCTTAGGTACTGAGGATATAGAACTAAAAATGATACATTCCCTTTCCTTAAGGAAGTTCAAAGTCTAATTATCAAAACACATTTGCAAGGTAATAAATACAATTACAATATTGTATTTTAAATAATATTTCAAAAGTATATACAGCTTTATATTTTTAAGGTATAAATAAGAATGGTAAATTGTGCTACAGAGAAGGAAAATTAGAAAAGATTTTATGGAAGACATTTAAGCAGGAAACCATGGCAAAATTATACTAAAATGATATAAATTACTCTGACCTTGAATCCTTAACCCCCAAAATTGGATTACCATTTTCTATTAAAGAATGGAGCTTAAAGAGATCAATTAACTTGCCTAAAGTTGCCTAGTGACTAGAAGTCATTTTGGATTTTTATCTAAGCCATTGTCTCTCTAAAACCTGTGTTCTTTCGTACTCATTCCCATGCCTCCTTGTCTGAGACCCGCTGTAAAGATTTCTCTCCTTTCTCTGCTTATTTTCAAGATCACTGCCACTAAATACATTTCTTCTTTTTTGGGGACCCTTATTGTATTTAGATTCAAGGAACTATAGAATCATAGAAATGGAAGAGATATTTGAAGGCATCTAATTCATCACAGTTCTTTCACAGCAGGGAAAAAGAAAAAAGATCCCGGTGAAGTTAAGTCACTCGAATAAGGTCAGAAAGTTAGTTAGTTGTAGAATAGTTCCAGAATCATCTAGTCCAGGCACATTCCCTTATGCCTAAACTGTCCTTTCTCTGGGTAATCATAATATCCAGCAGATATAGTTTGCTTTAGGGAAAGAACTGGCTTTCTTTTTTTTATCCTTAAAAAATGTGCTAAGTATTGGGGATGGGAAGCCAAGAGCCATGAAACGAAAGGTAACAAATACAAAAATAATTCTGTTCAACACAAGAAATGCAAAGGAATTGGGAAGTAAAAGAAGAATCAGGAAGGCAGAGCATACAGGCTGGAGGCTCAAACTGTCAAGGTCAGGGAAGCCTACATGGTATGTTAATTGTGTGGCTACAAGTTGAATCCCCTCGAAAGAGGATTTCAACTACCTCCATTTTGACCTCAGTCTGTACTTTCGAATTGATTAAGTTCTTCTTTCTAGCTTATCTCTTTTTCTTTCAATTTTTTTAATGTTTATTTTTGAGAGAGAGAGAGTGGGGGGAGAGGTGGAGAGAGAGAGAGTGAGACACAAGCAGGCTTCAGGCTCTGAGCCACCAGCACAGAGCCGGACACAGGGCTTGAACTCACAAACGGCGAGATCATGACCTAAGCCAAAGTTGGATGCCCAACCAAGTGAGCCACCCAGGCGCCCCATTTCTAGCTTATCTCTTAACTCAAAAGACCCTGCAGAACCAAGCATCCCATGATGGAACAGAAACTACTCCCTTAAGCAATAGGGACTGACCTAGAGCCAGCAAGACTCCATGTGATGGACCCCAAATGATCTACCAGCTGCGTGTACCCACTGATCTTTGTCCCACACTTTCCTTAGATAAACCTTGAAGTGTTTTCAGTAGTTTGGAGACCATCTTAGTCTGCTGTCTTCCTGATGTTGGCCTCACTGAAATAAATTCCTGTCCTGTTTCACCACTTCCTCTCCCTCTGTGGATTTTGCCTGCAGAGAACTTGGTCTGTTTGTGGACCCGAAGCCAGGTGTAAATGCACCCCTGCTCTCCATTTACATTCTTTGTCTTCAACTTTCAGGAAATGCTACCATAGTCATCAATTACCTTATAGTATGGAAAAGAAGGAAAATGAATTACATTCCATTTCTGAGATTATGTTGTTAAGTAAAAGCCAAATTCATATACATAGTATATATATATATATATATATATATATATATATATACTTATAGTATATATATATATATAACATACAATGGAATGTTACTTAGCCATTGAAAAGAATGAAATCTTGTCATTTGCAATGATGTGGGTAGGGCTACAGTATATTATTTTAGGTGAAATAAGTCAGTCAGAGGAAGACAAATACCACATGATTTCACTCATATGTGGAATTTAACAAACAAAACAGATGGACATATGGGAAAGGGATGGAGGAAGAAAGAGAGAGGGGGCAAACCATAAAAGACTCTTAAAGAGAAGGAACAAACTGAGGGTTGATGGAGGGTTGATGGAGGTGAGTGGGGTATGGGCTAGATAGGTGATGGGTACTAAGGAGGGCACTTGTTATGGGTGTTGTATATAATTGATGAATCACTGAATTCTACTCCTGAAACCAATTATTTCACTGTACATTCACTAATGTGAATTTAAATAAAATTGTAAAAAAACAAATCCTAAGTTAGTAAGGAGAGACTGTTAGAAAAGATTGTGGCAAGATGGGGTGGGGGCAGGATGGGACGATTCCAGGGGGAAGGGGGCTTTTTCAATAGGGAGAACACTGACAATAACCCAGGTTAGAGTTATTAGATAGGCACAAAGGGTTGTGGGTTTTTTATTTGTTTTTTTTGTTTGTTTGTTTTGTTTTGTTTTTATAGGGAGGAATAAACAAGCCTAGAAAGACCCATGAGTGGGAATGTAGGAATATAGGAATATAGGATAGCCTGATGGGAGAGTAGATCAGAGATTAACCTTGAGGCCAGGCTGTTCTCAAAAGGGGCTGTGTGCGAGCCCCTTTTGGGTGGGTCAAGTTCAGGGGCCTGAGGGAAGGAGAGAAACTGAACCAAAGTCTGACTAACAAGCCTTTTGCTCCCATAGCTCTGAGAGCACAAGCAGTTCAACTAATCTTTTATGGCATAAAGGATGGTAAGTCTAGATGGACTATGGCCTAATCACAGATAAAGGGGTGGGAAAGAAGAGTATCCATGAGTCTTAGTTAAATCATAAGGGAAGGGTTGTTCCTCGATGTACGTCTTTTTCCAGAACACAAAGGATGGGGAGGATTTGTTAACTTTTGCTGATTTCCAGGAACACAGGTACCAGGTAAAATTCCACACTGTAAACTTGAAGCAGAAAGAAGGAATTATCTGTGAGAGCTGAGGTGGGATTCAGATAAGAGTCTCATGGAAATTAGGATTCAAAGTCACCAAAATAGTATCTGAAGTCTGCAGAAATGCTAAGAACACTTGTGCACACTCCATGGAGCAAGCCATGGTGGCTGGTCCTCCTCTATTCCAGTAGCAGGATGCTTGTCTGCTCCTTGAAGACAGATCATTTGCCTCTCTTCTCTGTATGTATCCCTAGAACCTGATGTCAAGTAAGTGGCAGGACTTAATTTCTGTTTCTAGTGTTTGTTTCCCTTAATTCACATTACTTTTGTAGAGAAAGCACAAGGGTTTTTTGTGATCGACATAAAGATCATGTTGGTCTGTGGATGCTTTATAATGCCACTACAGTATAAAATGCAGCTGTAGGAAGGAGCCCCTGGGGGCCACAGAGCCCTGTGCCCTGTGCGAGGCAATGTGGCTGGAGAAAGGCCTGGGCAGGGTTGCCTCCATTGCAGGAGCGACCCCAGAGCCCTCAGGGAACTCAGCAGGAATCATCTGTGTTGGAGAAAATAGGAAATTCCAAGCTCCCGGTGGAAATAGGATATGAATATCCTATTAAAGATATATCCAATTAAAGATATAATTGTAGGACAGAATTATGGCTTATGTTTTCTAAGCTTATTGTTTAATAAGAATGCAGATGACTCACAGATATTGTTGCTGAGATTTTTGTCACATAAAGTCTTTTCTTCCAAAGTACCGAGGAACAGAATTTCTTCTGAAATGTTACCAATCATTAATGTACAACAAACTGGTGAACATTGGAAGAACTTCCACCTTGTACTGGGTCAACCAGATCAGTTACACAAGGAGTGCCTGCAATTGGACATAGCCTGGATACGTGGTCTTCTTAAACACCCATTTTCACATGGGCAGGCCACCCCCAAATGTACCACAATGGCATTGAATTGAAGAAGCTAATTGAGAAACAACCAGTGCGAAGACACTCGGACCCTCCTCTGTCTTCTGAAAGCAGGATACAAATATCCCATATGAAAAATACCCTCCCTGTACTAAGGTCATTTCTTGGGGTCTCAATTTCATTATTGGGTCTCCATGCACACATAAGAAAACTTTGTGGTTTTTTTTCCCTCCTGCTAATCTGCCTCATGTAAATGGAATTCTTGTCCAGCTGGAAGACCCTGAGGGTAGAGGACGAATTCTCTCTCCCCAACACACACTTGGTGGCTATTTGTTGGGAAGAGATGAAGAAGAAAACTTCACAGCATTATTAACCACAAATGAAAGTGAGTATGCCCTCATATGGGATGATAGTATGAATTGGGGTATTCTTTGCACAATAACTCTAGCTGAACTCTAGACTGAACTCTAGTCTGAACTCAGACTTCCTGTTACCATGATCTATGTCAAGTAACAGCTGGAGGTTCCCAGAGTCTTGTTTTTTCTTTCATACCCACTACAGTTTGGAGAAGAGGTATAGAGGAAGAAGGAAGAAGCTCAAAGGGATATTCCAGTTGAGAGGAAAACCCATGAAGACTATGTGGTAAAGTAGAAAGAGCCATATGAACTATAGGAAAATAAATAAAAACATGGGAGGCATTAATACCCTTAATGATCTATGATATTTCCATGAAACTGGAATTTTTTCTAGCTAAATGTTGTTTATTAGTAGGTTCAATTCTATTGGGTTAAGAAATAGCCTCTGCATGATTTTTTTTTTTTTCTTTTGATACACTACCTTGTTGATTTGGTAAATGTTCCAAAGCACCTGAAAAGAATGTTAATTCTTTCATCACTGGAGGAAATGTTGGAAATGTTCTATACATGACCATTTGGTCATGTTTGTTCATTGTAGTATTCAGAACTTCTATAATTTTCCTAATTTCTTCCAGCTTGTTTTAATAGCTATTGAGTGAACTGCATTAACGTTATGCTGATAGATTTGTGTATTTCTCTGTTTAGTTAGTTCTGTCATTTGGGACTTGTTTTATATCATTTGAAGTTATGATTTTTAGTATATAGATTTCAAAAATTCTCATATCTTCCAATTGGATTGACTCACTTGAAATGTATTTATCTTTTGTAATGCTTCTTATCTGCAAACCTCCTCTGTCTGATGTTAGTAAAGCAATCATAGTTTTCTCTTCATAGTATTTACACAATCTATCCTCCCCCACGCTTTTACATTCAACCATCTTAACTGATATCTCTTGTGGTAGCATGCATCTTATTGTATTCAGTCTGACAGTCTACAGTCTAGTCTCCCTTTAAATTTTTTTTTTATTCCATTTTTTTTTTTTCTCTCAGAAAGTTGGTTATAAATTCTTTCACCATTCTCTATCTGGCTACTCTAGGATCACCAAATGCATCACTGACTTTTTTTTTTTTTAAATGTGTATTTTTGAGAGAGAGAGAGAGAGAGACAGAGTGCAAGTGGGGGAGGGACAGAGAGAGAGGGAGACAGAATCTGAAGCAGGCTCCAGGCTCTGAGATGTCAGCACAGAGCCAGACGTAGAGCTCCAACTCACAAACTATGAGATCATGACTTGAGCCAGTAGGACGCTTAACCAACTGAGCCACCCAGGTGCCCCTCCTTCACTGACTTCTTGATGCTGCTGGATAATTAGATTTTTTAATCTACTTAGCCTCTTCCCTTGTTTTATCATTGTTGTCATGAATTTACTTCTACATTTATTTAAAACTTGACAAGGCATTGTGTACAGATCCAAGTCATTTATATTAACACATATATCTACCATTTCCAGGATTCTTCTTTTATATCTGCAGTTCCATTTTTCCATGTAGAATCACTTTCTTTCAGCCTGAGGCAATCTCTAATATTGTAGTCAGATCTGCTGCTGCTGAGTACTCCAAGCCTTTGTTCATTTGAAAATGTCTCTATTGAAACTTCAGTGTTCTAGGATAGTTCCTATGGTATGTAGAATTCCAGTTTGGCAAATTTTTTCCTGTAGCACTTTAAAAATATGATCTCATTGTTTTTTAGATTTCATTGTTTCTACTGAGAAGTCAGCTGTCAGTTTTATTGTCACTTTTTCTGATGATAATGTGCTTTTTCCTCTGACTGCTATTAAGAATTTATCTGTCATTGGTTTTCAATGGTTTTGCTATAGTGTTTATGTATGTGGTTTTCCTTTCCTTTATCCCACTTGGATTACCTGAACTTCTTTAATCTGTGTGGTATCTTTTATTAGCTTTGAAAAGTCTCATCAATTTTCTCTTTAAATACTTTTTATAGATCTCTGTATTTTTATATTAAACTATTTCTTTTTACTAATCTTACTAATCTTGGCCTCTTCTGTGATAGTTGATTATTATTTATAGATTTCACCTCTTTATTTTGTCTATTTTTTCATACATTTTAACTATATCAGCTAGAGTTATGTTAAAGTCTTTGTTTGCTGGCTTTAATATCAGCCTCACTTGTGAGCATATATCTACTGTTTGTTTTTTCTTTCATTATCAGTCTTTTTTTTTAATCTTTTCCTGTATTTAGAATTTTTTTATTCCTAAAATTTCTAAATAAAAAAACTACAAAGAAACTCTTTGATTTCATCTTTTGCCAGAATGGAGTTTCCCATTGTTGTGTTAGACAGATAGGGTGAAGGGCTGATTATCTTACTCTTATCAGAAATTTAGCTGTGTCAAGGCTGCTTGGCAGTTTTAAGAATACTCAGACTACCTTAATTTTGTCCTAGAGTGTGGTTTTCCCAAACTTTGCTTGTGAGCATAATGAGTGTTAGTCTCCTCAGCCATGAGAGACTACCGGGAATTCAGTTCTGCCCTTCTGAGGTACTCAGTCCAACTGTCTAGAATTTTACCTTTTGAAGATAAAATCTGTCAAATGTTTTGAAAGGGAGACTAGCTGCACACTTGAGGAAGGTCCCGCATCTCTGGCGGGACTTTGTTTCCCAAGCACTAACTGGCTGTAGACTTCAGTCTTTCTTTGAGAAACATTTACTATAAATCTCTTGCATCCCACACACAGCCATAGAACTCAGAAAATATGCCATTAGTGAAACCTGTCTTGTATTTGAGGTCCCTTGAGTTTCCAATTTGTTGCTTCAGATCCACACAACTGCTTTGCTGGTGTCCCTTTCACCCAGGAGCTGCCAAGTCTTGCTATAAAAGTTATTTCAGGATTTGCTAATGTGTTCATTAAATAGAAATGGCTAGCAACCATCATCTTCACCTTGGACAGATTCTTGCTTTTCTGGAATCGTGGTTCATCTAGTCTCATTTCTTCCATGGTTTCCTAATGACTTTAAAATATACTTTTTGTAATTTTCTAGCTTTTTCTAGTTGTTGAGTTGGAGGGTGGCCATTCACCACCTCCTACATTTATTTAGTAGCTGACATCTTGTGAGTATTCAAATGATTCTTGTTCTCATTTGAAATCTTCTATCACTTACAGTCTTTGGTTCATTCATCATATTCTTATATTGTTTTATTGCTTAATGTATGCTAGTCTTATTTCCTTGGAAATTACAAATGTTGAGGGAAGAAATGTTTTATATCTTTGTGTACCTATCATAATAGTGAACATAGCATAATTAAAAGCCAATTAGAAACATCTGATGGTTGAAAAAGCTAGTCTGTGGGACACGATAAATATTCATCACAATCACAATTCTGCCAGCTTTATCCTTGTAAATCCTCCTCTAATCAATATATCCAGTTATCTATTCATATGTATACCCTCTCTCTCTCTGACCCCCTGCAAGTTGTCTTCATAAAACTCTTCTCAAGGACTGATAAAGTATATATGAAACAAATCTACAGCTTTTGTGAATCTGCTTACAAAACAAAGTGGTTCTTTGCATTGTTTCTTATCCCTTAAGTGTGAAATCCATCCAAGAATTTAGGGCAATGAAGGTTTACTTCTCATGATCAACTTGCATGCTTCCTTCAATTAAGCAATAAGAATTCTCTAATCCACGTAGTTTCTTCTTTGCCTTGACTGCTATGAAGATAAAACCTATTTTGTTGTTGTGTGGCGATTAGAGTTGTGTGAATGTGTGTGTGTAATCTATTTTTATTCTTACTCCTTAGCCTTGTTTCTTTATGCGGTATGTGTTAACTGTACTGGTATAATTGTATTTGTATATTATTACAAGCATACCAAATTTTGAAAATGGGTAAGAGTCTACATATTTAAATAAAGCCAACATGATGCATTGGAGAGCAAGAGGCTCATCAACTTTGACAGGAGTTAGGCTTTTTTATTCCCAGGAGAACAAGGTTAACATCATTCACTTAATATTTGCCAAATATTGCATCATTACCACAACCTCATATGATTCTTATCATTTATTTTTCCTGATTTGTATTTTTTACTCATAAAAAGCTTTATTTTTATCATGATATTTTTTCATGATACAAACTCAAGGTTTGTGTGTTTAAAATTTACATAAAAAGTGTAAAATTTACAAAACTTTCTAAAGGTTTCCAACATAAACTTTGGGAATCTGGAAGTATCTGAAAAATCAAGTTACTTTTTAAAGTTTTACTATAACAGTAAGAGACAAAGATAAAACTCTGCCAGAGGATTTTATGAGAAAGAGTCCAATATTTGGGTGACATAATAGGCTATAATACCAAAGCTTTATGGACCTATGGTATTAGTAGGTTAGGGAAAAATTGATAAGTCTTTAATAACTCTAACATTTTCTTTTCAATAACTATAGTTAGCATTTGTGCCTAAATGTTATACCCCTGGCAATTTCATTTTCCAGATGTCAAATAAGCTCTGCCCATCAGAAAGCAGATTGTTAATTCCATTCGTGCATGTTCACCCAGTAGAAGACAATGTTCTTTGAAGGATCATTTCAAATAAAAAGGACAATTTGTGTAATTATTTGAGGCTTACTAGTAATGATTATAGTCCTGAATCAAACTTAAGTTCATGCAACCACAATTTGTAAACTTGTGCTGTAGTCAATTGTAGGTTTGGTATATAAGGCAAAATGAATACTCACTGAGGGCCAGTGTTGGAGCAAGTTGAACAAAATCAGTCCTCTGTGTAATTAATAACCTAAATATGTTCTGTGGTGGCTTCTCCAACATTCTACCAAGACCACATTCGTTTATTAAAAAAGTAATCACAAGTGATTTTTATAAACAAAAGACTTTATTTCAAATATATTGTACAGTTTGTGTGTAATTAGGATTGCTTTCCAGACTCTAAAATTTAATACTAAATTGAACAGGCAATATACAAAATGGCGGTGTTTACTTAGGCCTACTGACTTCCTACAGTTGTTCTGGTAATTTTTTTTTTTTCTTCTTAAATTGAATCAGTAGAGACATCAATGATAAAACAACTTCCATCCTCTTGGTTCTATTGTGAATACCAACAAAATACCATTCCATTCCATATTCGCCTGCATATTTAGACAATGGCAGTAATGGGGGAGTAAAATCTCATGAATCTGGACCTGACTAATTGGAAAATAGTGATTATTGTGATCAGAGCTGAACTGGTTCATTCTTGGTGGTAAAAATAGTTTGCTAAGCAAATTGGTAGAACAAACAAGATTGTAGGACAGATGTTTAGCCTCTTTAAGAAAACATAACTATTATTAAGAACTTTTAGCAATACTATTGCATACACTTTACATTCTAATTACAATGCTTACTTATAAAACAGGTCTTCTCAGCTAGCTCTTAGGTTGCTTTAGTAGTTCAAGAAAAATAAATCTATTTTTTCATAAATATTCTTTAGTTCAGACATTGGACTAATTCATGCTTCCCTTCACCTCCATTGCTATAACTGAGGTTTCAGTGATGGTGTTAAGTTATAAATAGGGCTGACTTCTGAACTTTAAAATTTGGTAAGAATGACAGTGTCCTGATGTCTTAAAAACACATGTGAACGTCCTCAAACACCAACGACTGAAATTGGCAAAATTGAGATAAATGAAAAAAAGAGAATGAGTTTCTTTTCACTATTGCCAGTATTTTTTGGTTGTTGAAGGCATTGACAGTAAGGAAACAATCCGTTATTGCATGCTTGTCCTAAATATTCCATAAGAAACTAAAGTACATAAAGGCCAAGAATAGAATGCTTCTAAACTGAAGTATCACAGAACAAAACTAAATGAACTTTATTTGGTAGGAAAGAGAGGGTGGTGGTTGGGACTTAACACCTTGAGTGATCAGGTTTCATAACCAGACAAGATTTTCCCTGCCCACTTACAGTTAGCATATCCTGATAATGCTGTTTTTTGAAGTAACAGTATGAGACTGTGACCAGTGTAGCCATAGGTGGTCTATTCTAATAAACACTGCATGGGATGTTTATCTCTTCACTTCTACAATGGATATTTTCCTTTCAAATAACCTCAGTTCATTTTGCAAATACTAAGTGGGCGTAGCTTTGTGTGTTTCAGTTATATTTTCAGTGTTGCACTCGATTGGAGTCTCTGAAGCCTCCTGCTTTGCCCATGAACAATGCCAGAGCAGAGAAACAAGGATAACACACACACAAGCATGGTACTGGGGTACTGGTGGATCAAAAACAATCTACCAAGTGACAGATCGAGAGCTTTTTCCAAACTCTTGCTTCTTTCTGACCCTAAGCTTCAAGGTTTTCACAGAGGCTTAAGGTTAAAGTATGGTAGGGCACAGGATCTGCAAAATTGGACATGCAAAGAAAGTCAATAGGAGAGGAAAACAGCCCCACCTCCTGGTTGTTTTGAAATACCAGCGTGTGCAGCATGATTATTTGGAGCTGTTAAATAGCAACAGCTTTATCTCTATCCCTAGAGATTCTGATTGACTACATCTGGAGTTGGGCCCAGGAATCTACATTTTTAACAGTTAATTCTGAAGCAGGTGGTCCATGGACCAGACTTTGTAAAATACTTCTGTTAAGGGACACAATGGGCAAAGTGTTAGTAGACTATATCCTCTTTATATACTTACTTTATATTTATTTGGACCACATGCTATCTGACCTAGCATCTTGATACTTATTTAAATACCAAGCAAGCAACCAAGGAAACAAACAAAAGCCCCTGCAGGAACCTATTACACATAGAGCTATCAAGATAGAAAAACATCATATGGTGAGAAAGACCAGCAAAAATGGTGGCTTCTCTTTTTTAACATTTGCTTTAAAAATTGAAGGTAGAATCCAGAAGCTAACTTAAGAGTGTTGAACAATTTAGAAACACCCATCATCCTAAATTAGATACCAGCAAGGTGAAAATTATTTCTAGTTCTTAGCAATTTCATAACCTAAAATGTGTATGCTTTCTATACACACAGGATAAAATAGAATTCTAAAGTGTAGAAACCCTGCCCCAATGATAGTGTCAAGCTTAGGAGAAGAACATTAAAAATCCTTCAGGCTGTAGGATCTTAAAGAGTATTAGACTCCATTACCTATGAGAGCTATAGCTTTTGACCTTACTGTGAAGCTAGGAAGGGATGCCTTATAAAAAGGTCCAGGGGTCCTTCTTGCAATGCCCACCATGAAGGACTAAACCCTGAGCTCTCAGTTCAAAGTCAACTTCAGGAAGTGGGGGTAATTTATATTGAAAACTAAATGGCTTTCCATACTTTTACTCTTTTCATAATAAAAGATTATACCCTCATAACAAGAATTGTGAAAAGAAACACAGTATAATAGGTAAAGAACACATTTGCTGTTTTTATTGGTGCCTTGCATGGCAGTAATACTGAAAAAAAGAGAATGCAAAAACAAAAAAACAAAAAACAAACAAAAAAACAGGTTGGTGGCAACCCACATCTTTTTTTTTAAGAGTACATAAACTCCTGTTTTTATTGTGGCATGAATGGTAACATAAAACCAAAAACATGAAAATATACAACTTATATTACACTATGTGTTATGAACAAAATATAAATCTATAACTCTATGTTATATTTACATAATTATTTATTTTATTAAATTTCAAGTGAGATGGTAGGTTGCACATACTTTGTTTTAAGCTCCAGGCATTTGATTGTCTCTTTTCTATTTTTTTTCCCCATTTTTACTCATAAAATCCAAAATGTTAGACGGACTAAGAGCTTTAGAGCCAGTGGAGCTGTATAAATACTGTTTTAGTGAACCAGTGACAGACACACTGGGGAGAACAGGAATCAATCAGTAGAAAACTTAACACAACATCATCTTCAACTTGGGAAACTGATAGTTATAGGAAACTTTAAAATTAAATACTGTAAAAGCCTGTCTAAACAAAAACTTATGCCCTATACGACAAAGAGATATCTGAACCACTTTAAGTGGGCTTCATAATTTTCCTTGCAGACCCCATAATTTTTATTTTACTATTAACTTGATAGACAAATATTTTATAAACCTGTTTGCAAATATACAGTTGTTTATTACAATTCAATAATTTACCCATTAGAATGAATGAAAATGTAATTACTTTTGATGTTTTAAATGTGATATAAGAGATTTCTTCTGGAAACAGTAACAACTTCTGGATTAAGAAAATATCTGAAATTGGGACCACAAAATAGTTAAAGATAACTTTCTTTAAATGAATTAAGGTAAAAGTCTACTCCAAAATCAAATCTATGAAATAATTTCATCAAAGACAACTCTTTTATATTTGTTCCTTATAAGAGGGTTTGGTTTCAATAATAGTTATGATCTTTGGGAGGGATTTTATATATGGTTAACTTTTAAATGCAGATGCCAAATAAATGTAAAAAATCGACTTAAGTAATTTAGGTACAAATGTACTGAAGAACAGTTTTGTATTTTATCCAATTGCCAAGCCAAAGTATTTGTATTTTATCCAAGTAACCAGCCAAATTAGTAGTATCTTGTAAATGAGCAACTTGAACCTATTTTCTCCAGTGATATTCTCTTAGATTCATTTTAAAACATGACTATTTTAGATGAATTGATCACAATAGCCATAAATCAGAATTCAGGCAAGATTATTCCTCAGTACTGGGGTGAGTGTGTGCGTGTGTGCGTGTGTGTGTGTATGCATGTGTGTATGTGTTTGTGTGTGTGAGAGAGAGGGAGAGAGAAAGGGAGAAAGAGAGAGGGAGAATGAGAGGGGATATATGAACGGGGAGGTAGGAAAGGATAGAGTAGGGAAATGTTACCTTCATTTCAGTTTGATCTTCCTCTCATTTCCTCAACTTTAGCTTTTTTGATCATCATGGGGCACAGAAAAAGAATACAAGGTTTTAGGATCCTTTATAAAAATGATAAACCAATCAAATGCCAAAAAGGCAATGTGTTAACACAGTAAGTTGCTATTCATAGCACCTTTTATCAAAGGACATCAAAGCACTTTAAACATCAACATAATTTTTTTTCGTTTTCTTTTGGGGAAAACCAAGGCAAAGAAATTGCGACACCCAGCGAATCCTATGTCAGAACAAGAGAACAGAACACAAGGCTCTGGACTTCCTGTTTTAGTCCACCATGGTGTAGTCTCTCTGACATAAACCTAACTAAATAAAATCAACTTCTGAATTTCAGCAGTTAAAGGTCACCATTAACAATTTCATTTTCCCCTTCAAATAAAACAGAACAAAAAACGAACAAAAAAAGACCACACAGAAGTGTTTTGTCAACTCACTGGTAAGTGTGTTGGAATTGGTTTCAGCTGTGATTGCCCTCGGTGGCATCTACCTGGAGCTAAAACAAAGTATTCTTGTAGCCCAAAGTAATGAAATGAAAACAAAGCATCTTTATAACGTGGTGTAAAATAAGTATCCAGCAAACGTGAGAGGTGAACCCACATAAGAATTTAACAAAGACGAAGAACAAATTTTTAAAAATCTGTTTTCACATTGTACATAATAACGATATAAAACGAGTGTCTATTTTTTTCCTTATCCAGAGTGCTTAAAAACAACAAACAAAAACAAAAAAAAATGGCTCTAGATGACTGTGGCAATTACATAACTAAAATGAGTGATGAGAGCATAAGTTAATTAAGATTGAACACGACCCTCCTATTCACTCCTTTGTATGAAACACCAGAACTTGACATTGTTGGGGCCAAATTTTTAAAAAGGAGAAAATGTACTGAAGGAGAAGTAAAATTGTGTGGGCGAATGTGTGTGTGTGTGTGTGTGTGTGTGTATAAATATATATATATAAATGAGTTGGAAGATGGGAATTTGTTTTAAATATCTAACAGCTTATTGGCTGTACTTCCAAATCAGAGGAGAATAAAATAGAGAGGGAGAAATAAATTATACATAACTTACTAATCTGGGAACAGCTGACCATTATTATTATTATTACTATTATTATTATTATTATTTTATCATCATCATCATTACAACACTAGCAAAAAGAGGCAGTTCAAATGAAAATACAGTCATCAAAAACAAACAGAAAAACAAAACAAAATCTCTGACATGCAAGATATGATCAGCTCCTCCAAGCAAAACCCCAGAGCAAGTCTTTTGAGAGAGAGAAAAATAAAAAGGATTTTTTTCTTATTTATATGTAAAAATCAAACTTTTGGGTCAGGTTTGAGGGGTGAGATAGCAAAATGATGACTGGAGTGAAAACCATAGCACATCCAAGCTCCTGGTTGGAGTATTTACTGTCTGATGCCTCAGCACAAATAATGGCAATTGACTTTAAACGATTTTGCGTTTATTTGTACAAGCCCTATAACTGTCGTGGCATTTGGTTGGCAAAATCTAAACAAGCGGTTCTGTCACCATCAGTTGTCGCTCTATGCACATACTCTGCTGGAACCAAAAATTGGCCTTCAGTGGATTCCTCTTACAGCGAGTGAAGAGTTGTAGCGACGCTCACTAGGTTCAGCCCGGCTCCATTTTGTTGGGCTGCAATGACTTTTAATCAAATCCTGCTCTTTATGGTATGGGATGCACATGGCCCACAATTGTGAAATGCAAATGGCCTCCGCCTCATTTCATGGAGAGATGAAAAATACCTTATAAAATCATCAGTTCCATTTCCTGATCAGGAAAGGATGGAATGTTGAAGAAATAAGCTAATTCTGTGTTCCTGGAAAATGGCCAAATATATTCAAGGAAAACAATGATTGTTTTGCTTGAAGTTATCAATAGGAAAAACAAACAGAAATCATTAAGTAACAAACATTAGTGGAACCAACTGATCAGGAAAAAGGGACATCTGGGAACAGTTTGCTAGTAGCTTCCATGTTATACGTGCACACCTCTATTACACAGGGCCGCCCAATCCATCCAATAATCATATTAGAAATTTAAAAATATAATTTCTGAGCCCTATCTTGGTTGTCATTTGAAGTGCAAAGTCAAGGTCAAGGTTGCTTCCAGACCAGTCACTTAGGAGGATGTGGGATTTCATCCCCAGATGTGGGTTTAACTCACAATGGTTCAATGTTATTCCTATTAGTACCATAATCACACACATACATACACACAAAAATCCAAGATCAGAAAATATTTTTTCTCTAAATTTCTTATGTCTCTCTCTCTCTCTCTCTCTCTCTCTCTTTTCACCTGAGAACAGCACCTACAGTTTCCATTAAAAAAAAAAAAGTCAAATCTCACCAGCTGCTGGTATTTCAGGTTTTCCAAGGGATTGTCTAAGATATAACACTGTCCTAACTTAAGAAGGAACAGGAAAAAGGAAAGGAAAAAAAAGGAACTGGGTCAACACTTCAGTACAAATTTGGCACTTGCTCAAAGATGTAGTGTGGTGTGCATTAGACAAAGAAAGTCCTCTGAAGAAAATAATTGCTTATTTTGTGGTGGATAGCAAGGAAGTTAAAAACAGGCTCTTTTTCCCTCTTCCCCCCCATGCACAGACTTCCATCTTTAAAGTATAGAGATGGAGAAGGTGGAGAGAAGTAAAGAGAAATTCATCTTTCTTTTTTTCTGTCAGGTGCATTACAAAAAAAAAAAAAAAGAAAAGAAAAAAAAAGGAAAAAAAAAAGGAAAGGAAAGGAAAAGGAAAAAACCCAGAAGCCCCAAAAAACAAAACAAAACTTATTTCTTTTTAAAAATTGTAGCACAAAACAACAAAACACATTCACAAGCCACTTGTTGGCACTGTGTACCTGAGTGAGAATTTCTAGAACATTGTAGAACAAACAGCCATAAAGTTTATTAAAAAAAAAAAAAAGTTGACGGGTAAGACTTCAGTGCTTGGATGTAGCAGCTGAATTACTGGCATTATTTTACCCATAGCTTATTTCAATCTCTTGTTGTTGATATTGTTGTTTGCTTGTATTTTTTTTTCCTTTCCAAGCCTTTTGAGGCTGAGGTCTATTAGTCAGCTGATGTCCCAACTATTTAAGACTAACAGTTAAAGTAACAGTCAGTGTATGAGAAAGTTAATGTGCTTGGCCACTGGTAAGGATGAACCAGCTAGGGCTTCTTTAAGTCCTAAGGTCACAACCATTTTTTGACCCTTATCAGTTGGCTTGTCCTGCAATATGGTTTTCACTGTCACTCCCATAATCTACATCTGGATCATCTTCTTCCTCATCGAACTCATCATAAATTTCTCCGTTGATGTCCTCAGCCTGTATCTCTTCTTTGATATGTGGCTCCTCTCCTTTCACACCATAAGTGCTCTGGATAACGGGCATCCCAGGCTCGGGGCTGCTAGACACGCTTGAGTGCTCCGAGGGCAGGTGAGGGGAGGGCATTCCAGCCATGGCGATGGCTCCAGGGTATACCACACCAGCAGTGGCGATGGGGATCTGTGCTTGTTGCCTGTCAGAGAGGAATTCCCAAAAATACACTGTGGGTGAAGGGATAGTCAGATGCAGGCTTTACTGTATAATGAATCTGCTCAGCTTGTCCAGTTCTAAACTACTGATTTTCATCTATTGCCCAACATCTAAAAAATGGTATCCTACTGTGATTGCAATAACTTACTTGTGTGTCATGCTTTATAGGCATTTACATGGGTTACCCACCTGATCCTCAAAATAATTTTTATTCCTATGTTCCCTTATGCAAAAAACCTGAGGTGTAGAAAGATTAAGCAGAAGAACCTCAGTCCTTGACCCCAAGTTCAGTTTTCCTTCACTATAACACTCAGCTTTTTAGAAATAAAGATAATTCAATTTTAATGGGGAAAAAAAAAACCCTAAAATATGAGAGCTCTCAAAATAAAACTTGACTGCTCGGAACTCACCGGAACTGAAGAGTATCACATTGTCCACTTGGTCCCTGCAGTAGCTGGGGGGACAGGAAGCAGGGTCAGCCTCGTGGGTGCACAGCTCTGCAGCTGGAAAGGGCCCTGGGCTATGAAAGATCCTATGCTTGCTTTAAAGTTGTTGCCACAGTCTTGAAATTCTTAACTTTTTAATAGGAACCCCACACATTTTCATTTTGCTGGGAGCTCCTCAAATTATGTAGCTGGTCTTAGTGGGAAGAGATTAATAGATAGTGTTCATTTCTTCCTTCTTTCATTCATTCATATGTTTACTATTTCCTCAGCAAGTGTTGGGTTTCATGCTTGGCTTTGAGAAGAGTCACGCGTCGGGATATAAATCATGGGCCAATGGACAGAGCAGGCAGAAAGAGGGAACAGGATAGAGCAGACTTTATGAGTCTTTTTCTAAGGTATCTTTCAGCCATTTCAGAATGGTATTTATTATTATAAGCAGCTGTTGGGATCTTACTAACTTATGTTCCAGATATAAGCAACTTTATCTCTGTGCTTTCTGAGAAAATTCTGCAGAAGCAATGATGTTGCAGTTAGCCTAATATGATACTGTAGACAGCCTTGCCATAGGAGGCAGGGTAAAACCTCCTGAGAACTACACTCTTAGTTCGGAAGACAGCTTTCCCATTCACAACCCTGTGGTGCCCTAAATAGAATCCCTACTTTGTGTGATCTACAAAGGCCACATACGTGCCTTGATAGCCCAGAAATCCCCCTATATTCAGAAGTGAGTGTTTCTTTTGGAAAAATTTTTATGTTGTATTTCCTTAACAAAGATGTTGCAGAATTTGTCAATGGGAAGCCTTGGAAGTAATAAAAACCAACAAAGAAAAGAACCAATAATACTTCTAAGTTGTTAATGACACGCTTCAAAATTATTTACTATCAGATATTTTATCTTCAAGCCAGTGGGAGTAAAGCTCACACTAGAGCCATTGTTCTAGGAACTCGGGGTGGCTTCATATGGATGTATTCTTTTCAGGATCACGTGGGGGCCAGGCTAATTTCTGAAAATACATTGAGGTCAAGTTCTTTTTCAAAATGCTGCTTTACAGCTCAACGAATATGGTTCACATCCCATTACGCATAACAAGAAGTGTTCCCCATGAAAAAATGACGGAAAGGTCCATACCCAACATTGAAGTATTGCCGCATTTCCTGCCGCCTATTCCGCATGATTGCCTTGTATTCACCGATGCGCAGCTTTTTGCCATCCACGAGGCAGGTGCGCTTTGGCCTGGGTTTGTATTTGTAGTCAGGGTACTTCTCCAGGTGCTGTTTGCTGAGACGGGCTTGCTCCTCATAATATGGCTGTTTCTCTAGGTTTGTCATAGCTTTCCAGCGAGATCCTATGAGGAAAAGAAGGTTAGGATTCCAATTTGCACAGCTGCTAAGGACAAGAAAATAAATCTAAAAAAAAAATGTTGGCTAAAGCCCAGAAAAACATAAAAATGTGTTTGATTAGTGAACTATGACTCAAGAGGTGAGATCTCACAAGAACAGGGGTGTTGGTGGCTGTGTAGAGCAAACTGTGTACCCAAAGGTACAAACACTGGCCAATATATTTTTTTTTCCTGGCTGGAATGAACAATTTAGCCAAAAGCGTATATATTTACTTAAAAGCTCACAGCTAATGTTAAGAATACATCTTTTATTTCCACATTAGACCATGATCTAATTCAACTGTGAACTGAAAAATTATGCAAAAACTTATTACATATTTTCAATCTGTGGCTAATTATCTAGTTAGTATTTTTAAGTGGGGGTGCATTACTTACTACAAGGGTTCCTAACATATATAATTCTTCTCAAAATGTTTAAGTATGCTTTCATGAATGATTGCATTTAAAAATTCATTTCATTAAAACTTAAATTACAAAAAATTATATTAATGAACATGCACCAGCTAACTACCAGGTGCTAGATAGACACTGCACTAAAAACTTCACATAAGTTGTCACATTTTTAACTTTCATCATAATCCTGTAAGATAGCATTTACACCTATTTCCATAAATGAGAAAACTGAAGTTCAAACACATGAAGTAACTCACCCAAGGTCACACAATTATTAAATTACAAATCTGTGACTCAAACTCAGGTCTGATATAATTGAAAGTATGCTACAATGTATGTTTTTACATACCTACAACCACCTGCTATCTATGACTTAGCAGAGGTCAGAATTACAATAAGTATGTAAGGGGTAAGATTTTTCTCTTAATAAATCACTTTCAATAATATATAAAGATGTCACTTCTCGTGATATAGTTTGCATTAATAATGTCAAGCCAAATTGGTGTTCTCCATCTTTTCACTTTTGATTTTGGTTTGGACTCAACTAGGATTTCAAAACAAAACAAAACAAAAACAACAACAGTTAAAAATAGTTATGTTAATTCTCAATATAAACGTGATTTAAATATTTGATTCTATTAGTATGGCTATGCATAGTAGTAAAAGAAGTAGAAGTAATAATTTTTTTTTTTTTTTTATTAAACACGTGAGGAGAATCTGTGTGTAGATGAAGTGTGTTTATCAGGAAGTAATCAGTTCAACTCTACTCAAATGCACAAGGATCAAAATAACTGGAATTGTGGGTTCTATACCAAATACTTACAGGCATGGAAGCCTTTACCTGCCTTCCAAAGTCATCTAAGCAAGATCTTCAGGGTTTCGAATGGGTTCATTACTCAACCAAAATTCCATTTCTCAAATGCAACTAGCTCACTGATGAACCGTTCTTCTCTACAAATGCAGAAAAGTCCTCAATATGGGCTATTTTATTTATTAAAGGAATAGAGTAAAAGGGACAATATCTCTTCCCTTAGAATTTTTTCCTATCAGAACAGATGTTGCCTGGGTGGGTATATCCACATAGGTGTTACAAAAATTTATAAACAGATTTTTTTCCAATCTAGACAGCCAATATGATTTTATTCTATTTACTACAGAAATCCAGGTTACAGTTCAAATCATAGAGTTTATTTTTCCATTCCTTTCTCAAACTTGTGTTTCAATGGCCACATCCTAAATTTGTAGGTACAATCTCAAACTCTTTATTGCCCAACACTATTCTCTAGAGGTATTTGAAACCATCATGTTATTCTCAGGGCAAATATAAATACAGGTAAAGCTATAATACCATTGAACGGGGTCAATTCTTTTTGGGAAGTTTCTTACAAGTATGTATAACAGAATTTTGAACCTCAGATCAGGGAGTGTAAAAGTGAGCTTACCAGAAATAATTTAATTCATAGTTATATAAATACACTGAAAAATGACCAAGGATGGTTGACTTTAAAATTCCCTATCTTTATCACCAGGCAGAACCAAGTAACTAGCATCCTCAATTAGAATAGAAATTGCTAATGGTACTTCTCAATGTCTAAATGTTTCATAAGCTCAAAAAGGATATGGTTTTCTAAGGAAAGGGAATGTTTATGCCTTACTGTAACCCACCCTGGAATGTGAGAACTCTTTTTAGATTTCCTACTATGTGCACCATGGTGTATTAATTACTGGATACGCAGTGGTGAATCATTTTGTTCCTTATCTTCCTGAGGCTCATATTCCAGTGGAGAAGAAATACATTAAACAGCTAATTAAAACATTTATTATTTTAATTATAAGTGGGGAAAGTACAGGAAGCTATGAAAACATAAGGAGTTGGGTCAATCTTTTGTAGGTCAGGAAGGTTTTGTGGAAATGATTCCTATAGGAATCAGAGAGGGAGAGCTTTCTATGGAGGAAGAATAGAATGGTCAGGCCTTGCAGTGGGAAGGAGGATTAGAGGAACTTAAAGACAGTTGAACTGTCTGAAATGCAGAGGAAAAAGGGATATATATATACACACACATATATACACACACACATATATAGGATAAATAAAAGATACATATTTATATAAAGATAAAACAGATACATATATAATAAAAGATGTGTAAATTCTTAGACAAGCTGGCTTCTAAATCTGGCATGAACTGGAATCACAACATATTTAGACACTTGATAATATAATTTCTCCGGAAGTATCACTGAATCCTAAATTACATTTTAAAAGATGGCCGGAGCATAGTTCTAAGTCTTCTTAAAATTAAGAATCAAGATAGCGAAAGTGGTGCCTGTAGTTGGTAAAATGGCCAACTCTGCTGTTTTATGACCGTGCGGAACAAATGGTGTTTTGGTTGGTGGCAACTGCAGTTTTCACTTTTGAAAACTAACTTTTGAATAACTAAATGACCACTGTGGTGTTGGTTTTAATGGCTTTGCAGGTACAACATCCACTGTATGTAGCTACGATGTAAACATTGAGACACACTGGATGTGAATGGTAGGAAAGCATTTTAGGTATCTCCAAAAGAGACGGAAACATCTACTTGATTTAAGATGTGGCTGGTTGCTTACCCTGGACCACGTACAGGGAGTAAGTTCTCTGCTTTTACTCAAAAGCCTAGCCTTTTACAATGAAAAAAAAAACAGAGAAGGACTTTTGGGTATTCCTCCTGATGACAAAGAGGAAGATTCAATAAAAAAAATATGATGTTCATAATAAGAAAAATAAAAGTCTTGAAAGTGCTCTTTTCCTTTCTAAATCTGGCGATGCGATAAAAATGAAGAGTTTGAGCTGAGTAGCATCGTCATCTCCATGGGGTCTGTAATGAATTTGCACATTTTACTCCAACTACTGTATATCTAATCAGAAAAAGATGTCCCCCATTCCCTGATCTAGCGCCAAACAGTAAAAGGTGATTCCTTATGTTAACAATTTCAGCAGAATGGCTTATTAAAACCAGATTTTAGGGTATTATAAAATGCTTAGAAGCCCTTTAAAATGTCAACTAGGATCCCCAGAGACTACGTAAAATGTCAACCCAGCTCAAGCGCCTGTTTTAAGCAGAATGAATTAGCGGCATGCTGTCGGAGGCTGTTATCCAAAACAATCAGTAGAGAGGAAAACATCAAGCTTTCTTTGTACTTTTATATGAAATGGGCCACTTAGAATGATCTTGTGGATATTTGAAGATCACTTATTTATTTGAAGCTAAGACCAAATATTGAGGTCCCAAACACCTCAGTGTTTTTTTTTTACTGGATATCTTTAATTAATACAATTCTATTGAAAAGTCCAAAATTAGACAGCACTCTTTTTTCATGTAACCTATTGTGATTTAACTATATGGTCATCCTAATATTCTTTCCTTCAAACCAGAAAGAAACTCTTGTAGCTAGCCACCTCTTTCCCATAAAGTCTTTTCCTACATCTTCTAAAGTATTTCACATCATCAAAGCTGATATTTCTCTTATACTTAGGATAAAGTTTGAATCAGTGATTAACATTTTCCAGTATTCATATACATGAATTGAATGATATAAAGACAGTTTAAATAATCTCAGTATTTAGTTCATTTTTTCATTTTGACATTTTGGGCTAATTTTGTGATAACTGATATGTTAAAATATGGAATATTTTATTCATTTCTAGAGTTTTCCCCAGTGGAACAGATACATTTTTTAAAAATGGAAAATTTCATATGGAAGGTAAAATATGGTCATAAAAAGAAAAAACAGGTCAGAGATGGTAGCAGCATAAAAATATGCATTTCCTTTTGAACAGTTTAATTTTTTGAATATATATATATACATGTATATACATATATATATATATACATATATATACATATATATATATATACATGTATATATATATCCATAAATATTCCCATTTTCTATATACCTAAAGCTTTACATACTCTTATCTTTTGAGATGACATTAATCTAAAGATTTCAAGATCATTTTAGATGAAAACTGAGACATAAGTTCAAGTGGTTGATGGTTTTTTGTTTGTTTTGGTCTCACTACAAATGCATGCTGTGAACTGGATGGCATCTATTACCACCCAGTAACATGAGAATTTGAGAATATGGGAGCATAAAAACACAAGTATATGTTTAGTAACCACTTTTAGATGACCAGTTCCTTAATGTAAAGGATCAAAAGGAGCACTTATCTGCGTTAAGTACATGTAATTCCAAGTGCATTATGGATTTTAGTAAAGCTTTAGTAACTCAGAGGAATGTCACTTATTTGTTGGAGCCCAAATTTACTGATCGAGTTAGGTATTCCTATTCTGTTTTTGTTGTTTGGCTCCTAGCAGTCAGAGTAAATAGTCAAAATTTGCTTAGCTCATCTGGTAGCTGGCTATCTGGAAGACGAGCGTGATGAAGATGAGGACGATGACAATAACAGTGATGATGGTGTCAGGTGAACAGCACACACAAAATGGAATCTTTGTTCCTTTTTCTGGGACTTAAACTGGTATACGGTAAGTCTCTTTATAATACTCTTACCTCTCGCCCATATTTCTGTGTGCTTTAGTGTCTATGTATGTAAGGCAAATATGTACTTTATTATCTCTTAAGTTGAAAGCTGCAACGGTAGGGAAAGTCCCTTTTTACATGCTGCTGAAAACGGGCTCAAGGCTACTAAAAGTGTAAATTAAAAACTGCACACACCACATGTTCTCGTGTCCTCTGACATTCTAAACTGATTTTCAATGATAGTACCAGAACAACCATCACCTATGCTTCCATCCCCAGCACATGAAGAATTCTGTAGTTCAAAGGAAAAGAATGAATATGGTCAATACCATTATCACGTAGTTCATACAAAAAGAACTAAGGACTTGGTACAAAAATTTCTAGATTTTAAAGAAGAAAAAACATTACCACAGTTAATATAGAGGTACACAACTAAATTAGCTATAAAAACTGGGCCCATTTCTCAACAAACATGAAATGCTCTGTCGTCAGAAGAAAAGGCTCAGTAATGGTGCTTCTTTTTAGAGAAGTAGATAACATGAGCTGCCTGGCCTCCAAAGCCAGTACCTTTCAACAACTGCATAAAACAGAATTGTACATTTATTCCATACATCATGTAACCATCAATAAGTTTCTTACCCAATATCTTGCTGATGTTGGAGTTGTGCATGTCAGGAAAGGCTTGGAGGATTTTCCTTCGCTCATCTTTAGCCCACACCATGAAGGCATTCATTGGACGTTTTATGTGGGGTTCATTGCTACCACGCCCTCTGGATTCTCTATAAATTCTTGACTCCGAAACTCCAGCACTTCCTAAAAATAGGGAACATTGCTTCATGTTAGTGTTAAGACTTTTGGCAATTCTCTTCTTTGCATTACTATCGAATATTTGTCTGTAAAATATCTATTCTAGTATATTAAATATGAATAAAGCAAGTATATCTGCTAATAGTATTTTCAGTTCTTGACACAGATGCTTGTTTATGAAGCTTCTGATTAAGCCCTGTAGTGGCAATTGTTGTATCTGCATTTTCATTCCATTTCTAATATATTTTTCCTTTTTTTTTTCTTCAATGGACTGTGGACTGTTTCACCATTTACTTTCAAAAGGACACGAGAAACCTGAATACGTGATCTTTGAGGCAAAATGGAAAGAGAACAGTTGGAGTATACCGGTAGGCATGCTGGCACTGTGTAAATATTAAATGGGTGAAGAACCTCAGAAAATTGTGAAACACTAGCACATTTGGCACAATGGACTACCAGTGAGGTTGTGTCTCTGCTACCTAAAGACGGTCAGAACATAGAGTAGTCATGCCCTTTTCCTCTCTCTGAGGTTATAGAAATAAAATGCTGCTAAATAAAACTTTGGGGTGAAAATACAATATAGATAATCTTCTGTAATGTGTTTGGCATTTCTTTGCAATTTTGTGCTGATAAATGCATGAAAGATGCTGATGCATCCATGATAGCCTGCTCCCCAGAAGATATTTGAAAATGGTAGGGAAAAAACAACCAACAGGTACACAACCGTGGTTTCTTAAGAAGTCTACAGCCACATATTTAAGGTGAAAAAAAAATTCATTCCCCTGAATTTTCTCCCTAACATCTAAAGTTATCCGGAGACCCCCTGAAAGTTCCCTTCAAGACTTATGACAATAGAACACGACTGAGAGTCTGGGTAGAAACTTTGGGAGCTGCATTCATTCCTCCAGGCTTTGCATGACTTTATAGAATAGTTTCACCAGACTAAACAGCTTCCAGAGATACCTGAGTTTAGGCAAAGAAAATCAGGAGAAGCATAAGAAAACACAGAACTGTGATACTAAGTATTACAGGGTTATCTTTAGAAAATATGGAAGAGATGTATTTTGGTAGCATATAAAATGTTTAAATAATTTGGGGATTTCTAGAGCTTGTATCATTAATCAAAGCACTGCTTTTTTCTTCTTTCTTCATACTCCTCTTCCTTTCTTTTCTCAATTAGAAGGAATAGGAATCAACCAGAATTACCCAGACTTGAAGACCTCTATAGCAGCAAACAAAAACACAGCATACCTGTTGGTGGAGTTTCTCATTATTTCTCATTCATAGTATGCTCTTTGGTCTGATGAAGATTGGAAAATATTTTGCATACACAAGCATGACTGAATTTAACAAATAACAGCAACAAAATTGTTGATGTTTTAATGCTGATTACTATGCTTATATTTTATCATGCTAATACAACTTAAAATTTATGAAATGTCTTATTACCAGTCATTGTCTTTTTTATTGACATAAATGAGTGCTAATATATGGCAACATCTTCCTAAAATCGGTTTGTAACTAGCAAATGATCATTTGCACATCTGCTTTTTCTTGTTCTTACACCTTACAGCAACATAAGCAATAAAATGAACATAGTGTAACTTCATCAAAGCTAAACAAGCTCTTTATATGTACTTAGGCTAGGTTTATCTTAAGCAAGTGATGTGGAAAATAGAAGGAAATGATTGGATCCAACAGGCTAGGACAACACTGACTTTTGTTGGATATCCAATTGAATAAGATTCATTTTGATAAAATTATCTGGCTACATGGTCAAGTTTGGCTACTTTTGTAGCTGGTGCAGAACTGGACTTAAAAGCAGAATTGGGGGCCAAGGTACAGAGTAGACAACTAAGTATGTTGGGGAATTCACGGCAATCCCCTCTGTCCTAAAGTATGCTTCCTAATGGTTTGCTCTGGTGCAGACTTTTCTACATGCAGGGAACTTCCTGTTCAATAGTAACACATTTGAGGACAGTGCTCTTAAAATGCGTGTTTGGTACTTGACACTGGAGGGAGGTTCCTAGCTGGGGCTCAAGGTGAGAGGAATAACACTTTCTTCTTTTTCTTTCTTTCCTGTGCAATTAAAATTAGGGTATCAATTTCATTAGTTGTCATTTTGGATTTTAGAATGTTCAGAAATGATGCAGACAACAAGAAGGCATGTGAGGAACGCATGAAGCTGTGTAGCTGGCGTTCTAGTTGGGTTACAGAGGGTAGGGATGACACCGGACTGTACAATAGACAGTATAAGAGGGAAGTGTTTCAAAATGAAAAAAAAAAAAAAAAAAAAAGGCTCAGTATCCACTGAGCCTTGTATTCTGGTCAAAATCTTACAAATGACAACTTGAAAATGAGCAGATAGATACAAATTTCTGAAAAGTTTGCTGAAAAGAAATAGGGAAGTGAGACATAGATTAGACAGTGACTGTGAGTATTTGCTTTAGAATTGTGCCATCTTGAATCCAGGATCTGCCTCTGGTACTTACAGCCTTGTTATGTTGGGGGAAAAAAAATGATTCAAAATTCCCAGGGGCCAATCTCTTTATTTTCAATAGTATTTACTTCACAGGTTGTGCTAGAAATTAATGAGATGATTTGTGCAGAACACTCAGCAGATTGTTTGGCACATGGGAACTGTTCAGTACACGTGAGCTCTTATTGTAATGATCAGGTATTAGGCAGCTGTCTTACATACTTTTTAGTAGTTTTAATTGACGCTAAATAGACACTTCTGCACACTATTGGTATATATATGAATAATTTTCACAAACCATCAGAATCTCCACTCATATTGAAATCCATCATGGCATGGCTAAATTTTCCTTCTTCATTCTGTTTAACTGCCAGTTGCTGAGTCAGACTCTCCAGTGTTGTTTTTTCCTTAAAAAAAAAAAAAAGAAATTTATAATGAGAGCTCAGTCTGGAAATTATAATTATTCAAAGACATTTTTTTCTTGGGCCATATATAATACATTAACTCCTGGGAGGGACGGGATATTGATTTATTCACCTTTGCACATTCAGCACATTCTGCTGAGATAACTGAAGCAAATGATGAGCAGGGTTTTTGAAGGAACTCTGATTCTTAGAATCCCCTAGATAGTCTTGGCATTTGGGTTTGGTATGCCTAAAGGGTATATGCTGGGATCCCTGGAGACAATCTTCCTGAATTGTAAAATGTGCAGAGTAATTTCATGAAAAGCAACCTGTTTTGCACCATTTGGAACGCTCTATTTTTAGCCAGACAGTAGAAGTATAGGAGTGGCATGGGGCCCAGAGAAAGTCTTCCAATAGTCAGGTGACCAACTGATAGAAACATAATTCACAGTAGTGCCCTCTGGTTGCCATCTCCCTAAATGCCATCTGCATTCCTCATGCAAGGGTAATGAAGACGTTTAAATATTCATTGCTAATTGCTTGTCAAGTCTCTGTACATTCAATGTGAGTGCCTGCTACTTGGACCACAATTTGATTTGGATTGCTAAGCCAAAATATTGAGTTGGCGAATTATTTGAGATACAAATACACCAAAATTAGATCTGCAAAGACATCAAGTCATTTAAAAGCATGCAGTGCATGATTTGAATTCATGGAGAACATGGCATTACAAACAAAATTATTGTCAAGGAAAATATAATGCTTAATCTAAACCACATGAAATACTAAACTACTTCCAATTAAGGAATTGGGTGATTTTATGAAAAGAAAAAGCATACAATGAAAGGTTTACAACTTTTCTAGCACTTTCCGTCATTGCTCTGAGGATGATTTGGTTCCAAAACAGTTTTAAGGAAAGCATCTATTGGATTTCATAAAATTTGGTCAGGTTTATTTATAATTATTTACCTCATTTTCTGAGGAACACAGTCATGAACTGTTCAAATGAACCTGTATACTGCGTAACAGATATTGACACAATAAATCATCAACTATTTAGGACAATTGTATTATAGGTAAAGGGTCCAACTAATGTTCCCACCAACAACCATTAGGGTATTCAAATTCTTAATGTAGTACATGCTTTATCTCTACAACATCTCTCACAGTATTACATTTATACATACTAGAGAAAAATTCTTTCAAGTTAGTGGCCTTGGAGCTCCTATTCATCAAAGGCTGTACATGACTTAGTAGAAATAATATTTTTAATTGTCAATTAGTACAAAACACAGCAAGGAAATTGGAAACAAAATAGTTGGTATCAACTCTAGTTCTATAGGATTATATAGTACTAAGTTGAGATAAATGATATATTTAAAAATGTAGAACCTGATCCAATATGTGTGAAATTGGCATTTTCATCTAATTTCTATGTTCTGGATTTCTTTTGCTGAGAGAGTCTGCTGTATATATTCAGCTGAGAACAGGGGCACCAAGGACACCAGCTAAACAGATCCTTCATAGTAAATGTAGCCATTAAAATAGAAGACAGTTACATTAAAAAAAAAAAAAAAAAAAAAAAAAAAAACCTACATTCCATCAGCATGATCTGATAGTCTGCAGTCAATGAAGACTTTACTGCACTATCTTTGGGGAATGTACTAGGCATGGATCACCTCTCAGGTTTTGATTTAATGGTGTATAAGGTAATAATGCTACATATTTTAGACAGAGTTTTCCATTCTGAAGCAAAGTCTTTTAAGAAGAAAAAGCAAACTGAAGGCAATCGGAGTAGAAAAAGGATGAAATGTTAAGTGACTTCAAATGTTCTACGTTGGGCTGTGAACCTTGTGCCATCTTACCAAGAGGCTAAAATTAGCAAATGATGGGTAGGAAAATTGCCATCAGTTTTTACAGTAAGTAACCTCTAACCATCTACCACTAGAACATGCAGTATAATAAAATTATTTAATTAGTTACCCAAAATGGAATTTACAATATTTCTCAAGAGCAGGTCAGTGGCAGAGAGTGGAAGTTAACAGGGTAAACTGTCTTGTTTTTGTGACCCTTTGCATAGCCGATTCCCTGACATGTGAACAGGAAAATGAGACATGACTAGAGAAACTGGAGAATGTGCGATGTGCCTTTAATTAAAACACCTTAAAATAGGATGTACATCAAAATGGTAACACTTGCACATTTTAAAAACCCTCACTGACAATGAATTGAGAAGACTTTAAGGAACTGAGGTAAGGGGGATATTACAAAACCTAAGTGTTTATATGGTAAATATGTAGCACTATATAAAAACACAGTGGTTACATGGCAAATAATTACCACATAATTCCATATGAAAATTGATCCTATAGTAAATAAAAGTTTATATTCCGCTCTTATGTATAGAGATACATATAAATCATTATGTGGCTAGGAGTCTAGGTCATATACTGAAACATCAGAAGAATGAGTTGAATTTAAAAATAGTTCTCAAAAGGGGTGCCTGGGTGGCTCCATTGGTTCAGTCTCTGACTCTTGATTTTGGTTCAGGTCATGTTCTCACGTTGACCTCTGTGCTGACAGTGTGGAGCCTGCTTGGGTCTCTCTCTCTCTCTCTCTCTCTCTCTCTCTCTCTCTCTCTCTCTCCCCCTTCCCCCCCCCCCACTCTCTGTCTGTTTCTGTCTCAAATAAATAAATAAATAAATAAATAAATAACTTTTAAAAAACAAAACAAAACAAACAATAGAATAGTTCTCAACATTTTAAATTCAATCTATTCAGGTATACAGGAGGAGAAAGAATCAGCCAAATGTTATAAAGCACAAATGTTGGTACACTGAGAAGATTCCTCTAGTCCTGTTCCTTCCAATGCCACCATTCCCTGGTTGTCCCCTCTGCATTGTCATGTCTAAAATTCAATGATTTGCAATTCTGTTCCTTGGGTCAAATCTTTCTCTTCTTAAAAGTCTCTTTTCAAATGTGCCAATATTACTCAAACAGGTAATATTTTGATTCCCAAAGTCCTTATAATTAATCTTTTCTAAAAAGAGGCAGCTGAAACAAATCAAGCACAGTTTGATATCAGGTACAAAAGGGATAAATGGGAAGATGCCAAAAACAGTAAAACTCAAGAAATTGAGTTTGGGGAAGCAGAAAAAAATGCTGATTGGCAAAAGTGATAATTGTTCCCAAACTTAGACTCTTAGTCCCAATTGGTTTCAATAAAAAACAGATTATTCAAGAATTTGTACATAAGAAGAACACCTCATGTCCCACCCCCGCCCCAGCCCCCGCACTGCCCCACTATAAGATCAGTGTTCTTGAACACATATCCAGTACACCACTTTTACTTTACTGCCCTTCAATACTATCTAAATGCTGGTCTGAAACTGACACGATTCACTGGTCTTCTCTCCCCTACCTTTTTTCTATCAGAAACAAAACAAAAATGAAAGAAAAATAAACACATTTAAGGAAATACTTGCCAAAATTCTGAAATGCTCTGAGTAATCTCAGAGGGTGCAAACATATTAATTACTACAAATTAGTCCAAATAAAAAGGCTTGAGGGCATATAAAAAAGGACCAAACAAGATGACCTATATGCTTTCTCTCTTGAATAAAGCTAGCAATTGGATAACAACTAGATTTCTTTTGGAAAGATGATTCCCACCTGGCTAATCAAATCTTAGACAATTATGCAGGTTTACTGATATCAAGGGGAAACATTAGGTAAAGTCTGTTTTTACTTGAAAAATCTTCTGATCCTATGTTAAGTTGAAAGAGGATCCGAATGAATTATATCTCATCTGTAGAAGAAAATAAACTTTTAGATCACGTAGTTTGTTGGGATCAAATAAATCAGTAAAATCCCGCCTTCAAAGAACTATTATTAATATGCTAATATTCACTTGGGCAATTTGGCAGCTGGTCTTGGGCTCTGTGGCTTTTTCAATTGACTTGCATAGTAGAAAACAACACATTGTAATGTTTGTGCATGATACCAGGCAGTGGTGGGAATCAACAAGGAAAGCCAAGCAATATCTAAAGAGATGTGAGCAATGACTTGATTAGAAGTAGTCAGCAAAGATCTGTATGTTCTGAATGGCAAAAGACCATAGGGATTTTTTTTTAATGTTTATTTATTTACTTTGGGAGAGAGAAAGGGAGGGAGAGAGAGTATGCACACTGCACACATGTGTGAGAGTGGGGGAGGAGCAGATAGAGAGGAAGAGAGAGAATCCCAAGCAGGTTCTGCACTCTCAGCACAGAGCCCAACAGGGGCTTGGTCTCATAGAGCATGAGATCATGATGTGAGCCAAAATCAAGAGCTGGACACTTAAGCGACTGAGCCACCCAAGCATCCCAAAAGACCCTCGGGATTAATGGGAAATATTTGGAAATACAGAAAATGACCCATATAGAAAATAATGGGCTTGGGGACCAGAAACATCACATCTTAACCACACTATGCTCTACACATTAGCTATGTTATTTTAGACAAATCAATTATCCTCTCTGAGTCCCAGAAACCCTAAAATGGGGTTTAAATATAACAATAGATTCTCATCAGCTTAAAAAATGAAGATATATATGCTTTTAATATTAGGGAAAAAAGTCAATGAGGGAAATTGAAAAAATAAAGATTCTTTCTAGCATGTATGATTTACAGGAATAGTTCAATATCAGTATTAAATAACTTGTCATGGTTATGGTCTTTTATTTTCTTTTTTTTTTAAATTTTTTTTTAACGTTTATTTATTTTTGAGACAGAGAGAGACAGAGCATGAACAGGGGAGGGGCAGAGAGAGAGGGAGACACAGAATCCAAAGCAGGCTCCAGGCTCTGAGCTGTCAGCACAGAGCCCAATGCAGGGCTCGAACTCACGGACCGTGAGATCATGACCTGAGCCGAAGTCGGCTGCTTAACCGACTGAGCCACCCAGGCGCCCCATGGTCTTTTATTTTCTATGGCTAGAGCAGTGGACAAGTACTCATTTAAAAGAAGAATTTTGGTAACAACTCTAAAAATTGTTGAGATTTTTTTTCTCATTCCTCTTGTCCATTATCTACAATGATGTATTTAATCTTTTTTATTTTCCATTTGATGCTCAGGCATGATGGCTTATAAGTCTAGTACATACTTAAATTGAAATTTTCTCCTATTCCATTACTTCAACTTATACAGAAAATAATTAAAAATTCGCCATTTATGAAGGCTCAAATGAACATTCTGTTTTGGTATTTCACAGAGCAGTCAAGACAAAACAAAAGAACCCACGAAAACTCCATTTTAAGAGGTGGTGAATATTTCCTTAGTTACCTAATCCAAAATTAAACAATGCATGAGTAAATGGTTCCTCTATTACTCCTTGAAATTGGGATTCATATAAGGTGATGAGCTTTGCTCCCCAGCAGACACACATAGACAGAAAGAGATGGGCTGTGGATCAGCTATCATAATGGACATCCCTGAAATAAAGCTCACAAAGCTATAAAACTCATAAAAAGCACATGCATGAAATGACAAAATAGAGTGTGACTGTCAAATGTTGACTCAGTAACAGTTAAACTCCTTCTGGCTGCACTTTTTTTTACGGTCTACTTCTATACTAATGACACAGGAGGAAGAACGAAACAAAAAAGGTTTTTAACCCTCCAATTATGTGAGCCTCACAGACCACCAAAGAAGATGAAAGATTATTTATAATGTCATAATGATTTATCAGTTGGAGATTTTTCTCATAAGCTTAAGTAAAATATAAAGAAATAATGCATATGTCTATCCCCTCAACCTTTCAGTTTCACCCTTGCTTACTGAGAACACTGTTTTTGTAAGAAATAACCATCCACCTACATAATCTAACAGCACAAATGGGAGAAAAAGCTTTCTTGCAAATTGTATATAAATTATATACAAATACATACTCTCTCTTTCTCCCTCTCGCTCTCTCTCTCTCTAACACACACACACACACACACACACACACACACACACACACACACACTTCTCTCCAAGACTAACAAAAATGCAAATTGAAGAAATCACTCACTAATTTTACTCTGGCCAAATGTAAATGTATCCACTAGGATATTCCCAGACACGTTTACTCTGAAATCTGGTATTCCTTAGGAATATTTTCCAATCATTTTCTCCATCAGAGAATCAATCATAGAGATATGTGAGCAAAGGGGTTGGAAAGGTCCATAAATGTCCTCTAATCTAGTTATCTACAAAATCAGCCTTATCTAATCTTGATGCTTTCTTTTTCTAAATTCAGAGATTCCCCTAGTGGAGAAAATCATGCATCAGAACACATAATTTTGTTCCACAGTCTAATTTCCTTTTATGAAATTTGGTAGCCATCTTCATGAAATGTTTCCTAAAGCTAAGTATTTATTTTAATAAATATTTAGCCAAATAAATATTTTAGCTACATTTCTTAGAAACTTAGTTTCATCAGGCAATCTGATCAAATTGAAATGTACTGGCAGATCAAATTTTCTTTAAAAAGTATTGTGAAGTTGTAGATGGAATGGTTTTGAAGGAAACACAGTTAGTATGAACTCAAGTCTTAATATACACGAATAATTTTCCAAGACTTGTAGATGGAATTGATGAATGCAGATTTATGATTTTTAAATAATTGGTTTTAAAGCATGAGAAATATTAGGAAGCTAATGACAAATAATTCTGTTTTTCATGAAAGAAGAGAGAAATCTGAGGAACAATGACCTGAGCAGTTAATGGATATTCCAGAAAAGACAGAGCTGATGGTTATAAAAATTAGCTAAGAGCAATTAGTAGAGGATGTAGTGACAATAAAAAACGAGTATGGATTCAGTAACAAAAACAACGTTATAACGACTTCAGTTTATTTTTCTATAGGAATTAGAATGTGGACCATGATGCTCGATGGCCATAATATTTTGGGCTTTGGATTATGTTCCTATCAATCCCCTTATTGTCATGCTGGAGAAGTTGCATGGGGCCGATGAAAAAGAAAGTTGAATGAGGTGGGAAGAGCAGATCAAAAACATCTGTCTTTAAATATCTTAAGAATTAACTTATTTAAAAAAAATCAAGGCCTGGTATTGTGAGAAAGGGATAGAATTTGGTCATACGTAGTCAAGAGATACAACACTGACCAATGGTTTTAAGTTATCAGGTGAAAGATAATGAACCACAAAGAGTTGTCTAATAGTCACAAGTCTCTGTCCATTAAATGAGCTGCTCAAGATGTAAAAAAAAATTTCCCCTTTCTGGAGATTTTCAAGTATGGGCCATATGACCACCTGCCTAGCATATTAAAAATATGGAAGAGGAAACGCAACATCAGATGACAGGTTGGATTCAAGGCCTTTTCATTTTCTTTCAAACCTGCAATTCTACATCCTACTTTACTGGACACTCCCTAAAATAAAACTAAAACAATGCGACCAATGTATAAAACTATAAATATTTTCTCTATCCATAAATGACAGTTTCTTAAAAGTTTTTAAGTTTCAAAACTTAAGGGAACTCCACTTATAATGGAGAAACCTGCAATCATTCTATTATAGTCAAGGAAGATATTGCAAATTATGAAAAAACCTTGAGTTATTGAGGTACATTTTGTGAAGAGACTGTCAAATAGCAATCAGACTTACTGATTCAGGTACTTTGTGAAAGACACACTTATGTACCCAAATTCAACATTACTAATTTAGCCCTTAAAACTGAGTAAGTTTTAAGGAGAGAGGAAGAAGGTGCTGCCAGAGAGAGGCAGAAGGTGCTGACGCCTGGGGGTGTAACGCACAAAAAGGCCACTCAAAGCAATCTGCAGAAAACAAATCAGTCACAAAGAAGGTACACAGGAACACTGCCATGGCAAAATATTGGCCCTGGCTTATTTGTCACAGTTGTGTTTATGGTGTGTACATGTGGAGGAGAGAAGGCAGAAGAAGAAAAAAACTAAAAGTCAAGTTTTCAAATGTTTGTGTATGTGGTCAGCATCCAACCAAAATCTAAAAAAAAAGACTTTGTTATATTTCAAAGCAGGGCAGATATAGACACTGTGCACACCGAGTTAAATCAAAAGGGTCAACATGAGAAAAACAGGAGGCCAACAAAGAAAAATAATAGAATTTATAACTGACACAGGATGTCCGGTAGGTGGGAGGGCAGCATAGATGTAAACAAAAACCTGAATATTGCCTTATATTAATTATTCTATAAACAATGGATAACTCAGTTATTGAGATACAGAAATGTACAGACAGAATTTTTCTCTTTAATTTTTCCATTTCATGGAATAAAAGCTATAAAACTGCTAGCATTCTTATGACTGTAGCCTCAGTAGCCAGTAGTTACCTCAGTTAAATAAATACAATTGGACTATTGGAAAGAGTCATGGCTTGGTCCAGAAAGGCTGGGTCTGACAAATAGAAACGGGCACATCGGAGTTATTGTTCACTTTTCAATTATCTGTGGTTGTTTCAAGGGAAGGGAGAGAAAAAATACAGATTAGAATGGATATTTAAAATTTCAATTTAATAAACAGCTAAAACTTTACATGTTTTATCAGCACTGCTTACGAGAAGCAAAATAAATAAGATGGAGCATGTTCTTTTTGTTTTCTTTGCTCCTCCTCTTGTGTGCGGTGGAGGAAGAGAGACCCAGGAAGGGAGCTGACACAGGAAAAACAAAGTAGTTAGAAGAACAATGTATGAATTGTGGAAATGGTGGTTGCTTAAAGGAGATTTTTTTTTTAAGTTGATCTATTATTGAGAGACACAGAGAGACAGAGCATGAGTGGGGGAGAGGCAGAGAGAGGAGGAGACACAGAATCCGAAGCGGGCTCCAGGCTCCAAGCTGTCAGCACAGAGCCTCACGCAGGGCTCGAACTCACAAACCACGGGATCACGACCTGAGCCGAAGCCGGACTCTCAACCAACTGAGCCACCCAGGCGTCCCTTAAGTTAGATTTTTTAATAAAGCCTCAAATCATACTACATAATACATATGACCAACACTGGCCCAGGAGCTAATCATCAGGCAGGGTACTTTCTTGAACTTCTTCAGCCCGGTCCATTAGAAGACAGACTGAACTTTAAGCCACAAGACCTTGGTTTAAAAACTGATCTTCCACTGGAATTCCTGTAATCTCCAATCTCATTTTTATTCTTAATTAAAATTTTTTTAATGTTCAGTTTTATTTTTCAGAGACTGAGAGAGACAGAGAGTGAGCAGGGGAGGGTCAGAGAGAGAGAGAGGGAGACACAGAATCCAAAGCAGGCTCCAGGCTCTGAGCTGTCAGCACAGAGCCTGACGCAGGGCCCAACTCACAAGCCATGAGATCATGATCTGAGCTGAAGTCGGACGCTTAACCAACTGAGCCACCCAGGTGCTCCTCATTTTTATTTTTAAAATAAAGATGGAATACTGTTCTGCTCATATTACAGTATGAGACTGAAAGCTGATGTGAAATCACTTGGGAAAGGGTAAAGCACAAAATAAACATCAGTAGCCGTTATTATTTCTATGACTCATAAACAAGTCTTTCTCATTTGTGGGGAAAAAAAAGAGAAAAGCTATGATTGAAAAGATCAAGGAGATCCTTGAAATACATGCTAAATTCAGAACATTTTCCTCATAATTTTTAATCTTATTTGGTAGTTTGCAATACACGACAATAGAGAATACAACACATCTAGTAAATATAAGAAGGTAACTGAAAAAAACAAACGTCTGTATTATTTCAGTGCTTTAATGTTTAAATGTCTCTAAGATGACTATTCCATCTTGGGGATGAGGAAAGGACCAAGGGAGAAAAGAAGGAAAGACCATTCTTAACAGATTTTTTTTTTTTTTTTTATAAAAAGAAAACGTCTGGTCCAACAACAAAAGTGATTCTTACTTTCCTTATGGGAATTTAGGAAAAATGGAAATGTGGGCACATGTATGTCAATTTACAACCCCATCACCTTGGCATGACTACTGCATTATTATTCTTCTAGCCTTTTTAACATGCAACATAGAAATATACTTTAAAAATATCTAGATCGTTCTCTACATGGTGTTTTCAAACTTGCTTTTTTCAGGAATACTATTGTAAGCCTATCATGTCTTTAAATGCACAGACAATTTCAATCATCAGAGAGGCCTGTGGGTGTCTATCCGAAAGCCCAATTTGGCATGCCCTGTGTGTCTCATTTTATTGGACCATCCTGCACTAACCCCTCTACCAGAATGATGTAAAGAACACAAGACTCTCTGTTTGAAAACATGCACAGCTTTTCTAGGCTTGAAAATTAAACCATAAAAAGTTTACTGGAAAAAAAAAAACCTTTAAAAAGCTCCTTAAAAACTCACACCATAATTGCTCCCCACCAAGCGTGGGCACTTGCTAGCTGCAAGTTGTGGCACTGTGACAAATGTAGCAAAACTGAAAGCGGGCTATACTAAGAGAAAGAAAAAGTCTTCCACTGGCCATCTGTGAAAATAAGGCATGTGGCCATTAAATGCAGAGGCTGTAAATATACACAAACTCCATGAAGCAAATGGCAAAAAAGGACTAAACTTCAAGCTCAAACAAATCAAAATGTTTAATGCATAGTTACCACTGCTGGACGAAAACAGCTCTGATCTTTGCAGTCTGCAAACTCGGCATGTATTTCAATTAAATACCCCCAAAAAGAAAAGAAAGAAAAAAGAAAGAAATGAAAAGACACAGAAGAAAACCATCTGGAACAAAAGGCTATAGACAGCCCATACTCAATTTCTAGAAACAAACAGCCCCTTTAACTTGCACCAGCCTGTCGAGAATGTCGATTGGAATTATTGAAAGGCTGACATATAGAGTGATGGATGGGTGATGACATAATACCTATTCGCCTTTTTGTCATGGTCTTTGAAAACTGGCTGCTCTGTGCTGATAATATTCACTAAGGGGTTTTCCTCTCCCCTCCTGTCCCATAAGAAGTGTTCCCTAGCTAAGACACTCAGAATTAAGAAGGTTTTATGAATGAAAAACAAAAGAAAAGAAAACCTAAGGATCAAATGCCAACTTGCACACAAAAAGCTGGTCTAGATTTCCTAATAATCAGTTGCCTAGAAAGCAGTTCCCTATCCATTTTATATAAATTTTCAGAGTAGAGAGCCTCTAATTATAAAAAAAAAGCAAGCATTCAACATCAGATTTTATGTATCTTTTAAAGTCATGGAATAATTAATATGCAAATGTAGAGATTAAAAAATAATACTTTTATAAAGAAATACTATTAATAATTTGTGTTACTGTAGTTTTTCCTAGACAAATTCCAACCAGCAGACTTAAAAGTTGGGGAGCTTTTTAAAAATCACACATGCGTGCTCACACACAACTCGGCGCCCCCCTCACCCCCGACCCCCAGGTAAAAAGCTCCTGCTTTGCCAGGGTGCGGTGATGATCTATCTCACTTCCTCGTGCAGGATTTACCTAACATGCCTTTCTCCTTAGTGATTTTTTTCCTCTAACCACTGAAATAGCTGGTTCTAATTTGACTTCTCTAATTCATTTTGACTAAAGGCAACATCTACAAAAGCCATCCATAAATCATTAATTAATTGTAGTATCTTCCACTGAACACAGACGCATGAGTTCCTTCACAGTCACTTTTTCAAAGCGTAACCTGTAATTCACAATTCCTCACATGCCTTGTCCTTATCTAAGGGAAGGAGCATGTGTTAGATAATGCTGAACTAGATACACTGTGTCAGTTTCTGAAGAGTTAACACTGCTGGCCCCATCCATCAGATGGCCAGCGAAGCATCAGGAAAGAATGATGGATGTAAAATTATTACAGGCCTGCCATCCGATACACTTACTGCCATTTGTAACTAATGCTGGGACTGACACACTTTTTTTCATTATTAAACATCCACATTAAGTCAACATTGGCCACTGTCATTTCATGTTTGGCACTCCGTTAAAGGGAAAGAAAGAAGTTGACAATAGCAGAAAAAGAGGAGGTTGTAATGGAAGTTTCCAAGTGCCAGGGTTATAAAAATTAACCTCTGTTTACAAATTAGTCCATATGATATTTGGAAAGTCTTCTCATGAGTATGACTGACAAGTGAAAGAGAAACTGCCATTGTTATTGAATATTGTTTAAAATATACATTTTATTTGCTAAATTTTCACCTTATTCTATGGAAATTTGCAATGAATGTTCACAGAACCTCAGAAGGAAAAGTAAGGCATTTTGCCAGGTATTATTATTTGGAGTAATAGATGAATTCATAGCATGGGTAGGCATTTAGATTTCAAGTACACTGTAGGCAATTAATGTTTGCTTGGTGGATAAATTCTCTACCTTAAAAAACAGATGCGCACATCTGTAGGTTTATTTTTGTGAGTGGCATCAATTTTATATATGAAAGTAGGACCACAGTTGGCCTTAACATGTAGAAAGCATGTGTGAGAACACATATTCATTGGTTTAACCTGTCACCTAAGCAACGTTTTCATGTATGTGTGCGCACATGCTTATGTGCGATTTAATTCTTTATGGACCACAGACAAGGTATGAGGCCCTGGGGACATGTAATGGCGCAAGAGCAAAAGTAGTTAGATGACCACAAATATAATATAATGAAAACAAACAGGTTTTATAAAGAAAATGTTTGAGAGCTTTGATACTTTTATAATGCAGCTGTGGCTTTCAATGGCCTTTTCTTACTCAATAGCCATTCTGGTCCTTTTCTTCTCTGTCAACATAATCTTTGATCTTAAGATATCCCTTGCTCTCTAGGGGGATAAGGTCTCTAATTCTGTTCCAAAATATCATTCCTGGTAAACTTAAGGCAAGTTCTCTTCCTTTGACCAGTAATTGTCTTAAAGGAATGCATAGGACCCATTTCTACCCAAATGAGATGTTTGTGGAAGTCAGCTTCAGGGGTGCAGTGAAACATCTCTATGTGAATAACGTAAGAAACACTCCAATGTGAATGAAGGAGGGAGGAAAAACATCTCTATGCGAAAGAGGCCTGAAAAGAGCAAAGAGAAAACTCCTTCTCCTTCCTGAGCTGGCATGGTTGTAGGTAGAGCACCAGTTTATGACACTAAGGGAAAAACTAAGCGAATCACAGAGATTTCAACCCTGACATTGCTGAGCTGATAAACTAACACCATGAACTGCCCACTCCAGAACTTCATTATATGTTAAAAATGAATCGTTATTTGTTGAAGCTATTGTGTTTAGACTTCCTGATGCATGTAATGAAACACATGTCTACCAAATACCACAGCATAGGCATCATTCTCCTAGGTTAACTACATTGGGGGTGAGGGAAATAAGCAAGGAAATTTCTGGAAATTTCTGCACTATTTCAAGTGCATTGGGTTTCTATTATACTAGTACTGCCTAGTGGTATCAGGACAAAAACTGAGGACTTTATGATTCCCTCTAACTATGGCTACCTTCAAACACAAGGTCAGAACCTGAGTATGCAGTTGATCATATGGTCAAGACTGTGCCAGGCGGGTGCTAATGAAGCAAAGCAGGTGGTTTTGACAAGCCAAATGTATGAGAGTCTTTCTGATTCTTTCTACCTGAGAAGATTTTTTATTCATCCATAACACTAATCTGTGAAGAGCTATGTGATAAAAGATAACATTATCCGAATATGCAATCAGGCTATAATTAACCTGAAATGACAATTATAAATAACACTGTGTCCCAGAGTTTCCAAGAAACCTGACATACACAGTTTTTGGGTATGTTGACACACTTCCAAGAAAAGTAAAAAATGAAAAATCTTTTAGAAGTCTTCAATTAAAATGTGTTTTAGTAAAAATGACTTTCATTATGTGTTTTGGTGCATATTACTAGAAAACATTTGTCCCTATCTTCACACCTCTAATTGTTTTTACTACCAATTACAGCTTTTCAGAATTACGACTCTCTACTTGGGACAACCATGTTGGTCATTTGAAATGTGGAGAAAAGTTTCTGTGTATAAGGTTTGCATACTCAAGAAAACAGATCTGCACTGCGGATTCCAACTATCTGGGTCTCAGGTTGTGCTAATCACCTTTCAGACAGATGGGAGCGCCAGGCTGGATTTCTTCTCTTTTCCCCTTTTCTTTCTCCCAGATCCTTTCTCTCTTTTTTTCTTTTATCTCCCCTTCTCCTTACATCTCCCACACTTTCCGGGTTTTGGAAATTGGGAATATTGCTTTAGTGAGAGAAATGTCCTTTTGGGATTCAAATGGTATGATACAGTGCAGAAATTTACCATATATTCTGTTTGTGTCTTTCAAACGGAAGCAAAATTCCAAACCAACTACTCATCTACCTATGCTTTGGCCATGGATAAAGCCAGGCAAGTATAAAAATCTATTAAAAAGGTAGGTATTAGGAAATTAACAACGGGATAGGCAAAGTGATGTCACTTTATGTGGAAGAATAAGCAGCCACCTTTGTCAACTCAGGTGCAGAATCGATCTGATATACCAAAGAAAATGGGTGGGGCCTTTATTCACTTCTTATAAGTAGGCTCACAAACATAAAGGTGCCATGACTGACAGTCAAAATAATAATTTGATTTAAACCATATACTTCATGGGGCACCTGGGTGGCTCAGTCGGTTAAGCGTCCGACTTCGGCTCAGGTCACGATCTCGCACTCCGTGAGTTCGAGCCCCGCGTCAGGCTCTGGGCCCATCGGCCCATCAGAGCCTGGAGCCTGCTTCCGATTCTGTGTCTCCCTCTCTCTCTGCCCCTCCCCCGTTCATGCTCTGTCTTTCTCTGTCTCAAAAATAAATAAACGTTAAAAAAAAAAAAATTTTAAACCATATACTTCATAAAGGCAGAGAACATACTTTCTTGTTCAAGTACATAATACCACCCCCCCATACACAGCAGGTATTAATTAAAGAACATAAATTTGACATTATCGCATTCCCAGGAGTTGCACATAGATCAATCATTAATATTGTAGAAATGACAAGCAAGCTAGTTCAATAGGAAAGGGCAAGCACAGTTAATACCTGCTTCTCGGGAGAGCTTCAAAAATCACACTTTCACTGTCAGGTACCAAGGAGTCATTCAGAATCGTCTGCTGAAAATATTTACTCACACCTTACAAAAGTTTGCCATGCTATTATAATAATGGAACTGTTTCACTTCATTTTAAGATTTTCACTTAAAAAAACCATAAAAATACAAGACTGTTGCTGATGACATAACTCAGTCGCACTGAAAGGGCACGGTGAAGAGATCTGGGAAGGACAACATTCTTGGGACTGGAGATATCTTAATTGGCCAACAGATTTTGGCAGGTATTACTTCAAAAACAGATTTCTAAAAAGTTCTAATTCTACAAAAGAGAAAGGAACACTGAAGGCAGTAGCTTTCAACAAGAGGCAACTCTCACTCCTGCAGCGCAAATAGAGAAGGTGCTAATCAGAGAGATAAAGTATGCTTGGAACAAGTGGAACAAGAAGTGGAAATAAAGTTCCCTAACAATGGACAACTATGGAGTAAAGTGAATGCAGATGGCTCCACTCCTGTTACTTAATCAAAAGGCTGAGCAGAGTCACTGGAGCCGGCATAAAGTCATGTGTTAGAACAACAGCTGATCTGTATTAGAGAAGATTAACTCGCAGTGCCATGGTGGAGGGCCCAGGATTATTTTATGTACTTCCATTGCCTTACAAGCCGTCAGCACAATTATTGCCCTCCGATCTGAATGACTGATCTGTAACCACAGCTAAACAGCATGCTGCTTAGGGGCCTAGGAGCTTCATGAAGATGAATTTCCATACCATCAAAGTGCTTTTAATGGGCTCCCTGATCCAACCACAAGGCCTGTTTTGCAAGTATATAGAACTCAGGATGAAGGCTTCCTGTCCAAAAGGATTTGGTCGGTTGTCACTTGACAATTCCCAGCCAGCACAGGGGAGGAGAGGGGGGAGATAGGTAGAGTTGTCTCTGCTTTGGAGGATTAAAAAAAAAAAGGGTACAGATGCTTGCTGAATGCAACCAACTGCTGTATCCACAGCTGAATTCAATGCGCTTAACAAATAACGGCAATTTAGCTATGCTTGCGAGGAATAGCTTGAGTCACTTCGCATTAGCATCTGGCTGAGTGTTAAACTCATTTCTACATGGGGAGCAGAGAAAAGGAATTTCTGTTCAAGCATCCTTTCAAGAATGTTTAAATATTTGAATATAAATTCCTTCATGCTTGCTATCATTCCTTCTTAGAGCTGTCACGTTGCTTTTCCCCCTTCCCTTCTGGTGCTTAGCTAGAAAAATTTTGTGCCCTTCTTGCTGCACCAATGTTGCTCTTGTTATGTTGTGTGACTGCAAGGGATGTGTACCTAACCATGCTTTGCTCTCCCCTCCAGGAACGGAGCAGAATTAAAATCATTTCCCCATCCTTTTGACCCATGTTTGGACCAGACGAAAAGTACAGTTGTGACAGGATCACACATATATTTCACTTTCGCTATGCAGATTGTGAGCTTAGAGATTGCACATCAAATTCCATATAAAACCTGGGAAACCATAAAGCTATCAAATTAACAATCTGCTCATTCTGGACAATACTGTTTGACTCACAAGCTTCCCATGATGGTTAACTTTCAAGTTGCTGCTAAGTAGCTGATCATTTTTTTTCCCTCTTATTTACCATGTCTCTTTAGCTATAGAATTGTGAAAAGGAGACTCGGTAATATTTTAAAATTTCAATTAAAAAAATCACATATTACCTACATAAATACATCTCTCTGAGCATTCTATAATAACATAATATTTTTCTGAATAAAATACCATGCAGCTTAGACACAAGAATTTGAAATTAATGTATCTCAGATGAATTCAGAAGTTTCACTGGGCTTAGGCATAACAACAATGTACAAGTTTTAAAAAGCACATTTTGTTTTATAATAAAGTCAGAATTTCTAACTGTGCGGTCATCTAAAACTTGACCGTGCTTTGCAGTGGAAACATATTATGACAAGCTCAGGATCCTAGTTACTTAGACTGTGAGCGTGGGTATCATCCAAGCTTATGCTGATTAAAGAAGATTCAGGATTTTCAAATCCAGCTCATCCCCAAATACAAGTTAAGCATCTCTGTAGAGCAAAACTTTCACTCAGACTCAAATATTTCAAATGCCATTCCATTTTAATGCAAACAGATGGCAGACAGGGGGATATTAATTGTCAATAAAGTTTGGACATGGATAGAAGAGAATTATAACTCTTCTCATTTGCAGATGGTTTTGATTAGGATGGGCATGGAGATTTTTCTGTATTGACAGAGCGGGGGGAAAAGGAGGGAGAAGCATCATTCTGAGGATGGTGAGGTGAGAAAACAAAGGAGAAAAGCTTTCAGGCAACGGAAGTAGTTTTGGAAAGTCAGATCTTTTATGAACTAACCTTTTCTGTCCGGCAGTTATTGAGACCTAGACTATTCACAACAGCCACCTTCCCATCAAGCACCTGTTGCTCCCGCCGAAGCTGCTCCTTCATCTGCCGAGCTTCTTGGATTGCCTTGGTGACAGCATCATGGTCATTTAAATAACCTGAAGGTGTGACAGAACAAAGGCTATGTTTTGTATAAAGGCATGGAGAGCTTAACCTTTAACCATAAAAACCACGTCCTTTTTGCGTAATGGCTAGTGTCTGGCACATAATAATTTTTCAGTGTCATTTGTCTACGACGAATGAACGAATGAGTAATTGATAATGACTGATTCACACAGTCATACGTGAACATGCTGCCAAGTACCTGTAATGCATACACAGTACTTAAGTGAAATATAGTTTTTTCCACATGCTTGGAAAGTTCACAATATAGTTTTTAAATAAACTTTCAGTTATCTGAATGTTTTGTAGTGCCCAAATAAAACCCATCTTTGATACTTGTTTTCATGTAAGGATCATACTGCAGGATATGGGTATTGATGATTATCACTCTAATTACCGACATTCTCGCAGTGTTAGAAAGGTCAGTTTAGAGTTTGTACATAGCACTATTAGCTGTGTTATGTACAGAAGGAATAAATCATTATTAACTAAGTGAAAGGAGATCATCCCCTCACTCCCCCCCGCCCCCCCCATTGATGGTGAAATAAACCACAGGTGGCAGTGATTTGCTATGGATACAAACTTGTAAGAGGCTAAATTTCAAGCATGGATGTAACCAAATACCTGTGAATTGTACGATCAGAAATTGTGGCTACTGAAAACTACACTCACATTTAATTCATACTTTTCATAAGACGGTCAAATGACCAACTTGTCTATAGCTCCATAATCCAAAATTAGTTAAAAGAAAAAAAAAACAAAAAGAAAAGAAAAATTGCCAAAATAATTTCTTTTAAAGAAGAGGTTTGAGGAGCAAAACTAATTTTTACCTGAATGTTAACACTGGTCACTTATTTATTTGATGCACATTATTATGATAATCTGCACGACTTTAGGGTAGAATACCGATGGGAAAACACTGTTTTGTAAATATTGAAAGGGAAGCTAATATATCATCTTTCACTCTCCCTATCTTTTAACTAGGGCATAAAATGGCATAAACTGAATCTATAATATGAAATTGCCCAGAAAAGGGACTTGTTTGTGACATGAGGCTAAATCTAACCAGATCCATTGGTGAATTGTGACAGATGGAGGGACTGTGAGACAGAAGGCAGGCACTAATCACACATAAAATGACCGGCTTGCCTCAACATGTTCCATGGATTCCAGCAAACTTTACACCCTAATCCATTTTTAGAACAAAAAACATCTGGGCCATAAATCCTCTAATCTGCCAAAACACGCTATTAAATCCCATGATTTGTTGAAAAACACTAAGATTAAAGAAAGGAAATATAAAATGGCTAACTGCCGTGTTAGGAAAGTGTTATTAATACTCTTTCTTTGTCTCAATTATGAATGTTCTGGTACTAAAGAGCCTTGTCTAATCATGTCAGATTACACATCCTCATCGTATTGCTAGATTCTTCTATCTGATCTGCTGATTGCCAAAAAACATAGAATACTTTCTTGCTGCTTAAACATTCTATTGAAGAAGCTGATGTCAGATTAGTGCAGTGCTTCAGTACAGGAAGGTTTCTAAATGATCCATGCTTTCCCCCCACCCCCTTGCTATGCACAGACTAGACTTCATCCTCTGATCTCCCTGAGGCAGAAAGATAAGTTAGTTCCAGTGTAGGCGACAGAAAGGGGAGCCTTGAAAACTACTATATGTTTTGCTTTTCAGAGCTAAATTCATTGGAACTTATTCAAAGAACAAAACCTCATTGCTCATTATAAATTCTCAAAATACAAAACCTCATTGCTCAATATAAATTATAAATAAACACATTATAAATTGTAAACAACAATTTAGACCCAGGTCAAGCCTTTAGGGTTAGTGTTTACTTTAAATTATGGTTGTTTTTAACCTTATATTATCCTCAACATCCTGTCTTGGTTCTCTTGAACAACTTTCTTAATATATTATTCTTGAACTTATTCTGTTCATGAACACTACTACTCTAGAAAGAAATACGGCTCTTAGATGACAGTGGTGGTCTCAGTATATGTTCATTTGGTGAAAGATTTGAAGACGATCAGCCTGATTTTCCTATCCTCTAACCCCTGTTTATGTACAACCTGGCATCATGCAGTCTATTTAGCTTCTCCAGAGCACAAGTACACTTTGAAATTGTTTGGCACATGGCGTTGAATAAAAGTATGAATTCTTTATGTTTTTTGGGTGCTGCCAAGATAACATTGTGCAGAAAAAATGATTAATATAGATGCAAAAGGGATGCAAATTATATGGAGGTGAATAACTGACAGACATATGTTCCGTAATGTCTATTTCCAGTTTGAGGTGTGTATTCCTATGCAGGTGGAAATGGGCATCCACTTTAAAAGAAACATTCCTGCTTTTAGAGACTTTGGAGTATTAGCTAAAATGCTATATGAAATCTAACATTTGTATCTGCTGTGTTAAATCTTAAAGGCATTTTATACATCACAGAGTTGAATCATAGCAGGGTCGCTTGCTGCTTCTTTACATTTTGTTCTCGTCACAGTCACCAAATTATCAATCTTGCCGATTCCCTCTCTCTTGGCAAATGGCCTCCCCTCTGATTTTGGAAACACCAGTATAAGGCTGAGCTCTCACCTTCCTGCCCCACCCATACCGCGACTCCTACCCATGTTCGCTTCAAATCTGTCTCCCTTTCTGCCCACTGCCTCCTCCTGCTTCAGTGAAAATGTTGCCTCTACCTTCATTCAAGGCAAACCCCCGAAGCTCGTGTTCTAGATTTCTATACTTCACCATTGGTCATTCTCTTTCACATTTCTGTCACCTGTATCTGAACTTCTCCACCGTCTCTAACCACTTCAACTTGTAAGTACTTCATTTTCTCCACCTGAGACAAAGCAAATAAAGTCTCTCTCAACTTTGTGCTGCCTTCTCTTTCCAACTCTCTCTCTCTTTACCTTCTAAGATTCTTACCACACTCCCCATTCCTTCCTCACTCTTCCATTTCTGCTACAATCTTGTTTCAGCTTCCTTGCTTTTTTAAACAGCCAAATCCAAGGGACATTAGCCATGCCTTGCAGAATGACAGCACTGACAATCCCCTCATTCTAGAAAGTGCTTTCTTCCTTGTTTCTTATCACAGCGCAGGATCCCCTTTCCTCTCTGACTTCTCCATCTTCAAATCCTTGCCTGGGATCTGTTCTTCACCTCTCCTTTGATTTGGTCCAAGGTTACAATTTTCAGAAAAAGTTTGCATTTTGGAGTTGGATAAGCCTGAACGGAAATCCTAACTTTGCCACTTACAAGCTATATAAATTGTACATGTTGTTTTACCCTTTTAAGTCTCAATTATGTTATTGGTTAAATGGAGATAACACCTAGAGACTAGATAATATAAATTTGTGAAGAGTAAATGAGTTAATACAGTCTTGCATAATGGCCCATGAGAGTTACTCACTGTCAGTTTATTTACAAAATGGCATAGTGAAATGGGCAGGATTTGGGCATTGGATTCAGAAGGATCTGGGTTTGGAAAGTGTGACATTTGCCAAATAGAACACTTGATGTCATTGGATTTCCATTTCCATTTACTGTAAGATGAATGTAAGATTGATGGGAGAATTAAATGAAATTACACATTTTGTGAAGGAGTAGATAACATTTGGTACCTGAGGAGGCAGTAAAAAATGTTAATTCCTGTCTTTTTCTTTTCTCTTGCATTTGGTCTATATGCTCACCCTCAGCAGTCTTATTGTATGACATTGACAATAATGATAAAATCTGTGAAGGGATATCATTTCTTGTTGGTCCAGAGTTTCAAGGAAAAGGGGTCATGCCATCAGAGTCCAAAATGCCCCAAATGATCACTTGATACATTTTATTTTGCCTTAATTATATATTTAGGCACCAACTTCATCATAAGATAGGATCAGAAGGAGGGTATGTACTTAGGAGAGGTTTGGTGAGCCTCAATCTTAGGAGGGATGTGGGAAAGTAAAGGTCAACATGACTTCCAGTTAATACCTCAAATGAGATTTGGGAAATGTAGGTTAGGGATCATTAATGTAAAACGTTTGTGAGATCCTGTAACCTTATTAAATTCACCAGTTTGGTTTTTTATGCCTTGGTGTTTCTTCTTAATCACTACCAACAAAATTCTCAAAATTAAAAAGGCCCCTTTTACATATTTTCAGAGGCTGAAAAAAAATGGGGAGGCCTGGAAATAACCTGTGTTATTTCATGTAATTCTTCCATCAACCTTACATTTGTTCCATTACAAAAATGGTAAATGGTATAATATGACATCTATTTAAAGTTTATATTTTTAAAGTGGTTTATTGTTATTAAATTCCATGGTCAGCTTCACTTAGGAAACCCATGAACAATCTTAGGATAAAATCGAAACAGAAAGAGTATGGGCTGCTCCACAAGGAAAGAAGCTGTTGAAAGGTAGAAGGAAAAACAGAAAACCACTTGTAACAGGTTGAATTGTGTTTCTCCAAAAAGGTATGTCTGTGTTCCAACCCTGGTGTTTGTAAACGTGACCTCATTTGGAAATAGAGTCTTTGCAGATGTACTTATATTGAGGATCTTGAAATGAGATCACCCTGGATGTCAGGTGAGTCTTAAAGGAGAGAGATCTGATACTGAGACAAAGGGGAGAAGGCCATGTGAATGTGGAGGCAGAGTCTGGAATTATGCACCTATAAGCCAAGAACACCAAGGACTACCAGAAGCTACAAGGAACTAGGAACACAAGGCTCTCCCTCAGAGCCTCCAGCAGGAACTAACCCTGCTGACACCACTTTGGATTTTTAGCCTCCACATAGTGAAAGAATAGATTTACAGTTTAAGCGACCTGGTTTATGGTAACTTGTTGTGGCAGCCTTCGAAACCAAATACCACAATTGGTCTGAATGCACTCTAAAAGTCAAGGGTGATCCCAAGTACTATAAAATATCTGCTACCTACCTCAAATCCTTCCTGATTTGTAAATACACATACCAAGCTTAAATACACATACACATATGTTTAAATACACATACCAAGCTTCTCTACTTGTCTGTCTCATGAGGATCTGAAAAGCAGCATAGAATTCATTGTCTTCCCACTGCCTCAGCCTGTTTTTTTCTACATTCTTTATCCCTTTCCAGTGGCCCATTCAGTCACCTGAGGGATCTCCTTTACCCCATATATATAACAGGCAACCAAGCTGTGACAGTCATGCCTCCTCCTCAGCTCTCAAATGTGTGTCTTCTCCATCATGATGGTCACAGCTTTCACTAAAGGCACCTCATCTCTCACCTGGCTAATGCCTTAAACTCTTAACTGGTTTCCCTATCTTCGGGCTTACACTCCTTGAATCTATCTTCTTTATCTGCTTCCAGATAAAGCATTCCAAAATATCCTCCCAAAGGAATCTGGATCATGTCACTTTACCTGATTAAAAACCCATCTCTTGGTACCTTGGTGCTTAAAGGAGCATTTCATAAGATGATGAGATGTAATATTCTGTGAAAAAATAATTCCATGTTCAAATAAGTGTGGGAAATACTAAATTAAAGTGAAAAAAGGTTTCTTTATTGCACAAATTCCCAAGATCGTGATAATGTTAATGTGCGCTGTGAATCTTCCAGAGATAACAAAAGTATGCAGCTTTTCCCAAATACACTGGAACAAGACACCCTGTAATGTTCCCCCCAAAATGTCATTCTGGGATAAATTCCAAACACTTTACAATGGCCTAAAAGTCTCCTCATGATATCAATTCTGCTTATCTTTCCTGCGTCACTTCCTGCTGGTCTCTCTTGATTCTGTGTTTAAGCAGCACAGGACTATTTCCTCTTCCAAGCACTGGCCTCTGTCTCCCAAGCGTTTCTCTTTTGCTGAAATACTCTGTCTTTTTGGTGTGTTTGGGACTTTATTCAGATGTCACCCCTTCTGTAATGACTTCCCTGATATACCCCAGGCATGCTCCTTGTCAACATTAGAACTTCTCATCTATATGCTCTTTCAAAACCATATATATGCTTTTACAGTCACATTGCCTTCCATTTGTCTAAGTTTGTCTTTCACACCAGTCTATGAACTACTTGAGGGCATTTTTAAATTTTCAGTCTTTTATTCCTTTGGCCCATGGCAGGGTCTATTGAAGGAATAAATGCATATTTCTAAGTTGAAAGTATCTACCTTTGCAATTCCAGGGTGATTATTTATGTCATCACATCAGTGGAAGCCTGTACCACATGACACATATTTATTAAATCCATGGATTTAACAGATGCTATGAAGGCAATACAAAATCTTATTTACTACATATTTATTTTACATAGGGCTTTTCAGCTGTAAGTAAAAGCAAGGGCACATGTGTTTCAAGTTATTTTTAACAAATACTAATTTTTTTTCTCAATTGTTGAGGTCACTTATCATCATCAAACTTTTGGCACCCTGATATGTAGCCATTTCTTCATCTGTGAAAACTCACAAGAATTAATTAGATTATAAATGTGAAAGCAATTTGTAAATTGTAAAGTGTTATGCAAATGTTAATTGCCAGATGTTGAATAATACCCTCAACTTCCTAAAAATCCAATGGCTTTCAATTAAACTATTATAATATTTTTGTTTAATAACCTACCCTCATAGCAGTTTTTCTCATTAAAATTGTAAACTACTGAAATTTCAAGGTAATGTCCTCCTTCGAACTTGAAAACATTTCTCTTCATCTTATTGAATCAATGTGAGTCTACTACTTTTGCTCAGTGAAGTTTTACTTTTCAAGTGTTAATGCCTCTGAGGAATAAAGGGTAAGACTAAAACATCCTAATATCTTCCAAAGACTTAAAGAACAAGACTGTAGGCATCTAAAGCCTCTCAGACTTCCATCTGCTCATCATCCTGCCAATCACATCACATAGAGAAGATATTTGATTTCCATTTATTGGATGAGAGGATAGAGAAAGGACTGAGAAGAGCATCTAATGCGGAAAGGCTATCCATAGGCTGAAAAGAGAGCATGCCAGCCAGAGACCACGATCTTATGGCCCCGACCTCCACTGGCTGTGAGTTTGGGCACGTTACTTGGTCTTCATGTACAGTTGCTTCCTTGAAATTAAAATGGAGGAAATAAACACAGGGTCACAGAACTGTCTACACTGTGACAGGAACTCACTTAGAATTCCTGGGTAAGCACTTAGCCTCCATAAGCGCTGGTTCTTTATCTGTAAAATAACAAGTTTTGACTAGATGATATGGATATCTGCTTTATCTATTTAAGGGTCTATAATTCTAAAATCAGCTTAAGTGAGAAATAGATTAAAATGCCTTGAAAAATGTTAGAAGTATTACACATATGTACAACATGGGTGAAAAAGGCCAATAGAAGAAAGATAATATTTGGTCACAAGATTCTAAACTTATCCATCATTCCTCTGACCTATTCATACCTTTTAAGGATCCCCTTTCTTTTGGAGCAACCTATCCTTCGTGTACCATACCAAAGGCGTTCTTTCAGAGTACACTATAAGATTGGTCTCCAACCTCAAAAACTCACTTTCTCTATTTGAAGCTAATAGATATATAGCAAAGAGCCCATGTCATTAACGATAACTTCAGTTACTTTTAGTTCACAGTTTTCCTTGGTTTATTAATGGCATCATACATTAATTCTTCTTTCAGGGGTGACCTTTACAACACTGTTAATGCTCACAGCTTTTATCCAATGACATTATTACTCATTACAGTTCAGCTTTCAACATCTGCATTTGCTGAAAAGAGAAAAGTAAATCGTAGTGGCCTCAAATCCTTGGAAAATATGAGAGATGTGTACGTGGTGAAAGGATTTTTAAGGGAAAAAAGTAAGAGAAGTTTTAGTAGTGGAGAAAGTCAAATGATAAATGTCATTGAATACATTCTTGCCTTTTTTTGGTCACACTTAATCCCTGGAATGCTGAAGTAAAAAAAAAAAAAAATCCTTACATGATAAAAATGCAAATCTATTAGTTATTTTGTTAGTTAAATATTCTACTTCTAGCAACATTACAAAAGTAGATCATAGACCAGTGTTGTGATATTTACAAGCATCGTGTCTATTATGGAAGTGAATCATTCCTGCCAAATAAAATATTTTTTCTTTTACATACTTAGGACATGAAAGCAAACCTTATCTTGGAGTCCATTTAAGATGTTGAGCAGAGTAACTGAGTTAAACCATAACAGAATGGTTCATAATGATAAAAAGCACATGTGAACCCAAACCTTTTTTAAACTCTCAAAATTAAAGTTTTCACAGTTTCTCTTGTCACTGCTGCCCCACTGCCCCAGACTGGCTTCCTCTTGGCAAATAATCTGGAATTCTACTCTGTGGAAATTGAAGCATTTGAAATATATTCCTTCAGCCTTCTTTCTGTCCATCCCACAACTTCTCTGTAACTTTCCCTTTTTTCCTTCGTTTCATTCAGTCTCAGATAAAGGAAGGGCTTTGCTGCTTTCCAAGGTTAATCCTTTCTCATGATCTCTTCCATCATCATCCGTGTTCTCTTTCATATCTTTATCTCTCTCTGACTCTTCTTCCCCGTGACTTTATATATATATTTTCATATATATATATGAACGACTGCCCCATTTTAAAACCTGTCTCTACTCAGTCTTCTTAAAATATTCACTTCTCAATGCCAAGCTTACAAAAAGACTGGTCTATATATCAACTGCATTTTCTTTCCTCATTGTCTTCCAAATCATTGTAATTGAAATTCTCCTAAGGCATTCTCGTAAAACTTCTCCATTAGAGATTACCTCTCCATGAGCTCTAGCTAAATCATAAGGCTTTTCTTTGCCATGTTTTTTTTAACTTTTCTGCCAAATGGGTCACCATTAAATACCCCTCCTTTCTGAAACTTTCATTTTTCCTAGGCTAGCATTTTCCTATCTTTATTCTTATTCTAAGACATTCACTTGCTCTTTATCAGTTTTCCCCCTAAAGAAGAATGATGGTTTTAAAATGTGTCCAACAATACTTTGATATTGCTTCCTTCAGAGCTGGACCTTAATACCGTTTCCCTTGAGTTGGGCTGCATTTGTGATTCTCCTATAGTGAAAAGAATAAAATAGACTGGACTGTGTGTGACTTTCAAGACTAGGTTTTAAAAGGCACTGTGGCTTTCTCTTTGTTCTCCATCACCCACACTGGGGAAAGTTGGTTTCCATGCGATGAGCAGCCCTTTGAAAAGACTCAACAAGGTAGAGAATGGACCTACCAGCCAACAACCATGTGAGTCAGACATCTTGACAAAGGAGCATCTATCCCTAGTAAAGCCCATATAGATGATTGCCGCCCTGCCTAACATCTTGACTGCAACCATGAGGCCTTAACCCAGAACCACTGAGCTAAGTTCCTTCCAAATTCTGACCCCTAAAACCTGTGAGATAATGCATGTTGGTTATGTTAAGCTGCTGAGTTTTGGGTTAATTTGGTATTCAGTAATAGATAACTAATACAGTAGGTGATACCTAGGATTCTTTAGCCCATTTCTCTTTTTACTATATACACTCTTTGTTGGTGAACAACTTCTTTTTTAGGGATGCATATATCTTTTCAAATTAGTGCTTTCATTTTATTTTGTTATTTTAATCCCAGTATAGCTATAATACATTAGTTTCAATACAGTAATTTCATAATTCTGTGCTTGGTTTCAATATAATGATTTAGTAACTCTATACATTACGCTGTGCTCGTTGTCGTAAGTGTACTCTTAATCCCCTTATACCATATATAATTCTACATCTAAAATGCTAGCACCCCTTCACATATCAGAAATATTTATAGTTTCCTCCTGAATATGTATACCTAAATGGCTCCTTGTCTTTTAACACTTAGGAAATTTTTATATTTATGTCTTCCCCTTCATCAGCTTCCACTCTAGTCTTCTCTTTCATGGTTAAGGGAGGTATTATCATTCTTACTTTATGAATTAAAAATCCTAGACTCCTCTGTCTTCAACCTGAACCACACCAGGTACTTTCTATTGAGGGTAAGTTATATCAATTCTTCTTTACTAATATCTCCTCAATCTATTCTCTCCTTTGTTTTATCATTGCTTATTTTTATTTCATGGAACTAACTAACTCTTGTCCCGCACTAAAGCAATGGGTTCCCTGATTCCAGTCTCTTCCTGATGCCAATACTCTTCTTTCTTAAAGTTCTGATCAGATTGATGTCTGGAGAAAAAGTCAAATTTCTTAGGATAGCATTCAGTCAGATTCCATCTGCTCTTTTTGGTTTTAGCCCTGATCACTTTCCACTACACACTCATTCCATACTCTCGCCAAATCAGTGCATTTCTCAAAAATATGCTATTTTACTCTGGGTTTTCTCTTAAAAGCTAAAATGTCTACAGATATCTCTCTTCCTCAAGACTCCACTTGAATTAGGCTATTCCCAACTTAGCCTTCCTTGATCCTTCCCAGATAGAATCCAATACTCCTCGTTGATTACAAAGTTGTATCTATGTTCTCAAATAGCACTCTCTATGGTTATGACATGGATGACTTTTCCCTTAATTAAACCCTAAGCTCCTCTGGGGCGCCTGGGTGGCTCAATCAGTTGAACGTCTGACTTCGGCTCAGGTCATGATCTCATGGTCTGTGAGTTCAAGCCCCGTGTTGGGCTCTGTGCTGACAGCTCGAGCCTGGAGCCTGCTTCGGATTCTGTGTCTCCCTCTTGCTCTCTGCCCCTCCCCCACTCATGCTCTGTGTTTCTCTCTCTCAAAAATAAATATTAAAATGAATAAGTAAAATAAAATTTAAAAACCCTGAGCTCCTCGAAGGCTTGTCTGTACTACTCTCCTTATAACTGTATGCAAATGATAAACATCAATAAATGTGGATTGAAGTAAGTATATACAGTCTAATTTATGTGTTACTATAGTAAAAATTATTGGAATTTTTAAAGTCAGCTTATAGAAGCGGTTTTTAGTATTTACTTATTACTCTACCAAAATGCCAATTATGGAGAAATGAAGCTCTCTACTTTTTATAATACTTTGGTATGTTCAAATAATACTCAAGCAGTATGGAAATGAACAAATGTCATATCCTGATGGGTGACTGCTGATCTAAGTGGAATGTATTTCATCATTATGTACAGTTTGTACACATCACAAAAAAAATGGAAACACATTTCAGTGATGGAAAAGGCAAGTCACCTAACAACAACATTCTGGAAACATTGCTTTCTGTGATTAAGTCACTTAGGCCTCTTTTTTTTTTTTTTTAAAGCTTAAGAACATCTGTTACATCAACAAACATAACCAGTTCCATTAGCTTTTCAGGGGGACATTGTAACTTGGACTTCAGTTATAAATTTCATTTGCATGTTTAAAACAGACCTATGAGGTTCATCAAATGGAAACTCTCCTATGGAACTAAAACCATGCACAGGGTATGCGTGATTCGCCATTAAAAGATGATTTCATTCAATTGCCATAAACAGAAAATCAGCAAGAACAAAAGAAATGGAACTTACCTATTGTGCTAACTCTGGCTGAAGGACTAGCTAATGCTGCTGGGACAGAGGCTTTGAGGGGGCCTGCCCCACTGTTTATTCTCAGAGCTGGCATATGGGGAGAGGTGGGTGATGTGGGTGATTTGCCATCAGAGGTCTTGGGTTTAGCTGATAGGTTCAGTGGCTGTGCCACTTCATCCTGCAATGATCATTAGAACATGAGCTGTGATAAGGAAAGGCTGATCAAAAAATGCCTAGAAAAACACAGGTATACAGCCTGTCATTTCCCATCCAATTACTCTACCAATTAGTGATCTTAACATTCAACCTGAACATCACAGTGTTTGGTTAGCTGTCAACAATGTCACTTCCAACTACATATTATGAAAATCCTTTCATATAAAGTACAAATTTATACAAATTTATACTTTCTTGAGAAAGTACACAGGTACTCAACTATCCAGAAAGTATATAACTGATGTCACCTGTAAGAAATACTCTTAAAAAGCTATTCCTTGTACTATTCATTTTTATTGAGAGACCATGCATAATTCATGTACAATTATGATGTAGATAAGCTTTTCTCAACCTCCGAAGAACAGGGGTTGAGTCCCAAGCACCCTTATAGCTTGGTGCTTAGGCAGAGATCCTGGAACATCCATGATGGAGGAGTTAAATGGTATGTAGTCTGATCAGAACTACTCTCCAAATTGAATACAAAAAAGAAAGAAACTTTCTAACTTTCTTAGAAAATAATCTTTTCTCCTAGTTTTCACAGAAACAGTTTGGATTTGATCTAAAAGTGAAATTAAACATAATTAACATTATACCAATATGTACTATTTATTCATATGCAACACTGTTCTAACCACTTTATATTTTTAAATTAGATTTGTTGTCCAGATTTTCTTTGCAACGTATACCACAATCAATACATTGTGGTATGGGGACCTTTATGTGGTTAATTCAGCATATATGGTGATTTCCAGTTGTTCACTACTTGAATAGGTCAAGTTTACATAGTTTACATTCTATTTTATACCTTTCTATATTAGTCCTTGTGTAATTTCATACATAAAATTTATGTATACAATTATCATTAAAATTTCTACCACATCATTCACAAGAATCAGATGATATTACATCACTTTTCTGATCACAGACTGAAAAATTTATTCCTTTTTTGTGCTCTAAAATTAAAACATCATGTTATATGTTTATATTTTATTGATAACCATATCTACAATGTTACATTTTTCTTGTAGAATAAATTTAGCTTCTACTTAGCTACTGTTCTACCTTCATGAGTTAAGAAAATAAATATCTATTTTTCTTAGAATCAAATGGTGCCATTTTATGGCATGAAAATAAATATTACTGTGTACAAAATCATATGTATATATGTATACATATATACACCAAAAACCATTGAAACAAATCACTTTATAAAAATGGTAAAATGGTATATGATATCTATCTAAAGTTTGTATTTTTAAGTGGCTTATTGTTATTAAATTCCATGGTTAGCTGCACTTAGGAAACTCATGAAAAACTAGGAAAAATTACTCTAACATTTTTTTAAAAATTCTGTTTTCTCTTTCAGCAAAAACGAAGAGTTATCTGAAAATCTACTAGAATTCAAATGGCAATCTGTGATCACATTAGATGTGTAATAAGTTGACGACCATTATACTGAATTTATACGGATTCATAGAATCTTGGAAGGAAGTAAGGTAAACTAATTCCATGACTGGTTCACTATATGATTAAGAAAAATTTACTTTAGCATTTTTAAAACAGCAGGGGCAAAATTATGCCTAGATCTTTCAATCTGGTACATTCAGTTGAGCTGGTGAGCCATAATCCTTATATAGGACATTGTCAACCTTATATAGGTTGACAGAAACCCAGAAGTATTGCGTCCTTTTTCTCTATACCGACAGTATGGATGAATAGTTTGCAAATATGATACTTGGATCAGTACCATCAACACCACCTGGGACATTATTAGAAAAGCAAATTCTCTCTTCTGGAAACTTTGGAGGTGGGTTCTAGCAACGTGTATTTTAACAAGCATTCCCAGGGGCGCCTGGGTGCCTCAGTCAGTGAAGTGTCTGCCTTTGGCTCATGTCACAATCTCACAGTTCATGAGTTGAAGACCAATTTGGGTTCTCTGCTATCTGCGCAGCGCCCACTTTGGATCCTCTGTGCCCCTCTCTCTGCCCTTCCCCCACTCATGCTGATCTCTCTCTCTCTCAAAAATCAAAATCAAAATCAAAACTTAAAAAAAAAGCGAGCAATCCCAGATGATTGTGATGCACACTAACATGTGAAAACCACCACCATATACAATACAAAGGGAGGTAATTTTTGAAAAAAATTATTAAGCTTCAAAACCCTTTTAAAAGCTTCCTCAATGTAATGATGTAACATTAACAAAATATATAGTAATCCCAATCTTTAAAATTTTATCAAAGTATAACATATAGTACTACTAATAATAAATGAAAACATTCATATGCATAATAAACTAAATGCTACTGACATTCAGTAGACCAATCAAAATTAGAATCCAGATTCTCTTCTCATTAATTCAGCCTGAATATCCTGTCAGATAGGTGCTTTAGTGACTGTTACCCATGCAGCCGTAAATATTCTAAACACTTTTTCCTCTATCAAATGTACCTACTTACTACTTTCTGTGTGAAGCTACCAGCTTTTGTTATGACAGCCTGAAAACTTCCCTGGGCAGTATTTACAACTCTTGCAAAAGTTTTTGAGGGGATGCTTGGAGAAATTAAGGTGGTTGTTTCACTTGACAGTGCAGAAAAAAAAAAGAGGAAGGAATATATTCCCAGAGTTGCAACAGAAGAGATTTATGAGCAAGAGGAAATAGAGCATGAGTATGTGTGTAGGGGGAATGAGGGTCTTGACGAAGATGATGCAGATGTAGGTGCTGATGATAGGAAGCATATGAAATGTCATATGCTTAGCTGTAAGCACTAAGAACTATTATGTGCACATTCTGAAAAATGACTACCCAAAGCATTTATTAGAGCAAGAGACCCACTGGAACTCTTAATATTCTCCTCCATTCAGGGCAGCACAGATGTCTGAAAGCCAAAAAGTGCAAAGCCCCAAGGACATAATAGAGGTTGACAGTTCCCAAGTTGATAGAAATGTCATTCAAAATTGCCCTTTCATTCTCTTTCATTGTGTGACCAGGCTAATGGTATACTAATAAGAACCCACATGCTTGATTCTTATACTGGTAACTATGTAAATAATTTTGACCCATTATATGATATTATTTCACAATTTGGTTCTTCTAATAATTTACTACTGAGCTACTACACCAAATACCTGTTATTCATGACGAATACAAAAATTACAGTACTTTCCCATTTTCTATTAATTATTTTTCATTTGACAAGATGAAAATTTTAAAACCCTAACTATAAAATGAAAGTGGACCATTTATTTATGACCTGCATTCTCATAATTATGAATGTGCGCAATAAATGCCAAAGGTAAGGTTTTTTTTCTAAATAGTTTCCTACTTTGTTTTTTATTTGCAATATCTTATGTAGGAGAAATTTGCAAGCTTAGCACGATCAAACCCTACTCGTACAAATAAAGCATTCATTTTAAAATTGTAAAAAAATATTTTCTTATATAAAAGAATATAAGCAATTTTCAAGGTCAATAAAGCAGTGGAAAAATACCATTTGTATGAAGTACACCATAAAGCAATAAGGAGAGCAATTTCTTTTTAATTACTTGTCCAATCATTCAATGATGCTGCCAATTGAAATTTTTTAAACTAGCATATTTCCTAATTAGCTAATTTAAACCCAAAATGATAGTTAAGAAGAATCTTATGTATCTGTTGAGTAGTTACAAAGTTGATATGCTAACCAAATATAAATATAAGGTGAACATTTAAGCTGAGGTAAATGCGTAAACTAAGGTAAGCAAGTTTTAACTAACAGGCTATTACTTACATGTATAGAATTCACTATAAATATTTCAAATCATTTATTTAATCTTCAATACTATGAAGTAATTAATTAATAATCTCAGAGAGGAAACTAAAACTCACAGAGATCTAAAGAAACCCACGTTTTTGGACTCAACATACAATATTCTTTCTATTTATGTAACAAATTTAATCTTAAATTTAAAAAGACATTGATGGAATACAAATTCTGGTATTCAGACTTAACCATATAATTCTTCACATAGTGAACCACACAAACATCAATACACATGTAACAAAATGAAGTCATACACACATTTGCTATTTATGTACTAACTTCAACGTTAAGACAACATTTGACTTATTTTGGTGATTTTTTGTGCTTGTCTGATCTCCATAGTACACAACATCAAAACTGTCTTTTGGTAATTCTAAAGAGTTATCAAATTAGATTATTTTTTTGAGAAAATACCAAGGGCCCATGTACAGTATATCAGAAAATACAGTAATTCAATAATGTGTAATGGAATAACATTTCACACATATAAATACAAGCTTTTGGAACCTATTTATGAGTATAACTTCTCTTAATAAAGTGTTGTCTAATCTTAGTTGTCTGGGATAGAAAGCAAAACAATTATAATCTAAACAAGCATACTGTTCAGGCATGTTCTGCTTACTTATAGCTACTACAACTTGTCTAAAAGCAAACATTTCACTTAATATCAACTTATGGTCCCAGTAGTAGAAATATTGTGGAGGTTCTGATGAATTTGTATCTTGGCAGTGAAAATAAATACCCCACACAGATAAATAATAAATTTGGGTAAAGAAAATTATTTGACATAAATATCAACAGTCTCAGGTGCACTGGAGAAATAGAAGTTTTATCATGAATGCAGAATCATTCCACACACTTAACAAAAACAGTGAAATAACTATATAAAGTTAAAATATAATTTACTCAGATGATTTGCAAATAATATGTTTATTTTAGGAAAAACATGCTACTCTAACATAATTGTATAATACTCTTAATTTTTAATGTGCAAAGACCAAATTGCTCATAAAAATCAAAGGGCGGTATGTGTGATATTCCTTGGACACTCCTGGCTGCCCAAGGGAAAAGGAAAGAAAACAAATGGTTGACTGATAGAGACCATAGTCATGCAGGACAGGAGTCTCCTTCACTTTATGGATAACTTAGTAAACTGCAAGAAAAAGGCAATCTTATCCATAGCCTAATCTCCAGAAACCTATAGACTGTTTCTTGGAGCCCTAATATCACCCTCATCAAGATGTAAGGGAGTTTAAGTGCTTGTCACAGTGATGTGGGAAATAAAGGCAAATGAAAAACTAAATTCCCTTACTGCCTACAGCCCATTGACAAGTCCTTGACACAGGCAGAGTGATCTTCCTCTAGGAGCTCAGCTGCCTTGATGATGACACTTTGCTAGGGACAAAAGGGGATCTTGGCTTAACATTATCCTGACCCCCCCCCCCCCAACCGCCAGGATCCTGTGAGTCTTCTGAAACACATAAACATTCCTTTGCAAAGCTCCTTTATCTTTTTTTTTAATTTTAAGGCTTATTTATTTTTGAAAGAAAGGGAGACAGAGCATGAGGAAGGGAGGGGCAGAGAGAGAGGGAGACACGGAATCTGCAGCAGGCTCTGAGCTGTCAACACAGAGCCCTATGTGGGGCTCGAACTCATGAACCATGAGATCATGATCTGAGTTGAAGTGGGACACTTAACCAACCGAGTCACCCAGGCGCCCCGCAAACCAACTTTAACTCCCAAGTATATGTTGGCAATTATACTCCAAGCATATGGCCCCTGATATATATCTGAAGGGTCTCATGACTGAGGCATTACTAAACAGAAATAAATGGTGTTTTCCTAACAGCAGCTAGCCTTCAAGGTCCTGGAAACCTTGCTTTCAAAATTCCTTAGAGACTTACACTGTTCCTAACCCCTTCCCAACCTGAAGGTATATAATCAGTCACTCTTCACAACCCCAGTGCAGCCCTTTCTGCCCATGAGTCCTGTCCCCGTGCTTTAATAAAAGTCACCTTTTTGCACCACAAGAATTCTTTCTTGGCCATTGGCTCTGAACCCCACCATCACCCCAAAACCCTCATCACCTAAAGAAATCTACTCCTTTTTTCCTATTTGTATCCTTGTCCTTCACGACGTAGAATATACCCACATGAAGGAGGTCCTTGGACCATAAGGTGCACCACTAAGGATGAACAGATGATTATACCCTCCAGAATAAAAATTTCACCTTTATTTATACCTTTATCAAAATTTTTCATTGGCAATTTTTATAACAAAAATTTTTCTTTAAATATTTACCTAAAGTAATTATCAAAAAGCAAATATTTATTTGGTAGTTAACAAATTTATAGCATTCTAATGGCAATGGGAAGAACCTCTAAATTTATTTCAATCATCCATCCATCCATCCATTCATTCTTTATTGAATGAAATTTCAACTATTTATTACTTGCTGTTATATGTTGGGCATTAGAAAAATGCAAATCACTTGACATCTAGGCTGGTGGCTTTGAAGCTGTGTTTTTGTGTGGCAAGTAATAAAGAAGGAAAAAATGTATTCACTTTATATTTAAGTCTGCAGTGAAGATGTATGTGGATGTATGTATTGTATTTTATTTAAACTGAATTATTTAAGGACAGTTTGTCTATGTATTTAATATATTCTTTCATTTGTAAATATGATTTGATTCCTTAATAGCCATATAATGACTGAGTAAAAAAATACAGAATTTCAGGCTCCTTCCTCTGTGCTATTTGAAAACTGTGATTTTCCCCATATTTATCACAAATATTCATGTGAAGTAAGTAGCAATAATAACATATGGGAAAGAGTAAAGGCATTCATGAAACATGTTGCAAAATTAATCACCCGGTTGCTATTATCCTCTCTGATTAAATAATCGTATTAAGTTAAGTAGGGAAGTTACACTACAGGTTGAATCGCATAAAGGGCGCTCTGGGGTTTCATCTCTCTCGCCTAGCTCAGCTTTGCATCTATTGTCTAGTCCTAATGGTCACTGCAGGAGCCCTCCTTCACCTTTTCCACCCAAATAAGGCATCTCTTTGTGCAGTTCAGTAGAGGTTTACTAGAGAGAAAAACAAAACAAAACAGAACAGAACAGAAATACCATGAGGATCTCCGAAAAGACTGTAGTGTCCCTGACCTTTCCTTCACGAACATAGATCAGAAAAAAGGTTTGCATTGATGTGCAACAGTCAAGCAAAGTAACACAAGATAAAACTAACTGAACATCTTACATTATTTTCTTAGCCACTAAAGAATTAGGGATCCTACTCATGTGGCTACTCCAACTCCACACTTCACTAGTAGGTTCTCGGTACCTAAAAATCAAGTCTGTCATCTTAGAACACAGGGTCCTGAGGCCCCTTTCATAAACAGATGCTTGCTTTTGATCATACAAATTGCAAGATGCCTTGTTAACCAGGCAGATAGAGCTCCAGGAATTCTTTGATAGGTGTGTTTTTTCTATGTTAAAGCTACTCTTAGACTTGACTGTCCTTTAAATCCAAGTCTTAAGTGATTTAGCTGAGGGTAATGTATTCTAACTTTTCATTTAGCTTCCTCATTTTGCCATTTTACACTTTTGCCTAATATATACCTGCTTCTTTTAAACGTGGGTGCCTCTGGTGTAGTTGGGGGACATATGCTTCATTGTGGTAATTTTATATTGTTTTTACATTTAAATTCTTGGCCTTTAATTAACTTATGGGTATTCACATAGTTTTCATCATTTCATTTGTTGTTTATCATGCTCTCTGTTCCTTCTCCATTAACGTTTTGGTAGAAGATTTCCCTTGTTTTTTTTATTTCAATGACTTAATACCTCTAAACTGTACACCCACAAACACACACGTATATATATTTGAACACAAATAGAGCAAAGAATAAAGAGTGCGGCTTCTGGAATCTCAATACCATTTCCTATCCATTTTTTAATTTAAAAAGTGCTTTGAAATACCTAAGACAAATAATGCCATTGTTTCTACACACAAAGTTCTTCTGTGGTAGCCAGCCTCCAAGATCGCCCCCCAATAATTCCTGCCTCCTGGGATTTATGTCCCTGTGTATTCTCGTCCCTCCCCCCTCCACAATAAATAGGACTGACCTATATAACCAATAGAGTTTTGCAGAAATGACAGTTTGACTCCTGGTAGTAAGTCATAAAAGACATTGCAGCTTCTACCTTTCTCTTTCTTGGATCACTCGCTTTCAGGTATGGTTTCTCAGTCTCAGCACTATTGACATTTTGGCTTAACAATTTTGTTGTGAGTGACTGTCCTGTGTCCTGTAGGATGTTTAGCTGTATCCCTAGCCCCAGTAGATGCTTGTAGCACACTCCAGCCCAGGTTTCAGCAATGAAAGCTATCTCCAGACACTGCCAAATATTTCCTGGGGGAGAACGTCATGCCTGGAGAGGGAGGGGAGCCACCTGCCTTGTCATGAGGACACTCAAATAGCCATAGAGAGGTCCACTTGGCAAGGAACTCAGGCCTCTTGCCAACAGGATGTAACTTGTTAGGCACGTGCACCGAGCCACTTTGGAAGTGGATGTACCAATACCAGTTAAACTTTCGTGGGACTGCAACCCCAAGTGACAACTTGATTGCGACCACATGAGAGACTCTTAGCCAGATCCATCCAGGTAAGCTGCTCCCAAGATTCCAGACCTACAGCAATTGTCTGGAGAAAGTGTTTTATTGTTTAAAGTCACTAAATTTTGTAGTATTTTGTTAGGCAGTGATAGCTAATACATCCTCAATGAAGGAAGTATAACCGAAACATGTGATGTTCTTTCATTATTCCAAACCCTTTTTTTTACCATGATTTAATTTTGACTCCTGGAAAAATACTTGTTTCTCCTTCTTCAACCATAATATATGAATATATTTCATGAATCTCCCTCAGTTTTACTCATTTGCTTTGCACACCTACATGTAATTCTTTTTACTTTTTCTTTCTATCTCCCTTAGTATCTCCTCTCCCTTCTTTTTAACACTTCTAACTTGGCTTTTGAAACTTTAATTTTTTAATGGTATTTTCAACTTTTTTTAATGTTTATTTTTTGAGAGAGAGACAGAGCACAAGCTGGAGAGGGACAGAGAGAGAGAGAGGGAGACACAGAATCTGAAGCAGGCTCCAGACTCTGAGCTGTCAACACAGAGTCCAACATGGGGCTTGAGCTCACGAACCATGAGGTCATGACCTGCGCTGAGGTTGGATGCTTAACCAACTGAGCCACCCAGGTGCCCTGATACGTCAATTTTACATTATCTATCTAACTTCTACTTTTTTATTTTCAAAATGTGTTAAAATTATACTGTATAAATATGGTTTCTATACATTTACTTACAAGAATATTCTATGAGAAGACTTTTAGCTCAAAATACCAAACGAAAACTCACAGAAATTCTGCAGAGTAAATTTTTCAAATGCATTGTGTATTTGAAAAGAGGAAGAACAGAAGGAAGACAAGTGTCAACAATAATATTTGATGAGAACATTCATAACAGGAGCCAGTATAAAATGTACGGTGTTTCAGATTCAACTTTGTTTAACCTCTGGTCCCTAGACAACTTCAAATTCCCAATAATAATGGTTATTTTGTCCTCTGGTGCTCATTATATCTGGAAGATTGCTATTATCTTCTAAAATGATTAATAGTTCTTCTACCAAGAGGCTAAAAGAAAGCATAAAGCAGTTAAGACTTGATGTTAATAATCATACCAGTTCTTCTTATTAACCTCTAAATGCAAACCTCCAAAAGCTTTTATAAAATGCTTTACAGAAATTAAAGAGTTGGTCACTCCATGTGTAGAAAGAACATAATGTTTTCTTGGCACCACCTGATCAGTCCTTAAATTCATAATTAAAAAGCATTTGTCATTGTTACTTTCCTGTTAGTGTCACTTGAAGATATGTGAAAAAGCATTAATCAAGAACTACAAAATTATCAAATGATGGAATGGATACACACACACACACACACACACACACATAAGCATGAGCTCTTGGAGCAATACAGCTTTACAAAATAAACTCTAAGAAAATAGAAGCCATGTGTTTTGGGATGGCACCTCTACGTGAACGTACAAAATGAGCACACCAACCTCTCTGCCTGAATCTACAAAAGGAATTATCAAAAAGACAGCAGAACAGTATAAACAATACCAATACAAATGAGTATTAACTCTCTGTCCCACTGTCCCATTTGGAAGCCTATTGTTCACAGGGGAAAAACACTCGTGAAAATAAATAAATAAAACAAATAGAATTAAATACTTTGGAAGACTCTTAAAGGGCTAAAAAAACTTATTTTCAAGAATATCTATGGTTCTTGGGGTGTCTGGGTGGCTCAGTCGGTTAAGCGTCTGACTTTGGTTTCCCGGTTCACAAGTTTGAGCCCTGTGTCAGGTTCTGTGCTGACAGCTCAGAGCCTGGAGCGTGCTTCAGATTCTGTATCTCCCTCTCTCTCTGTCCCTCTCCTGCTCACACTCTCTCTGTCTCTGCTTTTCTCTCAAAGATAAAAACATTAAAAATTTTTTAAAAATTAAAAAAAATATATCTATGGTTCCTTTAGGGATTTAAGTTTTTACAGATCCTAGGAAGAGTTTGGTCTGGTTATAAGCAGATAAACCATCTTTAGATGGCCAACCTGGGAGAAAGGGAGAGACGAAATAGCAGGCATAATCATACATAAATCACTTAATACTAACTCTCATTTAATTAAATCTAAAATCTCATTTCCATTGCCCACCTATATGCATGTACAGTTTCTAATGGGCACAAGTCCCCAGTAGACTGATGGGCCCACTATTAGTATTTAGTGATTAATGGCAGTTGTGACAGTTAACCGGTATATTGTGTGCATCTGGGAGACTTGAGTAAGGGCAAAATTGTATAGGGCATAGAACCTTGGGGCAGGATGGATATATGTGTGTGTGTGTGTGTGTGTGTGTGTGTGCGTGCATGTGTGTGTGTAATGGATTTGAAGGCGAGTGAGACACAAAATGCGAAAGGGAAGACTAAGACAGCACCCTATTATTACTAACAAACCACTGTATTCTGTTTTATTGCATTAGTTGTTTTCTTGAATTGTTGATTGCAAAAAAATCAGAATTCAAATAGATTAAGAGGGTTTTACTCTTTAAAGGAATGTTTCTGATGATCTGAGTACTCATTCTTTACCACACAACTTTGAGGGCAGGCATTAGTATACTGTTTTTATCACCCACCTATGGCCTTGAATAGAAAAAATACTAAACTTTAACTACTAAATCTTAATTACACAGATAGTCAAGATTAATCAATGACAAACCCTTGATAAATTGTTTTCCATTATTGTTTTTTCATAAAGTGTTTTAAAACTTCTTTACGTCTACTATACAATGTAAATGTCACTGTGGCTAGGGAAGAATAGAAACCTAGGCACTACCATAATGTATTCCTCCAAATGAACTCTTCTCACTACTTGAATTTCATAGTTCTTCCTAGTCTTTAGAGTTTTGTTCCCTTTTTTTCTTGCCTTCCCCTAGAGTTGAAGGTTTGACATCTTTGGGACGCACTGCTTTCTAGTTAGAGATGTTAGCTAACACAGCCATTGTCAGGCACTCTTTAGTGTCAGGCTTCCTATTAATTTCTCTTGAAACTTTACTAGGTCACTACATCTAAACCACAATTCCTTCTACTCCATTCACTGCGGACAGGAAAGAGAGGCAGTCATTGAAGACAAAGGATAAAAAGTCCAAAGATAGGCAAAAATAAAATTTAAATGTAAAACTCACTTCTTTTGCTCCCTCTTGCTCTATTTATTATTTTTAAAAAGTTTTTTAAATGTTTTTTATTTATTTTTCAGACAGAGAGAGACAGAGCATGAGCAGGGGAGGGACAGAGAGAGAGGGAGACACAGAATCCAAAGCAGACTCCAGTCTCTGAGCTGTCAGCACAGAGCCCAACGTGGGGCTCGAACTCACAAGCCACGAGATCATGACCTGAACTGAAGTCAGACGCTTAACCGACTGAGCCACCCAGGCACCCCAACTCCCACTTGCTTTAAACCAGACTGATTCTCACCCTTCAGATTAAGGGCAGTACTGGCAATTTTCTTTAATATATAGAATTAGAAGAGTTGTCCCATTTGCTCTGGTCTTTTTTTTTTCCCCCTCTCTCATGTGGTAGGTTTATTTTTTAATTTGTTCCAGAGTATCATTTAAGCATTATTCCCAACAGTGCTAGTCATGGAGAGAAGGAATTTATATTCTAGTAGTCTAGAACTGGGATTTGGATTTTAAATCTTAGATGTTTAATTTAAATGCAATTTTCAGAAGTTTTTATAAGGTTATAATACCCTTATTCCATGGATCCTCACATCAGCTTTTCTAAAAATACAAAAAGGTATCAAGGGCATGAGCTCTTGGAATATTAGTCCTATAAAACTTACTATTTGGGATTAGGTGATTTTTACTAGAAATAAAGATTATTTTCCCTTCCCCTAAATAATAATCAAAAATAATGATTTTATAAATATGATCAACTTAAAGTGTTTTTCCTTTCTCCTTCTCTCATAATTAACTTACCAGAGAATGAATAAAGAAAAGGCATAGTATATGTCTAATTGAATACAGAAATTATGAAACTTTTACCTGGGAAAAAGAAATCTACTCCAAAAGAAATGCTGGTTTTGTCATGAAGAGAGCTAGTTTCTCAAGAAGTAATAAATGCTTACAGCCCTGTACACTATTTGTTACATTAATATTTGGAGGGAGTCAGTTAAATATTACAAAACATAAAATTACATCAAATAAGTTTAGTAAACTAAATATTAATATTTAAAAAATAATTTGAATATTTTTATATCTGTTCATCTTAATGCTGATTTTCTAATACTGTTCACTTACTCCCTGACATCTAAATAGCTTTACTAGTTACAAAGCACCCTCACACATTTTGCCTTATTTTATTTTTTTAAAGATGTAATTTATTTACTTTCAAAATTTATTTGAGAGAGAGAGAGCACGAGTGGGGGAGAGGGGCAGAGGGAGAGAGAGAGACAGGGAGAGAGAGAGAAAGACACACAGAGAGAGACAGAGACAGAGAATCTTAAGCAGGCTCAACACTCAGCACGAAGCTCAATGCGGGGCTCGATCCCAGGATTCTGGGATCATGACCTGAGCTGAAATCAAGAGTAGGACACTCAACGGGATGAGCCACCCAGGTGTCCCTGTCTTATTTTATTATCACAGCAAGAATGTGAGATATCAATCCCACTTCACAGATAAGGAAGCTGACATTAGAGATATTTAAAAATTTGCCTATGGTCCTAACTTTAGTAAGCTTGGGACTTGAATCCAAGTCTCTGCAATGTAAGCCTAGCAACGTTCCATCTAAATGTCAACAGGGAAAAGGATTGTTAAGCAATAATTTCTCAGAAATAATCAGACTAACAACTGAAATCTTGTAATTTCTTCTTCATTTCAAAGAAAATTGTTATATCCCATTATTATAGGGATCATGTAGAACTCAATTTGGGTAATATTAGTCTGAACCCTTGAAAACTGTTTATAATACCAAATCATGAAATATTTTACCAAAGAACCTAGCTACAAGTAAATTCTACATGTATTCATATATTTAAAGTATAAAATTAAAGAGAACATTTTTGAAGTAAATGCATAAGTATCCTCAACGCTATTATTTGAATAAACCTATTTTGTTTCAATATAAAACACACTGCCGTTTACCTACATCCAAATGCTGTCCAGTCATTTACAGAGAAACTAATATTGCAAGAAATGAAAGAGAGGGTAGAAAAGACCTTTAGGCCACCTACTGGCTTGACCAAAGGCTATGAATCCATTCCAGGTTTATTTCAAATGAGTTGTGTCAAAGGTTACCCACAGGCCATTTTATAGTGATTGATAGCTGATGTCTGAAAATCTCCTTTTATTTTAATGATAACCTCAATAGAGTCATTAAGGCATTCTTGTCTCCACAGCAGTGACCAGGAGGGAACTGATGTCTTTAAAGAATTTGAAGGGGTGATAACTACTTATATAGAATGTCAGTTAAGGCCAGTTTTTTATGTTGTGCTCAGGAGACAAAATATTTTTTTCCGATGTATTGAAGATGCTTAGCTTGATTATGTATTCTGCGTATTCATGTTAAAATATGAAATTCAAGGTATAGGGCAAAGAAAATTCAATAAAGACGAAAAGGCTTAGAATTGAGCATCAGGTAAGAGTCTGATTTTAATTATAATGATCTCAAATTTGTATTAAAGCTCTCACAGCATAATGATCCTTAAGTGTCTGTATTGAGTTAAGCATGTCATGAAGCATGAAGAATTGCAAGATTGATTTATCAGATATTCATTTAAGAAATAGGCAATTAAAATAATTAATGTGTAGTGAAACTCAGCTGTAATGCCGCATGTTTAATTTTTCCCAACCCATAACATTAAAAGAATAATACATTTCACAGTCTGGATGGCATAAAAGATTTTATATAGCAACTGTAATGATATCATTACATAAGAGTTTTGGTCATATCTTCTAGACTGAACTAAGGAGAAGGATTGAGTGCATTTATTTTATATTTGACCTTATTTTAAATGTTGCTTTGGGTCATTAGATTGCCAAATAAAATGAATCTGCATTCTTGATTCTTGTAATAAGGGATGAAATACATATATACACACATACATATGTTTATACATGTAGAATATAAACTAATACATGAGCATGTATAGACGGAATATTTCTTTGCCATATTTAAGCTAGATTGGCAAAAAGAGAAGCAAAGAATAATGAACTTACAAATATAAGAGAGAAAGACAAAATAATTTTCTTGCCTAAAATTTGATTTGAACTTTCCATTAAACAATATAACAAAACTAGCCAGTATTCGTATAAGCCTGTGCCTTTTATTTCAGGATCCACTTAATTCTTCAGCATCTGTAAGGGAGACCATTCACCTGAAGATGTATTCATACTAAACCAACTCATGCTGCTAACATAGAAACCAGAATTCCAATTAATTAATTTATAGCTGGCCAGAATACTGTTGAGTTTTTTAAGGTAACTTTTTCCAATTTTAAGATACTTGACAAAGCAAATTTGACAATGAGAATCAGGGCAGAAAGAAGTATATGGGGAGTGCTTCATCCAGACCATAGTAAAGGGGTGGTAAATTATGCCTGCTTCAACTGCAGACAATAGTAGTTATGCTTCTCATGCTGCATTGAGATTATCCTCCAGTGATGCAAGCCACTGACCTTTGATACTTCCACCTAAGGGGCCCCAAACTCAGTCACATGTCTGAACATAATATCTTGGTTTGCTTCCACAGATGTTTTGCTTATTTGTTTGTTTGATTATTCTTTAACAGAACTAGAGTAATAGTTACATGTCAAATATTATGCTCGGTGCTAAAAATAAGTAAGAAATAATCCCTATGCTGAAAGGCTCAGACTCATACAAGGGAAGACAATGGCAATCAAGTGTTGTAAGGGTGCTGGGGTACAACACAAGGAGTATGTATCTGTGCAGTGGAGTCATATATGATGGAACAGCCAATTCTACAGAGAGGTGATAACTAAGATAGATCTCATAAGTTGGTGCAAGGCAAAAGGAAAAAACGTAATGAAGAGGAAAAAAAGCACCCCAGAGAGCTAGAGTGGAGCAAACATAAGCAAAAAGAGGTAAAACAAGATGATATAGGAGAGAGTAACTCCATATGGAACACAAAACTTGGGATCAAGAGAAAGGCACAAGTAACCAATCAGGCTAGTGTGGTGGGTGGGGCTAGGTCACAGAATGACAAGAAGGTTAGCCTTCATCCTGTAGACACTTTTCTTTCATCCTTATTCTTCTTAACTCTACTCCCAATGTTCTAGACATGCATTACAGACCACCTTATTTCTTTCTTTATAATTCAGATGAAACCCAACAGTCTGTTTTTTCATTCCCACATGTGTTTGCACAGGCTGTTTTCACTTCCTTCAAAAACCTTCTAAATGGCACATCTTCTGGAAGTCCTTCCTCATTCCCCTGTTTCTCCCCAGGTTGTATTAGGAACTTTTTCCCTTGCCTCCATATTGTTCTTTGACCAGTGTTTAGCCCATAGTATTTTAATTGTCAGTTTGTCCATCTTCCCCATTACACTGTACAGGGTGTTAATTATTGTTCTTTTTTGGTTCTACCATAGTGTCCACCATATTATAGGTGCTCAAAAAGTTTACTGAGTAAAACTCAGAAAATGTTCTTTCTAAAAGTGATACCTGATGGTGACTCTAGAAACCTCATTTATGAATAACATGGCCATTATGTAGTTTTTTAAAAAGATTATATAAACCAGGGAAGAAACACCTAGCTTTGGTGGCAACTGTAAAGTCTATTTCTATTGCTTGGAAAATGGTTTTTGTTTGTTTTTTTTGGTTTTTTTTTCCCTCAAAGGAAGACATTCCTCTTTTTTCTAGTAGAAGATAACTCCTGTAAATGAAATCGTATTTTATTAACTGTGTTTTAAGTCGATCTTGTTTTTTTAAAAATAGGATTCAAGTACATTTTGAAAGAATATTTCAAAATGTTTCTATTTCTTTTTGTCTCATTAAATTCCAATATTTTATTTTATATGCTCAGAATTCTAGAAAATAATATGGTTACACTAAAGGCCCAAAAGTTCACCTGACAATAACTAAAAACATATTACTGACTTAAAAAAATCACTTACACAAACACATTGTCTTAGATCACGTGGCATTAATAATTTAACTGCAAAAATAAACATATAGTGAAATTACATCACAAATAGTGATAAGTACAGTTTAAATTCATATTATTAAGATTGAGTTGTAGAATATAAACATGTAATCTAGTAAACATTTATTGAATGCATATTATGGACCAGCCACTTAGAATTCAATGGATAAAGGAAGTGTATCTAATATGATCAATCTTATGAAACTGATCTTTCCTTCAATTATGTTGTTGCAAGTCCATAAACTGCAGTCTCAATATAATCAGAATTCTACCTCCTTGCAACTCTATGAAAGCTAATAGGAAAAAAACAAGTAAAACCAAACTAAAATTACCCAGTGGTTCTCTTAAAATTGGATCAGAATTATCATTTTTTTAGATAAATGACAGCACTATTTGCATGAAAATTGGCACTAAAAATTCCATCAGCTGACCTAAAATTCTTGTCTTGCCCTGTATTTATATAGGATTGACCTGAATATTGAGCTCCTGCCGACTTAAAATGAAACTTTGATCCTCAAAAGAGTTACACAGGGAAGTATAGAAAACACAAATCTGTACTTATTTAAGGACATTCCTATTGCTGTCATAATGCTTTTATACATACTTCACAACAGAATAGTTTTCTTATGTTATTTTGAGTGCTACTGGAAATACCACAAGAGAAAATTTTTGCAGTATTTCATCCTTTCTATTTTTGGTTTCAATTTCTTTTTCTCCTATTTATGAAATATCTACACTGCCAAAAGTCATCAGAATTGTACAACAAACCATAACAACTCAAATTATATAATGAACAGAAAAATAAGATTCCTTGGTTATTGAAAGGCCCAATTTAAATGAGTCTCATACAAAAATCTCAGTCCTGAAAATTAGTCTTGAAAAGAACTACAACAGAGTTTTAATTAAAAAATATTTTGTGGTTTTATAAAAATGTAGGGTTCTTAGTATTTTCTGGTATTGGCAAACAGTTTGGGAGAAAATGAATTTTTATGTATTTGAGTATACATTTTTCCCCTTCATATTATTCTGGTAATGTAAAACTTACAAAATGAAAATTCTGGTCTTTATTTTTTTCTAAATTTAGAGATCTCATCTTTCTCCTTTTGAAAAATGAAAGTCACAAAGGGATTTTTTTTTTCTTTAATTGTTGGGTTCTGAAAAAGTCACTCAATGGAATTAGCTACTCCATAGTTGGAAGTCAAGGGCTAAAAGCTGTGGAATATTGCAACTGTAAGTCATACAGCTTTGTGAGGAGGGGAGTGTAATTCTAAGAAGCATCCGATTATATTATCTACAAGGAGGTCCTAGACTGGGACAGGGCACATTTTTCCCAAGAAAACTTTAGGACACCTTTGGATTCAGGTTAAAGGAAGCTGCTAGCTGTTCATGATATTTAGACACTTGCATTTGTAGGTATGCTCCTTTCTAAGCAGCACTTTGTTAAACAAGTTCTTAACAATACTCAATACCTTGAGCCATTAAGAATGTGTTTTACAAATTTAATGTTCCTAAGATTATAATTTCATTGGGAAAAATTCTTATTCAATATAGAAAAAATTTCAAATATATTTTCAAGTAAAAGAAGAGTCATAAAATTATCTCCTAGATCCAAAAACAAATCAACAGAAAGAGGTGTTGTATATTTTGAATGCTATTCTGTGTCTCCTATGTCCTCAAACTTGGAAGATACGTAAGATAAGAATATGCGTGCTTACAAAATTTACCTGGTCATGTTAAGCAGCCCCTAAATAAAAATTCATAGCCAATGTGAATTACACCACTCACTGTGTATCTGTTGAAGGCTTTTTTTTCACATTTAATACTAATCAATTCATACAATTTCTGGTCTTTGTTTAAAAAGCCCTCATTAAAAATGATTGTTTTCTAGTTGGTTATTGCCAGTAAAGAGAAACTATATAAATGATGGTGGAGAATTTCATTATCTTGTAATTTTTTTGAGTACGCTTTGGATTAAAATAGTCTCTGTTTCTTGTTAGGCACAATTAAGGCCACTTCCATATCATATGTGCATAGGAAAATGGGAAAACAGGTGTAACTAAAAAAGAATTTCACTTTATAGAATATAATACAATATAGATCTTAGTAGAACTTAGTATATAAACTTACTATCACTAAAATAAATAGGATTTTAAGTGCATTATGGATGTACATGCCTAAAGAAATCATAAAATAATTATTGATAAAATTTTACTAATAAAATAATCACATTATTTATAGAAGGTTTACAGAAACTTTATAGAAGTTTCTTTTTTTTTTTTAAGTTGGTGGCACTGCATGTTTACCTGACAAGTGTTTTTTTTTAATTTTTATTTTTTAACGTTTATTTATTTTTGAGAGACAGAGAGAGACAGAGCACAAGTGGGGGGAAGGCCAAGAGAGAATGAGACACAGAATCCGAAGTAGGCTCCAGGCTCCAAGCTGTTAGCACAGAGCCCAACGCAGGGCTCGAACTCACAAAACGTGAGATCATGACCTGAGCTGAAGTCTGACGCTCAACTCACTGAACCACTCAGGCGCCCCTCTGACAAGTGTTTTTTAATAAAATTTTTAACTAGAGACATGGAAGGATGGAAGAGGGGAAGAGAGCAGGAGAGAGATGAAGGAAAGGAAACAGAAAAAGTGAGAGAGAAAGAGATTTTCAAAGAAAGTTATCCTCTCAAAAATATTCAATTCAGAAGAATACAGGTTCAATTTAATGATGAAAATGATGCTATTCATAATTTAAAAATACCCTTTTACAGTTGTTTTAAGATTTTAGCACAAAAAAGAGATTGTAGCACATTTTTACTGACTTTTTTAAACTAGCTAAAAGTCTGCTTGCTGGGAGACTTGGCAGATCTGTTGAAATCAGACTGGGTTATAAAGTTTTGGGTAAAAATCAAACATTTTTAAAAATATCAAAAGCAAAAAGATTAACTAGAAATTAGGGTCTGCTTTCCTTTGTGGTTTATTAACATGATCAAAAGATATTAAGTAAGAGTTCTAAAACTCTTATGATCGCTAATAAATAGTAATTATAATTTTTAAGGTGACTACATTTGAATCAATACTCATGTGTTAGTGTTAGTATGAAAATATCACTCCAAAAACTCAACCTTATAATTTGCTTTATATAGGTGGTGACAGGTACTATTAAGGGTATGTGTTTTCTTATATTACTAGTGAAACAACCCTGATAAAGTAAGTCAATCTGAAGAAAACTCAGGAAATACTTCAGGTTACATTCACACTCCTTGCACTTACTTGCTGCCCTTAATAGCTATACAAAATTGTCCTTTTCCATCCGTAAATCCCTTATCATATACATCACTGTATATACATGTGATGTATATATATCATGAGGGCAGAGATCTGTCTAAACTATGTGCCAGTATCCTCAGGTCCTAGGACTCTGACACATCATAGGCCATTAATAGACTCGTCAAATTAAAATGTCTTGTTCCTTCAATGGCAAGGTACAATATATCTCATTAAGGTTCAAATTCCACAGTATTTCTAGGGAAGCATTGTAGAGATGCTTAAACTGTTTTTCAATTGATCCAAAGGATAAAGGGAAAAAATTTCCTTCCCTCAAAAACATAGTACTCTAAGAAAGGAAGACAATGAGTAGGTAATTACAGTTCATGGTGAATGGAAAACATATTATTTCTTTAAATTGAATGAACTTAAAATATAGCTTAAATTCCTGAACAAGAAAAAGTCATACATGATCTGGTCTTTCTCATTACCAACCTCATTTCTTAGCATTCTCCCTTATGTTTTCCGCATTCTGGCTACTTCAGCCTATTTTCTAAACCTTGAATTTCCAGATTCACATATTAGGGTCTTTGCAATTGCTTGTTCCTCCTGTTTGGAATAACTTTCCCCTAGACCTTTGCAGGTACTTTCATTTGCATGAATTAGGTGTCAGACAGGGTTTCCTTTACACCTCTATCTCGAGAAGATTTCCTTGCTTATCCCTAGGAACTTGATCTTTTACCATGTTTTATTTTCTTCAGAGCACTTACCAAAATATGAAATTATCTATTTGTTTAATTGTTCATAGTTGGTCTTTTCCTCTTAGACTGTAAGATTTTAAGAGGACACACTTTTGTTTACAGCCATCGGAGCTGTAGTTCTACTGCCTGGCATTGAACTTGACACACAATAGGCATGAATTAATACTCGTTGAATTAGTGAATGATAGATGTAAGCATATATAAAACACCAAAAAGGAACAGTCCTTTGAAGAATGAGAAAAAGAGCAGAACTAAGAGATAGGAAATACTTCCATGCAATATTGTTTGGGCTTCTGATTAAACCAGACCTGTAGTCAGAATTTTTTTTTTCCATGTGATTGAATACATTTCCTTTTTGCTTGGTCCAGTTTCGGTTGGGCTTTCTATTACTTGCAACTGAAAGAGTACTAACAAATACAGTTGTCATTCAGTGGAACCACACGCTGAAATCCTGGAAATCTGATTACAATTCTATTTAAATAAGAATATTGTGACGTTAAGAGTTACTCTGAATAAAATAATGCTACCTCATGGAGTGGCGGCAAAGGGACCCCTTAAGTAGGTTATTATGCGTTGGACTGAAAACTTTCTGGGTTTCTTCCTTACTTAAGCTTCTACACTTCTATAAATAAAATGCCTGATACCTTTTGTGAAGTAAATGACACTTGAATACATTGGGCTTTGAACTTGTCTTCAGCTTAGAGTGGTACATCTCTTTAATTTTTTGACTCTTACATCTACATTTAATTACTGTGTTTTCTTATCCCTCTCCATTTTTATAATGTTTAAAAATATCATAGAATGCTTTGTTCTCTCTAGACAAAAATCTATTGAAAAAATATAACTAATGAATATTTATTTATACTATTTTCCATCAATCTAAAGAGGACATTGATATTTGTTGTCCTTTTAAAAACATACCTATACTTTGGTACATCTCTGCGAGAAAGACCATTAAAATTCTTCCTATTTATGAATAAGAAAGATGTATAAACAGAATATATTTGATTAAATAGAGAGGGAATCAAATCTGAGGTCTAGAGAGGTCCTGCATGGGTTCTCTTCTCAATTCTCTATCCAAATAGCTCCAGTACATGTATGGTCTAGAGGGTTGGAAAGAGGTTAATAATCAGCTCAAATGAAGCACTGATCATTCACTTAGTTCAGAAAATAAAGGATTTGAACTGAGTTGGAGTACATTTTAGGAAGTCAAAATTGTAAATGTTTTCTTAAAAAGGAAGAGAACCATAGAAGTGGGCTTTCACTTACTTAGCCTCTAACATAGTAATGATTTCCCCTTTTTAGCCATGATGTTCGTGGAGGTTGTTCTAGATCCTCCTCCTGTACAAAGACGTCCTTTCACATTGCTGTTTTTCCTCCCTACACTATTTAGGTTTTAACTGCCTGGTTTTGAAATTAAAATGCTTTAATCACAGCTTTTTGGATGGTGTGTCTTCTTTGGGTTGGATCTATTTTAGAGGGCAACTTCCATTTAGAAAATGTGATTCTGTGGATCTTCCTGTGTCTGCACATGTTCAACATCCTCTTGCTTTCCCCATGGTTTGCATTATTAAAAAGCTTTGACATGGCTCATCAGAGCTGGCTGCTGTGTTCCAGACAGGTTCCTGTCAAAACAAACTCAGTATACTGGGGAACAGAGGCCAGGCCAATTGAATTCAAAGAACATTACCTAAATCCCTCTGTATATTTTGCCTCTTTAAAAATGCCATGATTATGACTTGTCTGTCTCTTTGTTTTATAATTTGTACTGTTTTTTATGTTACAATTGTGACCAACCCCTCTTTTCCTGAATCATAAGACTATATCACCAAATGACCGACTTGGATATTTAATACCACTGTGCTCAGAAAAGGCTCTGTTTAAGTACCTAGCTGTTTGAGATTCCTGTCAACTGAATACAGATGAAAAGGAAAGGGGGAGGCTCATCACAGGGGTTCTGTTGATAACACTTCATTTAACATATTTCAGTTTAGCAACACGGACTGCAAAAAAGAAAACTACTTTATTTAAAATGACAGGGCGACTCTGTTATATTCACTGTACATATGTCCCACCCAGGAAGTGATGATAATGATAATGGGTACATTTACAGTTTAACTCTATGGGGTGATTCTTCTCAAATGAAGTCACCTCTCGAGTATGACACATCCATATCACATCTTAAAGGCTCACAAAATTGCTATTTCACAGATATTGAAATACCAGAGAGAGAGAGGTGTTCAACAGCTATTCAACAAAACACAAAGCAGGTGTACAGAGCAAGGTATTAGGGAAATTCTAGCATTTAATTGATATGCCAAACAGTGTTTAAAGCATAAGAATAGAAAATGGGCAATTTAAATGTGGTTATAATTAGCTGAGGCTAACACCCCCTTCTGTTCTGAAGTTTTGGGGAAAATGAGATATGTAAAAAGTATCACGTTCAACAGTTTCACAATGGATCTGTGATTTTATCTGTTCTTACATTTATAGATGAATGGCAGTTCCTCTCTTATTAATACTAGTGAAGCACTCTGGATTATTCAGAGATACCACATTCAGAGATGAATTCCAGCCCAGGGTAGTCAATAAAGATTATTTGTGATCTTGACCTGAAAAGGTCTAAGAATACATCAAATACTAGCATTCTAGGAACTTTTGCATATTGGAATTTACATCTCTAGCAACTACTACTGCACAAAAGTTTTTGTGGCCAGATAAAATGTAAAAAAATATGAAATGAAGTCAACAGTTATATTGACCAGTATTTTTCAAACCTTTCATCATGGAAGTACTCCTGTGAAGGTCTTGGTCCATTTAAAACTTACAAAATCTCTTTGATTTCATTTGCTTTCTCTTTAAAGAATGTGTTTCCCATAATATTAAAAATAATGTTTTTACAGTTAGTGTTAGTGGTGTTTCAACTTGATTGTGGTTACACTGTGTGCGGACTTTGGTATTCAGCCTTTTCCCCCAGATAGCATTACAGAACACGATCTCAAAGTTAGCAAAAAGCTTTATTTCCCACATCTCCTGTTCGAACTAATTTTCAATTAAGATGAATCATGATTATCCTCGGATTTCTCATGTTCCCAACATAATGCTAATCTTGTATGTGTACCATGGTTTGTGACTCACGGTATTTAGCTACAAAATTCTACCCTGTAGATGAGTGTGTACTGATGTAATGCTTATTTGATAGCATGGAACTATGTGATTGGTACCATTACAGCAAAAAAAATAGATGCCCTAATAAGAGTCATTGGCAATTCGGGCATCACTAACACAAACACCTGGCCACCAAATCAGAAAAGATCTTCATTACTGCACTTGAGAAAGAAGATCAGATAACAATACAGTTTCGCTTCTTGCTTCTGAATTTGAAGCACTATTTATAAGGATATTGCAGCTGAAAGAATCTGATTGTGTCTGATCAGCTGGCTAGGACTGTTTCTGTCTTGTTGGAAAATATTTCTTTCCCTTGTCATAACTCCCAGGTGCTACTGCTGAGCAAATGGGAACATCACTGCTAGAAGTATTTGAAAAGAACAAAAAAGAATTGATTCAGACAATTTACGTGCTCCTGTCATCGATAGAGACACAACTGTGACCAAGGAGTATGACTAGGGTCATAGCAAAGGTAAAAGAAAAGCACCCAGGAGTTCTGTCTTGTCACCAGCTTTTCAAACTAACTATTCTTGGTTGTTGCAGGCAATATACAAGTTTTCATCAAATGCCAAGAGACATTTCATAGTATTTGCAAGTTGCTCTTGTAATTTTCCCAAGAGGTGGCTACTTTTACAATGGCAAATCACTTAACATGTAAAATTCAGATAGCACATCTATGACATATGAGAATTTCTTGGTAGCATGGAATTGTAAGTCTATTTATTACCAACAATTGTGTGAGTGGTGTGTGAAATTGAGTAAAAATGTTCTTCCTCCTAATATAACTATTTTAAGGCTGACATTGAGTCTATTATTTTTAAGGGAAATCATTTTTTCTTACAAAACAAATGTTACCAAGAGATCAGTTACTACCACACAGGAAAGGCTATCTAGGTTTTTAAAAGACTGCAACAAGTAATTCAGAAAGTCATTTAGGTAAGGAAATATGTTGGTGTAAAAATGAAAGTCACTAATACATTAATGCATCCTGTGACAAAATGCTAAACTATACACAAATCAATTTAAACAGTTGTTAAGGAATTTAAACAGAGCAGCAATTCTGTCTATGAGATTTAAGGACCAATATGGCTAAACAATAACTTAACTAAATAATTTTCCTTAATATGAAAAGTGGAAGTATTTGTAAAATTTCCTTGAAATGGGATCTCTTGTACACAAAAGTTCATAATTTCATACTTTCATTCAGTTATTTACCAATATTTAGCAATAAGCTAGCTGTGAAGACACAGCAAGGACACAAGAATATCTCTGAAGAGCTAAATATATTTCTTTTTGTTGGTTAATGAAAAGAATGGTCCTGGAGTAGAATCCAGAGTGGTGGGGACAATTTTTAAAGAGAGAAGTGTACATGTACTAAAAAGGATTTTATGTAACACATGAGAAATTAAAAAAAAAAAAACTGCTGATGACCTTAATTTTCTAACCATTGGCAAAATAGTTTTCTTGGCTTTTGCCTAATAATATCAAGGCATTAAAAAAAAAAAGAAAGAAAAATTAACCAATGACAATATGTCAGGTATTAATGAAAACAGTTTATAAGCAGTAAGTTCAAGGACATATAACTCAACAAGCAACACTACCCATATTCTCCAATGCAGATTTTGAAGAGACCAGATTTCTTTTTGTGTTTTCATATTTACAGAATGCGATTCCTGTTTGCAGTTTTTTTAGAGGTTCATTGTGAACCCTCTAAAGGTTTCTTTATCATTTAATATTATAAATAATTATGTTCCTAGGCAGCAGCTCAAAGCTCAGTACAGCACTCGTACAACACCACAGGCAGGTCAGGTGACCTTTCTCCAATTCTCCTCTCTCTGGTGCTGAGGACAGACAAAGTGATATGTCTGTCATACGCCATTACCATTAGAACAGAATCTTGTTCTTTTATTACAACTGAACTCCGCCAGATTTCTCAGCAGGAATGCTAAGTGAAATCAATGTCTTGGATTTCCAGGCTGAGCTTGGAGGTCACAGCCACTCTATCATTTCTCAGCATTATCCTTTCTCGTGCGCACACACACTCCCCAAGCCTCCAACTGGCACACAGCAGATTGAAAACAGCATGCATCAGAGGACTCATGCTGTACAATTTTACAGTCTTTTGGAGCCCCCTCCTTTTGATTCCCCCCTTCCATTTTTTGCAAATTGCAAATAAGTTTTGTTTGTGTCCTTCTCTAGAGTTGTGAGTCAAAGGCAAAGGCACACCTAGGAAGAAGGGCAGGCAATAAAACCCAGAGAACATGGCTGATTTTTGACAGCTGCCAATAAGATCATTTTCCTTACATCATCACTTGGATGTGGCTGACAATTCCATTGTTCCAAACAATAAATATATCTTCAACATAAACCATCAATTTGGTTTATGTCAGATAGGTATACAGACACATAAAGCCCATTCATAAAATAATTCCATTGTATAGTAAAATAGACCAATAAAACACACAGAAAATGCCCAAAGGACACTAAGAACTGATTGTTTAAAAATATAAACAGAACAATAAATGATGGCTATTCTAATAAATAAAATAGCTTTGTGAAGTGAAAATGTTTATAATGCCATGTATAAATGTCAGTTTCATGCTGCAAGAAACTAAATTCATGTATTGAAATGGGTCCTCTTTATTTACTATTGGTTGTATCTTTTTGGCCATGTTCTTCATTAAAATGACAACAGTAATATTTATTGGTCGGACTATTTTTAATGCACTAAACTTTACTGCTGAGCTAAAACACAAGCACATTTAAGACATCTTTTCTGACAATAAGAGTGGTTGTAGACAGCGTGCTAGAGGACATATTTTTATTAAATCATGTTATTACCTAAAAAGAGGCACTTTATTGGTTGGTTAAACTTTTAATGTCTTTTACACAATTGCAAATGGGAAGAAACACAATATCTACTACTTTCTTAAACTTTACCTGATAAAAAATTCAAGCAGGCTAGTTTTTAAAAAGTTACACTGAGTTTTAAAGATAAGCCACAAAATATATTTTAAAATTATGTATAATCATAGGTATAGAAACACAATCCACTTTTTCACTTGTACTGAAAAATGGAGGTTTATGAAACTGTAGAAAGTGGCAGAGGATTATCACTGAGATGGATAATAAGTCTGCTTTGCAACTGGTATATAGGGTTGTATAGGATTCTATGAGTGTCTAGAACCATAGAACTCATAAAGTAGTGTTCTAGTCTTGGCAAAACAAACGTTCAATCACTTTTGCATTTGCCATGGTTACCTAAAAAAAGTATCACTGTGACAACTGCTCAGTAAACATTTGAATGGATGGATGAATGAATGAATGAACAGATGCATAAATGGATGAGGCTGATTGATATCAAAAGCCTCCTGATTATTTGAGTAAGTAAATTAGGGAGAAGATAATAATGACAAAAAGTTATTCTAGAGGTAATAAAGAGAGCCCACTAGTTATTTACAAGTGAACTATCTAGTCTAAAATCATAATATGAAATGTCATAATGTAAGCATCATTATGAAACATGGTATGAAATCACATTAATAAATCAAGGGGAAAAAACAGAGAATAATATCTCATGGAATTATTTGTGTGTGACGGTGACTATGCTGCTACAGCTATTTATTTTACTCAAAATTAGCCCATACATGCAATATATTAAAATTGCTGGTCCATGAAGACCTCAAAATATCACTGCTTTAAAATTAAATTTTAGTTAACGAATGTTATAATTATTATCAAATTTTAAAAAATATGCTCTTCTCTGATTATAAAGAAAAGCAGTCCAGATCTTGGGTGTACATTAGGCACAGAACATGCCAAGTTCATTACACGGCTGAAATAGTTCTTTTTTTTTTTTTTTTTTTTTAACATTTATTTATTTTTGAGACAGAGAGAGACAGAGCATGAACGGGGGAGGGGCAGAGAGAGAGGGAGACACAGAATCGGAAGCAGGCTCCAGGCTCTGAGCCATTAGCCCAGAGCCTGACACGGGGCTCGAACTCACGGACCGCGAGATCGTGACCTGAGCCGAAGTCGGATGCTCAACGGACTGAGCCACCCAGGTGCCCCTGAAATAGTTCTTAAAGGGTGCACTTGTACATTTCCCAATATCACAGCAGTGTGTACAATAATTTGAACTATATGTTTGCACATATTATGGGTGAATCATGGTCTAGGTTCCTTGTCCAGGTTAAGTTGTGCTTTCAAGTGTATTTACCTCTTAATAATACGGAAAAGGTCCTTAAGAGTTTGGGGAAGATGGAGGCTGGAGTAGACTTTCCCAACTGATCCCTTCTCCTTCTCAATTCACCTTCTGAATTAATACACTAACTGTGAAAGGTATCTGTCAGGGTACTAGAATAGGATTAAAAATAAATTCTTAGAGTTTCTTTCTCTTTCAATACTTTTTAATTTTTTTCTCTGTTTATTCTTTTGCTCTTTAGTTATTTCCAATATGGCATTTGGGAAATGGAGAACACAAACAATATTCTAGCTAATTCAGCAAAAGTTGTTATTGTGGGGGTAAATTAACTGGGTCAGTTTTCTACTTAACATTTTCTAATAGAAAATATTTGTTGTTACTTCCCTAAGTAATCTCAGGAAAAACATACTTATGGTCACTCTTCTGTCTTCCTTCACAGAAAGTATAATGTATTCACATATCCTCATCTAAGACCTTAAGATCTTACAAACACAAAACATTTCAGCTTCAAAGTTTTCTGCTTCTCTCTCCTAAGACAAAGAACAGCTTATTTGAATCCTCTTCCTGCCAATCCTTTTTCCATCTTCTCTCAAGAAATGTTTCCTTAGTTCCCAAAAGAAAACTATTTCTAAATAGTCCTACTTCTAACACTATTATTATCTTTATATCTTTCATGAAAATCTTATTGGATGGATGATATATCTAGAATTATATCCATACTGCACCACATTATAGCAGTTATTGATATTTAAATAAAACATTTTCTGTATGCCCTATCTGTACTCCTATTTTAAGGTCTATTTCGGTTGCCCTTTTTTGGGGGGGAAAACCCCTCCCGGGATATCTCACTGAAAGCAGGGTGTTTGTCCTAATAACTTCCAATGCATTTTATCTGTTACTCTTTATAAGGCTTTGATTCATTTATAAGGCTTCGTTTCATAGAGTATGGGTATTTATTTGATACGACTGTAAGCCACTGGAGTACAGCATATCTAATAAATCTGTGCATCACTCACATTTCCAACTCTGGCTACCAATGCATGTTTGTTGAATAAATGCATGGCTCAATGTATGTATGTTATTGATCCTTATTGATCCTACCAGACTCTTAGCTCCTTGAAGACCCAGTGGTTAACCCGACTGCTGGCACATAATATTCAATAAATGCCATTGAATGAAAAGTAAAGCTGTCAATTGCAAGACAGGTAGCTTCTGCAAAGGGGTACCTTGCTTTTGGGTGGTGGACTGTTTGTGCTCTTGTCTGTGTGAATGCTGGTAGGAGATACAGCAGCACCGAGGTTGCTTTGGGGAATGCCTGGGAGCTTTCCTCCTGGAGATACCTGCATTGCAGCTAGCTGGGCAGCATATAACTGCTACAGAAGAAACAGGGGAGAGAAAGAAAAAGAGAGAGAGAGAGAAAAAAAAAATGACTATCAGTGATAAAATAAATGCACCTCTCAGAAAGTACCTGTATTCAGATGTGGTAGTTTTCCTGTGAGGATTCTTGTTTACCGCCTGGAACATTTAAAGAAAGAAATTGTCATCTCAACGTTCATGACTTACTTCTCTGGGGAGAAATGACAGATACTACATAGAAAGGATTTCAGCTTTAGGATGTCCAGGGACTGCAAACAAATAACAGTCATTCATATTTACTTTTTCTCAATGGTAGGGAAGACAAGTATATCATAACATTTGGTCAAGACCTCTTTTTGCTCTATTTTAAAATGTACACAGTGTGTTATAAAAGAATGCAGCTTCATATACAAAGTAATTTTCTTACGATTCATATTGGTTCTGTTTTGTTTTGTTTTGTTTTACTTGTTGAAATGGGGACCTGTAACAATTCTTTTTCTAATCATTAGTTGTATAGAAATACAAAAACAGCCATTGAGAGGGAATGGAAGGAGAGTATTTCAAGAACACTATCTGGTCAGTCTACCTACATTGATAAAATTAACTGGATGCTTGCCAGAAATCCACTTTATGTCATGATATATAAACACAGACAAACCTGAAATTATCTTGAGGATTAGGGTTTTAAGGAATACTGTCTGAAACATGCCCTCTTCCACTAAGCCACTGCATAGTCATTCTGATTAAATAACCAGTAAAATATTCTTCAACAAATCAAATTAATAATAAGAAAATTTCACTTTGATAATCATTGCCATATGATATAGTATCTTAAAACAAGGAGACTGTTTTAGATTCAAATAGTCACATCAAATGTCTGGATTAATTCTCTTTTCACCTCCACTTAGTGTGTGAAAATTTTAAGATCTGGATAGAAAAGATGTGCATGTGTGTACAGTGTGTGTGTGTGTGTGTATGCAAGTTAGAACTTCTGTAATAAAAAGACTGGTACTAAAGAAAGAAGCTCTCAAGGGAAAGTATTGTGACATAGTTTATCTTGATTTTTCTCCACAAGAGAAAATTCAAGGGATAAAACTGCTCAGCATAAGCCAGAGACCTTGATAAGCTGGGGGGGGGGGGGGAGGGTCCTCTCTAGAAACAAAACTTTGAAACCTGAGGACAGGCATATATTTACACGAAAACACACATACATTGTTCACAGTTTCCAGATACTATGGTCTAAATGAAACAGAGCATTAAAACTATTGATAAAATTATGTTTTTATTATGCCAACTAATGCAAGATACATTCCAGATACAGAAACACCAGAGGAATAAATTTATACTATCAATAATGATTGTCCCTTCTTCCCAAGTGTGTGTGTGTGTGTGTGTGTGTGTGTGTGTGCGTGTTTGTGTACACGTGCATTGGAATAATTATATTATTCTTTATTTCAGTCAGTGAGAAAGAAAAGACTTAATTAGTAAGTCTTAGACTGCATAAAGAGTAAAAGGAAATGACGTCAAATACAATGACTGGGAGTTTATCATTTTTTTAAAATATCAGAATTTATCCACTTTCCACACTTGTGTTAAAAACCTTTGCATTATATCCTATAATTCAAAAAAGTAGTTTTTTCTCTCCTCACCCTAAACTCTTCATGAAGTTATTAAGAAAACAACCAATATCCCAAGATACCACTATGCAAATTTAAATTTTGTCCAGTAAAATACATGTATCAAATTACATATACTGAATTAAAAAATATTTAAAAAATTATCTGGATTGCTATATATTATAAATTTAATACTGGGTTATATATTATATCCTTGTCTTTAAAAATTATTCCAGTGGGTATTATGCTGAGAGGCTAACAATACATATTACTGGTTTGTACACACTAAATATAAGATTGTTTCATAACTACTAGAGATTGACATGGGACATTTTAACATCTGTCGATAAACAAATGTGAACAAAATAATTATTCAAGATTTTAATTTGATTATTAAAGAATTATTTCATAATTTGAAAAAATATTGACTATTTGAGTTATTTAGATAATTAAATAGATGAACCAGTCACTCATAAAAGGTGACTCAATGTTCAAATATTAATCTCTACAGACAAACAACTTGCAAAGAAGTATAAGAGCTACCATTGAAAATACAAGTATAAATATACTCTGAAACACTTTATTGAATGTAAAGGTTGGAGGTGACATACATTTGGAGTAAAGAATATCATAGACATTCTTTCATTATTCAAATAAATGTATTTATTTTATCTTTTTAAATATGAAATTAAGGTTTATCTTAATTAAAGTGTCCTAGGAAATGCTTCTGAGTGGAAAAAGTAAAAACCCTAAATTTTTAAAATAGGTGGACCCATTTAAATATTTTTATAATAACAGTATGGTATCATCTACCTTACTGGTACTTGCATATAATATAGAGATTTAAAGTAATTTATAATGAAAATAAAATGTCAGGAGCTACTAGTCAATCAGAGTATGGTTAACATTAGGTAGCTGTTCATTTCTTTCAATCTCCCATATCCCCTTCCTCATATTTGGCTTTCTCCTACTTAACCAAGGTTTGGAAGTAGGAATTATCTATTTCCAATACTTATTATTTTGTGTGAAATATACGTGCTTCTTACATCTTATAGAAGCATAAAAAGGCCTCAAGTCTTAGGGGATCTAAAAGACTTCAAGTCTGCACAGATAAAATAAACCAGGAATTTTAATACTTCTGGGTCCTAATTTGGACCTAATTCACAAGTTAAAAGGAAATTTCAGTAGTTTTAAAGAAGCTGACAGTGTTCCCCATAGTTGGCTACTATGTAAGGGTGGGCAACTGGCAAAAAAGAAAAAAACAATGCTGCTGTGACTTATTTTAATTCTATCTTTCAAAAAATTTAAGTTCACCTGTCCATGCATTAAAATGTATGTGCTGGCTAATTTTAAAACAAGGGAATTAAGACACAATTATTAATTTATTTCACTTCTTACATGTTCTTGAAGCAAAATCAAGAATAATACAGAACCACTGGTTGATCTTGTTGACAGGGAAGGGTTACAGAATCTAGTGGCAACCAGAAGGCCATCTGAAGTAGTAAGCATCCTGTGAACTATAGATCCCACTCCCTTATTGTAGATACCTCAATAATTGTGTATCTATATGTTTTTTTTTAAGTTTATTTATTTTGATAGAGAAAGAGAGCATGAACAAGGTAAGGGCAGAGAGGGAGAAGGAAGGGGGGGGGAGAGAGAGAGAGAAAGAGAGAGAGAGAGAGAGAGAGAGAGAGAGAGAGAGAGAGAGAGAATTCCAAGCAGGCTCCACACTGTCGGTGCAGAGCCTGAAGTAGGGCTTGAACTTACAAACTGTGAGATCATGACCTGAACTGAAACCAAGAGTCAGACGTTTAACCGACTGAGCCATTCAGGCACCGCTATCTATATATTAAGTATATAAATTTTTTAAACAAAAACTTGGCTAACATTTTTCTTTAAAAGACTGCAGATAAAACCAGAGTTATATACAAGATGTATTATGATAAATATACTTTTATGAAAAGCAGTTAAGTTGTTCTAAACATCAGAAAGAAATTGAGAGATCCTAAACACAAAAAGCTAAAGCTTAAAGAGAACACTCATTTCATGAAGTTAACCAGACTAACAGAATAACTGTTTTGCCTTGCAGAATAACTTTACTGTTATCTTGAAACTCTTGTTTTAAGCTCTAAAATTCTCCAACTACACAGATCATTAGGTTTTCCACTCTTTATATTACTTAAAATATTGTGTTCCTATTCCCTTTCCCTTCCTTCATCCCTATACCTAATTCAATGATTTTTTAAGAAAAAATTCATATAAAATAAAAATCATATAAAATAAAAAATCACATAATCAGTGGAATCTATCCATTGATTACTTAGTGTCTTTTGGGGGCTCATGTGTCCATAAGTGTATACACACACACACACACACACACACACACACAAGTAACTCGCTTTTATTTCAACTTGCTCCATAAACACACATTCTTTGTTTCTTTAGCTCTTTCAAGGACGCATGGTTTTCTACTTCTAGTGTACTTCTACTGGAACAGTTAAAAGTAGGATAAACCTCACTAATAGCAGTTATGAACTAGTGACCTTGGGCAAGTAAACCCAGCCACAGTTCCTTCATCTGCAAATTCAGGATAAATAAAACTGAGCTTATCGGGTTGATGTGAGAGATAAATCACATAGTGAGTATCAAATACTCAGAAAAACACATGGCAAAGAATCCTTAACCAGTAAGTAACAGTTCTAATTATTAAGCAATTAATTATACCAAGAAAGAAACTAACAAGGTAATATATATGTGCTGACTTCCTACTATATACTCTGGACTGTGCCAAGTACAGTGGAGGATACAAAGCATGCTTATGCATAGTTTCTTCCCTAAATCAAGATTGGTAAACATAAAACAATGAGCATGTAAGTGTACTATAACTGTATGCCACTTTTAAAGTTGTGAAGGCAAAGGAAATGAGTCAGTATGATCTCATGTGTTTTCATAGAAGAGATATAGCTAAGCTAGGAATAAAAAAGGAGGTGGCATTCTAGGAAGGGAGAACAGTTTAAAGGCACAGGAGCAGGAATGAGGTAGTTGAGCCAAGGGAATACAGAAGATGGTGTGGAACAGTGAATGGCAGAAAAGACAGTGACTAATTGAGTGCACACCCTGTGAAGAGTAAACCAGTGCTGGGTTTGTAGGCTAGTTCACCTTATAGAAGATCTTGAAATAAAGACAAAGTTTAAATTTAGTATGTAGGCAAGAGAAAGCCACTGGATTTTTGAAAGCAATATATGTGATGTTTTAAACTAGAATAAAGATAAGACAAGGTAGAAGTTATGCGGTTATTAAAATTTAGGAGCGATAATTTTTTTAAAGTTTATTTATTTTGAGAGAGAGAGAGATAGAGCGTGCATGCACATGAGCAAGCAGGGGAGGGGCAGAGACAAAGGGAGAGGGAGAATCAGAAGCAGGCTCCGTGCTGAGCCTGACACGGGGCCTGAACTTGCAAACCCTGAGATGATGACCGGAGCTGAAACCAAGAGTCAGATGCTTAACAGACCGAGCCACCTTGGTGCCCCAGTAATAATTTTAATGATAACTTGAGTTGAAGTAACAGTTGTGGAAGTGAAGATGAAAAAAAAAAAACCAAGTTCATAGCATAGTGGACACATAAATGACTACAAATTAACTGGGGAAAAGAAAAGAAAAATGAAAGAGAAGAACAGAATGTACAGTATAATTTATATAGTCTTTACTTCATAGATAGAATATGTAAGTATTCACCTATCACATATTCTCATTTGTATATATAATCATTATACTATCTTGTAAGACAGCTAAAACACATGCATTTTCTTCTTTAGTTTTTGAAAAAACAAAAAAGAACTAAGTCATACAGATTTCCCTATAATTCATATCCTGATATGGAAAATGCTAGAGCCATTCCATCATGGGCTTTCCCTAAGGTATAGCTCATTAAATATTTTTTTAAATATTAAGGGTATGATGTACTGTATCTATAACAACATGACCTTGAATTATATTTATCTTAGTTAAACTCAACCAGTATTATTTTTTCCTGTAATGTACTACATGTACCAAAGCACTACTAGGCAGTGGGCTGATAGTTCATTAGTAGGCATTCTTCCTGTTGAACTACAGTGTGGGGTCAAAACAAAAATCTGACAGGATGATGACAAACAGATATTTTAACCTGTGCGAATGAATTGTTGCTAATTTCAGGGAAAACAGTACAGTTGTGTTTGGACAACTTGGCCTTTAAACCACCAGTAGATACAATTGTATTTTCTTACAAAGGTAGCCATTTCTACACAGTTATCCTAAACTAGAGGTTGGTACTCAGTGAAAGGGGTGGAGAAACTCCACAAAACAGATTATTAAATTCTAAGGTAGACTATTTGATTGCTTCCTTGAGATCATAAAATTTTGCCACTTTTTCTTAATAGATTCTTTCCCCCAAATTGTTAAAATTACAACTTCACCTATTGTTGCTACTAACTACCATCTGGAGTATTTGGATTGAAAGTATTATGCACTGACAAAAATATCTATCACTGGTTGGTCCCTCAAACCATTTACTGACTAGTAAACTCCTTGAAGGCAAGGATTTTGTCTCTATTATTTAATGCTTTCTCAGGAAGTCCTAAACGCAAGGAAAATTAGAAATGAATAAAGGCATAAATGAACTGCATAAAAGAAGACGATTAATTTTCAACAAACATAAACCTCTGGTACATATTTAATATATATTTAATAATGGCAGTAACTTTTTGTGAAAGACCTTTTAAAAACCTGGAAGGAAAGACAATGTTTTTACTACTTGAGGAATTAGAGAAAAGATATAACAGTGATGTTGATAAAACTTCCCATTCATCCATTTATTTCATTTACTTACAGGGACAAAGAAACAGTGCATTTCAAAACCTTATCAGCATAGGAACAAAATATAGTATAACATACTTGCTGTAGTCATAATTATAAGAGTAAATGAATAAGTCAATGTGGAATTATGAACCAAAAAATTGATAAAGATTATAAGAAAAAAGTTAATACCTTAAAAAAAATAGAACCAAGCATTTAAGCATATAGATACTCTTAACTGTTTTGGAAAAGACAAATAGGAAATGCCTTCTTTCTGATAAAGGGATATACACTATTTACTCACTGAATCCTAAATATTTATTATTCAGAGAATAAACAGGTATTTAGCAGGGTCTATGGTTGTTACATAGAAAATGTTCTTTGGGATCCTTTCCTCTTGGTTAGTTCAAGAGATCCTTTGATCTTCGTTAGATTCTTTTCTCTTGGTTAATTTTCTTTCTATTTTTTTCTTCATTTTTTATTTGAGAGAGAAAAAGCATGCGTGCCAGCCAGGGAAAGGGGCAGAGGGAGACAGAGAGAATCTTAAGCAGGCTCCATGCTCAGCACAGAGCCCAACATGGGGCTCAATTCCATGTCCCCGGGATCATGACCTGAGCCAAAAGCAAGAGTCAGTCGCTGAACAGACTGAGCCATCCAGGCACCCCTCAAAGCTTAAATTTCATTTGAAATGGGATCTATTTTCATATCTCCCTTTTGTGTGCCCAATCTAAATAAAGGTACAGGAGACAGGGAGGACACCACATACTGGCAATTACTCAGGAGCCAGTAGCAAATGATGGTGAATGCTTTCATCCAATTACCTTACCTTCCTTTACTACAGGCATGGATTAGGACATGGGGACATTCTTTGGGAAAATAGTGCAAAATAAGTCACATTCACCATTCTCTCTCCACCTTTACCTTCCCTTTATCTGACTCCCTACATCTCTCCTCCCCATATCACAAACTTCATCATATTAGGTAGGAGAGCTGGGTACAAAAAGCATTTAATGAAAAAAAAATAAAATTATGACTGAAAATGTTGTCTTTTCTAAATGCTATGTAGTAAAACATACTGATTCTTTCAGTAAATTTGTAAACATTTACATTGCCATTATCTGAATGAGGAGTGTTAACAGACGGCACAACGATTTCATATAATTTTTGCTAAATTAATTGTTTAAAATTATTTCTATAAATAGAATCATTTTCTCCAAATGAAATATCATACAAACACCAAAAAATAAGAGAGAGAAAAAAGAGGTATACTATACAAATGAATTTAACATATTTTTAATATTTAATCAAATGAGACCAATAAGGTTGTTTTAATTTACCCTGAGAACATAAATAGGCATTGGGATGAAAGTTGAAGTCCTTTAATCAGCCTTGAGGGTCAAGAAAGCCCTCACTCAGAAATAAGTAGTAGTCACTTCTAAACTCTCACATACACAAACATGTATAAACCTAAGTTTTTAAAAAGAACATCACAGAACTAAAAACCCCCTGATTAATAGTCCCTTGAAGTTCAAATATATGTACAGAAATGGCAGAACATTTTGATCTTAAGTGCAGGGACTGAAATCTGGCAACAAAAATTAACATACATACAATGTGTTAACTACTTGGATTAGAGATTTTCAAATGTATGTGTTGTCATTTACTATGATTTAAAAAATAGGTAAATGTGTACTTCTAAAGTTTAAATCAAACTTAAAAGATGTGCGTTAGATCTGATGTGTAAGAAAAGCATTTGTTTGTTTTTTAAGGGAAGAAACAAGGAGTAACATTTGTGAGGAAAAAATTCAGAAAGCAATTTCAAGGCTCCATAAGTGTTATCTTTATAGCTTAATTTCAGCTTCTTAATGTAACTTAAATGTGGAGTTTAAAGAGAAACTAATGTACTGGAGAAAATCTTTCAAAACATATCAGCATGTTTCAATGTGAATAAATTTGCATTGCACATTATTTTTCATAATGTTTCTTCACAGAAAATTATCAAAGCAACTTGAGTTTAAACATGGGACTTCTTTCCCTAACATTGTCAGCTCTTCTTTCTGATGTTATCCAAGTATATTGCAAGAAAAATAGGATAGGTCTTAAATTTGCTGGATCCCAGGGCAAAAGTGCAAAGAGAAACTCACATGGCAAATTTATAAAAACTTACAATTTACAAATTAATCTAATGAAGTATTTAATAAAATGTTTCATTCTCCCATCCTGACAAACATACCTTCAAAATACCAGAATGCAAATGAAAACCACAAGGATGGCTGTTATAAAAATACTAGAAAATAACAAATGTTGGCAAGAATGTGTAAGAATCAGGACCTTGCTGGTTGCTGGTGGGAATGTAAAATGGCGTAGTCACTATGGAAAACAGTATGGTAGTTCCTCTAAAAACTATATAGGATTAGCATATGATCCAGCAAACCCACTTCTGGGTATATACCCAAAATAATTGAAATCAGAGAGTATAATAGATATTTGTACACCTGTGTTCAGAGCAGCAGTGGTCACAATAGACAAAAGGTTGAAGAAACCCAAGTGCCCACCAATGGAGGGAGGGATAAACAAAGTGCGTTATAAACATACAGTGGAATATTATTCAGCCTTAAAAACAAAGGGAATTCTGGGGCACCCGGGTGGCTCAGTCGGTTGAGCATCCTACTTGTACTCAGGTCATGATCTCATGGTTTGTGAGTTCAAGCCCTGCATCAGGCTCACTGCTCTCAGCGCATAGCCTGCTTCAGATCCTCTGTCTCCCTCTCTCTCTCTGTCCTCCTACCTACCTCTCATGTGCTCCATCTCTCTCTCAAAAATAAACATTAAAAAAAAAACACAAAGAAAATTCTGACACATACTATAACATGGATGGTCCATGAGGACATTATGTTGTGCTAAATGAAATAAGCCAGTCATAAAAGACCAAATATTTATGATTCCATTAATACAAGGTGAGGTGTCTAGAGTATTCAATTTCATAGAGACAGAAAGGATGGTGGTTGCTAGAGACTGGAGTGAGGCAGGGAAATGGACTTAATTGTTTAATGGGTACAGAATTTCATTTTGGGAAGATGAAAGTTCAGGAGATGGATGGTGGTGATGGGTGCACCACAAGTAAATGTGCTTAATGCCACAGACTGTACATTTTAAAGATGCGTAAACTGGTAAATTTTATGTTATGCATATTCTCTCCCCAACCTCCACACAAATGATATAGAGGGCAAGTTTTAATTTAGATTCTTGATCTCCTTAGTGCTCCATGTTTGGGCCCACAGCCTGCACTCCTTCTTTTCCTATCCCCAGCGCCATTCAAGAGAAGATGCTTGGCTTTGGTCCTAGATGGCCTAAATTTCTCATCTGTGACTGACTTGCAAATGGCTTCTAAAGTAGGGTCCAGAAGGTGACATGGCTACAAGCCCTGCTAGACATGAACCTTTAAGGAAGTCCAAGATAAAGGCAGAAAGATATTCTAGGCAGAGTAAACACAACATGCAAAGTTACAGTGTCAGCCTTTAAATCAACTGAAAAATATATCTATAAGCATTTAAGAATTTTCTGTATACCGCACAGGACACTTCTTAAAACAGAGGCTCTCCCCTTCCCTTTTTAAAATAAAAGAACATGTTCATTCTACTTCTCCTAGGCAGGATGTGAGGTTATTCGATTTTATAGTCACCACTACTGGAGCAGTGCTAGAAGAGACTAAACAAAAAGAGATCTGGTTTCTTTCACTCAGCGTAATGTTTTTGAGGTTCCTCCATGTTGCAGCATGTATTAGCAGTCTGCTCCATTGTATTGCTGAATGGTATTCCTTTGTATGGATAGATCATATTTGTGTGTGCATTTATCCAGCTGATGGACATTTGGGTTGTTTCCAATTTTAGGCTATTATGAATAATCCTGCTATTGAACATTCCTGTACAAAGTCTTTGTGTGTTTTCATTTCTCTTGACTACCCAATTCCTAGGATTGGACTTGCTGAGTCATAGGGTAAGTTCAAGTTACTTTTTTAAGAAACTGCCAAACTTTTCCAAAGTAGCTAAACAGTTTTACATTTCCACTAGCAGTGTTATGAAGGTCCCAGTTTCTCTGTATCATCAATACTTGGTATTGTCTATCTTTTTGATTATAACTATTCTAGTAGGAGAGAACTGGTATCCACTATACCAGCATTTCCTTAGTGACTAAGGATGTTGAGTACCTTGTCGTGTGCTTCTTAGCCATTTCTATGTCTTCTGTGGTAAAAATGTCTACCCAATCTTCTGCCCTTTTTTAAAAAAATGAGTTTTTTATTAGTTGTAAGAGTTCTTAATATTCAAATTTGATTGTAAAGAATAAAACCTACTGGAGAAACTGTGTGAGGGTCCAGTTTAATAGCAGTGTATAGCTATTAGAAAAAGGTTCATAATGGTAAGTAATATAATGACAATACAAGAGTAATACATTTAAACATACTTTCCTCTCATGTAAATTTTTATATACTTATACAATGATAATTTTTTTATTCTTTAATTTTCAAAAAAATCCTATGAGAGAAGTACAGTGATGATTGTGAAGGGCTATTCACTCTTTGTCCCCATCAAGGAACATTAGCATGGTAAAGCGAGCTCTGAAAGTTGGTGACTTTTAGAAACCACTAAGGCGACTTCTGGAAAAAAAATGAAGACTAGACACTTAGGGCTAGCTCTCAAGACTGAGAATCTTTTCTTGGTCAAGTCTGTGAGGATTAAATTCCTGGGGTAGAGAGTAAATGGTTAAAGTTCTCTCCTAACTTCCTTGGTGGTTAAACCCTAGAAGCTGGGTGGGGGGTAGGGGTATGAAACATTTCTCCTGTTGCTTCACCCTCACTACCACAGTCCAGGGAGGAAAGTGACTGGGGGGGGGGGTGCCCATGTGGACATGGCAAGGGTTTTCACTTCATCTCCAGCCTAGAGTTCCAACTGGGGAGTTTTTCCCAAGGGAGAGAAGGGAGTGACAATCTGGGTATACCAGGAACTAGGGTCACTTGGAAAAGCTAGTTGAAGTAAGTATACACAATGTGAGAGATCCATGATCTGCTGTATTTGGACACAATTCCTAAGGAAACTTGAGGGCAAGAAAGATGCATCAAACAGAAAGAGTAAGTAAACCTAGACTTACTATAGATTTGTCCAAATGGAGGATAACTAATAGCTAGTATATCAAGGGTGCAGAATTAAAAAAAAAATGAAGAAGTTGAAGGTATTGGAACATAAGAGCTTCAATATCAGGTTACACAAGGAAATGAGTTAGGTGGACAAAGCCTCTTAAGTCTGGATGGCCAGCTGACATCTAGAGGTGAGTTCAAGATGGCAGGGGGGCAAGACACAAGGGAAAAATAAATGTTATCCACTTCAGAGAAGGAATTTTCTGCCTTCAGAGAAGGCAGAAGGTGAACTGTGTGGAAAGCATGTCTGAGGAAACAAGGGGCTGGCTGGTAGGGGCTCCAAGGCAGAGACTCCTGCAATTATGACCCACACCTCCTTAAAAGTATCACTCCTGGATGATATGCCTTAGAAAAGCTGGCATACAAAAGTAAAATATTATGTCTGGCTAGAGTGCAGTTATACCATTAAAAAGCTATCGTGAATACATGTGCAGATGCTATAACGTTATATATGTAAAGCTGCTATCGCCAAATGTTAATAATACATAGACAATCTTTATTACTTTATATTAAATTCAGTCCCACTCAGTGTGATACTTGGACAGAATACGGAGCTATCAATGAGGAGTGGAGTGTTGATAGGGTGTGAAGATGGCATCTTGATAAAAATTAAAGAACACATTTGAACTTACTTAAATTGTAAGACCTTTTTCACAGGTATGATGCTCTCAAGCTGTTTCTGTCACACTGCAGATACTGAAGCGTATAAATAAGAGATGCTTCAAATGTACTGGATTTTAAAAAGCTTTCTTCATTTTGTTAGACACCAATAAATCTTGAACAGTTAGAAAAAACATTTTGACTTTTACAATTGAAGCCGTTCCTTAAAGATCCAGATATATTTGCAAGAGTCATGCAAGAAAACACCAATGGATAGTTTATCTATCTCTCTCACTCCCTCCTCGATTTTTCTACTCCACAAGCCATCTTCATGTACCGCACAGTAATCCATTACAATATGTTCTAACATCTGCCTCCCCATATGATGTATGACCTATTCGATTGACCCTTTTTATGCCGTTCCAGACTTTCTGCTCATGACTGTGGGAGGAGGAACACTTTGCATCTATTCCTGAGGTCACTAACGAGTAAATACATCTCCATTTGGCAAGGTAAAGGGGACACTGGCTGGAAAGGTCTGCAAATCTTTTATATATCAGTGACTATCCTCATAGCTTTAATTAGTTTAGTTTATAGGGGGAAAAGAGGCACTGCTGAAAATCCTTTGAAAGTAACAATAAGAGGAGAAATGTTTATTTACCAAGGGGAAAAACTCTGTTGTTATCACATATTTTTATTTACTATAAGAAAGCTGGGTATTATCAGAAAGACCTTTAAAGCAAATGCTTACCTTTGACTAAGTTCATAATTGTGAAATAATTGCTCATTTTATCCCAATACATTGGGGGTGGCATGTTATAATAATCAAAACATTAAAAATAGTGAGCATTTTTATTCAGTAAAAAAGAGAAATTGTGTGTTAAGTCATATTAAATCAGACTATATATTATTTTGTATATTGTAAAAAAACCTACTTCCAGATTGCATACTTGCTGGAAGCTTGAAAATACTTGGCACATATGGGGAGAGGCAGTGCAAGAGCCATGATTTTCTCAGTGACTACGAAGTGCCACTCACTTTGCTAGAAGTCTGCATGCTATTTCAGGGATCACCATAACACGTCTGTGTGTGCAGTGGGGGTGGTTCAAAAACTTGACAAAGATAAAACAACTAGTAGTTTCAGAAGTCTGGGTATCCCCTAAAGTTTTCCTTTCTACTACGTGTCATACAAATTTACCATATGGGGATAACAATGCTACTATTAAAAATGCTTTCCAGGTGTCTGGGTGGCTCAGTTGGTTAAGTGTCAAACTTCAGCTCAGGTCATGCATGATCTCACAGTTTTTGAGTTCAAGCCCTGCACTGGGTTCCGCACTGACAGTCATCTCTGTCTCCTTCTCTCTCTGCCCCTCCCCCATTTGCACTCTCTGTGTCTCTCTCAAAAATAAAAAAAGAAAATAAAAATATAAAATAAAAATCTTAAAAAAAATAAGGCTTTCCAAACTTAAACGTTATGTGATGAATTCTCTCTACTGCAGTGGGATTTCCCTAACTGCTTGCCAATGGAAACAGGGATTTTCCCTAACCTCTGAGCCAATGATAGTTTACAAGCCCAGGGGTTAAAAGGCTTCAAGAAAAAAAGACTTCTTGCATCACTAGTGACAGAACTCTACTCTCCCTGAAGAAAGCACAGCCATTTAAGATTTTTTTCGCTAGTTATTTTGTTCAATAGCTGGTACCAACAGACAGCACATATGATGGGTTAGAATTAAAAACACTTCTTCCTATGGATTTCTCCCGTATTTTTTCCTTCATTTTCTCTCATAAACTTTTATGACTAAGAGAAAATTAGATATTATATTAGTGTTGGTTATTTGACTACATAAATTTATCTAAATTTTGAGAGAAATCTGGACACAGAATGGTAATAGCAGCAAAAATAACCATAATAGCTAAAATGTATAGGACTCTTACTGGGTGCCAGGCCCATGCTGTCTCTCTCGGAAGCTTAGGAAATGATACTATTCTTATTTTGCAGAGGAGGCCACTGAGGCACAGAGAAAAGTAAAAGTCATTGTCCTAAGGCACATATGTCAGAGGTAAAGCTGAGGTTAGAATCCAAGTCTTTAAAGTCCATAACTCTTAACCAATGCCTTAGGAACATCTTTTCTGGTCATTTAAATACAGTAGTAGGGTTTGGGTCTTTTGGGCAAAGAGGTGGACAAGGCCAGGGAGGGCAATTCTAACAGTACTTCTGACAGAGCCTGGGCTCTTATGATAAGAACTATCTTACGGCAGCTGTAGTGCAGGAAAAGACATGAGAAGCACCCAAGAAGACATTTTTTCTAGCATTTTCATCCTCCTTCTTCTTGGCCACTGCCAGTTGGAAAAAAAAAAGGTTCAGTTTGGTTTGTTTCTCAATCATGGTGTTTTAAGGGCATGTAAGAGAGAGCGATGATACGCTCAGACAGATCGGGAAAGGCTCCTCTACAAATACGATTACTTAGGGGTCAGAAGAATGAGATGATGCAACTGTGTACATGGAGTAGGAAAAAGTACTAGCAAAACAAGCTACTGGTAGGGGAGATCATGACAAAAGCAGAGTACTGGAAGGGGGCCAGTGAGACTCTAGTGTGGTGGGAGAGATGCTCAAAAAGCTAGATGGGAAGCCGTAATAGTTTAAGAAGAGGAATGACATAATTAGATTTGCATTTCTACAAGACTAGTCTAGCTATAATATGAGAATTGATTGGAAGGGTTTGATACATCTACCCCCCCCATTTTAATGGAATAAGATTAACATAATCACTTTTTTACATGATTTAAAACTGATTCAAAATCAATTATAGAATAAGTCTGGCTATATACTTTTCAACATTCTTAGTCTCATCCTTATTTAAATATTTGCCACTTCCTGTATAATTTCTGTGGAGAATTTAATCATATTTAAAACTTTATATTTTTATTCAATTCATAGTCACTAACCTTGGTTCTTTTGGATAATTTAAAAAAGAATAAGAAAAATGCATTAAAAATGAGCCATTTGCACTACCTATACCACACATTACTCTTAAATCAATTACAATAATAGAAACACACTCTAATAGTACCTTGCCTTTACAATGTGTCTTGACTCTCATTAGTTCTTCTAATCATGGCAAGATTCCTTTTCAATCCCACACGACATACTTCTCATATATCATCAGAATAGTCCAGAGAAATAGTCAACAATTGTTAACTTCTGCTTTCCTGCCTTAAATTGATTGCTTCATTCAGTATTTATTTATTGGGCACCTATTATTTACCAACCACTGTTCTAGACACTTAGAACACATCAGTGAACAGAGATCTCTGCCTTAATGATAGGGTTTTAAATGTTTTCCTCCCCAAAGACTTGTTAGACTTTAATCTTTCCTTCTATCTATCTAGTACTTGTCTAATATGCCCCCATATGTGACACTATATGTGACTTGTGGTTATTATGATTGGGAATTTATATATCCATTACTCTTCATATTTGTAAATGAATACTGCTTTTGAAGAAGTGAGGTCATTCTTGAAAGTACATGATTGAGTGATACATGCTTACAACATGGGTACACCTTGAAATCAATAAACCAGACACAAAAGGATAAACATTACATGATTTCACTTATATAAATAGGTAAATCCACAGAGACAGAAAGTATAATAAAAGTTACCAGCGGGGGCACCCAGGTGGCTCAGTGGGTTGAGCATCTGACTTTGGCTCATGATTTCACGGTTCATGAGTTCGAGCCCCGCATCTGGCTTGCTGCTATCAGCTAAGATCCTGCTTTGGATCCTATGTCCCCCTCTCTGTACCTTCCCCATTTGTGCTCTCACTCTCAAAAATAAATAAAACATAAAAAAAAGTAGTTACCAGGGGCTGAGGGAAGGGAGAATGGAGAGTTATTATTTAATGGGTACAGAGTTTCCATTTGGGATGATTAAAAGTTCGGAAGGTAAATAGTGGTGATGGTTACATAACATTCTGAAGGGATTTAATGTTATTAAATTGTACCCTTAAAAATGGTTAAGATGATAAATTTTATTTTTATGCATATTTTACCACAAAAGTATAATAATTAAGAGGGCAATAGAAAGAAGAAAAAACCAAACACTGTTTTCCAGTACCACATTACGCTTTATTTCTTGAAAACATTTTTTCTAATGTGTTCCCATGTGTTGGTTCATTTTCTACATTAACTCAAGAGAACATATTTAAAGGAGGAAAGGAGTAATGGTATTCTAAAGTAAAAGGAGATTGGAAATATTAGATTCTTTAAAAAAATACTTACTAAAAATTACCTTTTTGGAAACAAATACAAACAAAAGAAAGAAGAGTATGTTCTAAATCAACCCAATCCAGTAATGCCCCTTTCTTTCAAGTTAATGATTGCTCTGAAAGAGAAGCTACAAGATCATGTCAACCCTTCATTGACTTTGCAAAAAGCACAGCATTTGCCAGTTCTCCTGTAAAAGGTAGTTCTTTCTTCACTTTCCCCTCCTATTCCAAAGCTAGCTTCTTTTTCATATTCAGATGACTGTTTATGAGCTCAATCCTGTTTCAACTGTCACTCTTTACATCAAGGAAAGATAGATGGGACACACCAACCCCAACCTAAATGACCTTTGGATGTGACAAGAGTTTTAGGTCAGCCTTGCTAAATGGAGGCCTTGGTGTATCGAGACATGCCTTGGGGTGAAATTTACAGTGAATTTATTATCTCCCAATGCCCTTTGGACTGCTTCCCACCATCAAACACTATGGCAGCACTTGGAACAGGAAGAAATACATTAACTGGAATCTGATCGTTTTAAAAGGTTACAGCTGCCCAAATATAATTTAATTTCATACTTGCCCTTTGAGGGTTTGGTGTATATTTTCATTTTATGACTGCAAATGATAAAGCTCTTAAGATTCCAGGCAATAAAAAGAGGGAAAAAAAAGTATTTTAAGGGTTAGAAGTCTATTCAGTTCATACTCAATGAGTGAAGTGACAAATTAGCTTTTTTAAAAAAAATCTAACATTTCTCTTTTTTATTTGGACCATCTCTTATTCCTCTTCTGATCCTACACTTCTATGTTTGGTTGAAATTAGTATATGAACACTGACCTCAGATCTCAGCCAGTTTGAAAATAAAAGGGTGATAAAAGAAAAAAAAATGAAGATAAAGTCAATCTGATTTAAAGTAAAAATACTTTAGTATAGGGGACACATTTTTCAGTAGTGTTCTCTCTCATATGATTGGGAAAATTTACCCATTAGGGTATATCAACATCAAATTGACTTACCATTGATCTTGTACTTCTATAGTATTTCACACTTCCACAAACTTTAACAAAAGGCTCACAAAATCTTCTATAAATGCCACACCACAGCCTCATTAGTTTAATTAGTAAATATTATTACTATTATTTCATTAACAGAAAGTAAAAGGTATGGTGTTATTAATTCAATGGAATTAATCAGAAAAAAATAGAAGCAAAAGTCAGATAGAATTACCTACAGTTTATTATTTTAGCCATCAAAACAAAACAAAAATTTGCCAGACATCACAGTTCTTTAAATATCAATCCAATAGAGTTGGAGGCAATACAGTATTTTGGATTTGCTACTAATAATGAGAAAAGCCACATAGTTAAACTTTTAATCTATATGAGCCAAATACAGCTTAAAGTTGTGTGTGTGTGTGCATGTGTGTGCACACAGGCACACACACGTATATGTGTGAACACATGTGTGTACACATATGCATTCATTCATCATTCTTCAATTTAATCAATAAATATTTCTTGAAAGATATTGAACTAATTCCTGTGAAGTTTATACTTAAAAAATTTACAGATTATTTTAAGAGCGTGTTCCTAGCATTAACAATGAAACAAAGAATCAGCATTTAAGTATTACGAAACTTAAACATAGCAGATAATTATAAGCACTAAGGTATCTTTATTAGCAAATTAATTTCCTGTTGGTATGTCACTAATTTAAATGCATTTTGCATAGTATTTAATCTGCATAACAATTCTAAGGGTCTATCCCTGTTTATAGATTATGAAAATGTAGCCTAGCAAAGTTAAGAAATCTGCCCCACATAGCAAATCCAGTCCTAAGACTCAGGTGCTCTGGATGATAAAGGGTAATAGGGCCTGTTCTTTTATTCATTCATTTATGTATCCCTCTCTCAATCAACAAATATTAAAGGCTCACCTAAGGTGGTAACAATGAAAAAACAAACATTCTCCAAGAATCAATTCCCAGAAGCTCTTGTAAAAAGGATATTCTCATTTCTCTAAAGATATAGGGATGGCCAATAAGCACATAAAAAGATGTTTAATTTTACTAATCATTGGGGAAATGCAAACCAAAGCCACAGTGAGGTATCACCTAACATCATTTGTGTGGCTATTATCAAAGTTAAACAAAATGAAACAGCAAAAACCATAGAAAATGACAAATGTTGGCAAGGATGTGGAGAAATTAGAACTCTTGTTCATTGGTGGTAGAAATGTAAAACGGTGTGGAAAACATGGCAGTTCCTCAAAAAATTAAACCTAAGGTTATTAGATGATGCAGTAATCCCACTTCTGGGTATATACCCCAAATACTTGAAAGCAGGGACTAAAACAGATCTTTGTACATCCATGTGCATAGAAACATTATTTACGATAGCAAAAGGTAAAAACAACCCAGATATCTGTCAATGGATGAATGGGTAAACAACAGGTAGCATATACAAACAACAGAATATTATTCAGCTTTAAAAAGGAAGGAAGGAAATTCTGACATGCTGCAACATGGGTGAACCTTGAAACATTATACTAAATGAATAAGCCAGACACAAAAGACCAAACATTGTATGATTCCACTTACATGAGGTACTTCAAATAGAGAATTCATAGAGACAGAAAGTAGAATGGTGGTTCCCAGAGACTGGCTGGGGGTCGGTGCTGGTGAAAACATCAGGAGTAATTGTTTAATGGGTATGAACTTTCCATTTGAGATGATGAAAAAGTAGTGGAGATGGGAAGTGGTGATGGCTCTACAACATCAAGAATGTACTTCATGTCACTGAACTCTGTGCTAAAAAATGGTTAAAATGGTAAAGTTTATGTTTATGTATATTTTACCATAACAAAAAGTAAATCTATGGAAGCTTAATAAAAATTAGCAAAGCTTGGATCACAATCAAAATTTTAAAAAATAAATTTAAATGCAGAAATTAAATACTTAAGTCCAACAAAATCAGCGGAGAAGGTACTGTAAAAAAAAAAAAAAGCCAAATAAGGGTGCCTGGGTGGCTCAGTTGGTTAAGCATCCAACTCTTGACTTTGGCTCAGGTCATGATCTCACGGTTCAAGAGTTTGAGCCCTGCAATGGACTCTGCCCTGACAGCGTGGAGACTGCTGCTCAGGATTCTCTCTCTCTCTGCCCTTCCCCTGTTTGCTCATGTTCTCTATTTCTCTCAAAATAAATAAATGAATGAATAAATAAATAAATAGATAGATAGATAGAGAGATAAATAAATAAATATCCAAATGAACAAAGCATGAACAAAGAAATGCTGGAATTAAGGAGAGTAGACAGAGCTGAAAGCCATATTAAAATAGTGGGCTTACAAGGATGCCTGCTGAACTAGAAGATAGCTTGCTCCTCTTAGCTTTGACTATCTTGTCACAGGTTTCAACTCCTTGGGCAGTCGATGACAGAACTTCTTTCCCAGGTGGCTAAAAACATGAGGGAATTTGAGGGGTGATGAAGCTGTCTTGTTTCCTGACATGGTGGTGATGGTAGTGGTGGTGGGGGTGATGGTGAAAACTCATAGAATTGTGCATCCAAAATAGTCAATTTTACTAGATGTTCATTTTAGAAATCAAAAAACAATCGAAGATACCATGTAAAAATGGAAAGAATCTTATTCAACAACTTTGACTTATAATTCTTAAACACTTGGGCCTTCCTTCCCAAGAAAGAGACAGGAAAAGTGACAATTTGCTAGCACTGTAGATTACAAAGATTTTTGAAAACATTATAAAATTCAGTCCTGATCTTTCTGTATCTCCAATATCTCCATATGGGTATAAAAATGAATTACAAATGGTTTGAGTGTGCAGGAGAGCAGCTAGCCAGGGGTTACCACCCACCATTTGAGATAATAGGAGTATAAAGTACTGAGAGTAGACTATTAAATAAACAAGGTGAAAAGCAGTTCTTTCCATTTCCGCTGATGCTAAGAAACCAATTGTGCTGTACTTTCTTAGTATAAAAATAATGAGCAGAGCTTTCACATCTACATGTTTCCTTTCCAAGAGAACTCACGCTTCTTTCCCAATCTATGAAGCATAGTTTGAAAACATACTAATTCTAATGGGAGAGTGGGTAAAAACAGGACTGTTTCAACTGTTGGTGTTCTGGTCTGAATGGAAGCCTCTATCATTGACATATTTGGTTTTATTAATAGAGAAGATGAATAGGCTAGGATCTTCTGAGATCATTTAGAACGTTATGAATTCTATTTAGAGCAAAAGAAAAAAGGTCCAGATATATTTTCCTCTGATAGTTTACATCCTTGCCATTTGAATATTCTTAATTCCAATTTCTGACTCCTCTACTCATATCTGGATTACTCCTGTAATTATTTAGTCAACAAGCAAATACATCCAAAAAAGATAATTTCCCCACTTTTTCACTGTTGTGGGAGAATAAAAAAGTGGTTACAGCCTCAGATCTTGATAAACAAGAGAAAGAAAAGACCTGAAGAAAAGAGAAGAGGGGAAGAAAGAGGTAAAGAAGGATTAACACAGGAGGGCAGCTAAGAACATAGGAAAAGTTAAGAGGGAAAAAAAAGGAGACACAAAAGTAAAAACAAAGAGAAAGATTTCTGACAAACAGGAACAGAAAGGCCAATTTTTAACTTTTAAAAAATATTTATTTATTTATTCTGAGAGAGAGAGAGAAAAAGAGAGATCATCCCAAGCAGGCTCCGCACTGTCAGTGCAGATCCTGATGTGGGGTTCAATCCCATGTACCAGAAGATCATGACCTGAGCTTAAATCAAGAGTAGGACGCTCACTTGACTGAACCACCCAGGCCCCCCAGAAAGGTTGATTTTTAGAATTATGTTCCTATTTTTTAAAAAAAATTTTTTTAACGTTTATTTATTTTTGAGACAGAGAGAGACAGAGCATGAATGGGGGAGGGTCAGAGAGAGAGGGAGACACAGAATCTGAAACAGGCTCCAGGCTCTGAGCGGTCAGCACAGAGCCCGATGCGGGGCTCAAACTCACAGACCGCGAGATCATGACCTGAGCCGAAGTCCGCCGCCCAACCGACTGGGCCACCCAGGCGCCCCGATGTTCCTATTTTAAAACCTTTAGCAGCCCTAAGGACAAAAAAAGTTGGTAGTGTCCAAACACCGTGACTGTAATTAAAAAAATGACAGTATTCTGATTACTGCCATGAAGTTATTTTATGTGAAATTGTTATTTATTTATATCTAGATAGCTCTTCCTTTCTTGTGTTTAAGTATGCTGTTAGGTTGTCTATTGGGCAATCTAGTCCTGGTCTGACCTGCTCATCTATCTTCTCATTCCATGGAGCTACCTAATAGGAATAAATAAAACTTTCTTGCCTAATCGGATCTTCAGAGCTAGCTTGATTATTTTCAAGTGTCTAAAGCATTTCTTTTGAACTTCTCAGATCAATAATTGCCTCATTACCCTTGTCTCATGTTTTCCTTGACAGCATATGAATAAACGTGTCCATAAATCAGAGAAGTCCACTTGTAAGGTGCAAAGGCTCCTTCTGGGGATTTCTGGGGCTACTGGTTACTTTCACTAGTACTTTTTTTTGCTTCATTTTTTTCCTTCCTCCATTATATATAGGTAGGACAGCTAGAGGTAGGACAGTAATATGCATTTTACAAATAAGAAAACTTGAGTCATAACAGATTAAATGATTCAAGACCAGACTCCTACATCACTTCAAAGGCAGGCGAGACTAGAACCCTTAATTTGTTGAACAATTTGGGTTGTTAGGGGGATAATGATGGTTAGATAAGCTACTTTGGCTGCCTTTACTATGCCCTAACTATTCTTATGCCCTAACTCTCCATGTTGTAAAACTCTCTTCACTGTAACAAAAACTACAACTTTCCAGTAGCACATCCTTTCAAAAGGAAAAGCTCGTTCCTTTCCCAAATGATTGCCAATGCCATAAAAGCTCTAGTAATTCATGTGGAATGAAAACATTAGAGAGATAGATTCTATTTATGTTTAGGAAGAACTGAAACATAGGTTTCTTGTAGTCTTACATGTACAAGAAAGATTATTTTAAAAATGTATTTTATTTTCGTAAAGACATTCTGCTTGCATCAAGTACTTGAATAAGATGGATTTCTACAATAACCATAGTCCTTTGTACTGTAAGACATAATTGCTATATCCTAGACAATTACTTTCTGACTTAAATTACAAAATAATTTGTTAAGCTCTTTTCTGACAAGGGTAAGTACTTGAACCTAGGAGATAATAATGAGGATGATAGCAGCTAATGATGGCTGACAGCTTATGCTATACTAAACATTTTGTATTCAGTATCTCATTTAAACCTTACACTAGCTTTGCCATGCAGGAACAATATTAGCAAATTTCACATGTGAAGAAACTAAGACTAAGGTATTGAGTACCTTGACCACAGACACACAAACAAGGTCTCTCATAAAACAAAAGCCCATAATTCATTATATAGTATATAACATTTGCATATTATTTATTTGTTAGATTTATTTAAATAGTTAAAAATATTTAAATCAAGTTTGGGGAATACGTTTAACAAAAAGGAGGAAAAACAGCTAAAGCCATTCAAGCCATCTAACTAGTTACTATGCCGCATACTACTAAATAGTTACAAAGCAAAGATTGAATCTATGACAGGATACTTTATGGTTTCATAATGTATTTGATGCTAGCCTGTGTCTAAGGTGACACTAAAACATCTAAGTTTAAAATTGCTCCGGAAATAAACCAGATAAAAGATGAATCAAATGAAGAAGGAATAAAAATGAAGACACATAGGGCCTAGCTTTTTTTTTTTTTTATTGTTTGGTTAAGTGTCTTGGCATAACTTCTATGTTAATCAAATGTTTTAGGTGCATGGTTTATAATAACTTAAGATTCCTTTACAACTAAAGAGCTAATTTAGAGGGAAACTAGTCATATGAAAAATATTTTGAGCACGTACTTGAAGTGGCTGGAGTTGTAGGGCACAGTATAAATTTCCAATGGAAACTTATCTTAAAGCAACTACCATAGATGGACAACATTTGCTATATAGTTCTGCCTCATTCCTAAAAGGAAGTGATTGCAATTTTCACTATCACTATTACTTTTTTCCATTCTATGTTGAAGAAGTTTTAATAATGAGAAAAGGAAGAGACTGCTGTTGTAATTTTCATGTTGGAGGCATTAATTATGCTGGCCCAATGCTCATTGTAGCAAATCATCCAGGAGCATACTTTGAATCTATTCCTCCATTTCTTCCTGTCTACCTCCTTTATCCAAACAGTAGCTAGGTAAGAAAAGGAGTATGACATTAAAGTAAAGGTCAGGATTAAGAAATATGAAATTATTAAGGGTTCATTTCCCACCCTCCCCCCCTTTCTTTGCATGCCCTCAGTTTGGCAGAACAATATTGAGAAACTTCCACAGGAAACAGCAAATTTGAAATATATGGGACTGGCTTCAGTTTTTCATCTGAAGGAAGCAAATAGGGCTCTATTTTCAAGTCTCCTGAAGACATCTGCCAACCACACACACATACAGCTCAATATTGTAATGTGATTTTTCTCCTTGGTCTCTCTCTCAGAACAGTTCTTTCATGACTACAAAATCTTATCTGCATGATTATATAATCATCTTTGAATACTATCTTTCTTCTGAGAAGCAAATAAAATATCAACAAGACTTGTGATATAAACAATCCCACTTTGAACCTTCTATGAACAAATAGATATGAAACAGCATGCTTCTCTGTTGTTTTGTTTTCTAAATTCCTTGATCTTTCAATAGCTTTTCACAAAAGAATTAATTCACAGAGCACAATCACTGAACTCAGCAAAATGAAGGCAATTCAGAAGGTTGTCATTGTTACTAGTATGCAAATCCTACCCATTGTTTTATTCATCCTTAATTTCATAGTCTAAAAGCAAAAACAGCCATTTTTCTCCCCCTTTTATAAAAAAAAAAAAACTACTTAAAAATAATATATACGAATATATGAGTTTATTTTTAAGGATACCATGGTAAAATGGGAACAAGCTAGATTTAGCTTTCAGTTGCTAGGATCCCAGGTGGTACACTTCTGCTAATAATTGGATTTAGCCAGGTCACCACTTAGAGTCCAAATGGCATCATCAATAAAATTATGGACGTGGACTAAAAGAATGGTTTTAAAATTTTGTTTTAGCATCAGATTCTTTCATTCAAACAATCTTAGCCTGTATAACTAGATCTATAAAACATACAAAAGTGAATGTTATCGTTTGGGGTTCTTGGAGCCGCCTGGATTCCTGTGAATAGTTTCAAATAATGGTTTTCAATGAATGGTCTCTGAGGTCCTTTCCATTTTGAATATACTTGATAGGAAAGGAGGTTTTATGACTTTCTTCAAGTTTTACTCCACTTTCACACTGCATTCATTCTTTTAAATTTCAGGCTTCTCGATAATCCATTAAGGATTCTTAATTGACTCATCTTTGCATTCCTTAACATGCTTAGCTGAAGAGCTTACAAAGAATAAATATTTTCTGAGTAAATAAAATTTTTAGTATACTATGGGGTTTATAAAAATAATTTGCTTCCACATTCAAGTTTGAAACCAAAGGAATTTTTTCTTTAAAGAAAGTCATACAAAGTTTATAAATTTTCTCAGATTTATAAGAGAAATAGTTTAGTATCTATATATAGACAACAGAGGAGTAGAATAAGAGTAAATATTCTATCAATATACCTCAAAAAAGAGATATGACTTTTGAGGGGTGATACCAGAAAATCTTTTTTATATTATTTATCTAAAAATGCATATTACATTAAAGGCATCTATGTAAATAACTTATTTTAAATAGTATAAGGTATTTATCTATAATAGCGTGGGCAGCTCATTGAGACAGTCCATTTGCATTACACCCATGGAAAAACAGGACTCAACAGGAGGCATTCTTTTTCTTTTTCTTTTTCTTTTTTAACTTTTTTAATGTTTATTTTTTAGAGAAAAAGAGAGAGAGAGAGCATGAGTTAGGAAGGGGCAGAGAGAGAGGGAGACACAGAATCTGAAGCAAGCTCCAGGTTCTGAGCTGTCAGCACAGAACCTGACGCGGGGCTTGAACTCAAGAACCACAAGATCATGACCTGAGCCGAAGTCAGACGCTTAACCGACTGAGCCACCCAGATGCCGCAGGCATTATTCTTATTTTATAGATATAAATATTGAGACAAAGAGTGAGTAATAGCAAAATACAGAACATTATGCTCCAAGTAACTTCTTATATTTTGGTGGGATAAGTAAACTCATTGCTTCCCATAGATTCTTGTGATGGGTCTTAAAATTGTACCACACAGGGGAATATAAGTATTTCCTCATAAATAGGATGATATGCCTCAATTTTACTAACTTGCTTTACCTGCTGACCTGCAAAGTAAATGCACATAAGATAAGTCTGCCAAATCCTAATTTGTGAGATTTCCTTTTAGCGATAGTTTTAGGGGTGCCTAGGTGGCTCAGTGGGTTAAACATCAGACTCTTGATTTAGGCTCAGCTCATGACCCCAGAGTCACAGGATTGAGCCCTGACAGTGTGGAGCCTGCTTGGGATTCTCTCTCCCCTTCTCTCTGTGTCCACCTCCCCTCAAAATAAATACACATTAAAAAAAAAAAAAGAAATAGTTTTAATTTCAGTGAATAACAGTTATTAAACAACTAATAATACCAAGCATTTACTATTACCTAGCACATAATATTTGATAAACTGTAATTAACACTTTTGTTGCTTTGCACACTTTATATATATTACCTCATTTAATCCTCACAAAAAGATATCATTTATGCCCACATTATACAGACAAAAAATTAAGGCATGGAGAAGTTAGGTAACTTGTCCAAAGTCACAGAGCTGGTGAATAACAGAATAATAGTTCTTTAAGGCATGGATGGCTGCAGGTACCACACTTTCAACTATTATGTCACAATGCCTCTCATTAGGCAACAGTGCCTTTTAAAATATTAATCCAAAGACAATGTCTTAATATAATAAAATTTTTTCCTTTAGTCTTTATGTTTCCTAATTATCCCCTGCTAAGAGACTAAATTTTTCTGCATATATTAACTACAAAGACTTCTGTCCTATGTTTACCAGTTGTAGGTAATGCAATTTACATGTTCCAGTTGCACCATTTGAGACTTCACCATGGCAAAGAATGGATATTATTCAACAGTTTTCTGGTACCAACAAACCTCAGCATTTGCTCCTCTTAAGAGGCATCTGTCTTCATCAGGGTTCTTTAGGTTCAAGATTCTTATTGGTCCTATCAAGGCAATTATGTGAAATACTACTCCTAACGTTGAATTTGTCTTCATAAAAGTTTCCTTGAATAATTAAAGAATACTCATAATATAAGGTCAATTGACAATTAGGTTGAAGAATAAATTTCTTATATAAATACAATCTGTGTCTGAAGAATGTTAGTTGCTCTTTCTTACATAGATATAGCCACGACTAGAAAATTGAGTAGTTTCTGTTTTTTCAATAAAATGAAAAAGCTGTACACTTTTTGAAATTTTAATACATTGATATTGTATTAAATTATCTACCCCTAGGAATGGATAATTTACTGTTGGCCTTGAGCCTCACAATCCTTTTATGTATGGTAATTAGCCACAAAACATGTCAGAGTAACCTACGTATGTTTTGATCAAGAGAACACAGAATGCCATCAAGTAATGGGCATTGACTGACTTGTGACCAGAAAATCTGGCACTGACGATAGTTGTATTACTTTAGTGTAGGGCGATGATAGGACTTCAAATACAATGTAAATTTTAGCATTTATTTGATTGGCTATTATGATAAAAATGGGTACTATGGAAAAGTACACATGTACTGATGTTTCTGTTAGCATGTAATGACACACCATGAAGCTGCTGGAAACAAGAAAATACAGAAATAGCATGAAAAAGACACTGCTTGCACTGTCTCCATTGTCCAAATGTCAAAACAGCTCCCGGGAACCCTAGGGGTGGTAATAAGTATGAAAGTAGTTCCTACCAGGTTCTTCCTTAAAGGAGATTCTTGAACACTGCTGGGTTCTGACTCTAGCCCATATGGGCTTGGAAAAGTCAGAGAAAATGTTGGCTGCACTTTTTCAGGCCTATTTGCATATGTTCTTTAGTATGCAGGATGTCTCTATATAATTTAATTGTTGGGTTTTTTGCCTCTATTAATACATATGCAAATGACTCACACTTGCAGCTGTGCTGTATTAATCATATGTGTGCTTCTGTCTGTCTGCCCTGCAGGCTCAGGGTCGAAGGGAGACGCAAAGAGGGAATTCACTCTTCTAACCTGCAAGAAATCTCACTCATGCAGACAGAAGTCCAACAGCAAACAGTGCACCAGGGTTGCAACTGAAATGAGGAGCAGTAGAGCATTTTTCACCCTGTATGAACATGACAAGGACCTAAAAGTTACGCTGAATAGTACAGTGTGTAGGTAGGTAAAGAGAAAAACCATCCTTGTAAGCAATTCTTTCAATAAGAAGGTAAAATTCCTCACATCCAGACCTCTCCATATGGTTATTTCTCCCTTATTGATTTTCTGGGTGTTTCTCTTGGTCAGATACATAAAGCCATGCTCAGTCACTTACAGTGCTGTGGGAAATATGAAGCATTTATCTGTGTCCTGTCATAATTACTGACCTCCTTCGGAGACTGGCAGGAGGTTGATAAAAAGATGAACTTCAGTTTTTTATCCATGTCTGCCTTGATGTTACTGTCTGTCACACAGAAGCTTAAGCCATTTCCACTAGGACTTGCATGTACCTTTGATAGCTATGAAAAAAGACTGATTTCCGTTGATATTTTGTATGTTTCATTCTCTAACGTGATCACGTGACGACCCTCATTTTCTCAACCCCAGAGAATGCATGTTAGTGATGATACCAGTTACTGGAATGATAGCCCATGAGATTTCAATTATGGCAACTTGTAATTTTGAGGCTTTATTCCAAAAATACCATTATGAATTTAAAAAATGATCCTACTGAATTCATTAAAAAGTTTCACTAATTCAGTAAAAAATCTTGAATGAATGCTACTTGCTTATTTTGAGTAAAATGTGACAATCCAAGGATAATCTCAATGTTTTTTCCTTTGCTTATCACTATTAATCATTGGTTGGAGTCAACATTTTTGGCTTCCTATAGGTAGAACAGGTGGCAACCATCTTTTGGCCAACACAAATTCGGTATTTATAAAGTGAGAAATAAATGGATAAATATTGCCTTCTAATTTCAAATCATAGAAGCCTAGCTAAAAAATAGAAATAGTACACTACATTATAACTATTACTGTTAAAAAATTCATGATGTCCATTAAGTAAAATGCAAATTCATGACAATGAATATGAGGAATGAATGTCAGATGCACTGTTGCCATTATTTGGTTTTATTAATTAGAAATAGATGATTTGCTTAGCTGATTTTAACCAGTCCAAACATCCAAAAGATTCAAAGTGTAACTTTATTTGGCTTAAATAATTATCCTCACTTTTTGAAACTGAAATGAAGCTATATTAGTTTTCTGCATACATGAACCTCCCCCCCCGCCCCCCGAAAAGAGACAATATCAGGAAGATAAATACCAAAAGCATCATTGGCTCTTGAAAGAAAAATACAGGTAGTTTGAAGAGGAAGAGGAAAGAAAAAAAAAGAGAGAGAAAGAAAGGGAGGGAGAAACATAAAAGAGTAAACCCAGAATATGATATTGTTAATTAGATAGTTACTATTTTGATAATACACTCTTCTATTATCTGGAAATCACTTACTTTAGTTTTGTGTGGCAAGGTGCGCCATATTGAGTCAAAGTACCTCCAGCAGTTCATATTCTTATGTGTGTCTGTACATACATTGACAAACCATACAAGAATAATCTAATGTTAAGTTGTTTGGTCTGTTTTTGTGTATATAAATTCTAATTACTTTAAAGGAATAACATAAATTGCAAGAAATGCTAAAACACATTCTCTTTGTAGCAGACCATGGCTATGATGAGATAAAGGGAAGAAAGAGCAGGAGAGATAGAGTTAGGGATTTCTCATATACTGAGAATCTTCTAATAGGGGCTGAAAAATATAAAGTTCCCAGGTCTTTAAATTAATAACATTTGTTCCAGAAATTAATGACATACTGCCTTGTTATATTATTAAAATGATTATTACCCTTAACTCATGATAGGTTCTTTCATTTCGTAAATATATATTGAGTACCAGCTATTTGCTAGGTATTAATTTGAGCACTTGAGATACATTATTGAACAACAATAACAAAAATAACAGTCCCTGCTCTGGTGAAGCTTACAGAGTATTTGGAACAGACAATAAATAAGGAACATAATACGTAAGTTATATAGGATGTTTGAAGATAACAAGTGCTATAGGAAAAAAAAAAGAATAAGGGAAATAGAAGATGTTGTATATCTGGCAGGGTTATTTTGTGATTGAAACAGGTTAGTTAGGGTAGGTGTCTTAGAGAGATGACATGAGAGCAGATTCTTGAATGAGGTGAGAGAATGAGCCTTCCAGGCAGAGGGAAGAGCATTTCAGGTAGAGGGACAGCTAATATAAAACTCTAAGGTGGAAGCTAGGAGCATGCCTTGGCATGTCAAGGGACAGCAAAGCCCTTAGTGTAGTTGGAGCAGATTGAATAAGGTAGTATGGAGCAAAACTGTCATAAAAATATTTTTTTAAATGAAAGTAAAGAAAATACTGTAGTGCTAACCATGGTGCTAGGCATGTAGTGTTCTCCTAAGGCTATTTCATGAAAAGGGAATAAGTTTTTTTTATTATAAAATTTCAACATGTATCTTACTGAATTCAAACTACTAGTTTTTTTTTTTTTCTTCCATGAGCCAATGACACCTTTGGTGTTTGTAATTTGGCTATTGTCTTTTTTAAAGGATGAAAATTAATTTATATTGAAAACTAATCATTACTATTCAGCTTAATTCCAATATCATAAAGCAGAGTAGCTCTTTGAGCAAGATAGATACCTAACTTATTATGATGTTAAGATTCATTTTTCACCCTTTCATATAATAGATACTGAGTTCATAAAATATTTCAAACACTTGGTTAATGTAAATGATGATGAGTCACTGTCTTCATAGATTTTGCCATCTGGTAGGAGCCAGAAAGTAGAATTTAAACTTTTTCTACAAGTGCTATGAGAGGGGAAATACAGTGTGCTCTTGAAGCACATAAGAGCTACATTAATCTAGACCTGGGAACAAGGAAATATTTCTTTAGAAAGTGATGTTCTATCTTGCAATCTGAGTGAAATAGGAGTTGGCTTGGTAAAGGTGTGGGGTAATGGGGTTCCAGGAATAGGAAATACCACATGTAAAGATCCAGAGAACTTGAAAACAAGTAAGAGAAGGACATGATCAGATTTTCTAAAATCAGAAAGATTATTCTGATCGAGTAGAGAGAGCATTGGAGGGGGTAAGATGAAGACAGAAGACCAGTGCAGGAGCTATTGTGGTAAATTAGGCAACAAATGAGGGGAGCCTGACCAGAAGGGTAATAACAGGTAAGATGGAAAAAAAATGGATGGATCCTTGCTGTATTTATTAGGTGGAATGCATAGACAATGAATGAACATATGTAGAGGAAGAGGAGACAAGGATAACTCTCATGTTTCCAGATTGAGCAAAGATGGAGTGGAGCCATTTGCTAGGACCAGAGAATGAGCAGGTCTCGGGGCAAGAAAGAGAACTGGTAAATTCCATTTGGTATTCAGCTTATACTGTCTGTAAACACCTATATATTTCCTCTTGACAGTCAAAAATAGTTGTCTATATGGATCTGAGGCTCGGGAAAGACTTTAAAGGCAGAAGAAACAGAATGATATCTCACTGTAAAATAAATAAATAAATTAGTCCCTTGGCACAACATGTTAATTACATAATCCAGATTAAGCCACTTTTTTCTCTATAAAAAATAAATACATCACAATGCTTAGACTATTTCAACTGCTCCTAATGTATATAGTAAGGTGATTTTAAAATATAAGGTGTATTTTATTACATGGCTAGAATTTCATTATTTTATCCAGGAACATGAAATAATATTTAAGTAATAAAAAGTGGCTGCATTTAAAACACATCCTCTTGCTCATCTTTTAAAATAACTGTACTCTTTCTTTAAGGAGGATCCTGGATTTGTGGTTCTACTCTATGTCATCCAAGTATGAACAATGACAGGCAAAGATCGTTTCAAAAGAAAACACAAATGGTAGGCAAAGTCAATCATGAGTAGGAATACATTTATAGGGCCCTTCTTAGATCTAGATGTTCAAAACGAGAGGCTTGAATTAACATATATCTGTGTAAAGAGGGATGAAATTGAAATGCAGTCTGAAATAGATAACTGCCCTTATGAATCGGGCTACTTCTTTCAGCAGTGTGATGCATAGAGAGTATTTGTAGAAGTGCCAATTCATCAGCATTTTTGTTATAATTTGGTTAGCAGGTTACTGAGTTAGCAAATGTCATGAGTTTGAAATGTGTTTGCATTTGAGTAGCATTTTTAAATCATGAGTAAAAAATTTGCATGTGTGTTTATATGTATGTGTTTATTTTTTTTTTTAATTTTACTCATTTATTTTTGAGAGAGGAAGAGAGAAGAGGGAGAGAAAGCACAAGTGGGGGAGGGGAAGAGAAAGGGAGATGAGAGAATCTCAAGCTGGCTCCACACTGTCAGTGCAGAGCCTGATGAGGGGCTCGAACTCATGAACAGCAAGATCCTGACCTGACCAAAAGTCGGATGCTTAACCAACGGAGCTACCCAGGTGCTCCTGTATGTGTTTTACTAGTAGCTAGTGGCTTCCCACAAAAGACTTTTGGATTATTAATTTTCCTGTTATACCACAGTATTGGTTTACTGAGATCCTAACTAAAACTCATATATGTTAATGGGTACAATGTCACTTATATAAAAAAGATCTTTATTCTACTTATAGATTAAATTATAGTGAAAGCAAGAGCAAATACATTTGGTGTCTTTTCCTCATTCTGAAAATGAGTTTTTTAGATCTTGATATTTTAGGGGAATCTAATGTATTATAAGGATGGAAATAAAAGAATTTCAAATATTTTAATACCATCTCTGTAGGAAGAGAAGTTTGGATTGTTGCCTAACAAAGCTACTTTCTACTAGAATCCTACAGTGAAACATACTTGCCCCAGCTTCCTGTCACCATTAATCCAAGGGTGAAAGGAGACAAGAATGTCTAACTTGCTTTTAAAACGGACATCAGAAATCTCCTAAACTCCTATTTCTACATTCAGATATATTTCTGGATATGCTTCCCTCTTTCTTTAATTTCACTACTCTTTTTAAGTTTTACTGATTACAACCACTTTCCCATATTGTCATTATTTCTGGATGCCATTTCAAAGGATAACAAGTGTTATGCTACTTTTATTGTCTCCTTGGCTCTAACACTTCCCAAGATACTTCCAGCTCAAAGAAACACTTACTCACCCTGTAGCTTTTTGTGGAAAAGGTAGATTAGGAATGACTGTTATTAACCTCTGTAGAACACAGTATGTCTCAGCTCCTCCTGTGTTCTTCCTGTGAGATTCGACTGATTTTTCAGAAACCCGTCAGGTCTTCTGACAATCCCCAGTGCTGGCCAGATATATTTGTCTCTTAATGCTACAATATAAAACTCTATTCTTCCTTATAGGTTAAGATCATCTATCATGACAATGCATTTTTGTGCATACAAGTTAAGTTTATTAAGCACAACTGGTATATATCTGGGTTTACAGATATACTGTGTCTCTCAGGCAAAGGAAAATACACAATTCTCACAGGGGTGATTGATTCTATTATTAGATGGTTTGTTATCCTCATTAGTTGCATAACTATGAAGTCCATAACAACAGAAGCTAGGGAAGATTTTGAGGGATGCTGATTCAAAGATTTAAATAGTTAATGAAAGATACCTTTAATATAATATTATTGATATTCTTTTCAACTCCAGAGACAAAATTTCTAAAATCACTTGGACATCTGGTAAAGTTATCACTGACATTCTTGAATATATGGGAATATGTATTCTTCAGGGCTAAAAAGGTCTTAATTGGGATGCCTGGATAAAGTTGTGCTCATTTAGGCGCTCGCTTATTTGGTTTATTTCTTTTTGCTTGCCCAACTGAGTTGGCATTAGCAGGAGAATAAAAAGACCTACAGAGTCAAAAATATTGGGTGTCTTGAACATTTTTTAAAATGTAATTTCTGTTAAGTTGCCTTGATTCATAAGTATCTGTGTGAATGTCTTTGACAGTTTTGTTCTTTTTATCTTGATGAGGACCAGTCTGTGATGAAACTATGTTACACAGTAATCAAAGCAAAACCTGAGACCATTTTGTTAAATCATACCAGGCGATAAAAATGTATAATAAGCTCTCTTTAGTACAGAAAACAGGGCCCCAAATTAAAAGAGTCAACCACTCAACTTCTGGTTGAGAATCAGTGCAAGGGAAGTCAAAAACAAAAAAAGAGGGAGACAAATATCACTACTCAGCCTTATTTTGCTTTAACACGATAATAGCTGTTTTCCCTGTTTACTTAACCTTTGTCTCTTCTGCATTGTTTCCCGACTTACCTGCAGTTGGAGCGGGCCTAAGCCTGGTGCTGCTGCAGCGGCAGCTGCCATGGTAGTTGGGATCAGCTGAACAGGGTAAGGGTCACCTAAGTAAGAGAAGAATAGAGGTGTCAGCACCTTTTATCTACTCTCCACCTGCAAATTAAACTCCTGCATTCACTTGTTCCAAAAGCCTTCCTTTGTGTGCCTTGCTGGGGCCTAATGAAAAGCTCTATTGTGCAGCCTTTTACTAACACTCTTTTCACAATTCTGGCTGAGAGAGGAATGTGAATAAAAGGCACAAGCAATTAAGGCGGAAACCTCATCCTTTTTTCATGATGTATTTAGGAAAATGGGAGGAAAAAAGTGTGCATTGATCAGAAGGCTGCACTTTATAACACACACACACACACACACACACACACACACATGCACAGACACACACACACACACACACACACACACACACACACACACCCCTAACAGTCTTGACATGAGCCTACCAACCCTCAGCAAATTTAAAATGTTACCATAAGAGGAACTTAACTAAATTTAATTCCATTTTAACAAACTCAACTCTAAAGATGTAAGCCAAATAGCTTACCTTTTGAATGCAATGTTATTGTCTTAATTCAAATAACCTCTTAAGTAGTGTCTTGTGGATGATTTGAGAATAAAGAAAACATTTTATGCATTGTTTTATATAAAATATTCGTATCCTTATTATCTCAGAGATAAATGTTTATAAAATATATTATAAAGAAAACAGAATATAGATGGTCTCTCCCTGAAGGGTTTTTGTTTGTGGTGATATCTGAAAAACCAAAATCTTAGTAATTCAACATTAAAGTTTTAATACACGTGATCTATAAAGATATAGAGACACACACAAATATATATACATACAATCTAAGAGATTGGAGTATACATTTTTAATGCAATTTTTTTTTCCATTTGGTAAAGAAGTACAATAGACTTTCTGCTTAGAGCCCACTGACATGCTAACAGGCATGTACATTATTGGTATTTGAAATATGACCGTAGCAAAAAATAAAAAAATAATAATTATCAGCATAATTTTTTAATATAGAAAAAATCTATTTTTAGTAATCTAATTTGTGAAAATAAAGTTAATACATCCATTCCAAAATATTTGTTGAGTATCTGCTACATATCAAGCACTGCTCTCAACACTAGAAATAGAGTTTTAAAGAAGACTGACTTGTAGAGGTGTGTTTACTGGGAACTTAATGAAGCTTAAGCTTTGGGGTTCTGCGAAGGGCCTCTGGAAGCATGTTTACAGTATCATATGCTTTCATATTTGTCAGCGTTTTTACTTTGTTGTGATTTCTTTTATAAATGAAAACTCTCATTTTCACTTGAGTGTGTGTATTTGAAAATTATGTGTATATAATTAAAATAATAATTATAAATAAATAATTAAATATATATATATATTTTTAATGTTTATTTATTTTTGAGAGACAGAGCACAAACAGGGGAGGTGCAGAGAGAGAGACACACACACAGAATCTGAAGCAGGCCCCAGGCTCTGAGCTGTCAGCACAGAGCCAGATGCAGGGGTCAAACTCACAAACTGTGAGATCATGGCCTGAGCTGAAGTTGGATGCTTAACCGACTGAGCCACCCAGGTGCCCCCATAATTACATATATTCTTAAAGAGGACCCCAAAGTTATATTTTTCAGGCTTCAAAATACCTGAATCTACATCTGCTGACTTGGTCTCCCCAGAACTTATAGCTTAATGGGAGAAAAAGAAAAAAGATAATTCAATGATTAGTAGAAAATACACTGACTGTTAAGATAGGGAAGTATACAACACTATGCACTACACCATAGGTGCCTTAAACCTAGTCTAAGAGATCAAAGATGGCCTCCAGAAAGAAGTTAGGTTTAAGCTGAAATCTGAATGAAGAGAAGGCTAGCCAAACAAAGAGGAAAAAGAAGAGCCTTACAGAAAGAAAAACCATTTTAATGAAGACTTACAGTCAAATGGGAGTGTCATATCATAGCCCAGTCCCTGTACTGCTTAAGTTTAGAGCACAGGTAAACAAGAAGAGATAAATGGGACCGGAGAGGGAATCAGGGGCCAGATTATATACAGCATTATAAAACAATATTAAAGAATCTAAAAACTGAGAACAAACTGAGGGTTGATGGGGGGTGGCAGGGAAGGGAGGGTGGGTGATGGGTATTGAGGAGGGCACCTTTTGGGATGAGCACTGGGTGTTGTATGGAAACCAATTTGACAATAAATTTCATATATTGAAGAAAAAAGAATCTAAACTTCATTCTGTAGGCTAAAGGAAACCATGAATGTAGAAAAAGATGGGTTGAATAAAATCATCTGGGCTAGAGGTTAGAAGCTATAATCAATAGTAAAAAGATCAGAACTCTCTGTAACACATAATAATGGTCTGTACAAGAGTGGTGATGTTGGGATGGAGAATGATGGAGAAAGTCAAGGGATAAAAAGAGGCAACACAGACACAACTTCATGATTGTTTACATATGAGAGTAAGAGAGGACTCAAGGATGACTCTTGTGGTTTTCACTGAACAGCCAGATTGGAGAGTAGTACTGTTTGTTTGGTTTGCAAACACTAAATGAGAAGCAAGATTGCCAGGTTGGGCCTGGTGGGGAAGGGGGAGGCCACGGGGTATGAATAATTCTATTTTGGACACTTTAAGTTTGAAATTACTATTAGATATCTGAGTAGAGATGTTCAATGAGGCACTTGGTAAACACGTCAGTATTTTAGGGGAAAAATTCATATCAGAAATGTAAATTTGAGAGTAGTCAGCATATATCTGGAATGTAAAGCTATAAGCTTTCATTAGACTGTTTAGGAGTTAACTGTAGAGAAAAAAAAATAGGTCCAAGGGTTGGTTGTGGACTATAGTAATATTTATAGTCAGGGAGATAGGCAAGTAGCAGAAAAACTAAGGAGAAATATAAATTTAATGTTCCAGAAGCCAAGTAAGGAAAGATTTTCAGAAAGAGTGATTTTATTTCAAATGCTGGATTTAGTAATGTGGAAGTCATTGGTGACTCCAACATGGGCAATTTCAGTGTAGTGGAGGGTGAGAAAGCCTAATTGGAGTGAGTGTGACCAACAGAGGATGATTAAAAGTAGAACTGGAGTCAGGAAGTATAGACCCTTTCTTTTCAAAATGAAGTTCTTGGAGAATAATAACGGTTATCACCTAGGAATTCGTTAAAAATGTAGCATTTCAAACCCCACACCAAATCTACTTGGACAGGCAGCATCTAAGATGGAACCCCCCAATGACTCTACTTCTTTCCTTGTGTTTACATCCTTGTAATCTCCTACCCTTGAAGAGAAGAAGGCAAAGTGATGCGATATTACTTGTGACGTTGGGTTACAAGAAGATTCTGGTTTTGTCTTGTTTATCCTCTCCCTAACCCTACGCTGTCTATCTGTCTTGGACTAAGCAGCTATGTTGAGCTGCCCTAAAAAGAGGCTCACATAGCAAAGGCATGATGTTCTCAGCCAACAGCAAGCAAAGAGATGAGGCCTGCCAACAGCCAAAGGAGAAAGCTTAGAAGCAGATTCTTCCTCAAGTCAAGCCTAGAGATGACTATATAGCCCGGGCCAACACACTGGTCACAACTATGTGAAAGATCCTGAGCCACAGGTTCCCAGCAGGGCTGTGTGCAAATGTTTTATTGTTTTAAGCCATTAAGTTTTGGGAGAATTTGTTAAAGCAGCAAGTATATACACCTTCTGAATTAGAAATTAAATTTCAACAAGAGTCCCAGACAGTTTGTACTTATTTGAGAAGTGATGGAACAGACAATTCTAGTGAGGTGTTTTGCAGTAGTTATTGGAGGGCATGTAATCCAGAAAACCTTACTTAAAAGGTATACTTGTAAAACTTATAGAATGCTTGCATGCCAGTAAGAACGATCCAGTAAATATAGGGGAAAAAAACCCTGATGATACAGGGGAGAGAGTGGACAACTGACTGATGTTACATGGATAAGGTTTTATTTACCATTTAGTATTTTTAATATCTAATCTAGAAAACACTATTTGAATTTATAAGGGGAAGTTTAGATGTTTAAAAGCTGAATTTGTACTATGCAAACTAGCAAAAATAACAAATATTATAGTATGACTATTAGAATAGGCAACTTAAATACTTAAACTATGTAATTTGTTTCTATTGTTCATTTAATCAATATAATCTTAAAATTAACTATAGCAAAAAGTAGAGGCTGTGATGCCCTTCATAGTGATCATTCATTTTACATAATTTAGTTATCCTGTTGTGAATTAATCAATTAATCAGTACTTACAACGTCTACCATGTGACGAGAACTCTGCTAGGTTCTTTGGGAGGCAAAACAAAACAAACCTTGGTCTCTATCTACTACACATCCATCTTTTCTAATTAAGTGAGAGAATAAAGATGAAAATAAGAGTGAGCTTGGCCTTGAAGATTTGCAGGTAGAGGGGGGATAGATGTTTTGGGTGGGTGAAACACATTAAAACATGTATGACATGCTGAAGGAATGGAGAGAAATCAGTTTACCTGATAGGTGATAGAATAAAGTAGAGGGAAAAGAGACTGAAGGGAAGGAGTTGGGAAACTTAATACCCCACACTGGAGGCTATTTGGATACAACACGGCAATGACTATGAAATAAAGTTTTAGCAAGTATCATTAAAGAAGTTAGGTAGCAGGGGGTTTTAAAAATGACCCTGGACCTGGGGGCACCTGAGTGGTTCAGTTGGTTAAGCGAATGACTTTGGCTCAGTTCATGATCTCGCAGTTTGTGAGTTCAAGACCATGTCGGGCTCTGTGCTGACAGCTTGGAGCCTGGAGCCTGCTTCAGATTCTGTGTCTCCCTCTCTCTCTGCCCCTCCCCTTGGTCTCTCTCTCTCTCTCTCTCTCAAAACTAAAACAAACATTAAAAAAAAATGACCCCATATCTCGAACCCAGGGACAAAGACTTCCTCATACATTTGGATTGATAGCAAGCACCTGCATAGGTATTTTGGGCACTTCTCAATTACTATTATCTAATTGTTAATAACAAATTGAGTGTGATACATACATATAAAGTTCATTATCAAAATCTAGATTATTCTATAAATTTTAAAAATGCATATATTGGTATTTTATCTTTTATCATTTCATTTTCTAAATTCATTAATGCATATTAATGAATGAATAGTCTATTTTCCTTTGTATATATGTGGATCTACTTGGATATATATACACACAGTTGCTACTTGAACACAGGGGTGAGAGGTGCTGACTCCCATGCAGTTGAAAATCCAGGTATAACCTTGGACTCCCCAGGGACCTAAGGGCCACTATTAACTGAAAGCCTTACTGATAACATAAATAATCAATTAACACATATTTTATATGTTATATTATTATATACTGCATTCTTACAATAAAGTAAGCTAGAGAAAGGAAAATGTTATTAAGAAAATCATAAGGAAGTGAAAATATTTTTACAGTACTGTATTATATTTATCAAAAAAAATCTGCATAGAAGAAGACCTGTGCAGCTCTAACCTGTGTTGTTCAAGGGTCAATTGTACATGTACGAATGAATAACTATCATATTATACACATCCCATATTGTATGTGTGAGTATAAATGCGTGTATATATATATATATATATACATATATATGTATATATATGTACATATATATACATATATATGTATATATATATACATATATATGTATATATATGTACATATATATACATATATATATATAAAACATTTATACAAGCTAAATAATTGTATATATGTGTTATAAGCTGAGTTGTGCTCCCTCCTTCCAAATGTATATGTTGAAATCCTAAATGAGGTCACACAGGTGGGCTCTAATTCAACAGGACTGCTATCCTTATAAGAAGAAAAGACTAGGATGCAAACAACACAGAGGGACAACCATGTGAGGACAGAGGAGAAGATGGCCATCTATCTACAAGTCAAGGAAAGAAAACTCAGAAGGAAATCTACCCTGTTGACACCTTGATCTTGGACTTCTGGCCTCCATAAATAAATTTCTGTTGCTTAAGCCACTCAGTTTGTGCTATTCTGTTATGGTAGCCTTAGCAAACTAATGTTTGCCATACACAGCCACACATCAATGTATTTGATGTTTAAGTAAATCGGAGAAAACAAAAGACTGGCAGCTGGAGTTAAAGAGACTGTGATAGCTAATATGTGTCTTTAATCATATACAGTTTCCAAGATATAATTATATAGTCATAAACAGGATATCAACTAATTTTCAAAAGTTTGTGTCTAAGGTACCACATTATCACAACCGTCTCCTTTCAGCATACAAACATACATAACTTGAAGCATGTCTACCTTATTACCAATTTTTCAGACCCAGATATCCAAAACTAGTTTGACTCAAATTTGTCCCAAGTTACTAAGTAAATACAAATACAATAGCTGTGAAGCTGGCCAATATAGCAATTTCACTCTTAATTAAATTCAAAATATATTGCATGCATATGCTGGTGTCCAAAGCAAACACAGAATCTATCAGACTTTAAAAATAAGGGCAAGGGTGGTTATTAATGGCAAAAGAGTAATTAAGACCTACTGGGGAAAAAAGATCCTTTATTGAAGTAAATACTGTCATCTATTTGTGCCATCCCTTATTTAACAGGTTTATTTTGTAAATACCTCATGAAGTACTTAGTAAAAATTAAATAATGGAAAATTCTGACTTTTAAAGTTCAACCATGTGTAAGTTATTCAAATTGACTTTCAACTAGTTAAAAGTAATATCTTTTACTCTTTCCTAGGTTTTAACCATTTGAACAGTTTTTCCCTAAGCCTTTCCAAAATTAATTGGCTTCTTATTTCAAAGCCAAGTATGGAAAATTCTAGCTCAAAACAATTTTTTTCAAAAAGTTGAAAAATATGTGAGGTATATTAGTCAATTGTTTTCAGAATACAACCTAGCTTATAGTGTCTATTGATATAAATGATATAGCTAATATTAAATAACCCAATAACCCCTTAGAAAGCATGTTAATTGCAATAATGTTAAAGTAATGAATATTTAGATCATAATAATCCCTACTGACATTAAGAAGGATTTACCTCTCTGATATATAATAAAGTAAGAAAAACAATATTTCCCAACAAGGTTATCTAGGCTCAGGAAGATTGTCAAAGCAAATATATTCTTACCCCGGGTCAAGGACCTACATCCTTTCATCTATGGATTAGTATAAATGTTCTGGAAAGTTTTATGGCATTATTTTCACTGAAACAAGGAGATGCATTCCTTTATTAGCCCTCCATGGTGTTTTGTTGGTTGGTTGGTTTGGTTTGTTTTCTTGACAAATACCAGATTGCCTTCTCTAGGTGGTGGGAAATACAAAATTTAAATCCCATACCCATACACACACAATCCTAGCCCTAGACAAGTTTCTAATCAAGTGAGAGGGATAAACATATAAGCCAATTGGATGATACAATGAGCAAATCAGAAGGTAGTGTAGAAGGTACTCTGAAAACCTCAAGAAAAGAAGAACTTAACTTGGAAACAGTGTCAAGAAAGGTTATTTGCTAAAATGTCTATTAAAAATAGCTAGGTTCAGGAGCTCCCGGGTGGCTCTGTCGTTTAAGCATCTGACTCTTGATTTCAGCTCAGGTCATGATCTCATAGTGGTGGGATTGAGCCCCATATCCGGTTCCATGCCAACAGCACAGAGCCTGCTTGAGATTCTCTCTCACCTTTTCTCTCTGCCCCTCCCCTGCTCATGCTGTCTCTGTTTCTCTCAAAAATAAATAAACTTTAAAAAATGTTTAAAAATAGCTAGTTTCACTAAGGCATTGCCTTTCAGGACCATTTTATCACCTACTTTCCATGTCTTCTACTTGCTAGAGTCCCACAGTAAGCTTCCACCATTTAGTATAACCAAAATTGCTCTAATTCACCATTTTCTCAGATAGTACTTAAAACATTCTGCTTTTACCACTCTAACTTCCAGATGGACAGAGCTCTGTAGGAATCTAAGGAAAGAATGACATTAAAAAGGACACTATGGACAGAACTTTTGAAGAAAATTGCTTTCTTTCATCTTAGGGAACCATAGATTAATCAGTGGGTTCCTCTGGCTTGGAAGGAGCCTCCTGCCATTGATCAAGCAGTGCGAACAATAACCACCATCTTTTACTGACCCCTACTTTCGAGAATATTTAAATACTCTCAGTGTGTCTGATGCGGTAAGGGAAGGGTAAGCTATGCAGCTAAAAAGGAGGTGGAACACATATCTTATAGAATCTTGTGTTTTACTTCAAAGGCAATGTTAAGTCACTGAAAGATTTTAAGCAGGAGAGTGACATAGTCTGATTTGTGTTTTAGATCAATTTTGTGGCAAGGGATAGAATCGATTGAAAGAGGGAGAGACTGGAGACAGACTTGTTAAATACCACTGCAATAAATCAAGCGGGAAATGATAGTGGCCTAAACTAAGCATAAGGGAAGGAGATCTGAGAGACAGATTTGATGACCAATTTGATGGGAGAAAAGAGAGACAGGAGCAAAAAAAAAGAAAAAAAAAGTTATAGTTTGGGCTTTTATTTTAGTAAATTATTTAAAGAATGAATCATTCTTACCCAAGTAGTTATTCAATTGCTCCAACATCCTGTTTCAATAATTCATTTTTTCCTACTAATTTGGAATGTGAGCAACTAGTATTTGTTGAATTTTAGCACTGTTAAAATACTATATATATATATATATATATATATATATATACACACATATATACATCCACATACGTATTTACGTGTGTGTATAAAATCTCACTTAATCTTCACAACAATTCAGTAGGGTAGATATAATTATTCTTATTCTACAAAAAAAAAAAGTCCAGGACTATACTATACTTACTATACTATAAGTATACTAATAGTATACTATAAGTATACTATAAGTATACTTATAGTATACTTACTATACTATAAGTATACTAATAGTATACTATAAGTATACTATAAGTATACTTATAGTATACTTACTATACTATAAGTATACTAATAGTATACTATAAGTATACTATAAGTATACTATAAGTATACTTATAGTATACTTACTATACTATAGTAAGTACTATAAACATTAGTACTTGAGTAAAAACAAAACAAAAAACAAAATAACAAAACAAACAAAAAAACAAACCCCAAATGTATTATTTTAGAAAACATAGACTATTTTTAGAAAAAAATTATTATTTTAGAAGACATCATAGACTATTTTTAGAACACTATGCAAACACAGACTTGTTTTCAAATAGATACATTCATTTAGAGCTTATCCAACTAATATGTATCAAATACTATGTGGAGGGCACAAAGAAATAAAAGGTATAGTTCTTGCCTTGATGACACTTTCAGTTTCACAAATAAGACATACAGATATCAAGAGTGAAATAAATCAAAGCCATAAGATGAAAATCAAATGAATAAGAAAGAGAAAAATTACCAGAGAAAAGAAGAATTTATTCAAACTCAAATCATTTGAGAAAGAATCGGAGAAAGGGCTGAGCTTGGGTTAGATCCTCAGTAAAAATATAAGACTAGGGGTGCCTGGGTGGCTCATTTGGTTAAGCATCCGACTCCAGTTCAGGTCATGATCCCGCAGTGAATGAGTTCGAGCCCCTCATGGGGCTCTGTGCTAGCAGCTCAGAGCCTGGAGCCTGCTTTGGATTCTGTCTCCCTCTCTCTCTGCCCCTCCCCAGCTCATGCTCTGTTCTTTTTGTCTCTCAAAAAAAAAGAATAAATGTTAAAAAAAATTAAAAAATATATGAGACTAGACAAGATGAAAGAGGTCCAAGAGCCGCAATGCCTGGTGCACAATAGATGATAAATATCTGCTGAATGAATAAATGGATAAGCCTAAAAGTAAGGATGGGAGGAACCTCCAATGGTTTTTCATTTCCTGGAGCATACACAGTGTATAAATATTCCCCTGAGTTGCCTCTTCTTAGGTCCTCACACTACTCGTCATTTCTTGCCTTATAATTTACTTTTATCACTGAACTGTTATAGGTCCATGTACACCCCATTCCATCTCTCGCTTTCCAGCCTTCGTCCAGGCTGTTTTCTTCTGTTTAGAATGTTATTTCTGTGTTCCTTCACCTGGACAACTTCTTCAAATGCTTTTTTGCCTGCCCCACTTCATCCTTTGGAATTTGACTTATGGGTCCCCACTCCAAGTAGCCTTTCCTGACACCTTCCACCTCTCTTAAGTATGAATTCATTCCTTTTCCCCTGACCTCCATCAAAAATTCTAGGCATATGTCTATCATATTACATCTGTTTATGTCCCATTCTCCCCAACTACACTATGAGCAACCTACAGGCAGAGATTCAGTCTTACTCATCTTTAAATCCCTAGTTCTTAGCATAGGAACTGTTAAAGTGCAAGGTTCTGTTAAATACATAGCACAGGCTGTTAAAATGTTTACTGACTGAATAAATGAAGAAACAATTCATTTAATTAAGAAATTAACAAATATCAACACAGGAGACCACTCTTCCCATATCAAAAGCTTACAGTTTAGTAGAAGTAACAGATTGTAAGCAAATAATTATACAAATAAGGAACAAATTAGTATTTGGACAGGGTTTAATTCAAATAATAATGATGTGTTAGCTCAGCAACCAATGATACAAAAGTAGAATAGGAAACCAAGAGGAAAGAGAAGCCTAGAGCTTGGGGATATAAGGAAATATGGACCCAGAAGAGGTAAAGAATGTTCTGTAAAATATTTTCATTTATCAAATTATTCTTTTATAATATTCCATAATCTGTCTATTTTATAAATTTTAATTTTAAAACAAGTCATATCTCATTGAGTATTTGAAATAAATAATATGAAATTCCTAAATCTTAACATAATTTCTGTTCATTAAAAGGAACCCACTATTATGATGGCATTAAAGTACCTGAGTATGGTCAAAGTGTTTACCAAAAAAGATGTTATATATAAACAAATGACAAAACAAAATCTTTCATTGTGATTGTTCAAATCAATTTAGACTTTCATAAATCCAAGTGAGTTAAACTTTGATTTTTTATAGTACTATGCTCAGCTATGTCTCCTCCCTCGCTCCCTTTTAGGTGGTTAAATTTATAACAATTCCACTAAATCGTCTTGTGGAATCCAAGTCAAGAAGTTCAGAACAACTGATATGGTATACGTGAGTTAAGGTAAAGGGGTTTTATCAATTTGTTAGAATAGGACTTTGATACTTGAAACTTGTTTGTGAGAAATGCTAATATTTTATAGGAGAGTCTCATAAAATAATAGAAATATTTCATGTGAATTTTGAGAAAATAAGATTAATAATTATCCTTTGTTTGACTAAACATCTATTTTCAAAAGATATTTTGAGATAATTGTTCTCAATTGCTCTGTCTCAGGTGTTTTCAGTAAAAAGTTTTTAAAAATAAAAAAAATATTTTTATGTCTTTTTAATGTAGCATAGCAAATGAAAACTTTATCCTATTTAACTAATAGTTACTCAGTTGGCTAGTTTAGTAAGAGGTTATAATTTTTTTAAGAAATGCCTCTCAAAATGGGAAGACATTTCTGATTATAAGAGATAGGGCATTCTTTCTTTACCTCTTAGCCCATAAATTAAATGAATTCTAGTCCTAATGAAAATTCCTGGGTTAATTATCTAAGAAATCTGAGTATCCCTGAAAAGGTGACAATGAATCAAAGAAATCTCCTTTTCCTCCTGCATTCCAGTATTGCTACGAAGGCATCATTTAAGCTATTGCACAATAATTCATTTTAAGCTGCTCAAAGAGAATCATTAATTAAGGAACAGCTTCTATATCCAAACGTACATTAGATTACTATGTCTATATTTTGCTTCTGTGTCTTATGAGGAAATAAATGGCACAGAAAAAAGCACCCCAAATGATTCAGGTACTTAAAAGCAGTGATTTGGCAGAGGGGCATTGGTATAAGCCACTTATGATAAAAGCAAATGATAGTTTTTATTTTCCACTTTTAATACTAAGGTTTAGCAAGCATTTCATTTCTTTGACACCTTTTATAACCTTTCCAGTTTTCTGTCTATCACGGTTTTTTGATAGATATTCCTCCTCCTAGAGTGTCGCTGGAATCTGGAAACTGCAAGTTGAAAACAGGAAGTTTCCTAGCCCCTGTAACAATAAGCCTGTGAGCTGTATGTTTGGGATGACTTCTGGTCTAGAGTTTCCTACTAGAATGATACATTTAGAACTCTGAAAATTAAGAACCGTTATGGCATTTCCCCTCCCCCTAAAAAAAAAAAGAAAACCAAATAATGCAAAAGTCTTGGTTAGAAGTATAGTGACCTAGAATAAACTCCTGAAATTCTTTTCATTATGTCACATTCTAAATGTTCAAAACAGACTTCTACATTTAATAAATAATAATTATATGTTATATTTATATTATAATTTAAATTCCTCAGAAATGCACAATTTTTACAATCCCCTTATGAAGTGAGTAGGGCAGACATTATTGTAGCTCACTTAAAGATTAAAAATCTAGGGCACAAAGAGGAAATGACTAGCCAAAGGGCACAGAATAATATGAAATGGGATTTTGATTACCAAGGTCTTTTGATATCTTGTTTAATTTTTTTTTCAAAAAATTTTTAAAAATATTTATTTATTATTGAGAGACAGAGAGACACAGAGCATGAGCAGGGGAGGGGTAGAGAGAGGGGAAGACACAGAATGTGAAGTAGGCTCCAGGCTCTGAGCTGTCAGCACAGAGCCTGATGAGGGACTCGAACTCACGGTGAGATCATGAATTGAGCCGAAGTCAGTTGCCTAACCAGCTGAGCCACCCAGGCGCCCCTTTAATTTTTTTTTTCTAACAGAATTGACTAAATCCAGACAATTAATAGTTTCAGATTACAAGTCTCATTGATGCTTATTTATAGCTTGACTCAGATGAGTCAATTTTCAAAGTTTTAGACCTTTCATTAACCAACTCAGAGAGCATTAGAATTTAGAGGCAATCTCTCAGGTGAAAACTATTCAGAAAGGAACAAATGAATGAAAGTAAAATGCCATATACTGGGACTAGAAGAGTTCATTTGGGGCAAATATGTGCACACAAAAATGTTTACTGTAGAATTATTTAACTGTAAATATTGTAGACAAAATTAAATGTTCATTAGTGGGAAATGCAAATAGAATATGGTAATCCAGCTTAATGAAATATTATGCAGGAGAAGTTAGATCTAAAAGTATGGAAGAGGATGGGGCACCTGGGTGGTTCAGTCAGTTAAGAGTCTGGCTTCAGCTCAGGTCATGATCTTGCAGTCCGTGAGTTTGAGCCCCGCATTGGGCTATGTGCTGACAGCTCAGATCATGGAGCCTGATTTGGATTCTGTCTCCTTCTCTCTCTGCCCCTCCCCTGCTCACGCTCTGTCTCTCTCACTCTCAAAAATGAATAAATATCTTAAAAAATTTAAAAAAATAAAAGTACAGAAGAGGAAAGATAGTCATGATTTTTTAATTTATAAGTAGAATATAGTCCATAGAACATTACCCTCATATACATTATATATTATTTAGTACAAATCATATATATATATGATTTGTACTAAATAATATATAATAACATAGATGTTATATATATATACATATATAACATCTATGTATCATTACATACACATTACAACCTACAGATATGTTCACATTTTACATATCACATATATGTATCTATATATAAATAAATGTATATACTTATTTATATATAAACACATACATATTTCTATCTATAGTTCTGGTAAATAAGTACCAAATTGTTAACAGTGATTACATATGGGGAGTGGGATTATAGGGGCATATGAGTGTAGACAGACAACTTTCGGTTTCTGTTTTCTATGCTTCTACGTCATTTGAGATTTGTGCAGTCAGCAGGTGCTATCTTTAATATATTAGGAAAAAATGCGAAGGGTTGTTATGAGATGACTGTATTAAGTAGGTGTAAGAAAATATTCTTTGAATATAGAGCCAAAATAAATTTTTAGGGAAATAGTATTATTTACAAAGTCGCTGTAGTTCTTCTGCCCTTTCCACTGGCTGGAATGGGGATATGGTGGCTGGGGAAGATATCTAAGACAGAAACTATAGTTTGTGGAAGGTGGTATAATAAGAGCACAAGCCTAGGATTTGCTCTTATGGAACTACCACAGGAGCAATGTTTGGACTATTATGTAAGTGAAAAAAAATATTCTTTCACCATGTTTCAACTAATATTATTTTGGCTTTTAAAGTAGATAAACCTAAAACAGTATATGATTCCACATGATATTATAAGAGCATGACTTGTTCCGTCCCTATAGAAGATATGTATCTATTGTAGAGTTGTAAGCAAATACTATCTTCACCTGTTTTACTAAATACTTTTTCTGTTTCCATATTTTCCTATCAACCTCATGACTACAGTTTGTCTTCTAATGGAATTTTCTACAGTGAAAGAATATGCACACCGGAGAACAGAGGTGTTTGGTATCACTGACAGTTCTATTCAAATAAATATTTTATTCAAATAAATTTATTCAAATAAAATATTGCCCTTCTGGGCTTACATTTCAGTCTGATGACCTTCATGTGAGGCTGCTACAAAGATGAGATTCCATGTTTGCTGTGGCCAGAAAGATATAAATTTAGAATTCTGAGGGTTAGGCTGCACTATGGCAATGTCATATATGGTAATACCACATTGTGAGGCCTCTTGGCTGAGAGCACAGAGTGTCATCAGCCAAGCACTCTTTCTTTCCATTTGACAAATCTACATTATCAAGAATTATGTCAAAAAAGGAAAAACTGACCCAAATGGGTTTATATTTAAATTGAATGGCATGCTTATGTTCTTAAGTGTTAAAAAGCAAACAAGATGGATTAAAAGATTAAGTATATATTTTTGGTCTAGTAAAATCTGAGGAATTTTTTGAAAAAGGGGCTTTTGCTTTTTGTGTTTGCTCATGTGTGTATTTTGGTAGTAGTGTGTGTGTGTGTTGGGAGGACGGGATTCAACAGTAGTTACTAACATAGCTTAGTTATCAGCTCACAGAGTTATGATGCTTAAAATTAATTATGTGTCTATGTTTTATAAACAATAAGGCACAATATAAGCTATTGTTTTTATACCAAGTTATGACACTTTGTCACAACATACATCTCCCTTCTCTCAGTGATGAATCTTGTAAAAATACTATAAACTCCCTTTTAGGAAAAAAAAAAAAAAAACACCACATTTTATTGACCTAAAAACATCCTTCCCATGAGAATTGGAGGGTAGCTTCCACCATAATTGTGGAATGTTATATACATTTTTGCACTCAATTCTCTTTACTTTTTAATCATCTCACATTTTAAGCCACCAGTCTAACTTATTTCAGATGGCAATTTAAATGATTGGCTGTGTAGGTACCACAGCAATTCTTTAAATAAATATATCTAGATCTAGATCTAGATATATATTTACTAATATTACTAATTTTATATACTAATATAATATATATTACAAATATAATAAATACAATATAAATTTTATATATATATATATATATATATATATATATATATATACATATATAGACTAAATTCTACAATGAAGTTGTGTTCACCCAAAGTCATTGGTTTATAAGGTGTTTCGGGGGGGTGGGTAGAGAAGAGCTGGTCACAATAATTTTAAAACACACAAACACAGAAGCCTGAATATATGATTACATCCTCTTCTCTCTGCTAATGTACAAAGAACCTACAGTATGTGATCCTGACAACACATGTTTCCTATTTTGTCAATTTGATAAAAGCGTACCATGTCAATGGTTTTTAGCTTGTGATTCGGTGATTGTTTCAGCACTGATTGTCAACGACCTGTATGTCAGCTGACACAGTTAAATCAGAAATTAGCATGCAGTCTCCTAAAATGCCAGACACATGGACCCTTTACACGAGAGAGATATAATGGAACCCACATGATATCCCCATTAAACAATGAAACATGTGACATTAACCAAAAACAGGAACACATCAGCAAATATGCCTGAGGAAGTTTATGGTATTTAACTCCTAAACATTAATTTTATTGTGGTGTATGAGGAACTAATTAACTGAGAGTTTCCTTTTTTATTAGAAGCGGAAATACTGTTCAGAAAACTGATGAAGAATAAATACAGCATATTTTAAGTTTATTAAGCTTGGCTCATCGACTTCTATTTATTTAAGCTAATCTCATAAGGCAATTAAATATTTCAATCAGTAACGTTATATGGCTATTTTATTTAGCACATTTCTGAAAAATTAATCAATGTGGAAAGTATGTGAATATATTTCTAGTTTCATACAGCCAAAACAATGATTAAATACATTTTCAAAAAAAAAAAAAACCCAAAATCACCTGATCTTTTCCAACATGAGCTTTGATAAATATACAAGTGGAAAATGACAACAGAAAAAGTTAAAACTTGGTGATTATGATGTAAATAGTTAAGGCTGTATCTACATGAGACAAATGGTTTCCATCAGCACTGTAATACTTTTCTCTAAACAATTCAATTTTCCTAGTCAGAGGAAGCCCCATTCAGGTGTGGTTGAACAAATTTGATCCTGGATAGGATACAAAATGCAATTAATTGCCAGGTGTGGTTTTAGAATACATTCTTTTAAACCAGATCTTTGTTTTCCTGGCACAATGCTACCTAGGTACTAGTTCATATGCAATCCCATTTAATCTTTGAAACAATTAAGTAAAATGGGTGTTATCAGTCCATATATAGATGAGGAAAAGAAAGCTCAGTAACTTGCACAGGACAATCACGGTAGCAGAACAAGGCAAAACTTAATTCAAGCCCACGTTCTCTCATTCCAAGTACCTTTCAGCTTGTAGTTGTGTATTTCACACTGGGTTAATTAAATCAAAATGAAACAAAAACACAGTTAACTATTTGAAGTCACATAGACACAGGAATCAACTGGTATAGACAAATGAATCAACTGCTTTATGTATACAATATTGTCCATAACCCATAAGATAAATTTTGTTATAATATTCCATTCTATGATTGTAATATGATAAGTCGACACCAATAACTTTCTAGTAAGATAGGTCATACTAAGTTTTTAAATGTACATGTACTAGACTAGGCCAAAAGTTCCTATAATTTCTTGGATTCAGGCACCATCCACAGCTCAATAATTTTTTCATGGCACCTGCAGGACAAAAGAAATACCCGACTCTTCCATTTTGTTAAGTAGTAAAGGTCTAAACAGCTAAGGTAGTTTATGTAGTGTCTGACAGATGTCTCTGTATTTTCCTTGAAATTTTAAAATATGTTGTATGCCCCTGTGAATTAGTAAAGGCACCCTGGTACCTTAGCACACAGTTTGGGAACTTCAGCACTAGGCACATGCCCATCTATGGGGAAAGACTATCTGCAGCTATGTGACACATTCAGTTTGACACTTTGGGCTAAACTCTTGAGCCAACTCTTTTACCACTGTTTGTTTTATACTGTATATAGAAAATGGGTTATTTTATTGGATTGCCTTCCTGCAGATTTTTTTATTTCCGCATAAAATGTGTTCCTGTCACAAATTTCTAAGGCAGCTGTTAGAATTATATGACTAGAAATTTTACACCCAAACAAAAAGAAGAGGAGCAGAGCACTGTAGTTATTAGTGAAAAGAGAAACACCTATTCCTCTCATTCCTGCCTACAAACTATGTGTTCCGAGGGAACGCCATTTAACTTTGAGGGTGGGGTGTGAGGAAGCTGTGTGTCCTGGAAAGAGAACTGGAAGTTGGAATCAGTGAAATTGGTATTAGCCAAACTTAGGACTTTCAACCACCTTATGTCAAAAGTTTCTCTCAAGTTTAAAATGCTAAAACCAATATACACATTCAATATTATTGTGAAATTTGTTAGATTTTTTGCCATATGAGTGAACACAAAAGTGGGGTCTTCTTGCGACATGAAGTATTCTCTAGGTGTCAAATGTGTGTACATTGTATTTCACAAAAGTCTAGATGAAACAACTTTTGTGGTTCACAGGTTGAACCCTTTGGTTAAGAGGTTAGGATTTCATTTAGACTTTTCAGCAGAGGGAAGTGTACTGGGTCCTTGGACTCCTCAACCATCCAAAGTGTACTTGAACCAATTCATTTTTACACCATTTATTTTATTATTCAGTATTGGAAACTTAGTTAGTTTTAAAATTTATTCCAAGAACTTTAATGAGAGTTTACTGATTAAAATGAGCAGGTGCCCACAAACATAATTTAAAATTGGGATTTTTAATTATGCACTATAAAAATTGGGGTGTGTCTACATATAGCAACTTAGTTGACAGTTTTCATAGAACTGACAAGTTAAAAATACAGATTATTTCATTAATTTTTCCCCTGTGTGGAATGGTCTATGAATTGAGGTGATTGATCAAACCAGTGTTTTTATGTAATTATTTTCAAGTTATTATATGTATTAAAAATATTAAACTTAATAATACACCATTATCTCTACCACCTTAGAAGTTTGGAAGTATTTTTAGATATTAAGAAATAAGTAGGGGGCCGCCCGGGTGGCTCAGTCAGTTAAGCATTTGATTTTTGAGTTCAGCTCAGGCCATAATCTCACAGTTCGTGAGTTTGAGCCCCTCGTCAGGCTCTGTGCAGTGAAGAGCCTGCTTGTAATTCTCTTTCTCTCTCTCTCTGCTCCTCCCCCAGCCACTCATTTTTCTCTCTCAAAATAAATAAATAAACATTGAAAAAATAAGTAAGAAAAGTAATAACTAGATATGGATCCATGAAGAAGTGCAGTTTCATACTTGATTTCATTAATAGCAAATGCCAAAACAGAACCTGAGATTCTGATAATACATCAATATCTGTAAACTGATCTACATATTCACGGATATGAGTGGACTACAACATTCTTTAAAACTTCTTTACTATGTAGCCAGTTTGCTCTGAAGTCTTTGGTTGTACTGCTATTAAATTATCCTTCTATTATTTACTGACATTCATTTTAACAGTTAAGGGAGAATCCAGCAGTAGGTCTCCATTCTATGCCATACTTTCATTATTATATTTTTCAAAGAGAAAATATCTTTATGTCCAACAGAAAGCTTCTTTTTTTTTGAAAACAGCAGATGCCCACTCAATTGTGATGCTTAGGTTCCCCAACTTAATGTTCTTATCTTTTCCCTCCTGAGAACATTTGAACTTTCTCGTATAGTTCCAGAGATTTTTATTTTATTTATTTGATCAAGATACATAGTCTAAATGGAAAAATTTATCATCAATACTTTCTATGAATGGACTGATGAAAAGCATTTGAATTTCTGATACCACCAAATATGTCTTTGATATTCACTTGAAACACAAATCGAGATGAGTTGGTCAGTCTTCTTCATTGAGAATTAGGTAATCGTACTCAAATTAAAACAACTGACATATTGTTGACAATTCTGGGGAGAAAATAAGGAGACCCACTGAAGAGAGATGGCAAGATTTATGTCCTTTCCTATCTCTATTCTTTCCTGCAATGTGATTAGTGAGGAAATAGCCTGGACTACTTAGTGCTTCCACCCAAACTGAGTCAAAGTGCCAGAGTGTCAACAAGGGTGGTCCTTTCTTGTGCCACTGGCTTCTGAGTTTCAGGGTTTGGCATGATACTAGGTTCAGGCTTGCCAGCGGCTGTAAAGGCTATATTCTACTTAATTTCCAAGGTTACAAAAGAAATGGTATTATTTGTAATTTTAAGCACCAAAGGCATAAATATCAAATGGATAATACATGAACGATTTTAGAAAGGGAGAAGTTTCTCCACGCCACATCACATTAACACTGAACAAATTTAGCATGCCAATTCTGGCAAATGGGAGTGAGGCAGAGGTGTCCTTGACCTTTTCCAGGCCCAAAGTTACTCTATTGTTCATACCCAACATGGTTTTCTCTTCAGTACAATATTTGCTGATGGGACTTATTTCTACAGTTACTTAAAAAATGCCTTTCTGGAAAACAGAACTCGTCTATACATACATATTGCAGGTGCAATCTCAGGCAACTGATGATTTTCAAAAGTGTCTTTTGTTTTTTCTTTTTAATAACCAAGATTACCAAAAAACACATTGGCAATGTGCGTTTAAGGTGAATAGCAATTCCTTAGGAAAATGGAAACAAAACAAAACAAAATTTTATGATTAAAAACTCAGAATTTAGGGGCGCCTGGGTGGCTCAGTCGGTTGGGCATCCGACTTCAGCTCGGGTCACGATCTCGCAGTCTGTGAGTTCGAGCCCCGCGTCGGGCTCCAGCTGATGGCTCAGAGCCTGGAGCCTGTTTCAGATTCTGTGTCTCCCTCTCTCTCTGCCCCTCCCCTGTTCATGATCTGTCTCTCTCTGTCCCAAAAATAAAATAAACGTCAAAAAAAAAAAAAAACACCTCAGAATTTAGTGTAGCAACAGGGTTTAAAATCCTATATTTAGAATTTAAATTATTCTTACAACTTAAATATTTAGAATATAAATATAGTCCTTAATCATAAAAAAATGTTGGTGTTTCTGAATGAATCAATCTATGAAGATAGAATAATGTGGAAAATAATATTAAAGGAATAAACTCAGGACCCAGAGTGAGAACACCATCTTAAAACACATGAAACCAAAGTCAAGAGAAAGACGTGAAAGAGTAGTTTCAAAACTGCAAAGGGAAAAATATCATACAAGTGTGAATTTTTATAGTCCTGAGTTTAGTTCACTTTTACCTAGACTCTGTAGCTGCAATCTACTCTTCTCAAATGGCTTTGTATATTTAAAAAAAAATGCATCCCACTTCTTCAATATTATATAGAGAAATGTTTAAAGACTAAGAATAAATGTTAAAATGTGAAAATCCAAGACATCATTTTTACAGGAAGCTTAGATCTGATCTCTAGCAATGTTGGATAGAGTTTCTCAAATGCAATAAATACTGAAGCATAGCAAGATGTTAATGGGACAATTTATTAAAATATAAAAGAACCCACATATACTGGGCTTTACAATACAATATTCTACATGAATATCTAAAAGATGATCATATTTCATTAATTGTTTCCGATGATGTTTTACTTTTATCAATAAAAATATTTTAATGAGCTTGACTTCTCTATATTCTTTCTGGCCATGGTAATAATGTTCCAGGAGATATGTTGCTTAGTGGTCTATTCTCTCTTTGGAATTTGTTATGATTTTTATTTAACAGATTATAGTTGGCATTTTGGCTATTTAAATTCTGGAAAGTGAAATATTAGAGTGTTTACACAACTAACAATATACAATTTCAGTTTTGATAAAAAAAGAAAAAAGTCATAAAATCACCAGCATCTAAAATTAGTAAGCAATATAAACAATTATCTTGGAATAACTTCTCACTTAGTGCAAAAATGCCCTTGTAGTGTTTGTAACAAGTGGTGATTCATTCATTCATTCATAACAAGTAATTGAATGTTGTACTAAAAGTTTAGATATAACAATGAATAAGACAGAGCCAGCACTTGCTCTCATAGAACTTACATAAAATTAAAATAAAAGGGAAAATATACAGGATCCAAAGGAACTAAGAGAAAGGGATCTAACTAGGTTAGGCAAGTTCTCCCTGATCTGAGTTGAAAGATGTTCAGAATATTCTCAGAAACTTAACATAAGACCATGGGAGAGGGGAAGGGGGAAAAAAAAGGGAGGGAAGGGGAGGGGAAAGTGAGTGATGGGCATTGAGGAGAGCAGCTGTTGGGATGAGCACTGGGTGTTGTATGGAAACCAGTTTGACAATAAGTTTCATATTAAAAAAAAACAAAAGAAAAAGAAAGATGTCCAGAATACTAAAGAGAGTGAACACTCACAATTGTAAGTCCAGAGTCATGAAAGAGTATGGTTTGGTCTAAGAACTAAAAGAAGACTAGTGAGAAATTAGGCTGTAAACGTAGGCAGGAGACAGATAAGGAAAGGCCAACTAATTCACATTAGGAAATGAGTTTATCTTAAAAGGCAATGGAAAGCAATTGAAAAGCATCTTCCTATCTTATCTTTGCAAAAACAAATTGAACCTGAAAATTATATTCATATTATGAAAAATGAAAGTTATGAAACTGAATTATTAAGAGCAAATATTGGCTTCAGAAGCGTAGAAATAATCTACGTTCTTTTAAAAAACAATATAAATCCTTTTCTACACTTTTGGTGTGTTTCCTCTTTAAAATAAAAATGCTATATGAGTGATGTCATTTCTTGGTGTGGCAGGAACATTAAATTGCCTAATTTAAAGCCATGCCCTCCACCCACTCCCAAATGGAAAATCAATGGTACTTACTACATCCAGCCTTATAGCTGAAGCCTGGAGGAAGAAGGAATCCTTGCTGGGCAGCTGCAGCCAGTGTCCGTTGATCAGGAGGGAACACGGGAATCATTAATGGCGGCAGTTGACCTTGAACCTGCTGAACGTGATAGAGCGAATCAAAGAGACGAAGTTTTGGTGCTCCATGGTTCCCGCCCTCCTTACTTTATGACAAAAGAAAACGATTTATTCGATTCAATATACTGGCATACAAGCTTGCTCAAACACTGGTCCTGAGGTCAAGCCTTAGACAGCAAAATTAGAATACACTCTAGTTGGAAGGTGTTACCAAGTTCATTTTCTAACCTGATGAATAATTTCCCTACATGATCCCCACATGAAGCATCACTACTTCATACAATAAGGCTTTTTCTTATTGCATTAATGTAATGGTTAAAAAATTGCCCTGAGGTTGAACTAAAATCTCCTTCTATAAATCCTGTTTATGGCTAATTCTACCTTCTAAAATAAAACTAACTAAACTGGTATCATTTTACATATAAATAGCTTTTATTACTTGAATATAATTCCCATGTCCACATAAGATTGACATTTTTTGAACAAAAGAGCTGGGAAAGAAGGTTAGAGAGTTATGAAGACTTTCCCTTTTGTTTATAGAAAGGTAACTGGGGCCAAAAGAGAACCGACTTGTCCATGGCCGTGGAAGGGGAGAGTTAGACTAGGTCTAAAATCAGTCCCTTGAATCCTGCTCTGTGTTACATACACTCTTTTGTCTTCATCTATCCTTTGACAAGCAATTGAACCACTCTTCAAACCACATGGTCTGTGTTTTGGTTGCCATCTATGGAATACACTTTAATTTGCAGATGTCATTCTCAGGATATGGGGTTCACATCAGTAAATAAATAACCCAGCATAACAGAATAACTATCTTCTTGGAATGGAGCAGAGATTTCTAGGAATACAACCTAATGTAGTCATTTATGCAGCAATATCACATTACTGATTAATACAGTGGTTATCATAACTAAAATATTTCCCCAAAATAATTATTAAGCAAAATCTCCTTGATGAACATTATTATTAGATGGTGTTTTTATTAAATATATGACCAAGAATTTAGGATCATGCTAAAAATCAAGTATCTGATGCTTTATTCTCTCTTACTACTCCTTCCACACATTAATTCAATTATTTGGAAAATATTTAAAAATTTTTGATGTTTATTTATATTTTGGGAAATGAGAGAGAGAGAGAGATAGACAGAGAGAGAGAGAGAGAGAGAGAGGCAGAGCATGAGCAGGGAATGCGTCTGAATGAGAGAGAGAGACACAGAATCTGAAGCAGGCTCCAGGCTCTGAACTGTCAGCACAGAGCCCAACGCAGGGCTCGAACTCAGGAGCCAGCCATGAGATCATGACCTGAGCCGAAGTTGGATGCTTAAGTGACTGAGCCACTCAGGCACCCCTGGAAAATATTTAATTGACATTTACCATGTACAAGAAAATGAGCTTGGCAGTAGAAAAACAAGAGTAAACAAGAAAAGCAAGAGCCTATGCCCATTACATTACAGTGGAGATAATGATAGAAGACTAAGAAAACAAATATCCAAAAAAGACTGCAAATTCATTCAGTTGCGAATCCTAACAGCAACCCTGAACACTCCCTCAGATTTGTTTTCTCTTTCTCCCATTGGCACTGAACATTCCTGGGGCACTTATGATTCCCATAGTGCTCATCATTTCTCACTTTAAAAGTCCACCTACAGTTTGTCCATTATTTCATCTTTTACGGTAAACTTCTGAGCTATTCCTGAGATTTTGGCTGGTGAGTGTATGCACTGTGGGGTGGGGTTGGGGGATGTTTGAGAAAAGGGTGGGAGGGAGGGGGAAAGAGAGACAGAGACGGAGAGAAAAATAAGCACTATAAGAATGAGAGATCTGTTTTCAGCAATGACTCTAAATTGGAAGGCATTTCTTTTAGCCAAAAAGATTTTAAACCTATCACTGCCACTAGAGTGAAACTAAAAGGGAATGACAACAAACAGGAATACAAAAAGACAGTGTCTTAAGGTTAGAGCGAAAGGTTTATATCACTACAGCCAGGCTCTTTTGAGCATACTGGAGGAAAGATATACCTGATGTAAAAACCAATGGAAAACAATTGACTAAAGACTCAAAATTAAGAGACTGCATAAGTGGGCAAAATAAGAGGTAGAAATCAGAAGACAAAGGAGCATGGGGGCTAGTTCAGTGCAAGAAGAGGGCACTGACCAGAATACCAAGCAAGGAAACGAACAGACCCAGCTGCTGTATATATTTTATATTTCATTGTTTGTAAGTTATTATATTTTACACAGTACATCTGCTCCTTTCGAGGACACCACTGGTTATACGATGTACACATAAATTTAACAAGAACATTTTAGAGGGAAGAAGAAAGGAACTCCAAATGAAACACACAGAAGGGTTATAGGAAGTATCCAAATTTCAGATAGCTTAAAATTGGGGAAACATAACTTCTAGAATTGCAGGAACAATAGATTCTTGTTTTAGTGCAGTTTTCAAACTTGAATGTATATTAGAATCACCTGGCAAGCTTTGAAAAATTCTCAATGCCTAGACTTCTTCCCACGCCAATTGAATTTGAATCAATAGGGGTGAGACCCAGCCAGCAGCATTTTTAAAGTTCCCCTGATGTTTCCAACATGCATCCACATTGGAGAAGTACAGTTGTATAGAATGCTTTCAGTCACTGTCAACTAATCTTTTTGTCTTCATGTTTCGCCTTGAGTCACAAAGCACCCTCAGGTATGTAAGTAGTTGAAAGGCACACTGCCTGACTTTTACAGGTTTTGGTGCCCACAGGATAGAACCAGACATTAAGTCAGATTGCTCATAGAATTCCTTCTAATTGAGTCTTTTATCTGTTTTTATATGTCCCTTTTGTGAGAAACTTTTAATGATTTGCTTTTTCCTAGAGAGTCACAACCAAACCCTTCAGCATGGTATTCAAGATTCTTCACAAGTTGTCCTCGGTCTATCTTTCCAGAGATGTTGCCCTGCTTCAGATCCTGTACTTTTGCCTCAAAGGACCACGAAGAGTTCCTTGCATACTCGGTGTTTTTCCATGCCTGAGTGTGCTCTAAAGTATTTTCTCCTCTGTTTTGAGTGATTTCTCTTTTCCTTTTTTTCTTGGCAAAATTCTACTTATTTTTCAAAAGCTTTTTAGACCCACATAACGTGTCTGCCTGTGAAACACTTCTTTCTTGTGGTGCCAATTTTCAGGGAGAAAGAACTGTTACTTCTTTTAACCTCATAAAGCTAATACAATACTTACTGTATTGAATAATAGTTACTTGTATAACTTGAGCCTCCCTTTTGACCTATGAGCTTATTTAGGAAAGAAGTTGTAACTTACTTATTATTGTACCTCTAGAGAGCTTAGCACAGCAGCTGAAACTACTACATTTGATAATTCATGAATAAAAAAACAAGAACAAATTATATAGTCCCATCTTTTTAAAAGAAATTGTATCAGGTATTTGTTTATTTTTTGAGAGAGAAAGAAAGAGAGAGAGACGAAAGAGAGAGAGAGAGAGAGAGAGAGCTGGGGAGGGACAGAGAAAGAGGGAGAGAGAGATCCCAAGCAGGCTCTGTGCTATCAGAGCAGAGCCCAATGCAGGGCTTGAACTCACAAACCAGGAGATCATGACCTGAGCCGAAACCAAGAGTCAGATGCTTAACCAATTGAGCCACCCAGGTACCCCTATATTCCCATCTTTTAAACTACATCTATTTAAAAATATTTTTTAAGAAATTATTTATTTTGAGATAGCATGAACTGGGGAGTAGGGAGCAGAGAGAGACGGAGAGAGAAAGTCTGAAGCAGCATCTGCACTGTCAACACAGAGCCCCATGCGGCTTGAACTCGTGAACCATGAGATCATGACCCGAGAGGAGATCAAGAGTCAGACACTTAACTGACTGCACCAGGCACCCTAAAATTTGAGTATTTGAAAGAATACATTGTAACATATTCCTGTGCTTTTAAATACCTATGTAGTCTAAGCCTTTTATCTTAGTATAATTATGGAAATGCATTTTTATTTAGTGTTATGATTTGTTTTAGAACCTAAATTTTCCAAGATCTGCATATATAGAATAACAGAGTTTTAGGGTTGACAAAGATCCTAGAGATTGGCACAACACAATCATTCTGCTGAATGGGAAGAAAATACTGCCTTGGCCATATAAATTGTCCAAGTTCCCACCTCAAAGTAAGAGCAAAGTTAATACTGGAACTATATGTCTTAACTCTTAATCTAGTACTCGTTTCCTGCACAATAAGAGAAGTTGGAGGGGAAGTTGAAACTACAAGGGAAAGAAAGGAACAATAGTGGTGAATAAGACGAAGTTCATTGTCCCAATGATGGGTTTTCTTTAGATTATCATACAACAGATTATAGAGCATTGTACTAAAACTCAGAATAAACACAAAATAAATATCAAAATGTGTGGCTAAAAACATAAGAGACTGTTAAAAACTGAGAACAAACTGAGGGTTGATGGGGGGTGGGAGGGAGGGGAGGGTGGGCGATGGGTATTGAGGAGGGCACCTTTTGGGATGAGCACTGGGTGTTGTATGGAAACCAATTTGACAATAAATTTCATATATTAAAAAAAAAAGTGTGGCTAATCCACATATGCAACTACAAAGGCATCTCAAAATACAGTTGATCACTATTTGTAGAATCTGTATGTGCAAATCTGCCAGTCGGAAATTTACTCCTTACCCCCTCCCCAAATTTACTGGTACCAGTGCTTTTGCAGTCACTCACAGACATGCGCATACTAGTAAGACATTTTGTTGGTGATTTCACCATTTCAAATGCACATAAAATCAATAATAAATATTAATAAGGTGTCTTTAAAATGAAACACACATAAAACAAAGTTATAAGTTGATCAGGTGATAAAAACGGTGTGACAAAAGGCATTTAGGAACCTACATCTGTATTTTTCCCAGGAGCAACTGTTTGGTACTTGCTAATTCAGTGTTCATGGCAACTTTATAAAACTCAACTAGTGAAAATAATGAGCATCAATTGTAGTACTGCTGTATCTTAACTAATTTTCAGTTCACTTCTGCTGAAATTTAGTCACCCTTTGGGAGTAACAGACAGATCACACCAAAATAGCATAATGATGTCTGGATAAATTCTAAAACTAGTTTCTTATATGGTTAGTAATTCACACTTACATACTTGAAGTTTTGAGTACTTCCAAATCCTATTCACTATTAACTTCATTTATTTTCTTTCAATTAATGCGTGAAATTCCTTTTAAGCTTCTAATTAAGGTTTAAAATGTGTGACATTAATAATTAAGTTTCAATAAAATTCTTTTGTCACAAAATTTTAGTCCTTTTAATAGGTGGCATGTTACTCCTTAGTTAGAATAACCCACAATAAATTTAAGAGGCTACATCCTTTAAGATGGTGTATTATGTTTCAACATCATTTATCACTCTACCACATAGTGTAAACTTGCCCTCTAAAATCTTAAGAATCCAACACAAGCCAGGCACATTAGGATACTTGTAAAAAAAACAAGTTAGTACATATCAATTATCCATAGTTAAATATTTTATATTTTATGTAAATGTTCTATTGCAAAACCCTTTAGTGACTCCCTGAAACTAATACATCAAGTAGGTACTTAAGATTATTCCTTTAGCTTTCAGTCACATGCCTCTGTTTATTAGTTTATTCACTCAATCAATAATTTCACTAAGCAGAACGTGCACTTTTTTGTAACGAGGGATACAAAGATGAGTTCACACATAACACCTACCTTCTAGGAGCTCTGAGTCTGGTCAGGCAAATAGGTATATAGGTAACTATAATCCACTGCCATTAATTCAGTAACAGAAACCTGTGTAGGAGACTATGGAAGCAGATGAGAGACTCCTAATGTAGCCAGGAGAAAACAAGGCAAGCCTCATGGGGATAGGTATACCAGGTACAGGGGCTGAACAGGCAGGTAGGAATCAGCTAGGCAAAAAGACGGGAGGGTGGGAAAAGAATTCTAAGCAAAGGAGCAGACATGAGGAAAGAAACAGGGATAAGGAAAAGCATCATGTGAAGGGGACACCATCTGGGCAGTCTGGGATAACGAAAAAGTAAGAGGAAACCAGTGGTGAGAAGGTCTGTCTAAATGAGTCTGTGTGTCAGGGTAAGAAGCATGAAATTCCCCATGAGGCTGTGGGGAACAACCAAGGGATTTTGAGTAGGCTAGGTAGAATACTCTGATGGGCATATGGAGAAGAGATTTAAAAGACCAAGCATAGAGACCAGACAGGAAGCTAATTGAGTCAACCTGGCAATAGATTATGAGGGCTTGATTAGTTATAGGAGGGTTAGAAATGAGGAGAAAAAGCCAAGAAATATTCAGAAAAAAGGGGGGTATTAATGATGGGGGGGATGCTATATACATGTGGGTATATGAGAATATATATACATTCTGTGAGTCTTCCCTTTCCTGTGATTTTTCTCAGAGTTCCTGTCACAGTGGTTGAGGAGCAGAGAAGGTGAATTCCAGCATTCAGGTTGGGGAAGAGAAGGAGATTGTGGGAAATTCAGCAAGGACATTAAGAGGAAACCAAAGTTGCTTTTGAATGACAATGGGCCCTGGGCTCTACCCCAGGAAGAGAGGCCTGGAAGGGCTTACTAGACTGGAAAAATACAGAAATCAAATAACTAGAGGGACTCCACATCAGTATCAAGGAGCAATTTGTGTGAGAGCTCAAACAAGAGGAAGTTAGGTTACGATGGTACATTTGCTTAAACTACATACACAGATGTTATAATGAAAGGCAGCTGTATGATTTAAGTTATCACAAGTACAAATAAAATGTAAAATCTAAAACTTTCAAATGTTCCTCAGGAGTTCAGTCAGATGAGTACTGTTGTGTTCAAGCACACATCATCTTTAGGGATCAGTTCACCTACAGATGAAATTCAGCCATCTTCAGGGGAGAACACAGCAGCTGTTTAGAAGCACACAGTGATAGTACACAGTAGTTCTTGAGAAAATGAAGAATATAATATCCAAATGAGATTACAAGAGGGGTTTAGGTAGGCAGGATATAATTACCCAAACTGGAGTAACCAGGATCACAAAGCTGACTTTCTACCATTAGCAAGAAGAGGCATGGGATCTTCAATGACCACTAACAGTTTGTGATTTTTCTTTTCATATAAGAGAAAGTAGATTTGTCAGTTTATCCTATCCAATGCAATGGTTTTTAGGAAAAAAAAAACTACACTAAAATTAAGAGTAAAGGAGTCAATTTTATCTTCCAATTAATCTACTAGGAAAACTAAAGAAAATCTCACTGAGAGCTACAGAGACATAAAAACACTGCTAAAATTGCTACGCCTGCCTCTCACTTCCCAATAGCCACACTGGAGTTGTATCACCTCTAATTTCATGTGATTTAAGACAAAGACAAAGTAGCCATATTCTTTTAGAACAAAAATGAACAGCCATGTGGATTTTTTTACATAGTACTCTTCTTCGGCAAAAAGCCACAGAACTTTTTTTAAAAATCGTTTCCAAGGATGAAAGTGACTTTGCCAAGCAAAGTGGCTTCAAAACAGGCCTCAAAAATACTAATAGAAAGACAGATGGTTCTACTAAGAGCTTGGCTGCCAAAATTAAAAAAAAAAAAGTAGGAAAAAAACCCAGAGTGATGCTATTGAAGCTGACTGCAAAGTTATCTGATGACTACAAATACTTTTGTCCCATCGCAAGTGCTAACTCTGCCTCCAGGGCTGATATAGCCAAACTACTAACTTCCCCACATCCAGTCCCCCTGGATTCCCACCCCTCCTAAATAAAACCTGTCAGTGCCAAGCCCCACAAAACAGCACAAGCATGCACTTGATTCTGACTGACTGCTCTGCAGAAGCAAAATATTGCATTGAAGAACTCCTATTTAGGAACAGACCCACAAGGAAAATTGCTTTTCTTTTCAAAACTGCCTGTCACATTTTCTTTTTCTAATTCCCCCTTTCCTCCTCCTCTCTGTCACCAAAGGGCCCCTGGGCCCTATGAGTTTAGATGATACAAACTCAATTTGTATAAAGAAGGCAAGAGGCAGCACCACAGAGAGGTAGAGATAGTTTACAAGGATAGAGAAATAATCCAGTCAAGACACAGTGCAATTTTCTTTCCAAACTACTACTACAATAATACCTCCACTTTATTTCCTTCAGGGCAACTGTCATTTCTTTTTAACCAGATTGCTACTAGATATAATAGAAACTGAAATATTATATGGTCACTGACTCTTCCTTTCAATGGCTCATTTCACTATTGCATTTTTACTTTTGCATGATGTTCTCATTGTTGGCATTGTTACTAGCATACAACCACTTTCAAATGATGTAGAATTAAGACCTCTGTCACTTTAAAGCAATAAAATTTCATTCTTACTACTGCGCAGGTTTCAACTAAGTAGTTTTCTTGTCTAATAGCACCTTTTATTTATTTTCAACACTTAGGCATTACATTCTTATAAAGCACCATTTTAATATACATTAAACTCATATCAACCAAAATGATGGCATTTCTTATAAATATGAAACATGCTTAAACAAAGTATCTTTGCTGACTTAAGGAAAAATCTCTATTTTAAAGGTTGATAATCATAGAAACTTGAGGGTGGCAAAAATATGGTGTTAAATAAGAAAGCAATTGTGAAGGAGTATGGGAAAAACAGCCATTCAATTTGCCAAGGACAATTTTGCACTGAATGAAAGAATTAAAAAGGCAATGATTAAAATATCTCAAATGATGCATTACTCAGGATTAGGTTATCACCTATTTCTTAAAGGCAATATTTTATGTAGCTCGATAGCTGTTACTTGATAAAAGCAAAGTCTTTCTTTATAATGCAATGCTATTTGTTCCCTCCAATGCGTGTGACTATTTATATTACTTATCATGGTTCCTGACAACAAAACAGCCTAGTTCATATGAGTATGTATGTTCTCTGTTAGCATGAACAGAATCAGGCTTTGCCAATACTAATACAATCTTATTTTATATCATGCATTACTCTGTCAATTGTCATTTACATGCAAATGAAAGACAACATAAAATATAATGGCCAACATGAAATATAATATATTTTTCAATTATATTTCTCAGGACACCATCATTAGAAAATTTAATAAAATTCACTATTTATTGATTTCTGATTTATGATGTTTTGCTCAATGGCCTACAATAGATTATTAGTGATTTTTTTTCTCATGCAACATAAATCTTAGTTCAACATAAGTTGTTTAAAATATTATCTCAAAATATTATCACTCAAAATATTATCACTTTGTGGGGAGGGTTAAATTGGAAATGACTGCTAACGCATACAGGGTTTCTTTTTGGAGTCATGATAATGTTCCGGAATTAGACAGTGAGGACGGTTACAAAACACCATGACTATACTAAAACAACTGAATTGTATGCTTTAAAAAAAGGGTCCATTCCATTCCATTTCACTATTGCATGTGAACTGTACCTCAGTTAAAAAAATAAATAAATAAACAAATTTAAAAGACCACATCAAAAAATATACAATGTCACTACTATCTGAAGCAGGATTAAATGTGCTTTGAAATAATCATATCTTGTGTTGGAATCACGTATGATTATTTTTTATTTTTATATTATTATTTTGTATTTTTATAAAGTCCTTTGAAATAAATTAGTCCAATTATACTTTATCCTGCCTCTTGGAGATCAGCAGGTCAGGTGTTGTTATTTCAATTTTATTAATAAGGAAATTGGAAATAGGGCACCTGGGTGGCTTAGTCGGTTAAGCAGCCGACTTCAGCTAAGGTCATGATCTCATAGTTCATGAGTTCAAGTCCGGCATGGGGCTCTGGGCTGACAGCTCAGAACCTGTAGGTGTCTCCCTCTCCCTCTGCCCCTCCCCTGCTTGCATTCTGTCTCTCTCTCTCAAAAATAAATATACGTTAAAGAAAAATTAAAAAGAAAATAAGGAAATTGGAAAGGCAAACAAATAATTTGGAGATTTACCCATGATCATATACTTAACCAAACAATAAGCCTACAACTTATTTTTGAGTCTACTTAACTATAAAACAAAAACGTAATAATCTTCTGAAATAAAAATACTGATTTATTTAAAAAGAGTATAGAAACATTGTCAAAATTCCCATATTATGTGCTCAGCATAAAAATGGATCACATTTAAATTATCTTGCAAGGATAAAATTCTATTATGTTTTAAGACATTTTTACCACAAGGATGGCATTTTGACTTTGATTTTCATGTTTATTTTACATTTTATTTTGTGTTATGTTTTCTGTCCACAGTGTTTTTAAAACTTTCAATGTGTATACATACTACTTTAATGATCTGAAAATTAATCAGAAAAAAACAGAGATGTAATAGAATATTACAGAGCCTGGCATATCACAGAAGAATATTTAATACAGGAATTGCTATCCTAAAGATCTTAAAGATCTTAAATTGTGACTCTTTGTAGCCTATTTTGGTAGAAAATAGGAAAAAAATCTTTAATATGTGACTGAAGAATCTACTAAAATGTAGGGGCACCTGGGTGGCTCAGTGGGTTGAACATCCAACTCTTGATTTCGGTTCAGGTCATGATCTCATGGTTCCCAGGTTTGCTCCCTGCATCAAGCTCTGCATTGACAGCATGGAGCCTGCTTGGGATTCTCTCTCTCTCCCTCTCTCTCTGCACCTCTCTCTCTAAAATAAATAAATACACATTAAAAAATAATTTTTTCACTCTGATTTTCATAAAAAGCATATATAATATTAACATTTATTTCAAAGTTTCCTGAAATCATTACCAATTATTTGACCTTTATTAGTTTACTTCTTGCTGAAATATCCTATACCACTAGTATTTATTCTATGCAATGAGCATTGGATTATGAATGCTTTTAACATTTTCTATTTCTTGCTTGTATTAATTTACACTTCCCTCATTATATTTATGATTATTTCTGGACAAGAGATCTTTTATTCTTTGACTTGTTTTCAAGTTAGAGACCAGGAGGTGAAGCTGAAAACTTCATCTTATTTCTACTCAAGAACTACTTTTTCCTCAAAACCTAACTTAAGTGTCACTGCCTTTGTAAAGACTACCCAAACTCCCAAGCAAAATATATTCATTCATGGGTTGAGTGCCCACTTGTGCTAGGTATTACTATCGGTTCTAGGAATATTATAATGAGTAAGACAGACAAACACTACAGAAAAATTAAAGAAAGAGGAAAAGAAATGTCGGGATGGAGGCTGCAAGTTTAAATATGGCATCAATGATATGGTGCCATAAAGATCTGGAAGAAAGGATACAATAAACCTCTCAGTAACCTGGGGGAAAGTGTTCCAGGCAAATGGAAGAGGAGATGTTAGAAGCCTGAGGTAGAAGTGTGCAGGCTGTGTAAAACAAACTGTTTCATTCTTCTCTCTGTACTCCATATAGGGATTCCACTAGATTGAAATTACTTGTGTCTGTCTCCATGAGCAAACTGCCTTAAGGGCAGGACATAGCAAATTCATATTGGTATCCACAGGATCCAAATTACTGCCCAGCATATAGTACCTGCTCAATTTATGTCAATTGCACTAATTATTTTAAAAGACAATTACAGGGGCGCCTGTGTGGCTCAATTGGTTGAGTGCTGGACTCTTGATTTAGGCTCAGGACATGATCCCAGGGTGGTGGAATACAGCCCTGAGTCAGGCTCCACCCTGGTTGTGGAGCCTGCCTAAGATTCTCTCTCTCCCTCCTTCCACCCTTCTCCCCAGCTTTCCCTCTCCCTCTCTCTCTCTCTCTCTCTGAAAAAGAAAAAAAAAAAAGACAATTACTATTAGATAAGGCTACTCATGTCTTAGTCTCAGTGTCTTGTAAGAGGAACAGTTTAGTAAAACATTTCCTTTTATACAATGGATTTTCGGCTTTATTTCATTTTCATTCAGGATTTAACATTCTTCCCCAAAGTAATGTCCCAAAACATGGCATATAACTGTTGCCACTTTTTACCCCAATTCATGACCTTCCTCAGAGCTTAGTTTTAGTATCGATTATGCTAAGTTAGGTTTTGTGCACTTCATTGTTCCTTGGGAGAAGAGAGAAAGAAGTCTGATGTGTCGTTAGTGAAATACCATAAGAACTACAGTTAGATGTTATTTATGATAAAACTGTAATTTTTTATTACTCATATGGAATGAATACATATTTTACAAGACTAGGAAGTCAGTTCAAATGAATACATTGTGTGTCACTGAACACAGTTGAATTGTTTGCTCTTATCCACATATCAATACATAAAGTAATGTGACTAAAAGGTAATGGAAACACATGAAGAATAGAGTTTAATTTGTAGGCATGAACTCGTATATGCTAAAAAAGAGTTTTTTAAATTTTTGACTAAAAATTCAAGTACATAGATGTATCCTTAAACTACGTATTAATTTTATTTTGTTTAAGAAAATAACTGTGATTATACTGTTTACGTTTCTTTTATTCAGACTTTTCCCAGTGTGTAATTTCAATATTTTAGCAAGCAGGTGCTAGATTGATGTGAAGGGCTAGTGTATGGGGATTTGTTTATTTGTAGCATGCAAAGTGTATACTGAAGCAGCAATGAAAAATGTTGTATCTGTGGGAAGAAGCCCTTAACATCAAGTATTCCTGCAAGCAAAACCAAAAATAACACTTCAAACATCGCCCCCAAATGCAACCATATTAGCGGCAGGTTAATGTGTAGTTCTATTGCTTAGAATGTGAAAAATCCATGCTCTTTGAATAACAATGGATACTGCCTCATAATCTCAGTTGGAACTTGGTACTCAGATGCTTCTCACTTGACTATAGTTGAAGACATTCTAGCAGTAAGCCACTCACTAGAACATTTGTCACTGAAAATAAAACGTGTGAAATTCCCAGAAAGGGCATGTTAGATGTTTCTTAAGCTGAAAATGTGAAATATTTTTGTAATTGGACAACCCATTGAACACAGTGTCATTTATATAATCAAAAGTTTTTAAATCTGGTGGAGAAGGAATATTATAAATTATTCCACTGTCGGTACATTCAGTAGGGAACTGTACACTACCTGCAACAATCTATGTCAGGATAGCTAATTTCCCTACTTTGCTAAATTTACTTGATCCTGTACAGCAAAAAGCACTATAACTTGCCCACATATAATGACAATAGTTAAATAAAGGTGAATTATGCAATACCATTGATATTTTGCTAAATCTATAAACTGCTTTTACTATTAGAAATGTTCTGTATGTCATCAAAATTGTGACAATTCTAGCTTTATATGGGTGTTTTGTTAGATGAAAAGAGAACGTGGACTGAATGCATGATTTTTTTCCATCTGCCTGCCCTTTACCAAAAGTATTTGATAGATGATTGTTAATGTTAACATCTATTCTGTTTCCCTAAACTTCTCTCATGATCCTTTTTTTCCATGTTGACTTTTGCACAATTCTACTTTCACTCATCCAAACTCACCAAAACCCAATGAAATAGATCCTTCCATCACCTCCATTTTACAAGGGAAGAAACTGAGGCATGCCTCAAATAAGACAGACTGTAAGTGAAAGAGCTAGAATTCAGGTTTTTCACCATCACACTTTACAGCCACTCAAATAAAGGATATACTTATAAATAAATCTTACCATAACAAAATACATTATAACTTACATGAAAAATTTTTAAATCACAAATACTTTGAATCGCATGACTTGAAAACAGTTATTTGAACACATGATTTTAAAAGTATAATGGAAACAGTATTAAATATCAAATATCCTAGAAAACTCTGCTGCTATAATACACATAGATCCTGGTTACATAATAATCAACATATTTTTTTGATTGAGCCTCCAGGGAAGTTGAAAAAGAAAATGAGGACTAGTAAGTTGAGAGTAGGTGGGTAGAATGAGGGTTGCACTGGTGGCAAATGTAGGTAATAGCAACTAGAACCCAGGATGAAACCTTGGGTCCCTAAAAAGCTAACCTTCAGATTCCTGTACTAACACAGGAAAAAGGAGGGATATACCATTACTGAAAGATAAGTTTAAAAGAAATATTGCAATTAAAGCAGGCATACTGGAATGTTTCTACAATACCTCTGGTAGAAAACCACTGATGAGAATAATGATGGTGATGATGATTCTTCGACAAATATTTATTGAGGGCCTACAATGTACAAGACATTTTCCCAGGTACTTAAAATACTATAGTAAAAAACCCCAACAGACTAAAATCCCTGATCTCATTGACTTTACATTCTACTACCATAAAAACCTAGTCATAATACTTGTACTTCCATTATTCAACTACAGGCTTTACCTAACTTGGGTCTGCAATTGAAATCAAAACTTCCTATATGGTCAGTGAAGCTCCAAACTACAAAATTAAAAATAAGTGGTCTCTGGTTTATATTGCCTCCTGGAACCTAGCAGAACAACCCAGTACAGTAGACCAGTATCACCAATTTAGATACGATGATTTCCCACAGATTAAGTTCAGCCAAACATAAAGTCACTAAAAAAATTTAACAAATACATAAAGAAGAATCTAGCATGTATAAGAACAGAATCAAGAAGCAACATATTTAGACATCCAAAAGCAGTCAAGTATCAGATGAAGAATAAAAACAATGCTTAAAATGTTTACTTAAGTAAAAGGTGGAAAAATAGAATGAAATAAAGAAAAATTATCACAGATGTTCAGGAAAACTTAAAAAATAATAGAACTTTGAAACTTTAAGAAATGAAAAATAGAATAATTGAAATTTAAAACTCATTGGATTGATAAACAGTAATTAGATATAGGTGATGAGAGAAGTCATTAAATTGAAAATAAATCTAAAGAAATTTGCCAGATTTTAGTTGACAGAAATAAGGAGATGGAAAGTTTACAAGGGTAGTTAAGTGTTAAGGTGCTAGAATGAGATGGTCCAACAAATCCCAGCAAAAATTTTAGAAGACAATAGAAAAAAATAAAGATAAGCACTATTCTAAAACTAATGGTTGAGAGTTGTTCTGAATTTGAAAGATATAGACCCTTAGATGCAAGAGGCCAACTATATATGAACAGAATGACTGAGAAGAAAATATCACTTAATACGCTTTTAAAAAACTTCAGAAAAACAAAGGCACAGAGAAAAATCTTAAAAGCAGCCAGGCACAGGGTATCAATCTAAGAACGATAATTCATTTGACAACAAACTTCTAAGCAATAGTACTAGAAGCCAGTAGAGAGATAAAAGAAAATAACAGTCAACTTCAAAGTATATCCCAGTAAACAATTTGAAAAATAAATGCAAAATAAAGCCTGTTTTTTTTTTCAGGAAAAGTCTACCACAAATTCCTTCACTAAAAGAATTTCTAAAGCATGTCTTCAGAAAAAAGGAAAGGTACCTAAAAAGAATGAGTGAAGAAAGTGGTGAACATATGAGCAAATAAAAATAATTTGTTCAATGAAAATAATGACCAATGCTTGAATTAAAAAAGAATCAGAGCTAATTCCAACAACAATGACATGTAAAATAAGAGGAATATTCATATTTATGGAGTTTTAATATTATTTTATAATCCAAGAAAAGGAATACAATATTTGTCAATTTCAGACTCTCTTACCTTAGGTAGACATGTTAAATTTTCAAAGGCAATCCATAAAAAATAGAAATAGAGTAGATAATGATTAAACCAATAAAAAGAAAAAATGACACAAAAGAAAACCAAACATTAATACCTAAAAAATAAAAAAGGAAAAAACATATACAAAATATGGTGCGAACAGAAAGCATAAATAAAATGAGACTTAAGTTTGATCATAAGAAATGTTAAATGGATTAAGCTTATAAATTAAAAAAACAGAGATCAACAGATTACATTTTTAAGAAAATCCAGCTATATCTACTTTATAAGAGATATAATTAAATTATAATGCTAAAGAGTATTGAAAAGGATGAAAAAAGGTGTATCAGGCAAAATCAATCAAACAAATGAATAAACAAAGAAGTTTAAATTATACCTATTTTAATATAAGACAAAATAAACTTTAATACTAAAAGGATTATTGTGGATACAAAGCTTCCAGAAATAGCCATACAAGTTTCATTTCATCACGAAGATACAATAATTCTAAAGTTATATACATATATACTCACCATATTAATTGGAAGATCTAGCCACAGCAATCAGACAAGAAAAGGAAAAGGCCTCTAAATTGGTATGAAATAAGTAAAAGTTTCACTATTTGCAGATGACATGATACTATATACAGAAAACCTTAAAGATTCCACCAAGAAACTACTAGAACTAATGCATGAATTCAGTAAAGCCGCTGGATACAAAGTTAATATGTAGAAATCTGTTGCATTTGTATACACTAATAATGAAGTGGCAAAAAAAAAGACCACAAGAAATTAAGTAAAAAATCCCATTTACAATTACACCAAAAATAATAAAATACCTAAGAATAAAGTTAACTAAGGGGATGAAAAATGTGTACTCTGAAAGCTATAAAACACTGATGAAAGAAATTGAAGATAGCAAGGAATGGAAAGCTATTCCATACTTATGGATTGGAAAAAACAAATATTGTTAAAATGTCCATACTACCCAAAATAATCTACAGAATTTTACAATCCCTATAAAATACCAACAGTATTTTTCACAGAACTTGAACAAAGAATCCTAAAATTTTTATGGAACCTCACAAGACTTCAAATAGCCAAAGCAATCTTGAAAAAGAAGAACAAACATAGAGGTATCACAATCCCAGATTTCAAGATATATTACAAAGCTGTAGTAATCTAAACAGTATGGTTTTGTTACAAAAATAGACACATAGATCAATGAGACAGAATAGAGAGACCAAAAATAAACCCATGCTTTTATGGTCAATTGATCTACAACAAAGGAAGGAAGAATATACACTGGGGGGAGGGGGAGGACAGTCTCTCCACCAATGGTGCAGGGAAAACTGGATAGCTACATGCAAAAGAATGAAACTGGACCACCTTCTTATACCACACACAAAAGTTAACTCAGAACGGATTAAAGACTTAAATGTGAGACCTGAAACCATAAAATCTCTAGCAGAAAACACAGTCAGTCATTTCTTTGACATTGGCTGCAGAAACATTTTTCTAGAGATGTCTCCTCTGGCAAGGGAAACAAAAGCAAAATTAAATTATTGGGACTGCACCAAAATAAAAGACGTTTTGCATAGTGAAATAAACCATCATCAAAATGAAAAGCAATCTACTAAACAGGAGAACATATTTGCAAATGATATATCCAATAAAGGGTATATTTCCAAAATATATAGAGTTTATACAACTCAATACAAAAAATAATCCAATTAAAAATGGGCAGAGGACCTGAAGAGACATTTTTCCAAAAAGACATACAGATGGCCAGCAGACACATGAAAAGATGCTCAACATCACTAATCATCAGGGAAATGCAAATCAACACCACAATGAGATATCACTTTACACCTGTCAGAATGGCTAAAATAAAAAAGACAAGAAATAACAAGTGTTGGCAAGGATGTGGAGGAAAAGAAACTCTCATGCACTTTTGGTAGAAATGCAAGTTGATGCAGCCATTGTGAAAAAAGAGAATGGAGATTCCTCAAAATATTTAAAATAGAATTTCCATATAATCGAGTAATTTCATTGTTGGGTATTTACCCAAAGAAAATGAAAACACTAATTCAAAAAGATGTATGGACCCCTATATTAATTACAACAGTCAAGATACAGAAACAACCCAAGTATTCATGGATAGACATATATAGAAGTATATGTATATATACACATACAATATATACATAATAGAATATTACGTAGCCCAAAAAAGAATCGAATCTTGCCATTTGCAACAACACAGATGGACCTTGAGGGTATAACATGAAGTGAAATAAGTCAGTGAGAGAAAGGCAAATACTGTATGATTGCAATCAGATGTGGAATTTAAGAAACAAACAAAGAAAGAAAAAAGAGAAAACAAAACAGACTCCTAAATATAGAGAGCACACTGGTGGTTGCCAGAAGGTAGGTGAGTGGGGAGATGGGTGAAATAGATAATGGTGGAAAAATAAAGTTCTATCCTCATAATCTATAATGCAACAATTGAGAGCTACAAGGAGAAATTCATAAACCCTCATTATTGTAGGCCATTTAGTACACTTTCTTAATTACTAATAGCACAAGTGAAATTAGTGAAGACATAGTTAATTTGGAGAGCCCAATTAGAATGTTTAATCTAATGGACATATATAGAATTCTGCACTCAATAATTATAGAATACAAACAGTTTTAAGGCAAACAGGACATTTATGAAAACTGTCACATGCTAGGCCATAAAGCAAGACCCAACGGATTTAAGAGATTTAGTAATATGCAAAATTATGATGAAAGCATTTGGTTTTAGAAGGAGAGGAAAATTAGTTTTAAAAAATGGACTCCATAAATAACAATTTCTCTTTTTGAAAGAGGAGTTTGTCTAATTTCAGATTTACAGAGGTATATTTTAGAAAAGACTGAAACATTTACCTGGGAATTGAGTGTATGTTTCTATGAAAAACACAATTTGATCACTGAAATATGATCCTTATTTTCTAAATGTGCTTTACCATTGACAAGTGGGATCATTAAAATTGCTGTGTTTGTTATAATTAATGTGTGGGTGGTTGGCAGGAATTAGAGGTTATTTAATATCATGTAATGGTTAGCAATTCAAAACCTGTACAGTTTGAAGACTGCACTATTGGGGAAAACAATCAAGAATAAATAATTTAAAGTCATTATGTTTTTTAAAGAGTCAACATTACACACAAAGCTTTTAAATTGTGAACATGTATTTTAAGGTCTTTGAACAACATTTTTGTTCACTGAAACAAAAAAGGACAAAAAATTTGTGGATGTTTGAAAAAATATACATGATATACCTAAACATGTTTTCAAAAATTTTGAGAAAATCTTAGAAATAAAGTTGAGAAGATATTAGCAGTAAAGAAATAGAAAGTTGATATAATCTTGTAAAACAAAATGCCATTTAACAAGTTGTATATAGATTTTGATACAACTGAAGTTTTTAACATTTTCACTAAAATGCCCAGTTTTTAACTGACTTTGTGAGCTCAACACACTTTTCAAATGAATAAAAACATACATGATATGGGTATAAAAGCTATAATGGCATGCTTTGATGTATATCAAAACAATTTATATCAATACAAAATAGTTCATAAGAGTTAATATGAAACAATGATTGAGGTAGCTTCTACACAAATTTATAAAGGAAGCAAATTCTCCAATGTGATATACAAGTCGATAGGAAGAAAACCTAAGCCCTAATGTTGGTGTAAATCTCTGTGTTAAATATATTTCTGATTACAGAAGAGGGAGATGCTGAGCAAAGATTTTTCAACATTTCAGTTATTCTGCCTTGTGTCTGACTGTCCTCCCTGCCAGTGGGATTATTCTGCAATTTATTTCATCACGGATTTTTAAAAATAAAATGAAATGTACCAGAATCCTGAAAACGTTTGTCAAAATGTCTATTCACATCCTTGAATTATGTTCATAACTGACCCAGTGAATCTATCACCCATTCTAATTGGGTCATTCATCTTGCAAAACTACAGGTTTTCATTTATTAGTTGTAACACGATTAATATTGCCTACATAGTGCTACTTCTGAGTCTCACATGTGGGTCTCAATACTGCACATGCATTGAGCAAGACCTGATCCCCATCACAGGGAGATTTCAGTCTGTGTATGTTTCACCTGGAAGAATGCAATAACAGGAGAAAAAAAACTCAACTGTTTTAGTACATGAATTTATCAGCAACAGAAAGCATAATAGTTCAAAATGAAAAGAAATAATAGTATTTCAATTTTATTAGCAACTCACTTTTACTTGACATTTTGTATGTATTTGCTGACAGTTTTCTTATTAAATCTTTCCCTGTACTAGCCCCAACACCCCATTGGTTTATAAGTCCTTTCACCACATAATTCTGAGTAGGGGAAAAATAAAAGAAAAAAGAAACTTTTCAGACAGGCTTACAGAGTTAAAAATATTGAAGTTAACAAGGGGGTTAAGAAAGATGAGACCAGTGGTGGAAAAAAGGGGAAGGGTGTGTGTGAGTGAAATAAATGCGTGACTAAGAATATATGCAGTATAGAGAAGGGAAAAAACAAAGAAAATGCACTTTCAACAACTCAGTTTCAGTGTTATATACTAAATGTATAATCAAGATTTCCAGGTTCATCTCTTTCAACTAGAAATGTGCTCTACTCTTACTTCCATTTCTAAGCCACTATAGGTATTAAACAGCAATTTACATGTGATTTGCATTTTTTTTTGTACTTGTGGTTTTGGTAAGTCTTCCAAACCTAATGACTGTTCCTTTGGCCAGCAACATAAATGCTATAATCACACAATTATTGTGCTGGGAACAGTTTAATTCAGCATTTTGTTCTCAACCACAGAACAATTACTCAACAATTTCGGTTAACCAGACTAGCTAGCTGCCTGGAAAGAAAGAGGAATATTCACAAGATCTATTGTCTTACATAAAGGCAGCTACTAGATCGGCTGAAACTTTCTAGTATTGCTCTGCTCTGTGCTTCTTTTCAGGATCTTTCAGATATCTGTCCTAATGAAAATGACAAATTGCAGGTTTTCCTTTATGGACTTGCTGTTTGTTCAGTTCTTGTAATTACACATTTGCATATTTTTTAAAAAGACACATTGAGATTTTTGTGTCTGGAAATATAGACCTAGAGATAAATGTACTTAAAAAAAAGCATTTAATATAATGATAGTTAATGCAAAGAATTGCAAATTCAAAAGTATAAGTTTAGAACTCTTTCTTCCAGCTAGCCCATGGTGCTTAAAGTAATGGTAAACCCTTCTGAACTATGGGTGATTTCATCTCACCAAAATTTACATTCTTTCCTAACAGTGCACCTCATTTAATGTCAACCTTCATTCCAAATTTTAATTTTTAAAATATAAATGGAGGTGATTTATATAATCATGGTTATTAAGGTTCTCTTTGTATTATTTTATTTAATATTAATTTTACTTTATCAGAGCCAAAAAGTCAGGGCCCAAGTTTATCAGTAAAAAACTATTTAGAAATAGATCATCAAATAATTTATGCATCTGTGTAAAAATATATGTACACTGAAATTGTCCTGTCCCTTGAGTATTTCTCATAAGCACAGGAAACTATTACATTAGCTCTGTATCATACTTCACAGGTCTTGGAAGCTACTGACAAAGAAGTCCATGGTGAACTGGGCCAGTGAGTAGTAAGGGTAGTAGTGGATGAAAATAAGCTATCCTAAAAGAAAGAGGTGTCCTTTTCTCTTCCAGCGTTCTTTTCTCTAGTCTCTATGTTTTCTTTATGATTTCTTTTTATTCTCTCACTTTTACTTTAAAAAGTGGGCAGGATAGAGGGTAGAGAAATTATAACTTCATGGTTAGAAACATCCTAATTTATAGCAAAAATGCCCTGAAAACTAGAAAGGAAAGAAAAAAAAAAAAAAGCTCAAGCATAAAGATAAACTTTTTAGTAAGAAGCGAAGACAAAAGAAGATTTGACAGTTCTGGCAACTTAAAAATTTTAATTGTCTTTATATATTTGAATGAGCAAATAAGAATAATGTAGTGAAATACTATATTGATGAGGGATTCTTTATGCCTAGATCCTTCACTTGCTGAATTTTGTTAGTCTAAGTTTAAGGAGAACCTTAAATACTTGGGGTCAAATTTTTTTTCCAGTAACAGAAATCTTTGTTCCAGACAAATCTAATGTATAGGCTTAATGATGAAAGTTTGGCATGGACACTTAGACTCACCCACACCCACCAGCTCCTCTTTCCTTTTTAATACTATGATCCCACCCCAGGTATTCATGGGGGGACCTCCATGGACCCTATGAGGGCCTGTCAACAAAATTTGGAAACACTTTCTCCTGTTGTTATTATTCAATACCAAAATCTAATAATATATATAATATAGTGAACACTGTTATGTCTAATGAACTGAACCACATGCTCAATTATTATGGTGTCAGATAGACTGCAACTTGTAATAATACACAGGTCTATTCTAAGTTAGAGACTTTATACTTACTAAAACGTCAAGCCCAACATCTTCTATACAATAGTCACAGAATTGTTTTTTCTTAGGCATAAAATCCATTTACAATATAGTATAAGCCCCTGGTATAATTTCTAATTCTTTAATCCAGGTATTGAAGTGAGCTATAATTAGAGAGCAAACATTTGTAGAACAGAGCATAGTCTATAAAAAAAGAATGCCAAAATAGTATCAGGTTCTTCTGAATGAAAATAACTCAACTTAGTGCAAAATTTATGCTTAAAAATGAGCCAGATATTAAATTCAGAATGAAAAAAAAAATTGGCTATATCCTTGCCACTTCCTGGTTAATTTGGCAGAGGGCCAATTTTCCGATATTATGACCATCCTGTAGCCCCAGTAAGTGTTTTATTTATTTATTTCTGTATTGCATAAAAATATCAGCTTAAGAAGGGAAAATGTGAAATGGATGACATATTTTAGAACAGCTTCTCCCAGAATACAAAAATATTCCCCAACTCCAAACTGAAACAAATAGTAGAACTACCAGGCAATGCCAATTGGCGACTCTCTAATGCCATTCAAACTTCGCAAATACTGGGCTCTCAAACTGATTTTAATTATTCAAAAGAAAACTAGGAAATGATTCAAATATCAATTGCTTTCACAGAAATACAAATTCTCTCTTAAGAGAAGCACATGACATATCTTTTCTTTATCCTGTAACATTGCAGTTAAGTACCTGTTCAGTTTTTCCTTCGCGTAGGGCAATAGCAAAAAGGGGAGTTCCCTTCTGTTGTCCTCAAGATTACATTATGCCCCTTGGAAGTTATTTTTTATTGATAGGGAGTAGGAAAAAATTGTGAAAAGAGATAGATTTACTATTGAAAACTGGAGGAGACAGTAACGCCGAATAAGACACCGTTCACTGTGTCTACATGCTTTTCTGTTCGGACACATTCTAGAGACATTTAAAAAATCATTTCTGTGGACAGACAGACTTTGTAAAAAAGAGGGCCTCTTGTAGGTTTCAATGTCAAGTTACACATGAACTTGTGTAAACTTATTGTAAACTCAGTTTGCTACTGAAGATTTACTTCATTTTTGGTATTGGGTATGTGCAAAGATGACTGTATTGAGGTTCTCTGAGACAGCATTATGACATTTAAATGTCTTTACATATGTTATCAATAGGTACCAGTCACAGTAATGCCACTTAACCTCAAAAAAGTCTCTAGGCCTATGTGTATGGTAATTAAGAAATAATAAGTTTTTTTTCAAGGTAGAATTTTGTGAACCTAAGGCAAAATAAAATAAGTTATGATAAAAATTACCGGGACTTCTTACACGCATGCCAACAACTAGCAACCTTTGGAAGTGATTTTATATATATTCAGTATTAAACTTAGCATGGAAATGACAATATTTCCTTAAAAAAAAAAACAGCCTTTTTGGATGAAGTGATTCTAAAAGCAACAACACTTTCATTGATCTAAACCAGCTAAATTTTTGACAAGGAATTCGCAGAATTTTAAATATATCTAAACTCTCGAATAATAAATTGTAGACTACATATTCAGTCTGCTTTTCAACATGACTCATTCACTCACAGAAGCCAGGGGTGCTGTGGCTAGCTTATGGTAGCACTTTAAATTAGTAGTCACACAATAGAGAGCTTATATGATTGCAATGGTCCATATCCAGTAAAACTGCCTAAACACCAAGAATAATGGGCTCAGTCTCTAATAATTCAGAGAGAACCGCTTACAGCTGCACAGCACATATGACCATCTCTACAATGGCTAAAATAAAACACCGGGGATGATTTCCTCTGAATCAGTATTATTGGGTAGTGTTGGTTCACGTTTTTTTCATCTTAACAAAAAAGTTTTGTTTTGTCTTACAATTGGCCTGCCACTGATCACCTTTCACATATTAGCCTCTGCCCTAGAATACTCTAGACAATAGTATTGGTTCCATCTGTGCTTTCCATTAAAACCTGATAATCCTTCAAGAACAGCTGGACCTTCGGTCCCCCACACACAAACTCTTTCTGTAGATCTGTTTGGCTGATGTTGTACTTACATCTTGCTTGCAAATGCCTTTTATATGGTCCTTTGGGGTTGTGAAGTAGAATCGCCTGACATCACCAATTCAACAATACAATGATATAGTTCTCATCTCAATTATAATGTGGTATTTAGTCACCTCTGAGCTGCACTTAGAAAATTATTTTTTAGACATGTGACAACATTAATGATAAGCTTCCAACTATACTGTGTCATTAAATAATCAGGAAGTAACATCTCCAGTTAATCAAACAGTTTTGATATACTCTCAGTATTGGAAACACTACAAATCTTACATTTTACTCAAGCAATTTTTATAAGCAACACAGTAACTTTTTTCACTGTAAAATAAGTTCATTAGATTCATATGACTACATAATAATAATAAACATTTTTAAATGGCAAAATGGGAGTGGCAATAAAGGTACATGGTCTAACTGGTCTATGTAACTAGTGGTTTCTCACTCATATTCTGTTCCTCTTTCTTTACTCATTTTCCAGTAGTTTACCAAGTTATCAGAGATCATCTGCTACACACTGCCTAACTAATTGCTATCAGTTGGGTCTCATATTTGCCATGTTGACATGAATAATTCTGCCATTCACTCAAAAACACATCTCAATGTACTCAGTATACTCAATCATGCAAATAATATATATGCTCACTAGCTGTAAGATCTATGGGGCAGGGATTGCTTACAATTTTATCTTTACCACTGAGGTAGTAGGACTCCCTGAAATAGTAGATGTTTCAATAAATGCTTGTTGCATGAATAAATAGATGATAATGTATTCTTTTCACTTAAAGATCAGGAAATTGCGTACAATTTTTCCTGTCATATTCCAATATTTCATAAGCATCTCTTTTAGAAAATTGTTACCTGAGAGAAATCCTTAAGCCATGGTACAAGCTCATTTTCTTTGGTTTTCCCTTCCGTGTAAAATGAAACCGCTCTTTCATATATTTGACCTTTGTTGTTAAGTCAATATTGATATCCTTTTTTCCAGGCCATTTAGATCTAATTTCTTTAACTATTCTAATGCATAAGGATTCTGTTTTCTCCTCTACAGCCGGGCCGGCTATATAGCATTCTCCTACAAGTATAACTAAATTGATACAGACGAGTTTATTCAGACATCCAAGTTGTATATTCTTAATTAGGTTGTATTGTCCTACATGCCTTCAACATCAACTTTTAAAGAAACTGAGAGACTTGATGGTTATCTGCTGCCCAATTTGTTATCTTCAATGGCTCAGGGTCACTTCTGTTATGCGCATGCATAGCATTCAAGCATTACTTTTCACTTTCCCCTCCACACATACACTGTCATACTACTTTCATTTTTATTGACAGTCCATCTCAAATTCACCTAGGTTGTTTGCATTCAATTTCAATCTCTGTAGTTTTGACCACCTCTTCTTATCTATTTATATGCTTTTAGCCAGCTAAAACTTAATTAGGGCATTCTCCATCGTGTCATCCAGGTTGTAAGTTTTTATCCCATTTGCCAATAATACACATTTTATACATCACCTCATATATCGTTTGAGCTTTGGTATGATAAGATTATGGAAGCATGGAAAAGGAAAAGGCACTGCTAAGGAGGGATGCAGAGGACAGGAAAATATGAGATGAGAATGAGGAATAAAGGATTTTGAAGTATATCCTAGAGACCGGTAAATAATCTCCTGTACTGAGAGATGTGTTCAATTAAAAAAGATACACTTAAAGCACAATGTTAGCATCGAGGCTACCTGGAGGAAACACGTTTTAATATTCACACATATGCATCCAATTTCATGTTGCATATTGTATATTTCACAAGGATTTCAAATTCAATATGAATAAAACTGAGTTTAGACACTTTCCTTGCAGAATCTGCTTCCAACTCATGTAACCACTATCTCAAATTGGGTCACTTCATCGACTGAGTAATTTTACTAAGTCCTACTCACCAATTAACATTCAGCTCAGGCTTTACTTCCTCCAGGAAGACTTCCCTAGCCCCTAAATCTTTATTCATGCCTCTGTCTCTTCCCAATTTGGGGAATGGAGCATATCTGCACTATTTCATTCATCACACTGAATTACAGTTTAAAAACTTGGTCAAGAGACAGGTCATACTGTAGAATATAAAACAAATTCATCTTTGGCTACGAAATATGCCAGAATTGACAGTCAAATTCTATCCCTTCATTCAATGTAATACATATATAAAAAACCAAAACCAAAACCAAAACAAAACAAAACAAAAAAAACATGGTCTTTCATTCATTCACTCTATTGTAATTGTAATTTATTTGTGTTGCCTCATATGCCATTGTTAGACAATAAGGTTAAAAAGATATGCCCTAATCAATTACCAAGTTGATAAATATTTATGACCAAATCCCCTACGCTTTATTCCTACATATTTCCAATATTATAATTTAAATTGTCTTCATCTTTCTCCCACTATTCATAGGCTTTAAAACTGGTTTCCACTCAGTCACCAGGTGTACCTAAAATGTAAACTTCCCCATCTTAAAACTCCTCAATAATACTCTCTCCTGATTGTAAAGCACTAATTCCTCAACCTGTAGTGTAGCCTTGACCTTACTCCCTCTACCTACCTTACTTCCCACCTGCCCCCTTCTGTGCATCCCTACACACCCTAAATCCCCACGCACCCCCCTCCCCTTCCACACCCATTGTTGCCAATATCTCAGTGGCCTTGTCATTTTATTCACTCTAGCTGAAATGGTCTTCTCCCCGCTTAACTAACTCACTTCTACTTATCTTTTACCATTCAGCTCAGGGTTATTTACTCTGGTAAACCTTCCTTAGTTCCTAAATCCTGATTTTTTCTCTCCTGCACTCCTTACCTCCACCCCTTCCCATCCTGGGTGAAGGGAACATGCTTTCACACTGTTCCACTCACCATACACTGAATTACAATTACTAATCTTATTTTCTGTTTATCAACTGGTCTGAGTATCTTGAGGACCCAGATCAAAGTCCAGAAGAACCAATCAAGTTCAAAGGTTTCAATCATGGTGGAGATTCTATCTTTAGGAAGATCAAATTGGGAGCAATGAGAAGAAAAATTTGGAGAGGCATCTAGGCCAAAGGCAAGGAGGAAAGGAGGGTGTTGAAATGACTGTGGGAGAAGTTATGGGTACGAAACAAGACAGTGTGAATTTTGGAACTTTTATTTTTTTTGGTCACACTATCACACTATTATTTTTTCTCTTGTTTAGAGTGTCATAATTCTAGACTCCAAAAGTGTTACATAGAACATAATTTTCTCTTCTCAAAAACTTAACTGGTTTTAGTCAAGACTATACTAAGTCAAAGAACAAATTAGTACGTAGGACTCATTTTCTATTGTCTGAAAAGAGTATACAACTGGAATGGTCTATTCTTTGAATATTTGATAGAATTTATATGTAAAACACTGGGCTCAGTGTCTCTCTGTGGGAAGATTTTAAATGGTGAAGTCAATGGATTTAATGGTCAGAAAACCATTTATGCTTTCTATTTCTTTTTCTTTTCTTCAAACGTTTTATATATTTTTGAGAGAGTGGGAGCAGGGAAGGGGCAGAGAGAGAGGAAGACAGAGGATCTGAAGCTGGCTTTGCACTGACAACAGTAAGCCTGATGCAGAGCTCGAACCCATGAACTATAAGATCATGACCTGAGCCTAAGTCACTCAACCAGCTGAACTACCCAGGTGCCTCCAAGTTTCCTAATTGAAGTTTCTGTACATTTTTTCCCCTTTTCTTAAGAATTTGTCCACTTTTTAAATTTAAAAATACATTAGCAAAAATATTCAGTTTTATTGCTATATTTTAAATCTTTCCCATGGCTCAATGTATACCTTTTCTATTGTTTGCATTACTTACTTTTGTATTTTTTCAGCTTTATTCAGGTATAATTGACAAATAAAATGGTTAAGATATTTAAAGTATATAAAATACTCATGATACACCTATGCATTACGAAAGGATTCTCCTAAGTTAACTAACACATTCATTACTTCATATATTTAACTTTGTATGTGTGTGTATGTTATATGTGTATTATGTAAGTGCAAATTCCACTTATATGATACAGTGTTATCAGCTGTAGTCACTGTTATATATAAGATCCTGAGACATTAGTTATAGTCTTTTTTGTTTGTTTGCTTGTTTAGCAAAGAATCTCACTAAAGATTTGTCCATTTTACAAATCTGTTCAGATAAAAAAACTCTTTTGGCTCCACTGATCCACTGCATTATATTATTTGATTTTTGGTTCATTAATTTCTCTAACATTTATGATCCTTTCCATTTTTTTTTTTTTGCATTTAGTCTATCCTAGCTTCTTAAGTGGATACTAACTTAATTTTCTTTTTTATTGATATGTAAGAAGTTGATATTGAATAGAACGTACTATTTCAGCTATATGCCAAAACTTGAGAAATCAAGGTTCTTACCAATAAGCTCTGAGAATGTTCAAATGTTCTTGTACAAATTCCTCACACCCTCAAATTCCTTCTTTGCCTGCATATTATTTAAGATACTGTTTATACTTTCTAAATATTTGGGGTTTATTTATATTTATTATATTTCGGTAAGGCTAAGTTAATTACATTAATTGTAAATAAATATTTTTGATACCCTATTCTATAATAATTGTTGAGACATGATTTAAGACCTAGCCTAAACAAGTTTTTTTTAATGTATTTTAATTGTATGTTTAAGAATATCCTCTAAATATTAAATGTAGGATTCTCAAAATTTATATTAGGTCATGCTTTTCACTTTTTTCCTAAATATTCTATATCTTTGGTAACATTGTATCTACTTAGCCTCCAATAATGGAGAGGAGCATTTACACAATGATCCACAATGATGATCTATTTCACCACTTCTCGCTGTAGTTCTTTCAGTTTTGCTTCGTAAAATAGGAGAATATTTTATTAGATGCATTCAAGTTTAGAATGGTAATATCCTCCTGGTGAATTAAACCTTCTATCGGTATGTAGCAGCCCTTTTTATACCCAGTAATGCTTTCTGGATCAAAGTCTATTTTTTCAGGTACTGATATAGCTCCTAGCTTTCTTTAGATTGGTCTTTGCCTAGTATGTCTTTCTTTTATTCTTTGATCTTCAAACATTCTATTCACTATGCCATTTTGATTCCCACTAGTAATTTATGAGAGCTTCTGTTTCTCCTCAGTCTTTCTACCTGCTGTATGGTCAGTCCTTCTAATTTTAGCTATTTTTGTGTGTGTATGGGTATTGCATCTCACTAAAGATTGATAATGAGCACATTTTCAGACATCCTTATTTCTCTTAGGTTAAGTGTCTGATCAATTCTTTACCCATTTTTATTGAGCTACTTCTCTTACTGTTTTGTCTAAAGAGATCTTGTTTTATTCTTAATACAAGCCTTCTCTTGGATATATGTTTTGCAAAAATTTTCTGCCAGCCATTTACGTTTTCATTTTCTTTATAGTGCTAAAAAGCCAACAAAAGGTTTTAGCATTGATTAAGGTCATATTATTATAATTTTTTTCTTTTAAAAATTTTTAATGTTTATTTATTTTTGAAAGAGAGAGAGAGAGAGAGCATAAGTAGGGGAGGAGCAGAGAGAGAGAGAAGGAGACCCAGAATCAGAATCAGGCTCCAGGCTCTGAGCTGTCAGCACAAAGTCCCATGTGGGGCTCAAACTCACTAACTGTGAGATCATGACCTGAGCCAAAGTTGCATGCTTTACCAACTGAGCCACCCAGGTGTCCCTATTTTTTTTCTTTCATAGTTAGTGCTTTTGGGGGGTTGCTATTTAATAATTTTGGCCTAACTCAAGGTCACTAAAATTATTCTATGTTTTCTAGAGAGCTTATGGTTTTATCTCTAATATTTATATCTACAGATCAATTAGTTTCAATTAGTTTTTTACATGGGCAAGAGAATAATTGATATTATTTGTTTATATATGAATATCCAAATGTCCCTGCACCATTTGTTTAAAAAGATTATTTTTTCTCCACTGAATTGCTTGGAAACTTTTATTAAAAATCAATTGGAGAAAAAAAGAAAAAGAATCAACTGAAGATCATTTGTATGTATATCTCTGAATTCTCTATTCTGTTTCAGTGATCTATACATCTGTCATTATGCCAATATCACATTGTATTGATTAGCATAGCTTGAAAGCAAGCCAGAAACAGGAAGTGTAAATCCTCTTTGTTCATCTTTTTAAGAATGTTATGAATGTCTATAATAATTTTATAATCAGCTTATAAATTATGACATAAATAAGATTTTGATTCAGATGACATCAAATCTACTGATAAATTTATGGAGAATTAACATCTTGAAAGTATTGAGTCTTCAAATGAATGAATGTGGTATGTATCTATTTAGTCAGCAAGTTTTGTAGTTTCCACCATACAGGTCTTAAATATATTTTCTCAAATATATCCCCAATTATTTAATTTTTTGATAAAATTTTAAATGATTTTCACATATTTCAATTTTTAATTCCTTGTTTCTAATATTGTATACATTATAGCCTGTGTCCTTGCTAAATTCACTAGTATCTTTTTAATAGATTCCTTAGCATTTTACACATAGATGATTATATTATTGGTACATAAATACAACTTGATTTATTCCTTTCCAATCTACATGCCTTTTATTTATTAATGTTGACTTACAGCACTAGAGGATTGGACCTCCAGTAAAATAATGAATAAAAATCTTAAGAGTGGTCAATCTTAGGTGGAAAATGTTTAACAACATTATATATGAGTAGAAATTATACACTTGAGAAACTTTCCTTCAATTCCTAATTTGCTGAGATGATTTTACTATGAATAGGTGTTGAAGCTTGTTAAATGATTTTTCTGCTTCTATTGTATTGATAATAAATTTATAATAGATAATTATTTTACTAATCTGGCAAATTACCTTAATTTATTTTTGGATGATAAACCAAATTTGCACTCCTAATAAAAACACCATATAATCCTAATGTTTTCTACTTTTAAAATATTGCAGGTTCAGTTTCAAAATTATAAAGAATTTTACGTCTACATTGATGAGGGACATTGATTTAGATTTCTTTCCTTCACATTATCTTCATTTAATTTTGGGAAATATTCTTTCCTCTTCCACTTTCCCAAAGCGTTTGTGTAGAATTGGCATTACTTTTTATTCCTTAGATATTTGGTATGATTTATCAGTGAAGCCATCTTGGGCTGGAATTTTCTTTGTGGGAAAGTTTTTAGTTGAAAATTCAATCTCTTTAACATTGTAGAGGTAGTAAGGGTATGTATGTCTTCCTGAGTAAGTTTTCAATTAGTCTGTCTCTAAGTTTTCAAATTTTTGGGCATAGAGTTTTTCATAATAACTCTTTGGTTCCATTTTACCTCCTGTAGAATCTGTAGTGATGTCTTTTCTCATTTCTGATATTTCTAATTTGTGTCTACGTTTTTCCTCAGCAGTTTATTTTTTTTTTTAATGTTCATTTATTTATTTTGAAAGAGAAACAGAGAGAGAAAAATAGAGAGCGAATAGGGGAGAGCCAGAGAAAGAGGGAGAGAGAATCCTATGCAGACTCTGTGCTGTTAGCACAGAGCAACGCTGGCCTTAGTTTCAAGAACCATGAGATCAAGACCTGAGCAAAAGCAAGAGTCAGATGCTTAACCGACATCGACCCAGGCATTCCTTTCTTCAGCAGTTTAGCTAGAGTTTATCAATTTTGTAATCTCAAAGAACTAACTTTTAAATTCACTTTTCTCTATCATTGTTCTATTTTACATTTCAGTAAGTGCTACTCTTTAGTTTTTCCTTTCTGTGCATAATTTGGGTTTGATTTTTCTCTGTTCTCTTCCCAGTTTCTTATGGTGGAAGCTTATATCTTATCATTTTTCTTTTTAAAAAAAATTTAAATGTTTATTTTTTTTTCAGAGAGAGACAGAGAGAGAGAGAGAGAGAGAGAGTGAGTGCAAGTGGGAGAGGGGCAGAGTGAGAGAATCTGAAGCAGGCTCTAGGCTACAAGCTGCCAACACAGAGATCTATGTGGGGCTCGAACTTGTGAACCGTGAGATCACAACCTGAGTGAAAGCCGAACGTTTGACTGATTATCCAGACGCCCACTCAGGCGTCTATTTTTGTAAAATAAACATTTGATATTACACATTTCCCACTATGCATTGCTCTATCTATGTCTCACAAATTTGGCATTTTTGATTATTTCATTTTCATTCACTTCTAAATATTTTCTCATTTTTTGTGTATCTTCTTTGATCCCTGGGTGGTTTAGAAGGGTGTTAGCTTCCAAATAATGGATTTTTCTAGACATTCCTTGTTTATTAATTCCTAATTTAAATCCATTGTGATCAGATAACGTGTTTTAAATTATTTCAATCCTTTCAAATTCATTGTGAGCTTTTATGATGCAGAATATGATCTTCTTGCTTAATTCTCCATATGTACTTTAAAGGAGTAATTACTCTGCTCTTGTTAGAGGGAGGGTTCTAGAAATGTCAATTAGGTCATCTTGATGAATATTATTGATTCTTATTAATTTTCCAAGTTTTCTTCAAATATTGAGAGAGAAAATTATGAAAAGCTCAACTATAATTGTGGACTTGTATTTTTTTCCTTTTAATTTTAAACTTTTTTATTTCATAGAATTAAGGTTCTGTTGTTAGGTATACAAACATTTAGGATTTTTATATTCATTTGATGAACTGACCACATTGCCATTATGAAATGAATCTCAATACTCCTGATATTCTTTGCTCTGAAATGTACATTACTATAGGCATTCCATTTTTTCATTAGTGTTGACTTGGTATGTCTTTTCCTAATCCTTTGATTTAACCTGTCTATCTTTATATTTAAAGTGGTTTCTTGCACACAACATAAAGATGAGTCTTGCTTTTATTTTTTAAAGAGTCTAATATGACAATATCTGACTTCTAATTAGTTTGTGTAGACCATTTATATTTAATGTGACTAATGACATGATTAGGCATAAAGCTACAATCTTTCTGTCTTCTATTTAATCTTATGTGCCCTTTGCTCCCTATTTTATCTCCTGTTCCTTTGGACTGAGTATTTTTATGATTCTGTTTTATCTGTTATTGGCTTATTAGATATTCCTTTTTGTTTTCTTTTTTTAGGGGTGCTCCATGATTTACACATACCTATTTATCACAGTCTACTTCCAACAATGTTATACTACTTCATATATAGTATTAAAAAAAACTTTCAACAATTTACTTCCGCTGCAGGGAATGTATCATTTATCTCTGGCTGCTTTTAAGGTTTCTTCCTCGTCACTGCTTTTCAGCAATTTGATCATGTTTCCTCTGCTTGGGGTTCACTGAGGTTGATACATGAGTTTATAGTTTATAAAAGATTTTGAAAAATTTTGGAGATTATTTCTTCAAATATTTTCTCTGCCTCCCCCGATCCCATAGCCCAGCTCAATGATACTCTATTTTTTATCAATATTTTTTCTCCGTTTTATTTCTGGATAGTGTCTTACTATATCTTTAAATGCACTAATCTTATCTTCTGCAGTTTCTAATCCCATTCAGTATAGTTTTTATCTCAGAAGTTGTACTTTCCATCTTTTCTTGCATCTTCCATTAATTTCTTCATCATGCTCTTGAACATATATATGGAGTGTATCTGTGATAGTTGTTTCAACATCTTTGTCTAATTCTAACATCTGTGCCACTTTGGGTTTGGTTTTTACTGATTGATTTTTCTCCTGATTATGTGTTATATTTTATTGAGTCTTCACATGCATACTAATTTTTGATTGGATGACAGATACTTTGAATTTTGTCTTTTATTTTTTTGCAATCTCTTTATTTGATGGGATTTATTCTAGGATGTTTTCTACTAACTTGGATACAGTTTGATCCTTTCAGTTCTTACTTTTTGTTTGTTTTTTTGTTTGTTTTAGGTCAAGTTTAGAGTAGCTAGCAGCTTAAAATTAATATGGTTCTACTACGAAGGTAGTTTCTTTCTTGAAGGATCAACCTAATGTCCCGTGTGTTAGGAATCTCTCTATTTTGGTTGGTAAAAACACAACATATTCCTAGTCCCATGTGAGAACTAGGATTATAATTTCTGCCAGCTCTTTTCCAAAGGTATTTTTTTAACCTAGTTTCAGTAGTTTAAATACATAGGCACTGATCACTATTCAGTAAAGACTAAAGACCTTACCAAAAAACTGAAGATTTCTAGAGAGTTAAGAGTCAGTCTGTCTCTCTCTTTCTTTCTCCCTCTCTCTATGCAAAGCTATCCTCCCCAGTCCTCTATCTGCAAATAGATCTGTTTACCTGCCTCGGTGTTCCTGAACCCTGGCTGTCCCCTCAACTCAGAAGGATTGTCAGGCTGTGCCTGGGGTCCCTCTCTCCAGCCAGGGAACTGCAGGCACGCACTGGGCTTTCTCTTCATCTGTTGCCCTTCTCTCAGGGAAAACTGTGCTGCCTACTGTCCAGTGTCTGAATACCTTTGTTTCATATGTTATGACTGATTGTTTAAAGGTGAGATGGTTAATCTGGCCCTTGGAAGAAATCAAGAGCTGTCCATTTACTGAATTTGTAATTCAAATTCTTATAGTTTTCATTTCCACTGAGTTCTTTTTCATATATTCTTATTTTCTGAGTTTTTGATGCTTATTGTTTTTTAATGATTTCATAATTTACTTCCCTAAGCATTTCATGCATATTTATTTTATACTGTCTATATGATATTTACAATATCTGAAGCCCTCAGGGTGGAGGGGCTAAACACTTCAACATTTCTGCTGACTTTTATTCTTTACAGATTGCTTCTTTGTGTGTTGTGTGATTCTTATATTGAGTATATATTCTTTAATCTTAGTTTGTGGGAACTTTGAGAAACTAAATTAGAGACATTTTCCTCTAGAAAGTACTTGACATTGTTAGGTTTTCAGGGGCACAACTGAACAACTAAGGCCCCATGGTAGAGTTTATTTTAAAAATAGGTGATGTCCTATTTTTACAGGGTCCCTTCAAGAAGATTTTACTTTTCTTACCACTGATATTGGTCATGGCCATGTGACTTGCTTTGGCTTATAAAAATGAGAAGATATAATGGGTACAACTTCAAGCAAACCTTTAAGGGCCTTTTCATACTTTTGCTATAACCTTTTGCCCTTCGTCATTAGACTATCACGTCCCAGATCAGAGCCTGATCTTGTATTGAAGAGAATGTGGAACAAAGCTGCTATTTACTGACACACAATGGACATAAATCTGAGTGAGATTTTTTATCTCTAAGGATTTTAGTTTTTTGTTTGCTTCATTTTGTTTGTTACTATGGTGTAAGTTAGCCTAAACTCAGATTAAGCTTCACCATCTCACAGGTGATTCAAAGCTTATTCTCTGATCTTAACATTGGTATTGGTATGTAACCCAGGGAGAAGCCCAACTTTTACGGTTGCTCATAGTGCAGTTCTCTGTGTTCTAAACTCACCTAAAAGATTTTTCTTTCTTATATTTATTTCTTGAGATTTTCCCATTAAGTTTCCTAAGGGCAGATGTGCATTAAAATGTATTTTTATCCAGAAACAATTTGTTTCAGCATGAAGAGCCTTTGATTACTTGTTCATTCAAACAGCCACAGGTAAAAGCCCTACAATTCAGGATGAATGGGTTGATGGCAACAAAAGTTGAACATACATTCTTGGTCGTCAATAGTTAATACAGAACATGTTAATAGTTTCTATAAATATGTAGAGAAGAATCAAGTTGAGAAAAATTATTCAAGCCAAATAAAAACGCATGAAACTAGATTACTCAGAAAATAAAGAAGAGCCCAAATGAGCTCTTCCTTAGTCTACTGTGGCTACTTATGTAGGATTAAATGTTTTTTGTTTTTTTTTTTATTTTAGAGAGACAGAGAGCGAGAGAGAGCATGAGTGGGGGAGAAGGGCAGAGGGACAGAGAAAGAGAATCTTAAGCAGACTCCACACTCAGCACTGAGCCCAACGCAGGCTGGATCCCATGAGCCTGGGATCATGACCTGAGCTGAAATCAAGAATCAGATGATCTCTGACTTCAGTTCAGGTCATGATCTCAGGGTTCATGAGTTTGAGCTCCACTTCAGGCTCGCTGTCAGTGCAGAGCCCGCTTTGGATCCTCTGTCTCCCTCTCTCTCTCTGGCCCTCCTCTCTCTCTCTCTCTCTCTCTCTCTCTCTCTCTCAAAAATAAATAAATAAATAAATAACATATGATATTCAACCGACTGAGCCACCCAGGCACGCCTATCCTTAAATGTTTTTATCAGATTGATAGCTAATAGAAGTTTCAAAAGATTCAAATGGAAATATATATAGCCCAGTCTTATAACTTTTTATGGAGAATTCAGTGATTTAAATAATCAAACCTTACTGTTTTTGTTGAACTACTTTCAATCATTTGATCTGTAATTTCATTGTACACACATAGTTGTTTAAAGAAAAAGATGTTTGAAAAGAGAATGTGGGCATGCTCAGTAAGTGCCCATACATGCGCATAGCAACCTCACATCTTCTTACCTCACGAAGACCAAGCATAATCAAAGCTCACAAATAATTTTCATTAGCAATAACAAATACAAATTAGAATTTTAGAATCTCTTTAAAACAGTTTTTAATAAAAAGCAGTCCTTTTCTCAAGCTGCAGTTCAATTTTGTGTTATTTTTTTAACACTGCTACTCCCTTCTCTAAACTTTTTCTCTCTCCAGCATGAAAATAGCAATGAATAGCTCTTATTTTGAAAAGTTAAACAAGTGAATTGTTAATCTTTATAAACATAATATTAAGCCCAAATACTGTCTTTATTTCCCGACTCATGTATTTTGAACCAGCAACTATTTATTAATTCCCTCAACACTGACTACCTGTTTCTCTTCAGTCAACCATATTACATGTAATTATTTAAAATGTAGACAAGACTTTTAACAGAGATTATATGCCAGTGAAAACATTCTTAGGCCCTCAAGCAAGGATGGTTTGGGATGAAAATGGAACACCTTTCTCAACATCCTGGTAATTGGTATTGGTTCTCTCCAATGATTACCACCACTCCCAGGGAATTCCAAGTACATAGAAACCAAGATTTCTACATTCTCTTTCATTTCTGTTCTAATTCTATGTGTTGTCAAATATTCCTTCTCCAACCTCAACACATAGTAACATATCAATTTTTTTAAATACCAAAAGTTGGTGACTGGCATTTCATAGACTAAAATGAACACCCCTGAGCATTCTAGTGGCAAACCACTAAGTAACAAAATATAGTGGTATTTGGGAGAAAAAAAAAAATGAAGAGAGACTTACCTCATGGAAGACAACCTGAAAGCATAAGCTAAGTCTCTTGCCTTTGCCCCTGGTTGAAATAGATTCACACCGTCTAGTTTTCCCTTTTACATGTAATAGTGCATGTCTCAACCAGGATTTATGAAGCACTTGTATATTCAGGATTCCTATGTTTAGTGCCTATGTTACAACATGAATAATATAAAACTTAAGGAGCCCTATTGTATCAAAGATGAAGGTCAGAAGGTTCAATCTTTTAAAAGTTATCTTTTTAAGAGAAAAACTCACTTCAGACAGAGTTTATGCCTGAGTATATTTTCATTTCTAGGTCTCAAAAGATTCTTCCTCAAATGTACCACCTACAAAAGGTCAAATCCATTTTGATTCATATGCATCAAAGTTGGGTTATTTAATTAAGTGGTAGTAGTTACTAATTATATTTGGATGTGAACCAAATGAAGCTATTTGTTCATTAGAACTAGAGGAACCATATTTTACTTTGACTGAAACAACACTTAAATATTAACTCCTGCTGATATCAATGGGAATCCTGAATAGAGTTCAAGGACAGTCTTTGGCCATGGCAGTAATCCTAAATCTCTTGAAATGATAAGAAGGAAAAAAAAAAAAAAACAAAACTGAAAAAGGATGTACACAAACAGTAAAATTCAAGATTCTTTATTATTTAGATGTGCATAAATTAAATACCACAGTGAGTTGGACTTATTCTGAAGGAAAATGAACCAAAAATGAATGCATGTGTGGGTGCACACATGCCCACGTGTCTGTGTGTCTGTGTGTCTATGCATGTATGTTTGTGTATGGAGTAATCAAATAGATAAAGTGACCGTATAGTTTAAATGTAAAAGAATTCACTCATCTTTTCTAATCTCACCGAAAAGGCCACAGTGAGTGCAAGCTTTGAGAATTTCTCACAGAAACCAAAGACCTTCTTGTTATAATTTGTAATTGTCCATGGGTAACTGCACATTCATTTGAATTCCTGAAAGACTGAATCTTGTAAAGAGAACAAGATGGGCCCATATTAAAACTTTTAATGACTTTAGTAAAAAAAGGTGGAACTTTGCAGCCAGCTGGCTCCATACCGAAAGCCAGGCTGCACAGCTTGAACTTAAAGCTATCTTAACATAATGAATAAGTGCCAATAATTAGCATATGTAGTGTGAACAGGTTTGCTGGCACAAGCAAGTGAAAAACTCCAAGGTAAAGTTATTATTAGGGAGTAATTAGCTCTGTGAAGTAAATGAGTGAAACAATAGCTGCCAGCACTGACAATATGGCTAACATCTGACTATGTGGAAGATAACATTGTAAAGTATTGCTCCCTGAGCTAGAATCTGTTAATAACCATATGTTAGTGTAATTAATGCAGAGTCTTTCTGACCTGTTGTCACATAAGAACAATACTTTCTTGGAAACATTCAAACAGGCAGTCCCACACTCTGGGTAAGAAATAATTGTGAAAGTTGCTTACAAACAACTTTCGCATCTTTATTTTTTAAGAAAAGAAAAAAAAATCAGTGAATAAAATGCTGAAGGACAGAGAATGAGACGAGGTAAAACTGCTTCCCGTCTGACATGCCAGACACGAAGAATTCAACTGCAATGGGATGGATCCTTCAAGGTGACCGAAATTTAGCATAGATTTGGACAAACTAAGTTAATGGACAAAGTAATTTTTAACATGAAATGTTTGAGCGATATATCCAAGGCTTCATGGGAAGCATGTGTGTAGAGTGGACCCTCTCTCACACAGACACACGGACACACACACACCATGCTATGGTTTGAGAAGTACTTAAAAATAATTTTGAGTTCCAATACTATTAAGCATTTTTGCCACTAAGTCTAAACTCCTCAGGAACCAGGGCTGCATCCTATCCACCCTTTAATTGTCTGTGAGGGTTAACAGAATCTTGCACATGTTATCTTCAGTAAGTATTGGTTAAATGTAGAAGACACTTTTGGATTCTCACTGATTTTGAAGATCCAAATAGAAATGCACTGGGGAAATGGGAAATGGGAATTCATATAATGGGATTTCTAAGAGGCAGTCAGAAAATACTGTAATAAATAATAGTAAATAGAACTACATGACTCTTCCCATTAAACAATTCTCTTCCTTCTCCTAAACTTTTATTCATCTTTACCCTTTTCACCCTCCTTTTTAAAATTTTGCATCTGTATAGTTTTTATTATTTTTAAAATGCTTTCATATACATATACTTATGTATATGAAATTACACATTTCATGTACCTACAATTCACTGATCTTTCTACTAGTACACTATTATTTCTACTGGTCCACTAATGTTTGTATTAGTGGCGATGAGATCGCTAGCCATATTTTGTTGAACCTGAATTTAATATTGAATGAGTTGAAAACCTGTCATTTTGTACTGACAAAGTATACTTTCTAGTGCAAAACATGCAGAATCAATTCCTCTCCCTGATTTTGTCAATCATATATAAAAGTAAGAATTTACAAGGGTATTCTCATCAAGCCATTGTCTTAAAGTATTAAAAGTGCCAAGACCAGTTGAATACTCCTTTTCACCAGTTTGTATGATTCTACAATAACAGTGCGAAGACAATATAAAACACCTAACAAAGTTGTTAACACCAGCAAGACATATTGCTACAAGTGTCAGAAATCTCAAGTCTACATTCCTCTGTGACAGCAATAAAATGATAAAATAATTGATATTATATATTTATCTCTGAGATATATACATACGTTATACACACGTACATGCACATACATACATACTCTGCATTTTCTCTCTTGACGAAGAATGAAGTGAAGCCATTCATAGCATTTCTTATTATATACACTTGTAAAAAATTATTAATAATGTACATTTCACTATGGAAATTCAGTTAAACATATAGGTTTGGTATATTTTCATAATTATGAAATTTTTTCATACAATAGTATCTCAAAACTTTATATTAAGAAATAAAAAAATATATTACTTAAACATTCTGGTTTGGGGCTAAATTTAATTTACCTTGACTATTCTACCTATTCCAACTAAACTTCTCAAACTCAGGTCATGAGGCAGAATACTCATAAACTCGTTAATAAGCATTTCATAATATAAGATAGAGTGTGGAAATATTCATCAATTCTTGCAGAAAGTTCGGTAACTTCAAAACCTAAGCTGTATTAAGTCTTGATAATAAAGGGCTGAGATTTAATGGAAGCTTGTTAGTAACTTTTTCAACCTTTTTAGAGGAGGTTTCTTTAGCAATGTTTAATACTTCACAGACTAAAGTGGCCAAGTAAAAGAGCGCTGCATGTTTGAGATCTCACACATTCATCTTCTCACTAAACATCTGTTTAAGGCCTGTGTGATCTACCTGTCAGCACCAATGATCCATAAAGTGTTTGAACCTCCTGTCACAAACCTCTGAGCTGGTTTGATCAGAAGCTTCGTGCACACTAATCACACCCTTTATCTTTCTAATGTTAGAGGGGGAAAACACACACACACACACACGCATACACACACATACACACACACATGCACACACAGAACAAGGCTATCCTCTCAACCTGACTGTAATTAATCTTTCTGAGGGGGGAACCTGCCTGGCTTGAAAAGCAAAGATCTGATGGGCTGCTGCTCTTTTTGTATAAAGGCCTTATTTTCCTACCAGGCATCTTTATACTTGGGTGGTACCTTTTACAAACCACCTTAACTGTGGCTCAGTGACAGTGAAACAACCTTCAAGATCACCTTATGAATGAACCTGTTGGTAACTTTACGTAAGAAAAGAAACCAATAAAAGGGAGTTCTACAGGAGCTCCTTTAAATGATTCTCTCTTTTTAACTGCATGTAGGAAGAAAGGAGCCAGAATGCGAAGCGGTCCCCTTTTCATGTTCCTTGTAAGCTTCTCTCTCCACTAATAATCCCACTGCTACTTTTCTCTTGCTCAGTTGCACACAAACCATATCAAGAGCTGCAGGAGCTCCTAGACAGAGAACATTTAACATCTTTTTTTTTAACTGTTTAAAGTAATGCTTTATGCATCTTGCCTCTTACCACTATTTGCTTTTTATTGCTTTAAGTGAGATTAATGCCATGGTTGAAATAACTTGGAATGGCGCTGATATTCAAAATGTAATGGACCATTCCCAAGGGACATAATCCCTTGTGTAACAGTTTAAAAACAATTTGGAATATAGTAAACAAAGGCAAAGAGGGAAAAAACAATATGAGTCAGCCATAAAAGTAGATAAAAGAGTACAAATTACAGTCATTTGACAATCTTTCCCAATTACTGGCTGTCTTATGAAATATCATGCTTAGTACTTATACACACTATTGAAACCAAAGACCACATTGTTATTAGAGTGCACATAAGTCCCACGAATAAGATATTTCGTCAATTGCTGTGTAAATTCCATCTAGTTATGCAGATAGATTCTTACAGCATTGGGTAGCACAGACTAACTTAAAATGAAGGCATGTCTAATGCCTGGCCCCAAGTTTACAACAAAACTAGAACAAATAAAAAATTAAAAAGTCTCTACCACAGAGGACAAAATCTATCACACCTTATGATATCTCTGGCTAAGTGAACAAAATTAAATTGTACAATGACAAGTTTTCTGAGTATTTTTCGTATTAAGGAAAAATACATGTATTCAAAATAGGGCTACGCTTTTAAGTTAAAACATACAAAGTTCATATAAAGAAGTTCAAATAAATACTATTTAGAAATTTCCTATTGGTTGAAAATTCTGTTTTAAAACCTAAAAACAATTAACAATTGGGGATTTTTAAACTTAATAAAGTGTTACATTAGCACTTTACGCCAATATAAACTACCAGTGTATCTGTAGATATGGTGATATTTTAGCCCTAATCAAATATAATTATAAATATATTTGAAATTGTTTCAGAATGGGATAGAGAACATACCCATATCTATGTAATCCACAACTTATGGTTACAAATCACATTTCAGACTGTAATCCATGTTTAAAATACATAACTTAGTTTATAGTTTTAAAAAATTCTCTGTAATGCCCAAATGCTTAGTAATAGAAACTACATTTTCCAAATGTGGCAGTTATGAAATAAATAATTAAAAACCAACTTGTGTAGGGTTAGAGGACTGGATTTAGATTTTATTCTCTTGAAAGTATTGCCTTACCAATCAGCTTGAACTTTCTCCCCAGTGTAAATAAATAAATAAATTTTTTTTAAAAAAGCTATTCATTGCCTTGGCATCCATGGCTCATTGAGAGGTTTATTTTGTTTCTAGGCTGGTGCTTTAGGTCACTCAATCTTTAGCAGACACTGTATATCAAGAGAAGAGCAGCAAAGGACTGGACTTTTAAGCTAACTTTTTTCTTTTCTTAAGTTTATTTAGTTATTTTGAGAGAGACAGAGACAGCACGAGTAGGGGAGGGGCAGAGAGACAGGAAGAGAGACAGAGAGAGTGAGAGAGAATCCCAAGCAGGCTTCACACCATCAGCGCACAGCCCTATGTAGGGCTTTAACTCATGAAACCATGAGATCATGACCTGAGCCAAACTGAGAGTCAGACGCTTAACCCAACTGAGTCACCCTAGTGCCCCTTAAACTAACTGCTAAACACCAAAGCAAGCTACAGAAATTCCTGACTGTTGAGCCCTTGAATCCTGACTACCCTGCATCAATTGGTCTAGGTTTCAGGAGCACGAGTCAGACTAAACGTGCAAGGTGATAGCTTAGCTTCAGGGAGGATACAGTGCCATGAAACTTTGCATCCTGAAAAAGAGAAGAGTAGAATGCACAAAAAAGAATAATTCTATGCTAAAACTTAACTGTTTTTTAAAGTTTCATAATCTGTAGGATCATTTACATTTGCAGCCTGAATTTTTAGCTTTGGACTTCTTTTTTAAGCCTAGAATTAAAATAATTAAACACCTATTCAATCATTTTAAGATCACATTTTTATATTATAAACTTTTTTTTAGCATAATGATACTTGTGTTTCAAAATAGACACTTAAAAATTTTTTTTGACATTTATTTATTACTGAGAGAGAGACACAGAACATGAGCAGAGGAGAGGTAGAGAGAGGGGGAAACCCAGAATCCGAAGCAGGCTCCAGGCTCCGAGCTGTCAGCACAGAGCCCGATGCGGGGCTCAAACTCACGAACCACGAGATCATGCCCTGAGCCGAAGTTGGACGCTTAACTGACTGAGCCACCCAGGCACCCCTCAAAATAGACACCTTTTTAATCATTCTTCAGATATTAGCTGAAAACTTAATTTGCACATATGCAAATTCTCAACAATGAATTTGAAAATGTTGATTGTAAAGATCCTTGATTTGATTAAAGTGCACAGAGTTTTAGAGATAGGTTTTGTTATCCATACCAGACTCTTAGAGATGAGGAAGCTGGGGGCTTTTAATTACTTTTATAGGTATCTTTATGGAGCAATTAATATGCCTCCCACAAAAGAATCAAATATATGCTGTGCAAATACAAAGATAAATTCTATCAATGGTTTCCTTGTAATAAGAGAAGATAAAAATCGTTTTAAAAAGTGCAATACAAGGTAGAAGGTAATAATACCATTAAAAAAAGTACAGAATGGCAAACAATATAGGAATTCAGAAGAATTTTTTGCTCTAGGAAGATCATGTAACTATTTATGAATAAGAGGACATATGAATTTGGTCTTAGTGTGTATGAATTTTCTTGACACAGGGAGAAAGAATGGATAATACAATTCTAGGAAAAGGAATCCAAATTAGTAAAAACATGAAGGCCAGATGGTGAGAAAGTGTGAAGAACAGAAGAATAGTTGAGATAGTTGGATCATCAAGTCCATAAAAGTAAATGAGAGAAAACAAACAGAAAAATAAGAGCACCAAATGGTAAAGGGTCTTGAATGACAGGAGGTAGGGAACCATTTAATCTTGTAAGTAGCTAGGAGCTGTCCGAGATTTTTCAGCAAGCCATGTACATGCATTAGGAGAGTTACTCTTTAAGAAGGCTTACTGATGTGACAGCACTGCACCAAGGCAACTGCAGAGTAAAGCTTCTAGAGTTAGAACAGTTAGGTTGCCATTGCAGGGATGAGCAGGACGAGAACTTGAATTGGGGACAGGAAAGAAAACATGCAAGCGACATCATGAAGACAAATCTATACAGTTGCAATGCTATACAAAGGGGGAGGGTGAAGAGGAAGACATCAAAAATAAATTCAAGTTTTTGAAGTTAAATGATTGGGAGACTGGATATATGATTATTAGCTATTTCTAGACCACAAATTCATAAAACAAGAACTTCTTCATATACCCTATGATACTTCAGTGACAAATTATTAATACATGGCCTATTTATCACATACATATATCACATTCAATTTCAACGTATACCATCATCATGGAAATCACGTCATAGAGCTGGAAATTTGTTACATTGGACTAAAAGCTAAGAGCCAATTCGTTACTAAGTCCAGAACTGTTTCCCACAAAGTATGAGGTTAGGAATAAACAAAATAGGTTCAGGACTCCTTTAGGAAGACTAATTACAGAAGTATCCTCTAGTGCACCCAGATCCGTGGGGTTTTACAGAAAAGAAATTGCAAAATGTATTTAAGTGGCAATAACCTCATGGTCCAGATGTTCTAACAAGTACCCTAATAGGGACAAGAAAGTAACCTTAATTCTACTCCAGTCGGAATATAGACATCATAGGCATTACAGAATAAGGACATTACTCTTACATCACTAATTTAAACAAGACTCCTAATGTAATAATACTTCTACTAGTTTAGAAGCTGTGAATAGTGTCTGATGTTCCTTTGCTTGTAACCTGCATATAAGCAGATGACTAAATCAGTTTGGAAAATACTGAGTCCCTCTAGTATTGATATAGTCATATAGTATTTTGGAAATAAGTTTGATGTGGGAAAGTAGATGAGTTTTGAAAATTTTACTATAGCACAATATTGATTGCACTTTTATTAATAGTAATAAATTTTAAAATAAACTTTTGCCTAGTTCAATATTTCAACAGTTTGAAGCTAAGAAAGACTAGAATGTTTTAGCTTTTTCTCCTATTGTTTTGGTAATAGGAAGACCTATTTTTCTGACAAATATTATTTCTATAGTACTTTGATGGACAAAGTCATTTACTCAAAAATACCTGGCTTTATTACAGGATATGAAGTTACACACAGGCACACACATACACACTCACCCACTGACACATGGAGTGAAAAAAAGTTCTTTATTGGATTAGATAAACAGGTTGTTATATGTGGTACTGAATTTTGCCTGGTGTACGTTCAGTGCATCATAAGATATCAAAAACACTTCTTTCAATACAGACCCACCAGTTCAGCGGGTCCTTAAAATTAAAAATGAGCAAAGTGTGTAGTTCTCTTTTTTCTTAATTACATATGTACTACCCTCATAACAAAAACAGAAGTACTTTATTTTCAGAGTCTTTGCCATTCTGTCATGTTTACTTTAAAAATGTGACATATCATCATGTGTCACTTTAAGAAAATTCTGTTAAAGGCGTATGTCTCCCTAATAGAAAATAAACAAAGATTCAGAATGCACATCACACTACGCAGTTAAAATGTCTTCACACAATTTTAAACTTAGCACCATCAATTAATGTTTACCAAACATACCTTGTGTTTTGGTTTTGGTATAATATTGTCAAACTTTAAAATATGGAAAACAAAATGTATGTGTGTGTGTGGAAGTGTGTAGGTATGAGTCTATATACAAAGAAAACAATTATGCATTTGAATATGTATTTCTAACAAATGAACAATGTTGGCACACATCTTCAATAGATCTCTGAGGCAAAGTCAGAGTGGCCAAAATGAACAAATCAGGAGGCTATAGATGCTGGAGAGGATGTGGAGAAACGGGAACCCTCTTGCACTGTTGGTGGGGATGCAAATTGGTGCAGCCACTCTGGAAAGCAGTGTGGAGGTTCCTCAGAAAATTAAAAATAGACCTACCCTATGACCCAGCAATAGCACTGCTAGGAATTTACCCAAGGGATACAGGAGTACTGATGCATAGGGGCACTTGTACCCCAATGTTTATAGCAGCACTCTCAACAATAGCCAAATTATGGAAAGAGCCTAAATGTCCATCAACTGATGAATGGATAAAGAAATTGTGGTTTATATACACAATGAAGTACTACGTGGCAATGAGAAAGAATGAAATACGGCCCTTTGTAGCAACGTGGATGGAACCGGAAAGTGTGATGCTAAGTGAAATAAGCCATACAGAGAAAGGCAGATACCATATGTTTTCACTCTTAGGTGGATCTTGAGAAACTTCACAGAAACCCATGGGGAAGGGGAAGGGAAAAAAAAAAGAGGTTAGAGTGGGAGAGAGCCAAAGCATAAGAGAGAGACTCTTAAAAACTGAGAACAAACTGAGGGTTGATGGGGGGTGGGAGGGAGGGGAGGGTGGGTGATGGGTATTGAAGAGAGCATTTTTTGGGATGAGCACTGGGTGTTGTATGGAAACCAATTTGACAATAAATTTCATAAAAGAAACAAACAAAAAAAAGATCTCTGAGGCAAAAGTGTCTTATTTTATAAATAGATTTGTGATTAAAATCATATTTATGATGTATTAGGATATATTTCTCTATATAAATGCATTTGATGAAAATATATGCTGACCAACTTGACATAGCTTATAAAACATAAGGTGTAACATTAGCTATATGTGAACAAAACTAAACAGAAAAAATGTTAACAGGAACATGAAGTAACTGCAATTGGAAAAACAGAACTGGAAGCCCTTTAAAATATTATATTGATAAAGTAAAATATTATATTGATAAAGTAAAATATTATATTGATAAAGTAACAAATATTATATTGATAAAATATTATATTGATAAAGTCCCAACACAATAAGACAAATCCTAGCTCTTGCTTCAAAATGACATAAACCAACTCATTTTGTTGGAAATTCTACTTCTTATCTTCATTCTCTTTGTCACATAGATGCTATTAATATTTTAACTACCATTTATTAAGCATGTCTTGTAAGCTGGGTACTAACTTCACACTTTAATTTACTTCTAATGATCATAACAAACCTGAACTAAGGATATCTTTATTTTAGAAGTGAAGACAGTGAATAAATTGTTCAGGTCATACCACTAGTGACTAGCAATGCAGCCATTTAAACTATGTTCTACCTGCCTGAAGAGTCCTTGCTATTTTCAGCACACCTCTCATGATATAACCATGTCAGAACAATGCCAGTAGAACAGCCACCACCGTTAACTCAATAAAAACTTAGCCAATCAAGATCACTTGTTTAAAAACCTGACTGAATTTATCAAATATTTTGGTATCAAATGAGACATAGCCCCAAAGTGATACATAATTCTTTTTCCAGATGGTCAGGAGTCTAGTGTATGATGGTAAGAACAATGTGTAAAACTGATATTTTAAAATTTCTTAATGATGAAGGCAATTTGCACAGATTTTATCAGCTGAATAAATATGGATTACGTACAGACGACCCTTAGGCTATGTCCACATGCTTAGAGATAAGCTGTAAGAGACATCTATTGATTATAACCTCAGGACAAACCAAGAAGCCAGAGTCCACATGGAGGAAACATATGATTACAATAACCATCATTAATTATGAACTTTACACGTGCTAGTATTGCCTAGAATTTATATACGAATAAATCTGTAACTTGAAAAGAATAAATAAGCTTTCTAAATTTATGTAACTACTAGCGAAAGAACCAAGATTCAACAAAGTCCCCAGACACTAAATTCAGAGTGCTATCAACTATATCACTCAATGATAATACTGTGTCTTCACAAATCACATCTTCACGGAAAACCAACTATGCAGTCTTACCAAAAGTTGAAACATCAATTCATCTGGAATGATAAAGCAGTTTTGTGTTTTGACAGTGTTCCTGTATGTCATGCACTCATTCTTCTCTCTACTCAATACTTTCTCAAGATACCTAATAATCAAAATAATTGTAACACAATGAATTAATAATATTAACAGCTATAATAAGCTGAATTATGTTCCCCCAAAAGATATAGCCAAGTTCCTACCCCTGGGACCTGTGAATACAGACTTATTTGGAATAAGGGTCTTTGTAGATGTAATAATCAAACATCTAGAGATGAGATAATCCAGGATTTAGTCTGGGCCCTAAACCCAAACACTGGTGTGCTTATAAGAGATTGGAGAGGGATATTTGAGACACACAGAGACCTAGGGGAGAAGATGCTATGAAAATGGAGGCAGAGACTGAAGCGATGCCAAGGAACCCTAACAAGCTGGGCATTCAATGGCAGCTAGGGAAGAGGCATGATGTGGGTTCCCTTTCAGAGCTTGCAGAAGGAGCCAACCCTGCCAACATCCTGATATGGACTCTGGCCTCCAAAACTGTGCCACAAGAGATTTATTTCGGTATAAACAACCAAGTTTGTGGGAATTTGTTATGGCAGGCCTATGACACTAACACAGGAGCAGTTCTAAAACTAGGGCATGAAAATTTTACTTCCCCAATATATGGTATGGATATATTTGAATTTCGTGGCATTCCTGGGTGATCCAGAAAGTCTACCATCATTAACTCAACCCTGGGAGATTTCTGGGGTGTTGGCTCTATTATTATTTGAATCATGAATGCTGCAACATTATGTAGTTATTCTTTACATTTTATGTTCCACTAGTAGAATTAAAGACAGATACTCTGTCTCTGTCTCTCTCTGTCTCTGTCTCTCTCTCTTTAAGTTCTTTGGCATGAATAGTATATTAGTTTGTTCTATGACCAGCATTGGTCACTTAACAATATATACTGGTCATGTTTTAGTGATTGACATATTTGCTCAGCCCTACTCTTTTTAGTATCAACACAATATTCCATAGTATGAATATAACATATGAATTTATTTTCTGAATCATTCTCTAAAGTATAATGTAAAGGCAGTAGCAGCAGGCTAATTTTTATAGCATGAGTTACCACTAAGGTTAGAAATAATTTAAAAGTAATTTTTTACCATGTCTACAGTTGTATGTCATTTTCTATATATCTGGCATTTTGTCATCTCACATCATCACAGGAATGGTGAGCGCAAAACAGTAAGATATTTTGAGAGAGAGAGACCACATTCACATAACTTTTATTACAGTATAATGTTATCAGTGTTCTATTTTATTACTAGTTATTGTTGTTAATCTCTTACAGTGCCTAATTTGTAAATCAAACTTTATCACAGGTATGCACATGTAGAAAAAAGTCGTACATGTAGCATTGGGTCCTATCTGCAGTTTCAGGCATCCACTGGGGGTCTTAGAGTGTCCTGCCCATGGATAATGGGGGACTAATGCAACTTACAGTTATATTAATTTTATATCATATGATAGGTCGTAACGTTTAAAAGGTCAGACAGAAATTATATTTTGACTTCTACTCTGCAGAGATCCCACTATTACCCTAAGTACCTCAACAATTTTTATGAACATTAACAACATTAATAGTTATCCACTAAGTACAGTTATGCCAGGTTATTGGACACAGCTGGAGGCAAGATGCCAGTTGTGATGAAGCAATCAACTGCTCCCATATGGTCCTTTCTAAAGAACGAATTCCATACAGAAATATCAGTGCTAAAGCAAGCAGCAACTGAGCATAGAGTCCAATAAGTGATGTTAAAAGGAAAGAGTAGCTATTTCTCCAAAGAAATACTTGGCCTAAATAGTTAACAATTTAGTTAACAAAGAACTTCAATCTCACTATCTATCATCCAAACATGATTATCATTAGTAAACATCTTCTGAAATTTGGACTTAGTGGTCTCCAAAGACCTGATAACATTTCCATAATTCAAACTTGATGTAAATTCCTCATTCAGATGATTCTAGTATTTTCAAGTTTACCAATATTTTTAATGCAAAGATACAGAGGACCCTTAAGTTATGCAACACCCAGAAGATACTGTGACCCATTGTGACACTAAAATTCTGGTAAATCTTATGATTTTGTGTGTGTTTACCTACAAATTAATTACTTTCAAGATTAGAAAGTATGCTAATACCTGAATTCTATTTGACTAAAGACGAAGTTAATTCGGAGTTGTAAATCAGCAAGGTACTAAAAAAGCTAGCATTCACTATTATTAATAAAGGAAAAGAAAAAAATAACCTGTGAGTAGGTAATGGTTTTGTCAGACAACTCTCTTGTCCATTGTTCTGGGCAACAGGAAGGCAAGTTTATTATTTCATATGTATAATAATGAAAAAATGTGGTACAAGGGAAACGTTGAGAGATGGGGTTGTGATCAACTAAGTGAACTCCTTTCAACACCACACTACTAATACTTATGGTACAAATGAAAGCCAATTATGTCAGTTGTAAAGTAAATACATAATTCTTCTGCTTTTTTGCTCCTGCTCTACTCCCCCTAGGGGGAAAAACAGCCAAGAAACAAACAAAAATCTTCCTGGGATGCTGATTACTCAAATTTTAAGATACGAAGCAGAGGAGGGGAACGGCTCCTCTGCTTACCAACAACAACATACATTTGCTCTAACGTTCCACAAACTTTAAGACACACTCATATTACAGTATTTCATTGCTTTATCTCATCAGGTAAGATGCTAATATTTCTAACTTACAAAGGAAGGAGCTGAGAGTCAATGAGATTAAATGACTTGTCCAAAGTCATATAACTAGAAAATCGTAAACTCTCCACCTTCTCAACCCTATGATCTAGGTACTGCCCATAGAGCCTTGAAAGGAAACCAAACCAAACAAAACAAAACATAATTCTTCTAATCCTGTTCCCATTGCCCTCTCAAGGCACTCTTCCTTAAGACAATGACCATCATCAACACAAAGCAATGCCTTTGTATGTCTCTGTTTAGCTCTTTCAGGTCTTTTGGATTTTCTGTTGCATTTTTGCTCATGTTTTTCAACCCACATTTTCTTTGCCCCTTCCAAGATTTGAAATAGCTAAAAGTAGGGGCACCTGGAAGGCTCAGTCAGTTAAGCGTCCAACTTCAGCTCAGGTCATGATCTCGTCTCCTGAGCTCAAGCCCCATGTCAGGCTCAGTGCTGACAGCTGGGAGCCTGGCCTGCTTCAGATTCTGTGCTCCCTCTTTCTCTGCACCCCCTTTGCCCGCCCACCCCGCACATGCTCTCTCTCTTCCTCTCAAAATAAATAAACATTAAAAAAAAACTTTGAAATAGCTAAAATTATTGCCTCAGTTTACTTTTATAATAAATGAAGTCATTATGTCATTGGATTCTTTCCACTCGCTCCTGAAAATCTTAGTAGAAAATGTGAGCAGTGGGGTGCCTGGCTGGCTCAGTCAGTTAAGCATCTGACTCTTGATTTAGGCTCAGGTTGTGATCTCATGTTTCATGAGATTGAGCCCTGTGTTGGGGTCTGTGCAGACAGCATGGAACCTGCTTGGGATTCACTCTCTCCCTCTGTCCCTCCTTCTCTCTCCCTCCTTCTCTCTCTCTTTCCAGATAAATAATTTTTTTTCAATCTGAGCATTTTTTAAAAGGTGTTAAGAATGCCTCCATTATAGTTGAGCAGAATATCTGGGATATTTGATTTTTACCTAATTGTAGTACTTTCTGGTCCCTTATACTTTGCATAAAGATATATAAACACTCTTACTGAACTTCAATATGCCAAAAAATTCCAATTGTGTTAGTTATATACATTGCTACGAATCACTACTTATGCATTAAAAATATTTAGAAAATATAAAAAATAAAAATACTTAGAAAAATCTATATTTCAAAAAATTTTAGTCAATCCTCAACTTTCAGTTTTCTTCTTTTGCCTCAGTAGCTACCCACAAATGATAAACATTTGTATTCTTAATTACTGTTCTTTCACTTGTAGCAAGCTATTACATTGTGAAAAGAAAAAGGCCTGTAGCATTTCTCACCATCACGTTTATTAAGACTGGCTCAGGATTGCATAAGGGGAGAATTATATTTCCTAAGCAAGCAGGTGGGTATGTAGGATTGTAAGAAGAGAGCCTCAATGAATGAGTCCCTATGAGTAGGAGCAGATCATTATAACAGATGATGTGGGCAGACATCCCACTGACATTTAGTACAGCTTAACACAGCCAGAATGGAATAAAACTTAATAGTGGTCAAGGTGGAGAGAAGGGACAAGTAGTAATAAAATAAGTGCAGAACATCCTGAGGTTATTTTCTGTTTCTCCTTTAACTTAAAGCAGTACCATAAGGAAAGAAAGTCTCAGAACCATATTACAGTTATATGAACAGTCAATAGCACTGGGGGAAGATATCTAGCTTTGCACATTTTCCTAGATAAGTTTTTGCCTTTATGATTTCAAAAGGTAAGTTATGACATTTACCCTATTGTCAAAATGGTTGCTATTAAGGAAAAAAAATTTCTTAAATATGTCATTAGCATCCTTAAAATACTTTAAAATGCAAGACACATGACAAGTTCAAGATATTCTCACTTTTTAATCTTTATGCAAATGAGCCACTACAAGGAACCAAGCCATAAATGTGTGTTTATGGAATAGAAATTTCAAATACAAAATCATATGAAAACTTTAGTGTATTATCACTTTTTAATGCTACTGAAGTCATTATTAAAAAAATGAACCAGGGTAATTATTTTGGGATATATACATTCCTTGAGCTTTCTAGAATATTCTCAGTGAAAATACATAAAAAAAATTCAAGAATTCTTCCTTTATGTAGGCATGTCAGTTTCATTCTGAGGCTGTAAAACCATTAAAGATAAGAACAAAACTTCCTATTCTAATCTTCACATCTAGAAAAAGAGATTGGACAAATAAGTTCACCATCTTAGGGTCCATAGTTTCAGGGACTTGGCAGAATTATATCACAGAATGTTAATCTAAATTAAACTGGGATGGTTGCAAAATATAATGTTTTCACAAACCACATTTAATCCTTTCACCTTTTCCTGTGAAAACTCAAACAATTTTGAATTCTCCAAGTCTGTCTGTATTTTCCAGGTACAATGTCATCACATATCAGTCTCTATCAGAAACCTCACAAAACATTACACTTAGTTTGAGAGTTTTAAAAAATAATTTTTTCTATTTCCCTTGATCAAGTTGCAAAATGAAAATCAATCAAATATTTATGAAAGGAAAAGAAAAAGAAAGACGGCAGAAAATGGCTGTTAAATAAAAATGTACGAAGGAGATGGGGTAAATGGGAATTCTAACTCCGTGTAGCTCGGAATATGGTAACAAGAAGCTTAGAGAAGAGTACCTCTATTCTGTTTTAGAAAAAAAACACAATTCTGAGGATTTAATCAGAAAAAGAAGGAACAATGAAGATAGTATCATATCTTAGCATCAGAAGCCATTGATGATCTTTGCAAAGTGGGCAAAGTGATAGCATACATTTACTTGAAAACTTCGGTATGTTTCATAAATGTCATAATCCTGATTTTCTTTAATTAAGAAAAATTTTAACATTTATTTTTTGTTGAAAGACAGAGAGAGACAGAGCACGAGCAGGGGAGGGGCAGAGAGACAAGGAGACACAGAACCTGAAGTAGGTTCCAGGCTCCCAGCTGCCAGCACAGAGCCTGATGAGGGGCTCGAAACCACAAATGGTGATATCATGACTTGAGCCCAAATCGGAGGCTTAACTGACTGAGCCACCCAGGTGTCCGGTGATTTTCTTTAATTTAAAAATAACCAAAGAATGTCCCCTGATTGGCTTTATCATTATTTTTTTTTTGCCTCATATAATCTTATTTCTATGATTATGACTGTACAGAAGAAAAACATCAGATACCTGAATTGTGTCACCACATGCATGAGCACAGATTTACCAGATGAATTAAGACCTAAGTGCCCATTACTCAAAGCGGGATTTTGTTTACATGCATTAACACTGTATCCTAGAATGGCCATGTAAGAGATATAAAATATAATAATCATATGACTGTGAGAAGTGAGATTCACAAGATATTATAAGAAATGAGACTCTCTCATGATTAAAAAGATTCTTAGCATTTTCATGCTACCAGGATACTAAACTTTTTTAAAGCAGGTATTTACAAAAAACATGTGATGGATGGTTATATTTGTATTGTGTTCCTTCTCTTTAATTCTTGCTGAAATGATCTGTGGTCTAGGAATGAGTTTGTGTCATAAGCATGGGAATAATTGGGGAGAAAGCAACTGGATAAAAAAGTAAAAAGACAAAGATATGAGGTAGCAGAAGACAGGCTAGAGAGAAGACAGTTTAAAGCAATGATGTGTTGATGGAAATATTTGTAGAACTCAAGATTGTGCTTGTAATACATTTAAGAGCAGTTAGCCCTTTTTAATCACAAAAAGACTTCACTCAATGTCTCAAGGGATAAAGATTTTAGAGAAAGATGCTGCTTTCCTATTCTCTTACATGAACGAAGAATATGTTACAGAATGAAACACAAAAAGGGTGTTTTAAAACAATAGGGAACTTCAAGATGGACATTATTTTATAGTGGGAAAAAATCAACTGCATGATGAGAAAATATTTTCCTTTGCAAAAACTGTTATTTCCTATTTTATGTTCTTAAAAGATCTAGAAATCAAAAAGATTCTTTAAAATATTTTAGTTTTATTTTGAAAGGTCCTTAGCTACAGTTTATGAAAGGAACACTTCTCTGAGAGAAGCAGATCAGACATTATTTTCATACTAGAACATCACTTTCTTCTTTTCCTTATTTAGTTTATAGTCTAATGATAGGACATTATAAATTTTCATCTAAAATGGGTCAGAAGAAGATACTAGCTCCCTGTAAAAATAATCATTAAAAAACAGGAATGATCATAAACCAATGAAATACACGTTTTTAAAAAGTTTTGTGTATATGCCTTCCAAAATGATATACTGATAATTTTAGTGAATCAAAATGTGATTAACATTTCCTAATTGTTCTCTCCTAAGTGATGTGTCGTTTACAATTTGTATGGAAACATTCAAATATTGCTCCATATTTCTTTAGCAAAAGATTTAATATCTGCTCCAAATTCCAGATAAAGTAGCAAACTCAATTTGATGGGCTCTGCAGAATTACTGTTCATTTTGTTTTCAGGAGTGCTTATTATCTTGATTTATTTGATATAATTAACGAGGGCTAAAAGACTATGGTCTACCTCCACTTTCTTATGGGAATTTGGCCTAGCTCTTATTAATTTTGGACCACATCTTCTCTTTCTACAAAAGGAAAAAAAGTTGGACGAAGTTAACTGTAAAGTCTATTTTTTATATTATTTTATTGATCACAGAGTTCCAATTTAGTACTACTCAACGGGTTGGTCTGTGATGAGGTCAGGAGCTTGTCCTGGGATGTAATCCACCAAACTGCTTCCTTCACCAAGAAAGTATTGCAGTGAAAAGGAGTGACACTGAATTAAAGTGGGTTTATCAAGCTCCTTATCTCATTAAGGACTTCTGCAGCTCACAAACTGGTTTGAGGGCCGTACTGTCCTAACACATTCTTTTTCCTGCTCACTTCAAGCATACCCAAAAGTTTTTACAATGATGCAAACACTAATACTCTTCAGTCTTAGAGCAATTGAGAAGAATGAGGTAATTTGCAGGTTTCATAGGTAACCCCTAGACCATGCAGTTGGTCGTTCCTTAAATAATTAAGAGATGATATATTAAGTTTAGCCTGCCAGCACACAGAAGAAGCTTGAATTCACCACAGCTATGGTTATTGTGACTGTATCTAAAACTGGGACATGCCCTGACCAAAAAACAAACAAACAAACACAAAACAAAAACAAAACAAAACAAAACAACAGTGTATTTATGAGTTTTCGGACTGAAACGAGTTATTTAAACAGACAGCATGTCATTCACAGGAGGGTTGAAATCACCGGGATGTACTGCATCTCTCTTACTAAGATCCAGAGAGTACAGAAGAACAAGTTAACTAGACAGACAAAATATTTAAAATATGAATGCCTTAGGAAATGTAGAGCAGGATACACATACACTGAACATATAAGCCTAATAGTGGAGTAAAAAAACTGCCATTTTCAGAAGTTCCTATTTGTAGAAATCACAGCCCAGGCAATCTGTACATTCTTTCATTAACGTTGTCTCAAAATTTAAAAGAAACACATCTCTATCTTATTTTATTATATAATCACGCTGTTTAAGTCAGATATAATAATACTTTAAACATGTATTTTAAGTATTAAATATTTACACAAGCAAAGAAGAAGGGAAATGAAAACTGGGATTCTTCCTCAAGGTAAAAATTACTATCTATACAAGTGGATGACATTTTCATTGTTCGGGTGCTTCAAGGCATCTGCTTGGTCAAAGCTAGCTGCTTATATAAATAATGGTGGAACTCATTAGTTATGTGGTTCTACATTTGGATGTTTCAAACTAAGGGCAGATTTTATCAAAGTGTGTGTAAATTATTTATCCATTGATTCACCTTGCAAATATTGACCTCTAACTACAATGCCTTCTCTTTCCCCCTCGTGCAGCTCTTCGTTTGCTGAATAATTTTTGTCTCTCCTCACACACATATACCGCATTTCTATATACATTACTTCATTTTAAATGTCTCTTAGTGTTTCTGAGTCTGACTGATGTAAGATGTTATTTTGAACATGCCAAAGCATCTAAACGGCTCCAGTCTTTTCTTTTCAGCCCGCATTCCTTGATAAGTGGCAAAGCTTCCCACTTATCAGTCACTCAAAGTGACTGTAGCTGTCAGTTGTGTACAAAGCGCAATCAGTTTGGAAGCGGAGACACCAGCATTTTTCTTCTCAGCTTGAAGCAAACACGTTTTGACTGCTAGTCATTCAATTTTAAAGCATCCTCAATTAGGGGCGGATGAAGATATAAAGAAAACACATCCTAAACACCTCCACCAGGCAACAGAAAAATTTTATTGTTATCTCTTGATTTTCCTCTCGGCAGCACCATCCCTCCACTTTTTCTGGCTGCGAGACACGGGTGCTCGTGACAACACACCCTCTATCATGAAAAGATTGCGATCATATATTATACTGACACTCTGTGAAACCTCTGCTGAGGCCTGCTTATGTTTTCTTTTGCTCTCTCCCACTTGAACCACCCCACAACAATTTAAATAACTGACTTCTAAAATTAAAAAGCAATGAACTTTTAGACCTGCTTGGCTTATCAGTGAACAACAACTTTTTATTCAATGAAAACATGAAATCCAGTTGAATGGGAGAATAAAGAGGAGAAAACTTTGCCAGAGAAGAACTGTGGGAGAAAGAAAATAGAATTAAAAGGGTAAAGGAAATGACTGGTGGCTATGTCAGATGGTCAAGCAGCAGGTGTAGACAGAGATACTGGCAAAGTAGTGGAAAGGAATTCGGAGGTAGAGAGGGGAGTAAAAAAAATGCATTCAGAATTAGATGGTGGTTACAGTAGAAGGAAAAAATTTAAATATATATTTAAATTTTGGCAATAAACAGAGAAAACGAAGGGAAACTGATTTAAAAAGATATGTAGAAACCTGAGTATGTGTGAAGGAGTGTGTGCATACATACACATTCACACAGTGTATACACATATACTAATATAAATCTCTAAATATGTGTATGATATGCAGATTAGCTCATTACTTCACCACTTTTAGTAAACATATGTGCATGCTATGAAAGTTCATTAGTTCACATCTTCTAATTTCCCATTTAGGTGTAACAAGATTGTCGACATCAAATAATTATTTTTAAAGATACAAACTTGTATAAACATGGCATCCCATCTTTTTTGGCATTTATACGTGAAGATTTCATTACATGCAACGTTTGCTTATGTAAAACACAACTTTCCCGCATTTGTAATTGTTAATTTCCCCCATTTATAAAAGAGCACTCTCTTACCTGGTTTATTATAGAAAGCAAAAGTAAAATACTTTTTAAAAAACCCTGCCACATGCGCCAGTTTAATAGGTTTAACTCAGTTTGATAAGATCAATTACTCTTATTTTCTTGGGATTATCTGAATTAAATCACTCCTTGCTACTCTAATAAAAAGAGAGAGGAAGAAAGTGCCTTTTAAGTTTACATAGTACTCAACATTCAGGATCTCTGATTCATGCATACACACACACACACACACACACACACACACACTTCTCAGTTCCAATGTCTATAAAATGGAGATAATATCATAACCTATCTGCATTCTTGTGATAATTATATGAAATGACGTCTGCAAAGTGCCAAGTACTTAACAAGCAACGGGCTGCTCTTCTCACCAGTATAATACAAAGTACAAAATGATTTTACAAATCATATACAGCACTAGGGAATGTTGGTTATCTATTTTTGATGGCTCCCTAAAAATCTATTTCAATCCCCTGAGAAAATTATCATCTTGCTTGTTATTACATATACTACAGAGTGGGGAATGTGCCCACAGTTTATTCATTCATCCATTTAATAAATATTTTAAGGCCACCTTGGTGCCTCAGTCAGTCAAGAGTCTGACTCTTGATCTCCGCTCAGGTCTTGATCTCAGGGTCATGAGTTCAAGCCCCATGTTGGGCGTGGAGCCTACTTAAAAAACAAACGAACAAACAAACAAACAAACAAACAAATATTTTAAATTTTGTACTATATGCCAGGAACTATTAATATGTACTTTGAGTATAGCAGTAAGCAAGACAGATGAAATCTCCAACCCCACAGAACTTAACTGCCAGGTATGTATTGTGGCAGTATGGGGTACAGCAAAACCAAGGTACATATAAGGAGGCGATAAGTAAGGGCTGTCAAGAAACGTAAAAGCAGGATAAATGATGAGAGATGACTTAAGGGATGCAGGGACTAGTTTGGACTGGGTTGTCAGAGATGGCCACCCTAGGGAGGATACCATTTGTAGAGAGAACTGAAAGAAACGAGGGTCTGACTTATGTGCTGAACTAAACAAACTATTCCAGGTCATCAGAAAAACAAATAAAAATGTACTGATTCTAGGACATTCTTGGAATCTTCCTTGAAACCAGGAAGGACAGGTTTCTAAGGTAGAAGGAATGAGGGAGACAGAGAGGTTGGCAGTGGTACATTAAAGTACAGCCCAATAGACTGACATAAGGAGAGTGAATTTATCTTAAATAACATGATTTTGAGCATGATTATAGCATAATTAAATTTAAAATATCACTCTAGCAGCTTTGTGAAATGTCCACCCAGGGGGTCAACAGAGGAAGTTGGATGACCAACACGGATAGGAGGCGACTATATCAGGCTAAATGAGAAATGATGGTGACTAATGGTAGGTGAAGTTGGTCAACTGATAGATTAAGGATAAAAACCAATGTTGATGGGTTATTTATGAGGTATTAAAGAATGAGAGGATTTAAGGATACTTCCTAGGTTTTGGTGACAGCAACAAGGCATATGGTCTTATACTCATAGTTGGATAAACTGGAAAATAATGAGTTTAGGAAACATAATTAAAGGTTCTGCTTTCAAAATGTGAAACTTGGTGCCTACTAGCTATGTATTTAAATAGGCTGAGTAGGCAGTTGAATATTTGGCTCTGAGGTCCAGGAGAGAGATCAAGGATGGGAAGATAAATTTTGAATTTATTATCGTTAAAACAGTACACACATTGATTAGATGAGTTCGTTTAGAAAGTAAGTCAGATGATGGAGAATTATAGCATGATAGCCTTTAAAGGATGTGGAAGAAATTATCATATGAGACTGAGGATGGAGAATAATAATTTTTTTTGTTTTTGTTTTTGTTTCTAAGCAGATTGTGGTCTTTTGGAGACCAAATGAAGAGTGTTACAAGAAAGTGGGAGTAATGACTTTATCAAATGTTGCCATATGACTGAGAATTTATCACTTCTAGAATACTTGTTGATGAAGAAGCAATTCCAGTTTCTCTTTTTGCTTCTCCTTGAAGAGAAAACTAGGGGTCATCCTAGTATCATAAAGATACCTTAACATTCTATTTATCTTCCTTTCCATTTTATTTGACTGTTAGCCTTTCTTTTTTAAAGAAAAATAGAGCTAAACACACACACACACACACACACACACACATACAAATAAAGTAAAAAGTCAGTTTCTTTTTTACTATAAGTTACATAAAAATTTACTAGCTTTTGTGTAGAAATTAGCCCTCTGGCTTGAGAACTAAAGGAAATTTGCCATGTACAAGGAATGACTGGAATATATGTCTTGATTCCTGATGTAACTACTCTTCACAGAACAATTAATTTTATGTTAACACTCGTTAATTTCATTGGCATCTAATTGTCTTCCCATTTGTCAACTCTCTTCAAAGATGGGAGACAGAAATTCTTTCTAAAGGCTTTGTGAGCAACTCCCTGCTACAGCATTTAGTTTACCACACTAGTAAATGTGTAAGCTAAGGTAAAGTAAAATCAATTCATTTTAGGCCAACATATTGACTTTTGGCCTATATTTCCAAATCTGTTGCTATTAACCTGCTTTGTTTTATTTTGTTTCCCACTATTTGATAATTACAGTCCCATGGTTTTATATAAGCCCTGATGGGCCCTGTTTTGTTAAATGATAAGATATGGAGTACAGAGCCTCAATGAAGAACAGTGCTCAACTTTTTCCACAGGTAATGTTGTTTGGGAAAAGGATGTAAAGTCATGGGAAAGACTGTTGTCAGTCTGTTTTCTGGGCCAGTCTCAGTGATTCCATAATGGCCATACTGGATCAAATGAATCCAGGCTTCACTTCCAAAATGATACTAAAAGATCAGAGAAAGAAGAAACATGGAAATGATACAGAAGTAAGACAGAAAAAGAAAAACAGTAAGGAGGATTATTTGAGATTCCACACAAAAGAGAAGAAAAAAATCTCCTTCCCTGAAAAGTATTATTTATGTTTTTAGTGAAAAGTGTACATCAGGATGAGTGAATTACAGAACCAGAATTACAACTTCTAAAAACTGCTGTCAAAATTACTTCAGCATAGTCATCATACAGAGTTACTTTAACATTATTGAGGGTCTCAATAATGCTATTAAAAAGTTTAAAATATCAGGGTCATAGTTTAAAATTTACATAAATATAAACTCATATTGTTTGATAAATCTATCAAAAAGAGAAAAAGAATGGTGATACTCTCTATATCTATGTTCCTCATCTCCACTATCTTCCCACTAAGGAAACTAGAAAATATATTCTACATTTACAAATCTTAGTGAAGTTTGGTTTTGGAGCCTCAAGCTTTTTCTTTCTACAATAATTCATTCTCTTTACAAGGACTCCTTTATTCCCAGATATTGGTTAGTGTGTCTTAAATATTTTCTCCTATTTAAAAATAAAGCACATTTTTAACTTTGCAAATTTTTAACTTTGCAAATTTTTAACTTTAGCAAATGTTTAAATTTTTAACTTTTTTTTTTTGAGGGAGAGAGAGAGAAAGAGAGAGAGAGAGAGAGACAGAGAGTGCATGGGGGAGGGGCAGAGAGAGAGGGAGACACAGAATTGAAAGTGGGTTCCAGGCTCTGAGCTGTCAGCACAGACCCCGACATGGGGCTCAAATTCATGAGCTGTGAGATCATGACCTGAGCTGAAGTTGGACGCCTACCCGACTGAGCCACCCAGGCATCCCAAAATAAAGAATTATTTTAAATGCTGTCCTGATTTCCAGTCCAAAGTGTTAGATTGACCATGTGCACTTATCTCTATTCTTTCCTGAGACACCAATAAAATGATAAAAACAAAAAATTTAAAAACCCGTACCAAATAAAGCAATAAAGAATAAGAGATATACACGGGCAGTAAATTTGACTAGAGTTTCAGAAGATGAAAAGTAAGTATAGAATGTTAATTAATGTTAAGTGGGTGAAACAAACTAGAGTATACATGGAAGGAGTTAAGTGGAAATGAGGCTTAATTTGCGCTCAGAACTACCAGAATGTTTTGGGATTTGAAACTCCAGGTATGAGAGAGAGGAGTGAGGCCTGGACTGAGAACAGTAGTATTTGGGGCACCTGGGTGACTCAGTCAGTTAAGCATCTGACTCTTGATTGCAGTTTAGGTCATGGTCTCACAGTTCATGAGACCAGTCCCCATGTCAGGCTCTCTCTCTCCCCCTCCCTTTGCCTCTTCCCCTCTCTTTCTCTCTCTCTCTCTCTCAAAATAAAAGAAAACTGTAGTATTACTTGGAAGTGGCTCCATCAGTTCACCTCTACCCCAACTACATCACACTTCCTCAAGAGAAATCCTAAAACAAAGACTTTTGTATCCATGCTTGTGATGTATGGCCAGCTTCCTGTTCTCACTAGAGCAGTGTCCACCTGTTGATAAACCTCATTCATAGTCACAGCTCCCAATCAACTTTTCCTTGTATCTCTTTTAAATCTGAATTATTTTTTTTAAATTTAAGTAGGACTTTAAACTGAAAGAGAAACATCAAATAAACAAGCAGATAAAAAATGGAGGAAAAGAAAATTTGAGGAAATGAGACTTTAACTTTTTAAAAGCGTCCTCAAATTCCAACTCATTAAGAAATGACAAGAACAGAATTAAACAAGAACAGGATAAACTGAAAAAAGAATTATTAGGGAGAAAGAACAAGCTTATGGAAATTAAAAAGGCAATTTCTCCAACAAAGATGCAATTAAACTGTTTAGAAGATAAATTTCAGGCAATCTCTGAGAAAGAAGACTCAAGAAACAGAGGCAATAATATTGACAATAAGAAATATATTGATCAATCCATAAAAAATATATCTGCCTCACAGGAGATTCAGAAAGAATTAGAAAAATAAGGAGATAAAATGGGCAAAGGAAAAAAAAAAGAATTCTTTAGAGCAAAAGAATGCAACTCTTTAGACTAAAAGATTCATGTTGTTTGTAATAAATGAAAAATATTTGTATACATTCCAGTGAAATGTCACAGTAAATAGAAGACATAAAAGCTTTCAGAAAGGAGAAATATTGGTTGCCATCCACAAAAAAATGTCAGATCAACATCACATTTCTTGTAGATGTTAGAAGATGATGGATCAATGGATTTGAAGTATAAGGAAAATCTTTTCTAACCTAGAATTCAATTTGCAGCCAAACTATCAATCAAGTAGAGAGCTTAAACAGAACATTATTTAGAACATTTTTACCCCAGACACTTTAGTTCCTAAGTATCCCCACACCGTTCCTTTTCTATCAGGAAGTTTCCTGATGTGGTTCCAGAGCAAAATATGGAGATAAACCAGGAGGACATAATAAGAAACAGTGATTCCAGCTCTGGAGAATCATAAATGGGTGTCCCAGAATGTTGGCTGGACCAACCAATCTAAATGAAAGCAGGACAGATGGCTAGGAAGCAGGTATCCAGAAAAGCGGGGTTTCAGAGATTTGATTTATTCTTGAGTATTTACAGAGTTATAAGGCAAGTAACATGAGTAACATGAGGGGCAGGGGGAAGAAAAGGCAACTGGAAAGCACAGAGCTACACAGAAAGGAAATAGGAGCATCTGTTTTATTATATCCAGAAAACAATACATAGACTTGTATTTTAAATATAAACACCATTTTTTGATTTTTAACTTTTAGGATTAACCAATAGGTAAAGTGTGAGAGGTATGTGTGTATACATACATACACAAACACATGTATTATATATATTTAGAGTAAACATACAGATAACAGAAATTGGCAGTTGGGAATAAGAGAAAAGAGATGCCATCCTCATCTGACAAGGCAAGTGCAAAGAGACTATTTATAGTTGATTGGAAAAGAAAAGAGGTGTAAGTAAACTATTTAAAGCTTAAAAGTACCTGCTGGAAGAATTTAAATGACTTTTATAACGACATTGTAAGGTGCGGGAGGGGAATAGGAGAGGTTGTCAGGATGGAGATACAAAACCTAAGCAAATCTTCATTTCCAAGTTAATGATATTCAAAGTTGATAAGTCAGGAGCAGCATGATAATTATATTTTATAGACAGTGAAGAAAATACTAAGAGGTTATTAAAAATGAAAATTTAAAATATTCTAAAGTGGCTCCTTCTGAGTAAAAGGATTGGGCACAGTAAATACAGGAGCATATAGAGGATTGGGCTCTGGACAGTTGCCTTCATTACTCTCTTGTACTCTTAGCAATGTGACATGTGTTACATCAGCAAAGATTAAACTATATAGATAGATAGATATCAGTCTATATAGATATAGATATCAATGTATCTGTATCTCTATCTACAGAGACAGATTTATCTAGACAGTGAAATACTATGCTGAAATTCCATCATTAGGTAATTGCCAGGAGATGTATTAAAATATGCTTAAAATATTTTGAAGTGGCTCTGTCTGAGTAGGACAGAGAGCTGCAGTTATCATCACGGCTCCTCTAGGAGATGGCGCCTATCTTCTCAAATTGGAACTTCTACTTCCAGAAAGTGCAAGGAAGAGCAGGAAACCATCCTTAAAGCTACTTCTTTGTATCTCCATATTTTCTCCTTTTACAGTATATCTGAAAGCCAAAAACTATATCCTGTACGGTTGTGGTGTATTTTATTTCCTACAGCAAAACATGAGTCAGAGCTCAAGGAGTTAATGCATTTCCTTCTCAGGTTGAAATGCTACCTTAATTGCATGGTGTTTATTCTTGGCATTTCCAGTCTCCTAAAGAGACAAGGTTACTTTGCAATCTCTTTGTGCTCATGTATGTGCGTGGAGTCTTGTTGAGGGGGGTAAAATGCTTCCAACCTACCACACTCAGAGAAAGAAATCATAAATCAGCAGGTCAGTCAGGTACTATTATTTCACCTTTCACGTTATTATGTTTTCAATACAATTTTTCAATGGATTTTCTTCTGCATAATAATTTATCAAGAATTGCTAAAACTCTTAATGAGCTCAGAGAACTTTGGCTCCAATAAAATGAAACCTTTATCACAAATTGGTTGAGCCCATGACTGCAACTAATCATTCAATTGTACATAAGTCAAGTTGTATTTTTATTTTGTGGGAATAATTTCCCAGGGAAAGAAAACTCATTTGAAAACTTTGGGCCATTAAGCCTTAAATGGTAGAATATCAGTAAAATAAAAATGAACTGGGCCAAGACTTGGGAGACTTGGAATGCAGCCATTCTTCTACAAGTAACAACTTATGTGACATTGGGAAAATCTTCTAACCTTACTTGGTTTCAGTTTACAAATGTCAAAATGAGAGATAGGTCTAAATAAAGGCTATCTAAAAACCCCTTGTAGTTCTAAAATCATATGGATTGTTGGAACATTGAACTTAAACAGTTTTCAGTGGCCACTGCCATGTAGACTATACTCTTTTGTTCCTAGAAATTCTCCTCTTGCTGGAAATACTCATTGAATTTTTCATCATCAGAAACACAGAAGGAACAAGTTTTTCTCTCCTAATAACTTAGGCAAAAACTTTAAGCATTCTGTGCTCACTACATCCCAGGTATAATCCCATTCCTCGAACTAACCTAGTATCACTTGGTTATTACAATTCCCATTAAATAGATGGGAATAATGAAACTCAGAGGGACTAAGCAATTTTCCCAACATCACACAGAAGATGAGGTGTGAAGATGTGAAGACTGAATTTAGGTATGTCTAATTCTAGAGACTCTGCTCTCTATCTTCATTTTTAGTCATTTAATACAATTAAAGTTATATTTCACACAGCTAAATGTAGTCCTATACCACCTAAAGAGCCAAGCTCTTCCTTACATACCATTGAATATACACTGACCAGCCCAGAATACAAACGAACAAAGATCTGTCCTTTGCTCTACTCTTAGCTCTAGACAGAATCAGTGACCCAGATCTATTACTAGTCCTGCAAATGCATACCTTATGAATCAGAAACAATAAGGAGATTATTAAATATCAAATCTTTGCCCCTAAAAGAACACAATGAACAACAGTTGGAAAAGTTTGTCAAAAGGGAGAAGGTAACAGGTATGTGGAATCTCTTAAGAAAATTCAAACACTGAACTTTCAGTATGGGAATCATGACAAATATGCATTTTAAAAGAAGCACATCTTTAAAATTTCTCTTACCATTATCTGAAGTGGATTTCCTACTAGAGCATGTTGTTGGACTGACCCTATTAGAGGCTAATAAGAGCCTAAATAAAATTCCATTGAGTATTATTGAAAAAGGATTAAAAAAATTTTCAACTAGGACATGCTTCCCCCACTCATTCCCAAAGCTAAAGAAATCCTGTCCCATACAAAGCTTCAAGATAAAAAGGAACTTGAGTCTCCGGGGCATTCAGTTTGTTGCCTTAATGGAAGCTGAGTAGAGGTCACTCATTCATTTACTTTAAAAGGTTTTGGTAGCAGTGAATGAAGTCAAGATTAACCGTTGGTCTAGGATCATTATTGGAAACATAAACCACCTAACTGTCCCTATTAGAAACAGGTTGATTTAATGTAAGAAAAGAGATTAGTCAGAAAATAAAACTGCTAAAAGATGGGCACTTAGCATAAGCAAGAGAGTAAAAGAAAAAAAAAGGTTATCTTTAAAAAAATCTAAAGTTATTTTTCTCTGAAATATCTATAAATTTTATCTCACATATTAATGTGTATTAAGAGTGAGCTATCTACAGTAAGTAGGAATGCAAAAAATTCTATTTTTTTAAGGACAGTAAACAAAAATATTAAAGGAAAACACTGCTGAATGGGAGAAAAAGCAGACTAGAAGTTTCTTAGTGTCCCTAAAACTAAGAGTCTCATAAAGAAACAGACAAGTTCTTGTGGGAAGACAAGATATTTTTGGTATTATGACATGATTTTATTTGTAGAATGAACTGATTTTTGATGTTGCAGAGAATAACAGAGAGCTTTCTTGTTTCTTCTTTTATCCTAATGTGTTATGTGAATCGACCTAGAAGACTATAACTCATAAAGTCTTAGAAGACTATAACTTATAAAGTCTTCATAAGGAAGTAATGTAGATTGAGTTGTCAATCCAATTAGAATCAGGCAATTGTAGAGTTAAGTTTGCTTTTTAAAGAGAGAAAAACAGTTCATAAAAATTGATCCTAAGTGATTGAATAAAATGGGTGAATTTGCTAATTCTTATGGCATTTTCTCTTTGAATAAATAACTACAGAGTAAAACCTACTACCATCTTTTCATCTGGAAAGAAGAGACAGAAATAACAGGCCAAGAGAAATTTTGATAACCTGGGTCATTTCAATATATGAATGTTTGTGCATACACAGACAAGTATAAACATGTTCATACATTTTTTAATTGAATGACATATACTTCAAATGGAATAAAAATGTCTAAATTAACCTCTCCTTTAAAGAGATCTCAGTAAAATGAAGAAATGCTGGGGAACATCATCCTCATGTCAGTTAACATAGCCATCAAGGGTGAAAATTTGTCCTGCTCTTCTATCCTGTCAATCTAATCCATCTAGCAGATCTGCCTACCTATCTAATGTACTGCAGGCCTTTACCAACATTTGGGCCAAGTTAATGTCTTGTATGTTTATAATTTCAACCGAAAGCTTAAAGGTGGCCTTAATTGTGGTCTACTAACATTTCAGTCCACTATTCTACCAACAAAGGAACTGGAATGCATTGTTTTCTAAAGCCCAAAGCAACAATGGCATAACACGTAAGAAAATGCAATCAGGATGAACAATGTAAGTAGGTATGTTTATTTCTATAAGGTCTTAGTCTCCGTATAGAAGAAAAAGGAAGTAGATCAAATTCAAAATATACTACCTAAGTACTTTCAGATATCAAGTAAATGTAATCTATTATAAATTCTTATGTAAACATTGATTATGTGAGCACTGACAAAAATAAATTTTGTAATAATATTGATGACTTTGATTTGCCTTCTACTATAGCAGGTTTGATTTTTACTCTTCTTCCTTGCTATATGCTGCTAAGGAAAGGGGGATGAGGGAAGAAGAAAGGGAGAGAAAATATTCTGAAAGAGAAATATTGTAAGGATTTATACGAGCAAATAAAAGTATCTGTTCTACATTTTTAATCATCTATTTCTACACATGTCACTATAGAAGTCCTTCCCATAACTGTTTGAGCAATCTCTCACTAGACTAAATATATTGTGACTTTCATAATTGTTAAGTATTTGTGAGATTTCCCCAAATCAATGATTTATAAAATATACTTTAGAACTATGCTTTTAGTTAATGAATACACTAGAAGCTGTGAAAATGAATTCCTTTCAGATCATCAGTCTTGCTCAGTACCTTTTTTTTTGCCTGAAAGATTCCCTACTTCCAAGATTAAAAAAAAAATAATAGATTAATGGGTTTTGACTCTGTCAGTATCATTTATTTGTGCTAACACTAGAAAGAGGACAAATAAATAGATACAGTATCTCAACATCTCTTAATGTTTTCCTAAAATTACTATTAGTATGACATTAATTCCTTTAGGGACTATTGGTGTTTTGTTTTTTTCTCACTCTGTGAACTAGTGGAGGCCAGCAACTTAACAGTTTGATCATAGAAATTTTAAGCTTTTAAAATTCTCATATTCAGCAAAATTTCTAAGAGTAGTCAGAAAACTTTGCTTCTGATCTTAGTGCAACCTGTAAATGGTTGTGTAATCTTGGGCAAGCCATTAAACTTGGCTTTAGCTCTCTGGAATACAGTTTCCATAGTCATATCATTTCTAGGGCAGGTAAATGTTAAGGAACTTCATTTTAAAAATTCTCTGACTTATAAATTGTAGTGCTCCGTGCTCTGGTGCAAGGAATCTATCCATTTCAACACCAGGCCACTATGACTGAGCTTAAAATCCACATTTGAACGTAGTGGTCGTAACTGTGGCAGGACTCCAAAAGAACTACTGAAGGTGTTGGCTAAACTTATATGGTCAGGTGACATAGCTTATGAGCCTTCTACGTATTCATACTACTGGTTTAGATATATTTTTGCAATTCTGTTTAACAAAGGACTATCTCAGTATTACAAAAATTACAAAAATTTAAAATCACCAGTGTGTCTTCAAATTACAGTGAAACTGAGTGACTTGCAAAGGGCCATACTGCTGATTATGGAATTGCTTATTGATAATGAGAAGTTGCCATAAGCATTTTGTTGTTTTAGATTTTCAATAATTAAAAACATATTAAATGTAGTTAACCTGGTATCATCAACTAAAACTATATTCAAAGACAGCATACTTAGACTGAACAGGAAGTCCAATGAACAGTTTTAAACCACTGAATAACCACTTGCCAGATATGAACATATGTAACATCACATTAGGATTTGCTGCTTGTCATTACAGTGAAGGAAAGCAAAGAATCCTGGCTGGATCATCTCACTGATGTTTCTCTGTCTCACCAACCTGTGACTAGCTCACTAAAATTTCAGGTGCCCCAAGAACGAGTAAACCCTGATTGTGCTATATAATCCAGGGAAATGAAGTGTACTTGACCCAGTTAGGTAAAATGGGCTAAACTTCGTTGGCAATGAAGTCTAAATGTGATTAAATACAAAAGTGAACTAATGTAGACATGTATGCTTCTGTCTCTTATGGTATTTAAACTTAATAAAAGAAATATGCTGGATTATCAAAATAGAACTTCAAAAGAATGATAAACTTCTTCTTAATATGTTGGCATCTCAAGATAGAAGTCCAAGAGAGTGATGAATTCCTCTTCTCTAACATATGCTTCTAAAGGGTAATGTTACATAGGGTTGGATTCATAGCTCTATGAATCAGATTCCCTTTCTTGCTAGTAATAGCAAGTATGTATTGAGGACCTACTGTGTGCCTTGATACTATGCTGAAATGCTCCACCCATAACTCCATTAAATCCTCATAAATACTCTATGAAATAGGTGCTTTCAGAAAGGGAATTTTCAGAAAGGGAAACAATTTTGTCATAATTCATGCCGCTAGCAAGTGGTGAAGACTGGACATCTCTGACAACTTATTTTTTCTTTTTGTTGGCAATATAGCTGCTTTCTTGTTCTTCATGGATGGCTCCTCACCATCACACGTTTCCATATAAGCAAAATATGCATAGAACATGTCTATATGCACATAGAGCCCTTGCTCTTGGTTCCTCCAGGCAACATGAAGGGTGAAATTCATCACCTTCCCTAACCTCAACCTCTATCGCGTATGGCTCTTGAGCATACGGTAGAACATACTCTCTGCCACTGCTCTCTAACAAACTTGCCATACCTTTTTGCTTTGCCTCCCCTGCATGTCATTCATTAAGAACACTGATGGGCATGTTAAAGAATAGAGCAAATGAAATCTTTTTAACATATCTCTGCAATAATTTCCTTTTGGTAAAGGATGAAAATGACTGTCCGCTTGCTCAGAATGGAGCTTCCTGACATAGTAGGGCCTGTGATAGCCACCATTTGCAAGATTCTCATGGCACAGGAGATAACACGGCATGAATTAAGCCAAAAATAATGTTTGTGTTGGAGGTCACTCCAGTAAGGTGATCTAAAAATTAGAAACAGAATATATATATATATATATATATATATATATATATATATATATATATATTTAATTGGAAGTATGTATGAAATTATGATTTCTGACCTGGATCTGTTGCTGAAGCAAATTGATTTTGTGTTGTTGCTGCAGGAGCTGCTGCTGCTGTCTTGCAATCTGTGGAGAAATTGCACATGAAAAATTTAAAAGTATATTGTTGTCCCAGGGGGAAATTACCAATGTTCTGTTTCTCAAAGTTTGATTTGACACTGATTAAGATGATGAAAATAGATGTGCCTGTGCCTCTACACGGTACCAGCAATTCACTCTTAAGTAAGATCAAACAAGGTATTTAGTCTTCTGGAACAGTTTCTTTTGGCCTAAAACAAATGAGGCCTAGGACACTATGACAGTGATCGAATCCAGTATGAAATGGTAGAGTGTCAAAAATCCCTCTTCCTTCCAGGCAATACATTAAGAGCGTACTGCCTCTGGCATTTTTTAGCTCTTTTCTACAAAAGAAAGTATCGCGTCAACAGGGGGTTATTTTCACCTGGGAGTTCAGGGTAGCACAAAATATTGTGTTAGGAGAGGCTGTATGCCTTCGTGAGGTTTTGGTATTTGTTTTTGTTTTTTGGGTTTTTTTTTTCATAAATACTGCCCTCATTTCTACCTCCCACAAACGCCTAAACTGCGAAGTCCTCAATGCACTCCATTATGGTTTCTGCTCCCAGTCTTAAGGATTCTGCTCTCACTAAAAAGATTCCTCGTAAAAGTCACGGTTAACGTCATTTTTTAAACTCTAAAGTGTCTTTTGGACCTCGCCTTTTGGCCTTTCATCAAAATTCAACACTGAAGTTTTCTCCCTCGATCTGAACTTTCCTCCCTGACTTCTACGACATCACATTTCCCTGGGTTTGCTCCTGCCTCAGTCTGTTTCTTCATAGTTACCTTCAATCGCCCTGTCCAGCCATTCAATGCCATAGTTGTATATGGCTCAATTTTAGACTCAATTCTTCCCCCCAGGTGCCAAGTGTTTACAAATTTCTTTCTCTAGACCACACCTTTGTGTTAAGCTTCAGACCCATTTTTCCAATGGCATTCCCAAGAATACTTCATATTCAACAAGTTCAAAACTAAACTCAGGACTTAGCCCTCCATGCAGTCATCTTTGAGTGTTTTCTAAGCCAGGGACTAGCACAATCACCTCCTGTTATTCACTCTTGTAACACCTTATACATTTACTTAATACTACATAACATACTATGATTTTATCTTTATCTTATTTTTGTTTTAATTAACATGGTACTGTCAACTAGGTCGAAATCCATAAATACAGTGAGGTGAGGAATCGTGTATATTTTACTCACTGTGCAAAGCATGGTACAGAAGGAATATTGATGAAGAAAGCATGAATGACTAGATGAGAAGAAAATTTTAAATACTTTATTACATGCTGTCAGGTAGGAAACCTTCTCATGAGAATGTAACTTCTAACTTCATAAAAAGTATCACTCTTTTATAAATAAGCTCTATTTCTTACTCTCATCATGTTATAATCAAGATTGTTTTCATTATAAATGTATGTCCCTTAATCTCTGTATCACAAAGCTAAAAATTCAGGAAAAATTTGACACCTGCAGGGTCCATTACTCTGAATGAAAGTAAAGAAACTGTATGAGGAACATGGGTCTACCTGGCTGCACAATTAACTTTTTATTTCCCTTAACGGCACTGGTACAAATTATAGTTATTTACGTGCTTTCATTTTATCTTAGGAACAGGGTTTTTAAAAATCAATTTTTTTCCCCTGAAGAAAGCAGGAAAGAAATGGTAGGAAAAGGAGTATCCCTCTTTTACTTAAATCTGGTCCTTTCCTCCCACATATCATTTCAGCTGAAGTTTAAATTTAAATCTTTCTTTCAGCACCTTATGAATTCATCAAGACATTGACCACTTCACACACCCCTCCACACTTCCTCCCATTCCAAGCCACTGCTTTCTCCTTCTGGATTATTATAATAGTCTCCTATTGCTCTTTCTGCTTCTGCCTTTGCTCCCTACAGCCTATTATATATCAGTATCTGGAGAGATCCTTTTAAAATATAAGTTGTGTCATGTTATTTATCTTTTCAAAACCCTCTCACTCAGAGCAGAAGCCAGTGTCCATATGATGCCTGCAAGACCCTGTATGATTTGGCCTCTCTGGTTTCACCTTTTCCTGCTCTTCCCTTTGTACCCACCCCTCCCCTACTCTTGCAACACTGCTCTCCTGTCTCTTGAACACACCAAGAATGCTCTTATCTCCCATGGATATACCTGCCTCTGGGCCTTTGCACTTGCTTTCCCCTCCATCTGGAACCTCTGTCCCTAGATAACTGCACTGCTCACTCCCTCATCTCCTGCAAGTCTCTGCTCAAATGTCACCCTGTCAGTGAGGTCTTCCCTGATCACCCATTTTAAAAGAGCTTCTCTACCCGGTACTCACATCCCTAATTCTCTCCTTTACTTATATCCCTTATCAACATTTATTATATATTACCTGTTTATTTACTATCTTTTCCTAATTAGAATTCAACACATTAGGAATTTTTGTCTGTTTTATTCCTTGTTGTATCCCAGTAACTAGAACAGAACCTGGCATCAAATTGGTGCTCAGTAGTTGAATTTGTTGAATGAAAGATGTGGAATGGCAGTGGAAGAGTCCAGTGGCAAAGCTGATCAGTAAACAGGTTCATTAGCATCTCTAAGGGCTATAATGGGAACAGTAGAGTGTACAGAGTAGGGACACCCTACAATGAGTAGGGAGTTTGGAAAGGAGGGTCAGAAAAGGAGTTCTCAAGAGAAGATACACTTAACCTGAATCCTACAGAGTAAGCATTAAATGTGTTTCAGAGATTTCCCTGTGTCCTAATGAAAAGATAAATGTGATCACAAGCTTGGTGGTTATGCATGCCAGCACTGCATGGTAGAGAAGATCTTGGGGAACAAAACAGGCTCTAGAAATCTGACCTGAAGCTTTCACAGGGGATCTTCTCTCAGGCTATGCAGGCATCATTGCTTAGCATCTCTCCAACAGAGGAGAGAAATTCTGGAAGAACCTAATGATTTCTAACATTCCAAGGATAATGTCAGAAAAAGTAAAAAAAAAATTCTAGAATCTTTGATGATGTGTGCAGATGGGCCAGAATGTGAAAGAAGAATGAAGAGGACTTTGCTCTCTATTAGTGATCACTTGGATTTTTCAGGACAAATATGCCCTTAGATCGACCAAAGGAGGGATTCTCTAAAAAGAAGTATCCCAGAAACAGTTTCAGAAGCTGTTAGAATTTTCTAGAATTCAGGTGTTTGAAAGTATTGAGAATTGTGAACAAGAAAAGAGTAGTCTTTTTCTAGACTGTCAGAGGCAAACATACTGAACTTTTATCACAAGGGTAATGCAAGAGAAACATGGGCCATATTCAAGAACAGGCCAAATGTATCTTCAAGGAAACTGATGAGGCATTTCATTAAACATGAAAGCATTATCTTTCAAGCAGAGATGAATGACCAAGTAGGGAAGAGTAAACTGAAAGGAGTCTCCTCAAATGTAACCTGAATATTTCTTCTTTCAACTCTGCTAGTTTACATTTTGAAAACTGCTTATGGGGCGCCTGGGTGGTAAAGTCAGTTAAGCGTCTGACTTCGGCTCAGGTCATGATCTCACAGTCCGTGAGTTCGAGCCCTGTGTCGGGCTCTGTGCTGACAGCTCAGAGCCTGGAGCCTGTTTCAGATTCTGTGTCTCCCTCTCTCTCTGACCCTCCCCCGTTCATGCTCTGTCTCAAAACTAAATAAAATGTTAATTTTTTTTAAATTAGAAAAAAAGAAAACTGCTTAGGAAGGGTTTTGCAAGGATGTGTGAAAACACAAACACCCGTAGCTAACTAATGGTCTTCTTCCATTTAGGATGGTGAATGGACTGAGCCCAGAATAGGGGATGGCAAAGGAAGTTAGCCCCAGAAAAGATGTACCATCTCTCTATGTAAACTCACCCTAAGACTCCCTTCTTTCTTTCCCAACACTACCAATTTTCTTTAGTGAAAGTTCTTGTGTATCGCCTCCATTTTCCTACTATACATTTGTCAATTCTTATGTCTCATTTCTACCACTAAAGCTCCATAGAAGCCACACTCATAAAAGGCCAACAGTGAGAAACTAAATGACAAATCTAGTAGCTTTGTTTTTCTGGAATTGTTCATTTTCCTTTCTCTACCAGCTGTATGCCACTATCTCGCAAGGATCTACCCTTAGTTCCTTTCCATTTTCTCATGATGTCACCACTATTCTAATTTAGGGCTTACAAACCTGTCATCCCCTTCATGAAACACTCTGGCCCCAGATATTCATATGGCTGCCTCTTTTCTGTCAGGGAGATCTGAACTCAACTGCCAGATCCAACCACCCAATCTAAGAAACATTGCCTTGCCATAGCAATCAATATTTATTAAATTACTGTAATTACATTTCATCAAATTACATATCACTGTCAAATTATTTTGTTAATTTCTCTTTTTCTCCGTTAATCACTTCTCTCTTTCCACTAGAATTTAGTGGTTTTATCTTTCTGGTTAAGTGACGTAGCCTCAGAAGTTAGCACAGTGCCTGGCACATGAGAGACATTTGATTACTATCTGTTGAATAAATGAATGAAATTTATCTACTCCAGTGGTTTAAACTACCATCTCTATGTAAATAGTCTAAGAAATTTAGTTGAGCCCTGTTTTCCCAACTGTCAATTGGTATTTCTTGCTGTTTTTCACATACCTCTAGTTGGAAAACCAACAGCTCTAATTCAACATGATAAAACCACCTGCTTTTCCGAATTGCCCTCTTCCTGACTTTACCTAGTAACCCCGGCTCAGTATCTTTCCTCAATCTTTTGCCCACTCAAAAAACTCAACTAATCATAAAATTTCCACCTGTTTATTCTTCCCTTCTCTTTTTTCTGTGGTCATTTAAGTTTAGACTCTTACCTAGTTTAGATTCTCACTCCTTATTGAAGTTATTATAATAGCCTTCTAACTAAACTTCCAGTGCCATAACTAATTTTCTTCACATGTTGAATCCTACTTATCTGCAAAGCTCATACTAAACACCTGTTGAATGAAATCTTTCACAGCGTCCTTGACTAGAAATGTTCTCTTGACTCTCCATGATTCGATCTGGTACTTTTCGCATGACCTATCAGAATTTCACCTTGGTTACAATTACTTCTGTGTTATATAGCACGGAAGTAGCTGATTAAGCTTTTTCAGATCAAAGTTTTTTGTTTGTTTGATTACTTTGTATTTTGCTTTTTATTTATTCATGTGGGGTGGGAAGAAAGGCTTTTATTGGACTTTGTGTGCCTAGGAGAGTGACCTATGAATAGCAGGCAAAACAATGCCTCAGGAATTTGTGTCTCAGGCTCTTACTCACCTGTTCTTGTTGCTGTTTGGCCAGCTCCATTTGCTGGCGCTGTTTCTCAATCTGAGATGCAGCCAGTTTCTTCTGCTCATCGTGGGCAGCCAATAGCTGCTCTCGCAGACTGGTCAGTTGATTGATCATACCCATGAGCTGCCTCTCTTTCTCAGCTAGGCTTTCAGGAGTCCCTGAAAATAACATAGCAATAAAATATACAAGAAAAGGGAAATGAGGAGAGAGTGATTTTTCAATGACAATGATTCTCTTGTATAAGAACTATTCTAAATGTAAGGTATATACCTACTATATACCTATATACACAAGCATATACCTACTTTGGATTTTTCACTAAACAGTGAAAAGTAATGGCTAATTCCCCTTTATAAAATATCAGAATGAACAAATATTTTGATTGTTTTTATGTATGATAAGTAATCATCCATAGCTTTTGATTTTACAAGTAAATAAAAAAATGTCTGGGTGAGCATCTACTATTGTAATGTTCTATGCTGGGATCTGACAGAAATAAAAAGAAGCCTAAAGCACAGCTCCTGGTCCTAAGTAGTTTTTTGTTTGTTTGTTTGTTTTGTTTTTTAATCAACTTAAAGAGGCAAGACAAAAACATGAACATTTAAGAACCATAGTTATTAAGAGATCAAGTTATTATTATCAGCAATACGATTCTCCTTTTCTCAAAAAAGAATCTTAAAGAGTTGGAACCAAGGAATTCTACATGAAAAAGGGGGAAGATATCTATTAGCCAATATAATTTTAGACAGTTTTCTCATCTGCCACTCAGAGGCTTTCTTCAAAAATAGCATATCGTTAGCAGATAAAATATTCAAGATTGAGAATATAAATTTAGGCTATCATGAGGTAATGAAATATGGTGGGAAAACTAAGAGATCATAACATAGCCACCCAAGATTATAGTTAATTCAAGACTTGGAGAAGAAGTCACAGCAGTCATTTAAGAATAAATAACATGCTCTGGATATTTAAAACATGCAATGAATGTTCTTCGACAGGTTAAAATACTGATTTGATGCACCAGAAAAGTGAGCGGTTCACCGAAACAGGAACAATATCACTTTTAGATGTTCTTTTCAAATTCATCAGATAGACAGGACCCCTATGGTAAAGTACTCGCAGTAGGAGAGAACATACTTTTTAATTACAATTTTCACTTTAATATAAGACACTAAGCACTAGTTTAATAATGCATTTGCCACCTGTATATGTAATTAGATAGAAGGATCTGTTACAACTCAGTCACCCTTCCCCATCCCACTGTATTTCTAACAATTTATGCTGAAGATGCCTGTGCCTTTTAGGAAATAGTAGCTATCATTAGTGGCTTATAATTTTCATGTGCCCATTTGGAATGGAAAAAGTTTCTAATGTAATTTAGGGCTAGAGAATAAATATCTAGAAAAGAAATTATGAATGAACAGAAGTCAAGAAGCATGCATTGCATTCCTTATGATTAGTACCTAGCATTACTCAGGGCAGGTGCCCAATAAATTGTTGCTAATAATTTATTATACTTCAGATATTTGGGTTCTACTGAACAGCTGAACACTTATTCTAAGAATAACAATATAACTGTTGCAATTAGAATTCTAATAATAAATAATCTAAATATATACTGGGACATTTTTTTAAAGAAAATATTCAAGTGACGGTAAGATATACATCTTCACATGTCATCAGTAAAGAGAAATACATGGCTACCACATTTCTAGGAATACATACTAGGAAAAGTAATACATGGCAGGCCTTGGAATCCTCATTATCTGCAAAGATAATTTCACTTATAAAAATCTAGCCCAGGAAATTATAAGAAATTAAGTATTAAAAAGTGTTTTATATGAAATATTAGAAACAATCTCAATTTCAAATGGGAATAATCAAATAATTATGAACACCCAGATCATAGAGTATTTTGCATCCATGAACAAACTTTGTTAGAGAATATTTAATGAGCTTTTTCATGATATAAAGCTAGGTCAGGGGCACTTGGGTGGCTTGGTCAGTTAAGCATCCAACTTCAGTTCAGGTCATGATCACAGTTAGTGGGTTCGAGCCCTGTGTTGGGCTCTGTGCTGATAGCTCAGAGACTGGAGCCTGCTTTGGATTCTGTGTCTCCCTCTCTCTCTGTCCCTCCCCCACCTCAAAAATAAAAATAAACATTAAAATAATTTTTAAACTAGGTCAAAAAACTGGGTAACAATAAAACATATGTGAAAAGGCAACCTACTCAATGGGAGAAAATTATATATCTGATAGAAGGTTATATATCCAAAATAAATAAAGAATTCATACAACTCAATAGCAAACAAAACACTTAACTAAAATCCAATCCAACTAAAAATGGGCAGAGAATATAAACATTTTTCCAAAGAAGACATAGGGAAGGTCAACAGGTACATGAAAAGATGCTCAACATCACTAATCATCAGGGAAATGCAAATCAAAACTATAGTGAGAGATCATCTCACACCTGATAGAATGGCTGTTATTAGAAAGACAAGAAATAAGTGTTGGCAAGGATGTGGAAAAAAGGGGACTCTGTGCACTGTTGGTGGTAGTGTAGACTGGTGTGACTATTATGGAAAATAGTATGAATGTTTCTCAAAAAATTAAAAGTAGAACTATCATATGATCTAGCAATTCCACTTCTGGGTATTTATGCAAAGAAAATTAACACACTGACTTGAAGAGATATATGAACCCTCACGTTTATGGCAATGGTTTTTACAATAGCCATGATATAAAGACAGCCTATGTCCATTGACAGGTGAGTGGATGAACACGCGCACGCACACACACACACACACACACACACGCTGGAATATTATTAAGCGATAAAAAATGAATAAAATCTTGTCATTTGTGAAAATATGAATGGAGCTTAAGAGCATTATACTATGTGAACTAAGTCAGACAGAGAAAGACAAACACCATATGATCTAACTTATATGTGGTATCTGAAATAAAAAGAGAAACAAGAAACCAATCTCATAAATTTGGAAAACAGATTGGTAGTTGCTAGAGGCAGGGGTATGGGGTGAGTGAAATAGGTGAAAGGGGTCAAAATGTACAAAGTTCCAGTTATAAAATAAATAAGTCAGGGGATGTCATGGTGACTATAGCTAATAATACTGTACTGCATATTTGAAAGTTGCTAAGAAAGTAAATCTTAAAAGTTCTCATCACAAGCAAACACTTTGCAACTGTGTATAGTGATGGATGTTAACCATACCTATGGTGGTGGTTATTTTGGAATACACACAAATATTGCATCCTTATGTTGTACACCTGAAACTAATAGAATATTGTATGTCAACTGTACCTCAATTAAAATAAAGAAAACATTGTATAAATATCTCAGTGTATGCGTATATCTATATTTATAGAAAAAAAAGACTGGAAGAAAATTATATATTAATGGCTATTTCTAGGTGATGGAATTATAAGCCATTTTAATATTTTTATTTTTTTAAGAAAATCTTCTATAATTTTATTATTATTTACATACTTAGAAAACCTAGAAAAATGTATTTCATGTAAATATGTGGAGATATAACTTAAAAGTCTAAGGTGACATAACCATTTTCATAAGTGGTGTAATACAATGGGTAAAGAAATATACTTGTTTGTTGATGAGTATAAACAAATATCATTTTGGCATTCAGTATATGAAATATTAACAAAACTCTTTTGTCTTCACTTTGTCAGATTCAATGCTTCTCAGATACACACTGTTTATTTTAAACTCTCTGAGTCTTACAATGGATACTGTCTCAGAGTCAATGACATATTAAGATTTATGCCTACCCCGAGTTTGTCCTCAGGCCATAGTAACTTACTTTTACATGCAGAACAGGCATCTCTGAGTGTAGATTTCAGGCGTTTTTTTTTGTGTTTTTTTTTAATGTTTATTTTATTTTTGAGAGAGAGAGAGAGAGAGAGAGTGCAGGGGTGAGACAGAGAGGGAGACACAGAATCTGAAGCAGGCTCTAGGCTCTGAGCTGTCAGCACATGAGCCCGAAACAGGGCTTGAACCCATGACCTGAGCCAAAGTCGGATGCCCAACCGACCCAGCTATCCAGGCACCCTTAGATCTCAGTTTTAAAATTCAGTATGTATAAGGTGAGACTCCATTTTTAAAAAATTTTTAAAAACATCATTACTCAACATTCTTAGCTAGAAATATTAACGTCATCCTCAATTTGCTTCTCAACTACCCATCCTCCTGTATGTATTATATCAACAAATCATAATAATGTTTTCTCAAAATAGCCTGTTTCAGTTTTACTTTTAATTAGTTAACTGTTATTTCTTCATTATTATTATGTTCACATGACTAAATAATCAATAATTATAAAAGGGTATATAGTGAAAGGTCTCCTCTGAATACTGTTCCTTCTAAGGTAACCACAATTACTATTATTATCCTAGTCTTGTAAATGAAGATTTAACCACATACCAGAATATTTCTGCACTAATTTACCAGGGCTGTCATAACAGATGGGGTAGCTTGAACAGAAATTTGTATTTATTGGCTAGAAGTCCAGAACTAAGGTGTCAGCAGGGTTGGTTCCTTCTGAGGGCTGTGAGGGAAGGAGCTGCCCCAGATCTTTCTCTTTGGCTTGTAGATGGCCATCTTCTTCCTGTGTCTTCACATCATCACTCTCTCTGTACATTTCCATGTCCAAATTTCCTTTTCTTTTAAGGACAGCCATCATATTGGATTTAGGTCCACCCTAATGGCCCCATTTTAACTTAATTACCTCTGTACAGACCTTATCTCCAAGTGCAGCCACATTCTGAGATACTAGAAGTTAGAGCTCTAACACATGAATTTTTAGAGGGACACAATTTGACCCACACAATTTACTTTACATAAAGGATACCATAGTGTAAATTGCTGCCCTACGGTATGTAGGAAGAGTTCTTGTTCCAGCCTCCCTTCCCCATCTCCACTGACATTTCTCATCAAGTTTTTTATAAATTGTTTTGACAAACTTTTAATAGAACTTCTTTTTTCCCGCTACAAGTTTATCCTCAAATCTGGTGCCAAAATTGCCTTCCTAGAAAAACAAATCTACTCATATCACTCCTATTTAAACACTTCCATTAGTTCCCTATTGTCTTTGGAATAAAATGTCAACTCATTCTTTTTTTTTTTTTTTTTTTTTTATTTATTTTTGGGACAGAGAGAGACAGAGCATGAACGGGGGAGGGGCAGAGAGAGAGGGAGACACAGAATCGGAAACAGGCTCCAGGCTCCGAGCCATCAGCCCAGAGCCTGACGCGGGGCTCGAACTCACGGACCGCGAGATCGTGACCTGGCTGAAGTCGGACGCTTAACCGACTGCGCCACCCAGGCGCCCCTCAACTCATTCTTAAGAATGAAAAGGTCCTAGGGCACCTGGGGGTGGCTCAGTCAGTTAAGCATTAGACTCTTGATTTCAGCTCAAGTCATGATCTCATGATTCATGGGAATGAGCTCCATGTTGGGCTCCATACTAACAGCACGGAGCCTGCTTAGGATTCTCTCTCCTTCTTCCTCTTCCCCTCTCCCTTGCATATGCTCGTGCATGCTGTCTCTCTCAAAAATAAGTGAACTTAAGAAAAAGATGAATAAGGTCCTTCTAATTATGATCCAACCTTCTCACTTTTGTTTGTGCAACCTAGGTTCTAGCCATAGTGACTTTTGTACCATTACCCACAAAGTCAATACCTTAACCTCAGCCATTCCTTCCCTAACATTAATTCTTCATGTTCCAGATCATATGTCTTGTTCTTTAAGACTCTTATCCTGATTCTCATTGATAACAGTTGTTCCCTTCTTTCGGAATCCACACAGTGGATATCTTTACTATACTCCTTAATCATTGTATTATAAATCTGATTTTAACATTTGTACCCTAAAGTTAGCAGAGATAGCTGTGATGGCAACAGTTATAAATGACCAACTTTTATGCCCTCATATGCCTGGCATGTAGCAAATCATCTAAAATTTTAATGAGTAAGTCACTTTGCTTTAAACCACTCTCAGGTTTAGGAATGCCATATAGCCAAGAGAATAAGGAGATGTATTATCTTACATGAGTTACATAGATGTTCTGGTTTTGGTTTAAGAGAGTTGAGCTAAGGAACTTGAGCTTTTGCAAAAGAAGTTTTCTCCACTTTTATAAAAGTACTATGTTCAGATGGTGTAAGCCCTATAGTTTCATCTCTAAATTATAATAATCTTCATACTAATTATCTCCCAGTGGGTGGGGAGGGTCCAATAAGTGGTCTATGAGTATTGGAGAAACTAGTAAGAGTCACAAAACATCCTGGACTTTAAATATGCGTGTGTGTGTGTGTGTGTGTGTGTGTGTGCACGCACGCACAAACATCACTGAAAAATCCACAGGGCTCCCAAACAAAAAGACAAACTACTGTTTCTTCACTTAGATTAAGATTTGTAAGAGTCATACAAGTATATAACACAATGGGGACACAAATCCTGTATCTATGAGTTCATGTTTGTGTGTCACTGATAGTAATTTATTTTCATGTTTCATTTCTTTGCACTCTAATGTGTTTTATCTATGCTAGTCCTGCTTCGATTCCCTTAGAATGAAGGATCACTGATGTAAGAGGCAAAAAAAAAAAAATCTGTTTCAGTTCTTCCTACTGCCTAGAAACTACAGACATGGTAATCATTTGACTCATTGCTATAGTGCTATAGGTTCCACAGAAGTACAGGTCAGAACATTCCTTAATGTAATGTGACACAAGTCATGAAGGAGGGGAACCAGATTGTCACCCCCCTCTCAGTAAGAGATATCACTATCCATATATTGCTATATTCTTTTGTCTGCCTCATTTTCCATATCTAACTCACTGGAATCCCATCAACCCTAGAACATATAAATTAGCCCATGAATCTTTATTTCCAGTACAACCTCTTGCTTCAGGCCATCAGTATTTCTCACCTTCACTACTGCAATAGTTTTCTAACCATTCTACCTGCTTCCACTTCTTCTCCTATGAAAAGCTATTCTCCAAGCAAAAGTTCAGTGATCCATTTAGAAAGGTAAGCCAGATCATGTCACAGAGCTGTATAAAAACATTTCATCGCTTTATACTCCATATAAAATAAAATCCAAACTCTTTACCCTTAAAAAGCCCTGAATGCTCTAGCTCTTACCTTCTTTGGCAACATCTCTTCCATTTCTCTTTTATAAAAATGCTTCAGTCACATGGCCTTCTTCGAGTGCCTCCAATACCAATACACAAAGATGCTCCCACCTTAGGATCTTTGCACTCCAATTGTTTCCCATGGAAAACTCTGCTCCTAGATTAAGATTTCTCAGTCTTGGCATTGATGATATTTTGGACTAGACCATTATTTTTCTGGGGAGCTGTGTGCTATAGCATGTCTGGCTAGATGCTAGTAGCACTTCCCACCTAGTTATAACAACCAAAAATGTCTCCAGACAATGCCAAATTTCCCCTGGTAGAGAACCACTTCAAATGACAGACTTTTCTCTTTCATTCATTTTGCACATACCCACAGAGTTCCTTCAATGCCCTTCAATGCCCCTATTCTAGGTGTTGGGGACACTACAGTGTCTACACCAGAAAAAAATGTCTGCTTCAGAGAGCTGACATTTAAATGGAAAAGATAATAAACAAATAAACTCAGATCCAACCAGAAGTAATATAAATGCCAACTTCTCAGACTGCCTACGCCAAACACTGAAATTAAGGAAGACACCATCTCACTTTCCATCACATCACTTAATTTTTATTCTGTTCATAGTAGTTAATACCATAGGTTGAATTGTATTGATATAGTTATTTATTTATTGAATCTTCCATAGAGAATAAGCTTTAAGACAGCAGAATGCTAGTTTGTTTTGTTCAATGCTGGATACTCAGAATCTATAGAGTAATGCCTACCACAACATAGACATTTTATAACAACTTCTTAAATGAATAAAGCAAAGTTCATAAGAAAAGAGAAAAATCCTTGATTGACTGATAATGTACAATTCTATGCACAAGGAAAACCCTCATCAGGATTACTCAAATTAAAAATGGTCTTGAATACATTTGAACTAATAAGAAAAAAATCTGTGGAAGCTGATATTTCTCCAATATTGTTTTCTTCCACTCAAATAAAATGGACATATGGTTTGAAATAAAATGATCAAACTCAAAGTAAATTGCTAGGAGTTATTACCCAAATACAGTAAATGTAAGAGTAAACTCACTCAAGAAGAAGGGAAAGGGCCTGGAATTTTGACACTAAAAATAAACTGGGGATTATTGTTTCTTCCTTCAAAAAACTTACCAGAAATGTAATTCTTTGTTTCAAAGTATAGTCAATTTTTGCCAGATTTTTTTTCCTTTAATAATTGGTGCTTCTTAGATTATCAGTGTTATAACTTGAACAGGATTTTACTTGGTTTAATTTTTTTAATGTTAATATTGTTGCTTTCAACTGGTATTGTAGTTGAAGTATCTAAAAACCATTTGTTGTCCTGCCTTTAAAATTTCTGTCTAGGGGCGCCTGGGTGGCTCAGTCGGTTGAGTGTCCGACTTCGGCTCAGGTCATGATCTCACGGTCTGTGAGTTCGAGCCCCGCGTCGGGCTCTGTGCTGGCAGCTCAGAGCCTGGAGCCTGCTTCGGATTCTGTGTCTCCCTCTCTCTCTCCCCCTCCCCTGCTCATGCTTTGTCTCTTTCTGTCTCAAAAATAAATAAAAAACATTAAAAAAAATTTAAAAAAAATTTCTGTCTAATGAAAGAGCCTCTACTATACTATACGCTTTAGAAGGGTAGAAATCTGTCTACTCTACTTGCTACCATTATATCTCCAAAACACAGCACATGACAAGACAGATAGGAATATCTGTTGAATGACCTAAAAATATAATGAATAAAAACTAACTTAAGTTAGTCTAAATTTACAACTAAAGCTTCTTTCAGTGGTGCTCTTATTGAACAAGAGAGAAAAGGCACACTCCTTCATCAAAGGCATTAGTGGCATCATTCCAATTCATTAAAGGAGTATTTGTTAGGTGATCCAACTTATAAACATCTATGAATTGGTCTTTTTCATCAAGAAGAAGTTTAATCAAACTTTGATAAAGTTTATCTACATACACTTTACTGCTATGTAGATAACCTGAGAGGTTGGATTCAATTAAAATTATACAAGGAATAACATTATTTATTATATGACAGAATAAACTGATTCTATTATACACTGTTAATACTATAAATACTCTTAATTTATAGATTTCTATAACTGTTTTGAAAAAACAGTGTTTTGTGTTTTGAGTGTGTGTGTGTGTGTGTTTTGTTTTGTTTCTGGTTTTTTGTTTTTTTTTTTTTGCTGCTTCAATATCTTAAAAAGTAGGCTTTGGCTTGGATTTAAATATTCTACTATAGAAAGCTTTCAGTTTTAAAGGCAACTGACATAAGAGTGAAATGGAACACTTGACAAGTAGCTATGATCTTTACTGTTCTTTTTTTTTTTTTAATTTTTTTTAACGTTTTTATTTATTATTGAGACAGAGAGAGACAGAGCATGAATGGGGGAGGGGCAGAGAGAGAGGGAGACACAGAATCGGAAGCAGGCTCCAGGCTCTGAGCCATCAGCCCAGAGCCAGACGCGGGGCTCGAACCCACAGACTGCGAGATCGTGACCTGAGCCGAAGTCGGACGCTTAACCGACTGAGCCACCCAGGCGCCCCATGATCTTTACTGTTCTTATCCTATGTTGGATGTTTTGCTACCGAGATATGACATAAACAAGATGTGTGCGTCATCATTTTTGTAGTGAAAGCAAGCATCGTTCTTATTTCTTTGTAATTCCATACTATTTATTACAAATATTTACCTTCTGAGATTGTAATTTTACAAACTTTCCCTATGATTATCCCATCCACTTACTTGGATATTATATAAAAGAAGTAAAAAAAAAATTGTTTTTTAAATCACATCCAACTTGCCACATTACAGACTTTAACATAGCCAATAAAAATCTTTTCAAAACATGGCATTTTTAAATTGTCATTCATTCATCAAGTGCAAACTGGATCCCTAAGTTTGGACTAATGGTAAGCTAGGTAGTACACAAGGGCAAGGTAAATGCATAAATAGGCTAACAATACAAAACAGCTGTGTGGGCTGGGGACTGATCTGAACTGAGAACAGCATCACTGCATCTGAGGGTGCTGCATCCAGCTGTATGGGGGCTGGAAATGTTTTCAAGTTTTAAAGGATTTTAGAGATCATCCATGCCAACTTTACTGAAGAGAGACCATCCAGCCTCATGCAAAGAACACCGGCTTCGAAGACAGGCAGGAATAGGGTCACATCTTGACTCTGTCACAGTTAAAGTATGTGGTTTTGGATAAGTGATCTCTCTTTCTCTCTCTCCCTCTCTCTCTGCGAGTCTCAATTTATTCCTATGTAAACTGGGAATGAAATGTCTCTGTCATTTTGTAAGGAATAATGTTTACAGTGTGCCTGTATATAGATGGGCATGTAATCAATAGTAACCTGCAACTGTTTTTAAATGAGCAGATAAGGCAATAAACCAAAAGAGTTAAACTGATTTCCACAAGTTCTGGGAACAATCAGGGCAACATGATACCAACTTTTTGGCTACACTATGCTTCCCCAGTTAAGAGAAATGGTCGTTTAAAAAGAGGAAAAGTTTCTGGATTAATTCCATCATTTAATAATCTGGCTGGTGTAAACTTTGGAGTCCATATCTATAAGAAAAAAATAATGTTCTTAAAATTATTTTAATTTTAGAATCTTCACTTCCATTGCACAAATGAATTTTTATTAAGTGAATGAATGTTATTTTTAAATGAGAGAAAAAAAAGGTTGAGGAAATCATATTTTTATTTTCAAATATAGAATCCAGATTAAATATGTAAGATTATCTGTTTAAAACATGCATTATTAAGTACCTGCTTTGAAAGATATGTAAAACTTCCTAAGACAGAAATCAACGAGATCCAGTGTCTGACCATTCTCTTCCCATTGTTGGCTATGTTTACACACTGGCATAAAGACTCTGGCATTCTGGGGCAGAGCAAGTCAGTGATGTGCAGAAAACATGAAGTCACTTTTTGCTTTTACGGACATTGCCAAATTTATTTCAGAAACTTATATGCTGCACAGCACTAGTCTTTCTTCGTTTCTTACAAAGTGGTTTTTACAAAAAGGGAAAACATTACTCATAAGCAACTACAGAGGAACTATAAAACAAGCTCACTAGATTAAAACCATTAAATATTTACTTTATTTAGAAGTGCATGACTATATGTGCCTTCTTTATGGCTCACTCTTGCATGGAACAAATTTCAGATACAACATTTCCCTTAATAAATAATATTTCCAACCCCCTTATAAAAATGTACAGATATATTTTTTAGCTGAATGTACAAATGACATTAAGTCACCAAGTTACTATTAGCAAAGCATGCAATTCTTAAATAGTTTTTTTTTTTTTTTTGGTTTTAAAAGAATGGGTTTAAAACAACTTTCAAAGTGATACAAACTCTTACATGTCTAAATACTGGCATTATAGTTTCCATGTTTCAAACTTACAAACTCTAAGGATCTCTTTATTTATTACCTGGGATCTGATTCCTTTCCCACACCTGCTTGTTCACAAATTGTCTAACGTTATTTAAACAGAATTATCTCTTTCAAGCCACATACTGAATCCACCTATCTCTTTTATCTCCAAATGTGATGTCACCTAACAGAGGATCTACTTTAACCCACGTGTTGCATCTAAAAATTATGTATTTATCATGAGTTCTAAGAGGCCAAAATATTGCTGAATGGCTTATTTCCTTGAATCTATTACTGGCATTCTAGAGCTGTCTGGTGTTTGCCTTTATGTCCCATCTTCTAGAAAGAACGAAATTATAGCTTTCAAAAGAGCCAATTTTTTATTATACCAACTGCAGCTGGCATTTTTCATAATACAGGATACAACACTTTGCCAGCCAAATTAATGCATTCTGAGCAGGGTGAGAAAGGGTCTAACCAGGGATACCAATGGGAAAGAAACCGGGCTTTAACGAATTCTTCATACAAGGCTGGTGGAGAAACTGATTTGGGCTTATCTGAGTGACCTAGCCAGAAAAACCTCTCAAACAGTGCCCTGCTCTTATAACTTCACCAAGAAAGAACTATTTGAGAGAATTTTGCATGCAGATTTTTTTGGTTGCAATTCTACAAAAAAAAAAAAAAAAAAAAAAAAAAATTAAGTCTGTAACATACAAATCCTGCAATGACTTTATTGAAAACCAAATGCTCTGTTTAGATTAGTCAAAGCTGCCCTGGATCCCCAGATACTGTCCTCAGGTGAAGTGCCAATGCATTGACCTTCAGTGTAATGGAATTTCATGCTAGCTAAAACAACGCGTGACACTCGTGGTTGCCAACGGGAGTGCAAGCGCTGTTTTTCTTTTTTTTTTTCTCTTCTCAGCAACTACAAGCCTATAGGAGATATTCCTTCACCTTTCTCACCACTGTTACTCTGTGCTTCTGCTACAGATAACAACAACAACAAAAACCATAAGCTGACCAGCCATACTATATCAATGACTGGAGAAGAAATAAGTCATTTTTTCAGGCAGCTAATCAATTTATATACATACATTGTTAGCCAAGTTTTTTTTTTGTTGTTGTTGTTTTTTTTGTCAAACTGTTTTGGTCCGCAAAACTGGATCTAGTGTCCTTGTTGTATGTTTTTTAGAGGATTGTTTCTAATGTAACTTTAAAACCTAATCACTTCACATTTCCAAAGTACCAGACCATAAAAATGGAATAAATTCTAACAGGCAAAATAACCTAACATGAAAAATAATTTCATGCTCTTAGAAGTGGGTGACCTTTACTAACCCGCATTGTTTCTTGAAGAATGATATTGACTTTAAGTGGGTATGACAACTATTTATTGATAGCTAAAATATCCAAACCAAATGCTATTTATTTCTCTTATTTTTAGAAGTTTATCATTTTAACTTTTTAAATAGTAATAGCAAGAAACACTTCTTTGAACTTTGCCAAGCTGTAATATTAATCTTTGTCCAAATGCTCTGAAAGAATTCACGTGCAGCAACTTGAAGGTTAGCATTTAGGAATGGAGCTCTGTCCTCATATGGCTATAATTTTAGATATTCAAGAATGGGCGCACATGTACATGCAGACACACACACACACACTCATTTACTCACACATTTTCTGCAACTATTAAAAGTTAAATGGGGTGCCTGGGGGTCTCAGTCAGTTAAACATCCAATTTTAGCTCAGGTCATGATCTCGCGGTTTGTAGGATGGAGCCCCACATTGGGCTCTGTGCTGACAGCTCAGAGCTCAGAGCCTGCTTCAGATTTTGCATCTCCCTCTCTCACTGCCCCTCTCCTGTTCATGGTCTGTCTGTCTGTCTCTCTCTCTCTCAAAAACAAACATTAGGGGCGCCTGGGTGGCTCAGTCGGTTAAGCGGCAGACTTCGGCTTGGGTCATGATCTCGCAGTCCGTGAGTTCGAGCCCCGCGTCGGGCTCTGTGCTGACAGCTCAGAGCCTGGAGCCTGTTTCAGATACTGTGTCTCCCTCTCTTTGACCCTCCCCCGCTCATGCTTTGTCTCTCTCTGTCTCAAAAATAAATAAACGTTAAAAAAATTAATAAAAAAAAAACCAAACATTAAAATTTTTTACAAAGTTAAATCAAAACTGACCAGTGTAAACAGAGGAGAAAAGTTTCAATCCACAAGACTTGGTAAATACTGTAAAGGCTGTAAATGTCCTAACATATGCAAGAGTCTATCAAATATATTATTCAAAATTATCATTCATAAATCATCTAATAATTGAATATGTGCATATTTCAGATTTAAAAAAGCTCACCCTTATTCTTCCCTATCCCAACCCAAAACAGTGTGCACGTACATGAGACTTACACCTTTATTTGCTTCATTAAAAAAAAAAAAAAATGCTGCAAACAGCAAAGCCATTGTTCTCCCATAACTTGTGAGGTGGCATGAAAACCACATTCCTGGGCATGGCATAATCAGAGTGTCTGACCCCCCAAACACCATTAAGTCAAATTCATTTACCCCCAGAGGGCTATACACTATTGTATCCTTTCCACTTTCTAGCCACCTACGAACAATGGATAGTAATTGCAACTGTCACGGGCAGTCAGTAGGAAAAGTAAGCCAGTGCTATTTTCCCAGTTTTCTGCCAAACCTATCCAAGCACCTAATAACCATGCCCCCCAACAGAAGAAAGGTCTACAGTTGCTTTTAAAATGCGTTGGAAAACAGCTTTTTGAACAGAACACAGGACAATAACCAAACTTATGCTCTGAATGCGAAGCTTTAAAAAACTCAAAATTAAAGACGGAAACTTCTTTTGACTGAACCGCAGCTTCCTGAACCAAGCCCACAGGCAAGCCTGGAAGAATAGCTGAGCTGCTTTTCTCTAAGCTTATCATCACTGCTGTGGCTGCTTTTAAGTTCGACTTGTGAAGAAAACTAGGGAGGGAAAAATGTTTGTCCTCCAATGGAATGAGATCACAAGGCTTGGAACAGGCGGTCTTCTCTGCTATATGCTCAGTTATCACCTCGGTCAGAGGAGAATAAAGAACCTTGGGAGAACACATTCTACGTCTCAGGTGTAAATGGGTTAAAAGCCAACATAAAAATATAAAGGATCTGTGGCCTAGGAAAAGAAATTCCTCTGTTCTGTTTAAACTCTGTCTTCAAGCTCTTTAAGGCATATTAATTGCTATCTGTTTGAATTTGATTCCATGATAGATTTTGGTTACTGATTTTGTTGATTAGCCCTCATTCATTCTCTCACCACCAAGTCATACTTGATCATAACCTGAATATATTTAAACTTCAAATACAATAGATAAGAAGTGAAACACTTAGTCAAACATTTTCTGGAAGTTTCAAAATGCTGAGATGCTAGTGTCCTGCCTTTCTGCGGGATGCTGCGAGGTCATAGAGCCATAAGAAAGACAATTGCCTTTTTCATTGGGAGAACACGTGCGCATACATACATATGCAAAAAAGTTATTTATACATATATTTCTACATGTATATTAATATAAATCTGGTGATATTTAAATATATATTCAGCTTCTACAAAAAACCATATAATGTAATATACAACTAAATATTTTAATATTGATGAATAAGTATTTTTTTCTCAAGATTAATCCTTTAGAACTCAGAATCAAGTGTGCTACTGGCAACAGACAGAAAACCATAGATTGCCTACCATGCTCTGAGAAAACACACTTTGAAATTAACTGAAATGATCATTTAACTATTTTTATATGGGAAATTAAGTCCTTTCCCACTGCTATTAGTAAAAGTTTATTAAGATATGAATATTCAGTATCATCTGAGGTTCGTCTAGACTTTTTCTTAGTTGTGTTCAATGTCTGATTCAAATAAAAACAAACAAAAAATGTTGCTCTTGTTAGTACAATACAACCTTTTATTAAGCTTTCTCCATTCACCATGTCTGGTTTTAAATGTAAATTATGTACCTTCACACTTCTAACAGTAGAATGTATACACTCATCGCATCATATGCAGTTTTTAACCCTGATATAAATACATTCCCACTGACAAGGTGAATCATTTAATTTTTTTTTAATGATGAAAACCAAAGCCTTTTGAAGATACAGGGGTTTAGTCTGTTAAAATAGCATTCCATTTATCAATAAAGCACAAAGAGAAAGTCAGAGTCCTGACACGTCCACGTTCAAGCTAGGGAAAAGAAACACCAAAGACAGAATGCATGAGGCAGAAGAGGGAGCAGCACTTTTCACTGTTAATGTTTCTAAACATAAACTTCATTTCAGTACATTTTGGATCAAAATAATTGTCAATATGTTACCTTTTATTTCACCAAAGTTCCCTGATCCCATTGCAAGAAGTTTGTCTTTCCAGTCCTTTGAGAGTAGCTTTTCGATACTGGGGGTTTCTAAGGAAAGGAAAAAAAAAAATGTAAGCAAATCAACATGACTGTCTTTACAATGCAGCTCATTAAAAGTCTATCTGCTAAAAATAAGGCCATCCCTATCTGGGCCCCAGTTCATAATGACTTCATCAACAAACTGATAACAGGGGGGGAAAAAAAGAATGTGTTTTGTCACCTGCTGTTTCAAAATCATTAGCTTTTTCCTCTTGCGGAACAAAGCCCTACTAATTCTTTATGACAATGGGTACATATAAACCTGCAGTTCATTGTTTTTCAATTTGGTGAACAAATTCCTGCTATAATAGATGCTTGTCAATTTCAGGGTGTTAGTCTGCAGTCAAAAAATAATTATGTTGATAAAATGCAGGGGGAAAAAAGGCAAAGAATTAGCTCTTAAATCTGCTACATGTAATTATATCCCTCTGTGTGTTTACAATTACATCCACTTTATAATATGTGTTTAACATCGTATGGTGGTAAGCACACTGTGGAAAGATTTGCCAGTACCATGAACATTAAAAAAAAAAAAAAAAGTTCGTACAAAAGAAGCTTTACAAAGATTGCAAAATCTACCGAAGTGAGTAATGCTTACAATGGAAACCTATTATTTGCTTATTTCAGATTTGTATCACATTCTTTGAAAATGCCCACTGTTGAGACAGGGCACATATATTTTAAAGAGCAAGGTTATGCTTTAGTCCGTTTTTTTGTTTCTATATATCACATGGTTTTTGACCTCTTCTTTTGTGTTGAATTTTAATGTATAAGTAAACATAAATGCTAATAAAACTCCCAAACATTAAACTCAATTCCAAACAATGTAATTGTATATTCTTGTCAGCATTTAGATGGGTACACAATTACAATGGCTTTCAATCCCACGATTAGCACTGCATTCAGTTAGAAAATGGAGTGTACTAAAAGATAAGTGTCCCAGTATGCTCCATCTAAATAACAATACCCACACTTATTATCTAGATCTAAGACATACACTGCCATTCTCCACATTGGTGTTTATGTGTATTTGTGCTTGTTCAGACATTTGTTTACCCCCTACTAGGAGCATAAAGGGAGTACATGTTAACTTATCAAAGGGACCGTCTGGCCTAGAGACCATAAGATTATTAGAAACTGGTTCATTTTCCCCACAGTAAAATGCATTTTAAGGCATCATCATCATCTTTGGCTAATGCTGTCTACTTTTCTCAGGCCCCCATCTTACAGCCATTGATTGTCAGAGTCACAAGGCCTGTGTGGAGTTTTCAACAAAGTGGAAGTGAAATTTCCTTGGAAAAACTGACAATATTGAATGCATTTATTTATTTATTTATTTATTTATTTATTTGCTTTTCTCAGATGTCAAAAGCTTATGGAAAATAAAATAGTGAAAAGCTCTGAGTGATTCACTGTTTTACATAGCCTATAGTCTATACATCTGGTGAAAAATAGATATATGAAAAAATATACATAGACACACACATAAACACACCTACCACAACTACTGTGTACACATTTGTTATGGAATTTACTATGGAATGTTCAAAATGCATTTCTTCCTTTGTAACAAAATATCTCCATTTCTTACATTTAAGGAAGAAAGATCCTATAAAATTTACTTTTACTTTTTCTTAAAATATCCCTATTTCTGTACCATATTGTTTTGAAAATGATAATGACAATTCTGAGTAATAAAGTGGATTAAATCTCTACTGTAATCAATATTTCTATTCATTGAGGCCTTCAAAGTAACTTTAAAATACTTCTGCAAGGATTTCCAATGTTTCTACATTCCCAGTAAACACTTCATGAGTGAAATCATTTTTTAAACCTTATCAGAGTAGGTCAGACAAACACCACTGTTTCTTTTTTTCCAGCACTCCACAAAAATTCTTGAGTAGCATGTAAACAGGGCACAGCCAATACGGTATTTGCAATAGAGTACTGTCAGTCATTAAAAGCTAACAAACCTTTGCAAAGCAGGAATGCAGCAATAGAAATCCATTGTGCACTAACAATAGGCCCCTGAACCTCCCGGCACCAAAAGCAGACCATTTTACTTTTAAGGCTATTGTCTGCAAAGTCCATGACAAAGCTTTTCCCCTGCAGCTAGACAAAATATTCACTGTAGTGTGCTCAGAAAGAAACAGAAGTCTTCTGTCTAAGTTGCAGAGTTAAAGTAACAGCCGCCAGATTTCTGAAACCTGCAGAACATTCCTAGCCTCTTTATTAACTTACATAAAGATATAAGGCTCCTATACAGAGCCACTTTTTTTTCAAGTACCTTACTTTAAATGTACACTACAGAAAAATGAATAACTTCTTTAAGACCAAGTAATTTGAAAGATGTAAAATCAGAACATATCTAACTCAGAGTTTTCATGCCTGTGGATGAATAAAGTCACTAATATTTGCAATCTGGATGAGGCATATACTTTAAATTCAGATTTAATAAACATTTATTGAGCAGCCTATGTGCCAGGAACTATGTTAGATGCTTTTACCTGTCTGCATTCTCTCATTTAATCATAGCTGATACCTGAAGACTCAGATTGTTATTATATCCATCATACAGGTTAAAAAAAAAAGCAAAAAGAAGAAAAGGACTTGTCTGAGGTTTCACGAAATGTAATAGGCAGAGTTGTTTTGAAGCAAGGTGTGTGTGTGTGTGTGTGTGCGCGCGCGCGCGTGCATGTGTGTGTGTGTGCGCGCAGGCGCGTGCGCCTTGCCTACAAATTCCTGACTCTTTTGTCAACAATGAAATGATAATGATAGCTACTATTTTGAGGGATAAGTGCTAAGCGGTGTACCAGGTCCTTTACATGTGGTATCTCAAACTTCTCATAATAATCTTCTGAATTAGATATTTCCCTAAGCTTTGGTTTCTTAAATGGTAAACAATGCACCAATATCTAATTCAGAAGATTATTATGAGAACTTGCCCATATGGAGCTAAGTTCAACTTACTGGATCTCAAAGTCAGGGGGACCAAAAGCATATCATTTCACCCACTTCACCTCTCTATCTAAACTACTATGAAATAAAGAGCTTTAAGCAAGTCCACATCAAGTATTCCTCCAACTGCTACTGTTCTAATTTGTCTCCATTGGTAGTTCATGAAGAAGTGGTAAGAAATGATTTCACAATGGATGGTAACAATGATGGTTAATGATGATGTCACAATGGTAATAAATGAATACAAAGGATGCACAGGTACCAATGGATGAATTTCCCTGAAAATGGTAAAGAATCCATAGGATACACATGACTAGAACTGTAAGATGCCAAATGGCAAAATCCCAATATTTATAATACACCTGTTCATTAAATGTGTGAATGTGATTAAAGTGAAATTTGACACAATTATGTAAGTGCTGCTTCAGTATTTACGGACTAAAAAAGATAGTAGCTATCTACTAAATATTCAATTTTCTAACGTAAGATGTTATTTTTATAAGTACATGTGGAATTGCATCTTATACTATGAGTATGTATAGTATGTTTGAGGACATAGTTATTTCCCAAAGTTCAAATACTGGATTTTCCATTATTTTCACATTAAGATATGCCATAGCTTTCCTTCAAGCACCTGTAACAATTCTCCTGAGAGATGCTTTGTTCAAACATTAAAGTATCACAATTGCTGTCAAAAATAAAAACTAGTGTTTCCTATATTAAAATAAATAGAAGAGATAATAGTAGTTCTTATTATTTGCATAGCATTTCAGTTTATATAATGCTGTCAGATACCACAATGTTGTCAATGTTATGCATTATTATTATATCCATTTTGCAGATGAGAAAACTAAGGCTCAGAAAGATGCTTTTCCCAGCAGCACCTAGGCAGAAAGTAGAACAGATGGAATACAAAACCAGAGCCTCTTAATTCAGGGATCTGTTTCTTTGGGGGAAAGATAAATATGTGCATATCTTAAAATAAAACAGAATAAATGGTAAGAAACAAGTGATAAGATAAATTACAGGGAAATGACAGATATCCTTATCAGTCAATCCATTAATATCAAGATGACTCTGATTGGATTACTTTTGTCTCTTTGTGCCATTAGGACCCTTTTGATGTTTGCTTGATTTTCCCTCCTCATCCTTGCCTCTTTTGCTCACATATGTTTCTTCACATCAATGCCTATGGCAATCCCTACCAGTGAATGGCCCCCCCAACTGTGCCAGCCATTGTTACAACAGCATCCTGCCTCTTTAGGGCCTGCTCATTCCCTATAACTCTCACTCCTTTTTCCCTTCAGTGCCAAACACTCTTAAGACTGACTCCCTCATCTGGAACAATGAGACCTAGAGACTCATGCCAACATATTGTAATTCTCCAACAAGGTGCCAGTGCCAAGAATTAAACCACATTTGCTCCAGTGCAGTAGCTTTACACACAAGCTCGGGTTTTTGCTTTGTGTTTATGTAGGTTTTTTCCCTTAATCTCCCTTGAGCTGCAGTGGCAGAGCTCATTGAAAAATCGAACAAGCAAAAAATATGTATGTGTAATATTTGACTTTTTAAACAAAGTCCCAAGAGTTAGGTCTTACCAAATCTACCATTGTTTATACTTTAATTTTGTAGCTTAAACTAAGCTGTGTTATTTCTGACTTGGGATAGGATGCACATTTAGGGATGGGAGTTGTCTTTGGAAGGAACAATGATATGGCTAAACTTCAAAATATACCAATACATCCTTCAAAGTCAAGAAGTAAGAGCATATGTAGATTATTCATGCCATAGAATCAGAATGTTAAACCTGGAAGGATCTTTATATATCATCTAGATAAGCATTTCATAAAAGTGATTTACTAAAACATATTGGACATAAAGAGAACCCAAATTGTTTGGTTACTTAAAACTAACAAACAAAATAAGCATTTCATTGTCATGTAAATATAATTAAAATTACACAAATTTACATTTCTTTTCTACAACATTTAGATCTTTTTATGTGTTAACAAGACTGTCAATCCTTAAATGAGCTATGGATTCTACAGCATTATTTAAATATTTGACCAAGGAAATTACTGTGGGGAGATAAACTGTTTTGCTCAATACAATTTGTGTCATAAGTGGTATAGACCAAATTCTTCATTTTACAAACTGAAATTGTAAATTAAGGTTAAAATATGCCTAATATCATAAATCTAATTAATGATACAGGTAGAACTTGAAGCCTAACTCCTAGTTCAGTGTCCTTTTCAATATGCCACACACAGCAACATGTTCTTACAGTAGTCAACCTTTTCAAAATGTTAGTCCAGTTTTATTCACCTCATATAGTTTTGAACAATTATTATATGATAGCTGATCTGGGTGCCTAATCTCTTTTTTTTTTTTCATGTCTATTTATTTTTGAGAGAAAGAGCATGAGTGGGGAAGGAGCAGAGAGACAGAGGAAGACACAGAATCCAAAGCAGGCTCCAGGCTCTGAGCTGTCAGCACACAGCCCAACGAGGAGCTCAAATCCACAAACTATGAGATCATGACCTGAGCCAAAGTCGGATGCCCAACTGACTGAGCCACCCAGCCGCTCCTGGGTGCCTAATCTCTTAATTATGTTTCATTAATTCAACATTCTCCCATTGGAAGCTTTCACTTGATGGCCAACATAAAGTTGAAGAATAAACACAAGTTAGAACACTTGGCCAAATATATTTTCTTCAAAAAGCTAATTACAATTCAATGTACTGTTATTTAATTATTCAATTACTGATAATAAGATTATTTTCGAGGGGAATATTGGGCTGAATCTGGAAATCAACTATCTGTACGAGTTTAATTCATGTGGACAATATGCACTGGCCTAGACAATATTTGGGGGAAAATATTAAACTATGTTATGGAAGTAATGCAAAAACTTTTATATGTCTGAAAAGTTATTTGTCTATTGAAGACCACAAGCCTTTGCAAGATTCCCATTAGCCAAGCACTGTAGCTAGTCAGCCACTGAAAACGTCAAGTTCTTCTAGGAAACATTAAGAAATAATAAATACCACAACACACAAGAGAAACACATCTGAAATTCCAAAGCGTTAGAATTTCAATAAGCCTCATTTTTATATGTAATTATCCTAAAGTGAATTAAGCTCTACAAATACTTTACTTTTAGTGGTGCCAAAATACTTGTTTGTTTCCACTTGAAAGTTAATAAGAGCTTGTTAACAGAAAGAAAAAAAAAATTGGCCTGCTGACTCAAGTTTTAAAATGTTTAATATGCAATCAGTTTTTGGACTATTGAAATGTTTAAATCAATACTTACAAGCTTAAATTTTCTCGTTGCACAAGTCAAAACTATTAACACACCTGCCCAATTATACTCAATCTTATACCACATTCTAGAAGAATATTTTTTTATCGCATGATTAAACATGCCATAATCAATATGATATAAATGCTACATATCAATAACCTTGGGTTTACTCCTCACAAGATGGCTCTATATTTTCTAGGCAAAAAGAAAAAAAAAATCCATTTAAAAGAGAAACTTATGGAGCTATACTGGTGTATCTACTCTATCACTCAGAAAGTAAGTATATTTTCATGCAACACTTTGTTTTGTCCTTGTTTCGAATATTAGATGTCAGCAAAAATACCATGCAATTTGAGGGTAGCATTTCAAGAAATAGTTGCAAAGAGGTATTTCTCACATACAAAATCTCACTTATGTTGGGCTATTAGGTATTAAAAAAAAAAAAAGAACAACTAATGTCAAATGACATGATTCCATCACTTACTAGTTTTGTGACCTTTGGCAAGTAGTTTAACCTCACTATGCTCTAATGGACTCACCTATAAACAGTAATAGTAACTGCACTTACTTACCACATATGATTGTCAAAAGAATTAAAGGAGATAATTTATGTAAAGCTCTTAAAACACTGCTGAGCACACAGTAACACTTAAAAATGTTGACTAACATTACAGCTGCCACTTAATATACAACTACCCAAAAGAATGACTTCAAAATCAAATGAAACATACATGCATATGCTTTATTTGCCCATCACCAAAATGAACCAGAATTTGAAAATCTCAGCAAGGATAATAGTACTATCTGTGCATTTTTTATGGCAATGACCCACAACCCTTAGTTTCTATTATCTACCCTTCCTATGCATTTTTCAAACGGTCCAAGCCAATAAGGATGATATAGAAAAAGGTGTAGTAACATGAGAAGGAAAAGGACAGTTGTCACTTGCCGTAGGTTAATGTAAGAATTGTCCCAAAACAGCACAGATACACAAAAATACTCAACTAATCTTTGCCTGATTGTTTTTTGACAGTTGTCTTCATAACTTTCCATGGGCTCCATTACATCCTCAACAATAGCTAAAGCTTTTAAGCCAGTGCTGTTGACAAGTGAAAGGGGACAACAAATAGCTGTGTAGTGCTCTTTTCCCAGGGTCACTCAACCAGCGTAATAGTTATTATTTTTATTTATTAGCACTGTAGCCCTGTCCTCTATCATGGCTAAGTTACCCCAACCCCCCTGACAGCAAAAGCATTTTAACTTTTAATAAAAATGAGAGAGTGCAGCACTCCTGTGTAAGGCTCTTTCAGCAAAGTGCACAGCTAATGAATACTGTCCATTTGTATCCAAATAATTTATGATGTCAGCAAAGTGTGGGTGGGGAAAGGAAAATTAAGTTCTAGTCATTAGTTACAATCAGAGGGGAGAGCAGGAAGAAGCAAAGGAGTTACTAAAGCAAGAAGGGTAGAATAGAAACACAAAAGTAATTTGAGAAAAGAAAATTGGGAAGAAGGTGTTCATAATGTATCAATAACAGTCAACTTAAAAAGGTAGGGCATTTCTCATAAAAAATTATCATGACTGTTTTTATTCATCATATAACCAACTTGCTCAGACACCAGTTACAAGAAAACCATTATTCTCCATGCATTTTATATAAAATACTATTTTCTCAACTGTGCATATGTGAAATAGAGGAAGAAAGTAAAATAGAAGACAAGCTGTATGAACTAAATCATGGCAAAAGGTATATGAGAATCAGGCATAATTAAATACAAGCCTTTTTTTAAAATATTTTTTATTATCATTTTTTTTTTTTTTTGAGAGAGAGAGAGAATGTGAGCAGGGGAGAGGCAGAGAGAGGGAGACAACAGAATCTGAAACAGGCTTCAGGCTCTGAGCTGTCAGCACAGAGCCCAACATGGGGCTCAAACCCATGAACGATGAGATCCTGACCTGAGCTAAAGTCAGATGCTCAACCAACTGAGCCACCCAGGCACCCCATTAAATCCAAGTCTTAATTTCACAAGACAAATTTACAAACAGGAGTTTAAGACAGCTTAAACATATCACAGCTTAGCAAAGATAAGAATGCATAGCTGTAAGCAAATTATATATACCTCCTGATATATAAGAAGAAAATTACCTAAAGATGTATTTGAATTATAAATGAAGCAATCATCCTACTATAGAAGAGTATGTCTTCACATAATTATCCATTTAATTAGATATCTAAGACCATGATGAAAATGAAAATTAATGATGATATTTGTACAATTTTGTTGTTGTTGTTTAAAATTGTGAAAGTAGGTGGTAGGGATGGTAAGGGAGATACAAAAAGCATAGAAATAGAAAACCGCTTAAAGTATATTAGAATAAGAATTCCAGTACTTTTAAAAATATGACAGAATGTTTTACCACTGGAAGTGAGAATTAAAGCACATACAGCCTGATGCTAAACCACTACACATCCTGAATCTTCTCTATCACAACATATGTGAAAACAAATCGCAATTTCAGCTTGCCAGATGCCTGAAAAGATATGAACAATAAAAACTGACATGATTCATATGATACATCAGAGATTGTGATACGCAGGTAGATGCACAGTTGAGGTGAAAAGCTACTTACAATTCAAATTATACCTTTATGTTCTGACACATAGCATCAGTTTTTAAAATTAAGAAAAATATCCTCTGATTTGCTTAAAATCATATATCTAAATTTGCACATATCCTTCTCAACCAAAGTCGTCCATCTGCCTTAACAACTTGTTATATTTGGTCTCCCATAACCTTTCATGGATTTTGGATCATGTCATTTTTGGAGTAACTTTAGATGAGAAAATACAATACTTATATTTGCAAAATGGCATTTAATGTTCACCAGCTTAGACACCATCTAATCAACAACGAAAGCTTCGGTTTCATGTGTTAGCTGTGTTACGCTGTGACCCCTGCAAAATGCAGAAGAGTTAAGAAAAAAAATCAACCTGTAAGAATTCTCTTTAAGAAGCATTTGCATTTAAGGAAGAACAAGTGAAAAAAAAAAGATATAAAGGAAGCAAATAAAAATTTTTAAAAAGTCTAGATAAATTGAAAAAGTGAAAAAGCATAGTTCATTTTTACTTGTCCTGTATCACCAGAGACTTAAACCATTCTCAGTGTTAAAGTCAGTAGGTATAAAATTGGGCATGTAGTATCTATTAGTATAGTCATTTAATTTATTAATTGAATGAATGCACAAAATGATTATCTTTGCTTTTAGTGGCATAATGTACTATCAGAGAGCTATCGGACTACTTTAAAAAATTGGATACTGCCATTTTCATTATTTTGCAGAATTCACACACATACATGCACACAGATTAGGAAGCCTTATACTTTATCCATTTATTCATTTATTTACTTAACAATCACCTATTAAGTTGCTACTGTGGCACCAAGACAGGCACTAAGATGTGGCCTCTGCACCTCAAGAAACTCAATCTTCTGAGAAAGATGTATAGACTATCAATGACCAGACACTAAACCTTTGATTGAAAATCGCTACAGTGTCACAGAATTGCTCTTCTATTGTTTCATTTATTGAAGTAAAAACAAAGAGAACATGCCTCATTTTAAATATTATATTAATGAACAGTTAATAAATGTGTCAGTAGACTTTTTTTCTAAGTGCTATTATGGTAATATTACTCTAAAGAGTTCTAAAATAGTCTATTGTTGGGGCGCCTGGGTGGCTCAGAAAGTTACATGTCTGACTTTTGATTTTGGTTCAGAAATCATGAGATTTCTCATGGTCATCAGATCAAGCCCTGCATCAGACTCTGTGCTGACAGCATGGAGACTACTTGGGATTCTTTCTCTCCCTCTCTCTCTCTACCCCTTCCCAACTCTCACACATAAGCACTTGCTCTAAATAAATAAATAAACAATATGAAATGAAATGAAATGAAATGAAATGAAATGAAATGAAACAAAATAGGCTACCATTTATCAATCAAACCAGCTATAAAAAATTCTACTAAGAAATTCTTTCCAAAAATGGGACCAATTTCACATCTTGTCTGTAACACATACTAATTGTATGCATTAAATCACACTAATAATATAAAGTTAAATTAAAAGATAAGAATATGGATAAGAATAGTAGAATGGATTAATTCAACAAAGAGCATGTACTATATATTTTTACAGCCATGGGGGTTATTAACAGGAGCAAAACGGAAGCGGACCCTATCCACCTAAAGTTCATAGTCCTAGGGAAGCTTCTTTATTTTTATTATTTTAAATTTTTTTAATGTTTATTTATTTTTGAGAGAGAAAGAGAGAGACAGAGCATGAGCAGGGGAGGGACAGAGACACAGAATCCAAAGCAGGCTTCAGGCTCTGAGCTTTCAGCACAGAGACCAACATGGGGCTTGAACTTATGAGCTGTGAGATCATGACCTGAGCTGAAGACAGGTACTTAACCCACTGAGCCACCCAGGCCCCCATAGGGAAGCTTCTTTAAATGGTTTTTTATGTCTTGTTTGAATCCAGGAATCTGTACTTTCCTGAGACCTGAGGTAATTTTTTTTTGATGAGTAAACACTGATAATGGGGTATAACAATATGGATAAAAATTCTATTAAATCTTCAGAAACTTGAAAACTTTTTTCATGTGGTTAAGATGTGAAATAGAATATATTGAATTCTTCTTAGAAAGGTAAAATAGGGGCGCCTGGGTGGCTCGGTCGGTTAAGCGTCCGACTTCAGATCAGGTCATGATCTCACGGTCCGTGGGTTCGAGCCCTGCGTCAGGCTCTGTGCTGACAGCTCAGAGCCTGGAGCCTGTTTCAGATTCTGTGTCTCCCTCTCTCTGTGACCCTCCCCCATTCATGCTCTGTCTCTCTCTGTCTCAAAAATAAATAAACGTTAAAAAAAATTAAAAAAAAAAAAGAAAGAAAGGTAAAATAACTTTACTAATATCACAGTGTCATTTGAGTAATAATTTAAATATCATTGACTAAAAAAAATCAAATAAACTCCAATAGTTTTCTATTTTATACCTGAATGACATATAGTCATTCAAAAAAGCCACAGTGAAATGCAATAATGAACTACCAGGAGCTAATATATATTTTATTTATTAAAAAGGGTGAAAAGGGAGAATTATTATTACTGGAGTATTGGGAACAAAAATTTTGTTTAAAAATCTTAAATAAGGGACCACTAATCATGTGACCACGTATTTCATACATAAACAAATACATATATAAATATGTGTATATATATATATATATATATATATATTTCAAAGTAATGTACCACCTACATAATATAAGAGGTTTGTATGTTTATGTCAGCAGCAAAGAAAGAAGAGAAACTCTTGAAATGTCAGCTAAATGACAAGGGCATCCTCTTTTCAGGTTGAGAACTAAAGGTCTGCAGGTTCAGAAAAGAACAGCAGAATAATGTTACAAGCAATGTGGTAAATCAGGGAAGAATGATGGGATAATATCCTGATTATTCATTTAAAGAGATGAGAGGATAAGCAATGACTAATATTGGTATTAATGGTAGAAAATAAAATAATCTATACCTTGAATATAATTAACAAGAATCTACAGCACAGGACTATTGCTGCTTACTTTTTCTATATTCTTAAATATATCAGTCTATACCATCTATAGAATCATGTCCCAAATCTAGTAACTAAAGGGAAAACATTTGAAAGGACAGAAATATCCAGAGAGAGAACAGAAAAGGAAAGAGCTGTCTGTTGAATGTCCCCTCTGTGTCTTGCTTGAGTTTAACATTTGGGAGTTTTATTAGCATTTACGTTTACTTATATATTAAAATTCAACTCAAAAGAAGAGGTCAAAAACCATGTGATATATAGAAACAAAAAACGACTTACTTCTCGTGTATGGAATAAACAATGGAGATATACATCCCCCAAATCTTTCTCTTTCACATGTACATATATTTAATATCAAATTTATATATAATTTGAACTCACTTATCTTGTTAGAAACATATCAGAAGAGAGGGGTGCCTGGGTGGCTCAGTTGGTTAAGTGTCTGACTCTTGATTTCACTTCAGGTCATGATCTCACAGTTTGAACCCTGTGACGGGCTCTGGGTTGATAGTGTGGAGCCTGCTTGGGATTCTCTCTCTTCCTCTCTCTCTGCCCACCCCCCTTACTCAAAACGAATAAATTGAAAAAAAAATGAGAAGAGAAAAAGTAGGTGGGGATAGCAGGGGCTCGAGGGATATTCACCATACAATGACACGTAGCCCATGCTTTCCTAATGACTTATTGATTCAATAGAATAAAATTTAAAAAGCTAGGGAAAAAACTTATTTAAAACAGTGTAAGGATTTTGGTGAAGTTCCAATGTCAGCAGTGAAAAAATTAAGATCTAGATTAGTATTTCATCCCCAAAGGATGGATGAATCCAGTAAAGTGACAGACTACCCAATTTTCGGACCTGGGGGTCATAGAACAAGTTTTTACAAACTTGGGAATAGTCTTCTGAAAGCTACAAAGGTTCTGTGTTGCACATGTCAGAAATTCAAAAGTGTTCATATCTCTGGGAATTTTCCCTGAGGGACATGAAAGCCCCAGGAACCTGCTATCTTAGTTCTCACAAAAAGGTGCAGAATACATTTAAGCCCCAAGAGGTCTCTGTGACAGAACATTAGCTCTCTCACCCAAAGTGAACACTGGGATGAATACTGAAGATGGTTACAAAAAGCTTTCAGTGCCCTCAACTATTTGGAAAAATCTTGTAATTCCTCTAGAATGAAGATTCAGATAAAATATTGTTAACAATGATGATAAATTAGAAACATTTATTTAACCATATTTATGAATTAAGGTGTTCCAATAATAGTTGAGATCTTCAGTTGAATTAGAAGCATGACAAAGTATTGCTTTAACACTCTAAGTATTGCAGCCGTCTATAATCTTATTTACAGAAGGCTAATAATTTATTGCAAGAAATTTGGTACACTAAACTTGTGTTTGCAATAAATGTATAATCATCCAACCTGATCTTTACTATTCAAAAGGGGTTAATGTTAAAAGGTACATTATCTACTTAAAAAATATGTTCATGAAATTAAAAAAAAAAAAAGAACTGTTCCATTTCTAAAGAGAAAAGAAAGACATCATTGTTCCATGGCAACTACCAAAAAACAAGAAATTACTTTGTTTAATGAGGGGATTCAATTCTTTATAAGAATATTTCCAAAATTTATAAATCACATTAAAGTAGACACATAATCTAACAGGTTTCCCAATTATATAGTAGGTGTCAATTTATTATTTTGGTCCAGAGTTCAAGATGTAAAACCTGCGCTATTTATTTCTCTCTTTTCTTCTCAGCAAATCGTTCAGATTATAGCACAGCACCCTCAAAATTATAAAGCAGCAAAGCCAAATCTCAAAACATGTGAAGAGCTGTGTGCCAAACGGAGCTGCATAAAAACTAAAAACCAACACCTTTAAAAAATACTTGATTTGAGTTTAATCGAAACTCGTGTTTTCATACATATTTCAGCCTTTCTGTTTTTCATCGTGACACATTAAGTGCCTAAAAAATAATGATCAGTGAGCTTTCACAGCATGGAGGGGAAGAAATAATAGGGAAAAAAAAAGTTTATTCCACACTATTTGAATTACAGTTAGGTAGTTCTCAATGGGGCTACTACCAAATCCTTTAAGCCCACCGGCCTCTTAGCTACATTAAATTAATGAGGCATCTCAGGCATTCATTCTTCACCAGCAGCTCTAGACTCTCCAGTTGGACACCTACAATTTACTAAATTACCAACAGTGACCTAGGGGAGACATCTGTTTGTTATATACAATATTGTATTATAATATAAGCTAAAAGAATATTTGGGAGATTAAGATGATAAGATATATGTTGAATTGCATTTTCTGGGGTTAATAGGGGCCGGTCTATGATTCTGTGATCTCTTTTCCAATACAAGTTCCTATTTTCCCATCAGGAAGTAAAGGCCTCCACAGATCAACATTATGAAATACAATACTTACGAACAATCCAATACTAAGAGGTCTCTATTATGCCATGATACTCACTACTGCCATACAATACTTTTATTAAGCCTCAAATACATTAAGCTTGATTATAATCAAATTTTTTATAATACCACCTTCTTACTAATGCTCATAACACTTGGCTCCCAGGGATGTACTTATAATGAGATGGCCAGGTGTATTTTCCATTAAATGCCTCTGTTGGAGTTTCTATAGTGCTTTTTCTCATATATTTCAAGTTAAATGCTCCCTCTATTTTTATGTTTGCCTCACAATAGCCAGTCCCTTTTCAATGATTAATTTTCTATTCAAAAACAATTTGCTTTTTTTTTTCTTTGTCCTGTCATGGTTTCAGAACTACGTCTTTCCTTTTCCCTTGTCCACTGCAGAAACTCACCTCCTCCCACCCCCCACCCCCCACCCCCCAGATCACTACCTTCTAGTCTCCAAATTCTTTTTCGTGACATATAGTCCAAAATATTTAGGAGCTCCCCCCAGCAGGAGGCTACTCAATTAACAAAAACAAAACCCTGAATGATCAAGGCTATAACTGAGCCAAGAAGTACTGTAGCCATTTATATTATATGACCTCAGCAGTCTCTTGATTGAATTGCAACCCAGCATTAAATCAAACACTATGTGTTGTGTGTGTGATTTTATAAATGCTGGGTGTGTGAGGTGGAATCAGGGAGGTGAGAGGGGTGGCAGAGAGATTATAAATACTCTCAGGGAAAAAAAAATCTCGATTCAGAATGTATTTTCCTTTTCCTTTTTTAAAATGCTCTTTACTTCGTTTTGGAACGAGGATACATTTTGCGAAATGCTTCGAACTGGTATTCCGAGGCATGTTTAAACAACAGAAATAATGGAAGCATAATTGATTGCAGCTGGGAACTGTCACCCTATCAGTAAGCAGCACCTAACTGGCAAATACTACAAGCTTGTTACAGATTCCTTTCTGAATTGGGCACTGTAAGAAGACTGGGCATTCTTTATACCATACACTCAAATCAAAATCTTCACTGATTTATTTCTCAATTTTTACTAGACTAGAAACAGTAAGTGGTTAGTCTGTTGGCATCCAGCCAGTGTGTTTGGGCAGAGAGGGTAGGGTGCTTGTTTCATAAAGTTAAATACGTAACAGGTTTATAAACATGCTGTATCTTTCTGTCACGGAGGAGATATTCAGTAAAAACAATCTTCTCAGTACATGAACATTCATAGGAGAAAGGGGGAAAAGTAAAGATACCTTTTTCAGAAACCCATTTTTGAGAATCAAATTACTATCAATTTCTCCATACATATCATGTTCCAATCAAGGACTACCAAGGTTCAATTCTTATCTAGAAGCAGGCTTTTCTATCACTCTTTAAGTTGTCTTACTTAACGCAGACTTCCCCCAAAAAGGAGCAAAGAAAACAAAAAAGAAAGAAAAAAAAAAGAAAAAGAAAAATAAAGAAAGGAAAACTAATAACTCCACAGTAACTTACTAAGAGAAAAGCTACAGTAAGTCCCTTTTCCTATTTTCTTATATTTGTGTAGCTGTTAGACATTTTGCAAAGGAGGGGAGTACCAGCCAGCCTTTCACAACAAAAGACCCACTGTCGCTGAGCCAGTCCCAGACATGGTGGAAACCGGCCCACAGGAAAAGGCCCGGCTCCAATGTTAGGCCCCGGCCGAGTACAGTCACTATATTCACTCAAATTGGCAACAGGTCTCAGTGTTCCTGGCTTTGAGCTGTGAACAAGGGTCGGGATTGAATAACCAATTATACAACCGCTGACTGAGTTTATCCAAGGTTTGCAAACTGCTATAATAGCCCAGTATTCAACCAACTGTTTTATCCTTTTCCAGATATAGTGTCATATCTCCCCTTGTGCTCCATTTACATGTCACTTTATTACATACATCCATTAAAAAGGTTAATACAGTGTCACACTCAATGCCTACATGTTGCCTTACAGGAGTTCGGCTTCTCTCTGGGGCATTTCGTATAGACACCTTTCTCTGTCTTTCACTTTCTCTCTGCAAGTTAAACCAAGTTTCTGTCAAGACTGCGGAACAGTGGATGAAAGAACAGTAGCCAAATGTCAACAGTTTCAAAAATACGCCTTCTACTAATGGGCTGTTTGAACCCACCTTGGTATATTAAAAATGTGAAAATTCTGAAGTTTGGCAGGTCAGACTAGCACCCAAACCGAAGGGGCACATATAAATTTTTCCAAACGTGTGCTTTCCCCTTTGTCAAAATGGACGTCTCAAAGTTCAAGAAGACCTACAATTTTTCTGCATATTTGCATGCCTGCCTTTAATACAAAGTGGTTATGATGGAAATTTAAAAAACAGAAATAGAATGTCAAGTACTTTTCCTAAATCTCTACAAACCTGAAATTCCTGAGTGAGTACCTTCCAATTCAATAAACAGAATCAGAGAAATGGTAGAAATATCAGGTAGTTATGAAGGAGTGGCATTTTTTTTTTATCGATGCCTTGATCTTTGGCCTTTTATTTATCCCATGCGTGGTGGTAACTGGTGTTTTACACAGTGTAAGCTTATCTCCTCCACTGAGGCTTTTTATCTTTAAAATCAATAATACAGATTCCTTCCAGAAACCTAAGTGATAGTCATTGGAATATATAAAAATCACATCAACATTTAATGAAAGAGCTGGCTAGAACGAAGAATGACATTATGCAAAATCACTCACATCTTTAATATTTGGAGGCCTTTCTTTATGTATAATTAAGAGAAAAAGTACCCTTTAAGCCCACAATAAAAACATTCATATAATCATGTATTATAATGATAATAAGAGCCAAGCAATAGTAATACTAACAACTACTAAATGAGAGCTTAAGTGATGTGAACTTTTAAGTGCTTTATATATAATTCTTTTTAATTCCTGCAAAATCCTATTTTTAGTTGTTAATAGCAGGTACTTTGTAGCCAGAGTCTTTCTCCTTCATTTATAAGTTTAGACATCTTGTAAAATTACTTAACTTCCCGTGCCCCAGTATCCTCACCTGCAAAGTTAGTATATGCTTAATATGCCTACAATCTAGGGCTACTGAAGGTATTAAATGAGTTTCTCAAAGTAAAGTGTCTCAATACAATACTTTTATGTATTTGTCATCATTGTTCTCCTCCACATCTCCATCTTTATAAGCAATGTACTGCTCAAATAACCAAATCTTGAGCAGCTCAGTGAGTGACAGAGCTCATAACAACTTTTGCCTCTTCAAGTAAATCATTATCTTCAAGAATTCTACATATTTGAATGGCTTATTAATAACATCATTCTTCATTTATTCAGCATCTATGTTTAGCAATTTGCAAAGCAAAAGTAGCAGAAAGACTATTTTAATAAAGAAGCCTGGGGTGCCTGGGTCACTTGTTTGGTTAAGCATTAGACTCTAGATTTCAGCTCAGGTCATGAGCTCACGGTTCGTGAGTTGGAGTCCCACCATGGGCTCCACGCTGGCAGTGTGGAGCCTGCTTAGGATTCTGTCTGTCTGTCTGTCTGTTTCTCTCTCTCTGTAAGGTAAATATACATAAAAAAAAAAAAACAAAAAAACAAGAAGTCTAATCTTATTTCTGCAACTCAACTTTGTGATATAAATACCCAAAATTTTGAATTCTCCTATGGGCTGGCTTCCTTTATATCATTATTATCCCAGCTAAAAGTTTTAAGCATGACTATTTTGGTTATTTTATATCTAAAAGCATAAACACCCCTAATTTCTTGACCCTCATCTGCAATTAGAAGTAATTTGTACACCAAATCCAATGGTGATGTGGATTGGAAGAAAAGAATGTATGCTGAAAAACAAAACTGTAAATTGTAACTATAAAGACTCTCTGCAGCCCTTTAATTATTACCAGGGTCCTTGCATTAAATTGTAACTTGTTGCTGATCTTTTAAAAAGGGGAAACAAAGTGGACTTTTTACTTTATGGCAGGTTTTGGAGATACAAAGGTACCAGCCATGAAAGACAATAGGAAACATAATTATCAACATAAAACATTAAAATGTTAATATGAATCAAGTGGAGTAAGGCTGCCATTTGCAGGTAGCTGAACAAATCCATTCCATGACTTGATCAATGGTAATGTAGTAGAGGGAGAAGAAAGTTTGGAGTCAGAACTAGGTATGAATCTTGGTGCTGTTCTTTACTAACAAGTGGTCTTAGGCAATCTAGGTAACCAGTTTCAGGGTGCTCACTTTTACTTGTTTAATTTTTTTTAGTGTTTATTTATTTTTGAGAGAGAGTGAGACAGGATGCAAGTGGGGGAGGGACAGAGAGAGAGAGGGAGACTCAGAATCTGAAACAGGCTCCAGGCTCTCAGCTGGCAGCACAGAGCCCGAGGCAGGGCTCGAACTCACAGACCGGGAGATCATGACCTGAGCTGAAGTCGGATGCTTAACCGACTGAGCCACCCGGGTGCCCGCAGTGTGCTCACTTTTAAAAGTGAAATTATGATACCTGCTTGCCTTACAGGAAGAGAGAGAGGGAGGGAGACAGAGACAGAGAGACAAAGACTAGCAAGGCGTCTACCACACGTTAAGTGTTTGAGGAGACCTCCTATCAGCATCTCTGTCATCTTCAGCAACATCATCACATTACCCTCTTACCTCTTTTGTGAATATAGCTGTAAGCAAAGCAATTTTATTGTTCCGCAGTGGTCTAGAACTAGTGACTCCAAGAAGCTATCTGTGTGTTTAAATACATGTATTTTCTTCAACAAACTGATACTTTGATCTGGGCTTACATCTGGACAATGGTAAGGAAAAGGACAAAAAAAGAAATTCTACTCTTATATATTTTGCCTAGAATTATAAATGGAATTAGCCAGAATATGTATCTAATGCATTTCATTCAAGTCTTGGGATAATACAAAAGACTGGCATTGAAAAGTAATAATTACATTTTTTTCCATTTTTTTTCTCCAAAATTTTTTAAATCATGGAAAATTATGAATGTTTTGATTCCTGTTAGAATTCTACTCTGATGGCATCAGCATGGCAAAGACAGAAAGTAAAGGCAGATAAGAAATTCTTCACATTCTATCACACTGAGGAAAAGAACAATTCTGCATTGAGGAGTCCTCAGTCCCTAAACTGAATCTGGTTCCTCAGGTCATTTTCTCTAAGGAGAATAATAATAATAATAATAATAATAATAATAATAATAATAATGATAATGTTGGACTATTACACCAGCTAAGTGGAGAAATATGAAGAAAATAATATATAACCTACATAGGTGTATATTTAACTACTTAAAATAATTTTTTTGGATACATTTTTAATCTGAATCCATGGCTCTATAGGAAGATTTCCCCCAGCTCTTTTAGAATATGCAAAAATCAGCTACCGATCTCCTTTTGTGTGTATGCAAAACATAATTTTCCTTATAAAAGATTCTGCATTTGTAATGGCTATGAAAAACATATATTGCTTATCAAATGAAAAAAACTTATAAGACCAAAGAGACAAATTTGTAATCCCAAATCAGTTTAATAAATGCTCTAAATATCATGAATATTGTGTAGTTTGGAGCCACATTAGGCATTGTCTCTCTTCCCTATTTTAGTAATACTACTACTACTAATAATAATATCCTTAATATTTATTGACTTTATGTATAGTGCTGTGGTTTATGCAATTATGCCATTTAATTATTATAACAGCCTTCAGAGGTAGGTACCATTATTATCACCTGTTTTACAGAGGAAACTGAGATTTAGTAATTTCTTAAGGACACACACCTAGTGAGGAAATAAGCCAGGATTCAAATTCCTATCTGTTGATTTTCAAAATTTGCTTTCTTAATCAGTAACCATACTGACTCACCCAGCCTACTAACATTAATGATAGGTGACACACTGCAAATAGAATTTAGTGCACATGATACAATACCATTCCGAGCTCCTGTTGGTGATGATTTCTGAGTTCTCAAGGGTATCCCTGGTTATTTGTGCTTAGAATAAAATCCAAAACTCTCTCCAAGGTCTACAGAGTTATATAAGCTTTGGTCTCTGTTCATCTCTCCACTCATTTTCTGCTACTCTTCCTACATGCACTAGCCACTGAGGCCATCATGACATTTCTCCAACTAGCGAAGTCCACCCTCACTTCTGTGTGTTTCCACTTTGAGTTCTGTGTTCGCTTTATTTCAGTCACTCTTCTCCAAAAACTTCACATGACTGATTCCTCTTATCCTGAACTCATATTTCACCTTTTCAGAAAGGCCTTCTTTAACTTGCCATCTAAAGCAATATATCCCTACTATCACTCCACTCTATTTCTATCAAATTCTCTTTATTTTTTATAGCACTTATCTCTAATGGAAATCTTCTTATCTATTCATTTATATTTTTTTCTCTTCCTTCTTACTAAACTATAAGCTCTAGGAGAACTGGGACTTATGTGTCTTGTTCACTATGTATTTCCATTTCCTAAACTTAAGCCTAGCATATATCAGATATATAAAAAGAATTTGTTGAATGAATGAGTATATGAATTTCTGCCAGACTCTAAGAGATCCTCTTTGCTTTAAGATGACTCAAGGTTATGTATGATTTGGAAGTCATTCCAGATGTGTGGGAACACCATTATTCAAGTTACCCATAACTAAAGTATAAGATGATACATTTTCATTATCCAAGTTTCATAATTCTCTCTCATAAATGCTATATGTGAAGACAGGTATACTGGGATTATATAGGCAGGGCTATACATGTTATCTCTGATTAAGTATATCAAGAAAGTAATCAGAACAGCATAGGTTATAGGAAACTAATAGCCATATAATTTCCTTATCTTCTGAATGATTTTGGGCTCACATTTTTCTAATTTTGGATGAATTTAGCCTTTTTCTGGATGCATCAATAACGTCAGAAAGACATCACCATTGACCATCACGTCTGCTTCTGTTCCCAAGTTTTTGTATGCACATACACAAATACACACACAATTTCTTACTGCACATACATTTAACTTATATCTACAACTATATATTTCGTGAAGGATCTATGAAACGTGACAAGTATTTGTGTCAATAAGGCAAAAAAATACCCTTCATTCCTTTACTGTGGAGTTACTTTATACAAATACTTAACTCATCTAGATTCAACTACGTTTATTTAAAATAGGAATTAAAAGAAAAATAAGGGCAAAAAAACTAGCAAGTTAGGGCAGATGATTCTGTTTGTCACTGCCCATGATACGGTACACTAAATTGACACCTGTGATTTGAGACTGCTTGCTCTTCCCTCTGTTGGTCTCAGTTCCTGTTTGCTTCTCCCAGCTTGAGTATCTCACTCTGCCAAAAGGGGGTTCCATGTCTAACGACACATATATTTCATTCGTTATGAAACTCAACAAGTTCATTTGAGACATGACCAAAGAAACAGAAACACATTGCAATACTTTCATCGACTGACCAAATGACAGTGGTGTCAGTCTCCACTGTGACATGTTCCCGAGGTATTTCCAAGGCTAATTCTATCCTTCCCACTGACTTTAGAATCTAAACCCAGTTTAAATGGGATTCTATTGTATTCTTTTAAAAGATGAATCCAACACCAAATCTGCACTTTACTATGCATACAGAGGCAAGGATAAGTTATATATATCTTTCCTAGACTTCATTTTCTAAAACAAAATTGTACACAATATTCCAATCTTTATAATCTCTTTAAAAATTAACATGAGTTAAGTCCTGAGAATATAAATGCCTATTGTTCATTAGATAACTTATATAACAAATATTTATTCTATTATTCTATGCCCACAGTGTGTCAATCACTATAATATACACTGTAATGACAAAGATGAAAGATATATTTCCTGACCTAAAAACACCAGTTAGACTCATAATTACCACTGTACTAGCAGCTATGACAGAAGGATGTTCAGGATGCTATGAAACACAGAATGAGGCTGTCTGACTCAGGGAAGGAAGGATATTAATGCAAGAAGGTATGCAAAGTAAAACTAGGTTAACTGAGCCAACTTCTGAAAGCTAAAAGGAGTTTTCCACGTGAATTAAGAGGACAATATCACCCAAGCAGAGGAAGTAATACAGAAAAGGGCATGGTAACAAAAGAGAGTCTAGCATGTTCAAGAAATCCAAAGACATTTTATATATCTAGGGCATAAGATGGATATCAAAAGTGGAGACAACTATAACTAGAAAGGTACAGAGAGGTCACACCATAGAGAACCTTTGATACCCAAATAAAGAGATAGTAAGGCTTTGAATGAATGTAAGTGTGAACTGACATAATCAGATTGCTTAATTTCCCTCCTTTAGCAGTAAGGGCTAGGGGAGCCAGATTGTATGGTGTGATCCAGTGCAGTGATCTCGTGTTGTAATTCTGTCACTCAGAGTTGTAGATGATTGGAGAGAGAGAATGAGAAGTTTCATGTCTTCTCCATAACAGAGTGGTGAGGCTCACGGCAGAAACCATGTGTCTAAATGGTTTATAATTTTAAAAGGGCCTGAATTAGGTGTCTGAAACTGGGGCACTGAACCCGCTGGGTAGAACTTGGTTGAGACCCCATTCGTCCCCACTCCACACAAATGAGAGCAAAGCATCTCAGATGAAAATGGTCAGATGAGAGTACAATCGAAATGAATGCAAGAAATGTAAGATTAGTAAGTCATTTTACCAGATAGGAAAACAACTGTACTAGAGAAATCATCCCAAGTTTATGACCAATGTGTGGCTTTATTCCTTCCAGCATAAGACAGTTTCACAGTAAAACTATTCCACAGTGATTTTTAATGTTTGACTATTGTACCTCAAATTATAAAATGGTAGTTTTCACAAATAATCATTTAACAGTGCTCTCACTTTATTGAGTATTAACAAATACTATTTTGAGAAATGCTGAATTTTTCCTCATGATACTTCAACCACAAGAGCAAATTCATGAGCAAATTCATGATAATTGCAAAAGGGAGGGATTACACTTATTATATCATCTGCATCCAATAAATCACCTGACTTTATTTTCTCTGAATGGTCTCAGACCACTCTAAAACCTTGAGACTTGCTACGCGGTGTGTGCCAACAAGTACTCTCACATGACAAAAATAAATGAACAAATACCGAAAGAATTTTAATAAATCCTAATACACAAATTTCACAAATAACCAATCAGGCTTAGTTTGGCAGTTTTTTATTAAATTCATGGACTATGAGGAAGATACCTGTGGTTTTAACATGCATCCTTATAATACAGTCATATCCTCTGCTACAACTATTTCTAGTCCAAAGATGAAGTAAATTTTTTCAGGGTTTGACACAAAGTGAACTTTGAGTAAGAAACACTGACCTAAAATTAATTGCATGATAAATTCTTATTATTTTAGTTTTCTGGCAATTTTTTTTTTTAATCTCAAGCATCTGGCTTTAGGAAATTTCCCTATTTTTTTACACATACACACATGCATAAATATAAATACATGTACACATAAAGTGATATGTACATATAAACTGGTAAATAACCTAATAATCCAGCATATTGTGTTTTAACTAGATAATAGTTTTGTGTTTTTGAGTGTGATTGTGAGGGTGTGCGTATGCATCTGTGTTTAAAGGATAATGCTCAATACTGATCATTAACAGGCATCATGATGATCCAAGCAACTTTCCCTAAATTAATGTTGATTTGTCTGTAGTCTCTTGATTAAGATTTTAAGGTTTCTGTTTTTAATAAAGATTGATATAGTCATATTAGGATTACCTGCAAAATTTGGATACTACAACATTTTATGCATTAAATAGAAGTAATGCATCTAAAAAATTACTTATTTAAATGAAAGCTTTTTAATCCCTAACAGCTTTGTGTCAGCAGAAATGGCAATCATTTTTCCTTAATTTTGAAACTGAATTTTGAGCTTTCCCATTAAGAGTACAGATTGTATGTCATTAAGAGGAAAAAAAAAAAACACAAACCAGTAAGTCAAAAAAGTAAGCTCAACAATCAGGCATTTTGTACTTTTTTTTTTTTTAATTGTAAGAGATTGGTTCCTGCTTTCAAGGATCTTACAATATAGCCAGAGAGATTTTTTAAGGAAAGATGCTATACATAAAGCAAAGGAAAAAAAAAAAAAAGTACTAACCAGGGGATCCTGATCTTGAGTGTGATGAGAAATAGAGAAGAAAGAAATATGTCAGGGCTAAAATTAGCCCAAACTCTGGAATGAGGCAGTATTTATTTTAAATCAGCAAAGAACACTAGAACAGTAACATAAAACCAGGAGACAGAGTGAGAAAGCACATACAATAAGTAGAAAAATTCTACTTGGCAATATATTGGGTAGATATTTGATGAAGAATAATCAATAAAATCAACCATATTTTGGAGGCCTTGGGAAGGTGGTCTAAGAGTGCATTTGATGACATGAACCACATACAGCCATAGAAGTGTTTTAAATGTGACTGTAGGGGCCCCTGGGTGGCTCAGTCGGTTAAGTGTCCGACTTCGGCTCAGGCCATGATTTCACCATCTGTGAGTTCAAGCCCCATGTCAGGCTCTATGCTGACAGCTCAGAACCTGGAGCCTGCTTTGGATTCTGTGTCTCCCTCTCTCTCTCTGCACCTCCCCCACTCATGCTCTGTCTCTCTCTCAAAAATAAAATAAAAACATTAAAAAAAAAGTTTAAAAAAATGTGGCTGTACAGGGCCACCTGGGTAGCTCAGTCAGTTGAGCATCTGACTTCGGCTCAGGTCACGATCTCGCAGTTAGTGGGTTCGAGCCCCGCATCGGGCTCTGTGCTGATGGCTCAGAGCCTGGAGCCTGCTTCAGATTCTGTGTCCTCCTTCTCCCTGCCCCTCGCCTGCTCATGTTCTGTCTCTCTCTGTCTCTCAATAATAAACAAACTTTAAAACAAAACAAAACAAAAATAAAGTATTAAATGTGACTGTAAAATAATAAGAGTGGCATTTGAAACCCTGAGAGGGGCACAGTAAAACAGCATGTCTTGGTAGGGAGTGAGAATTGTTGCAGGGATGTAAGTTTACAGGCTTTGTTCTAGACCTGGAGAGATGAGGCCTGCTGACCTAGTGCTGGGTGTGCAGAAAGTGAAGAGGAAATTCCTGGGAAGAATTGGTGGTACTGCCATCATGGAACAGAAGAGCTCTTTTTGCCAAGAAGATTATTAACCACTTTTATTCCATATAGTGATTTTGGCAGCCATGTTCCCCTGAGGATTCTCTTTCTTCATCTCAGAGTGTCAATCATTCTATGAAGGCTGAAGTGACATTACCCATATTTGGATAGGGTGCAAGGTACCAAAGGTACAATTTCTTACCCAAGGAAGAATATGTAGCTCAATTTTTCTGCATTTCCTTTCTTTTGTGCTTTTAATGGAAACCACTGCTATTTTTATGGAGGATATATTTTCTCCCTTCCTCCCTCCCTTCCTCCCTCCCTTCCTTCCTTCCTTCCTTCCTTCCTTCCTTCCTCCCTTCCTCCCTTCCTTCCTTCCTGTCTCTCATCTTCCACTTTGGCCAGCTAACCATGAGGCTAAAAGCTGCCTCTCTTCTAATCTACGTGTTTTGACACTGCTAACAGATAACTGCAGAAAGAATGGAAGTAAAGAAAACATGCATGCACTAGGTCTGATTGTTAAAAACAGCTATGACTGCCTTCCTCTAAAAGAATGGGGAAAACAAAGCGTAGTTTAATTTTATTACCCATTATCACTCCTGCATTTAAAGTAATTCAAAAATTACTTTGAAATGATAAAAGGTAAAAGAAGGAAGATGGTTTCGGGTAGTCTAATACAAACGAAAAAAGAGGGACACCTGGGTGGCTCCCTCAGTTTAGCATCTGACTCTTGATTTCGGCTCAGGTCATGATCCCAGGGTCATGGGATTGAATCTACATCCAGCTCTGTGTTGAGTGTGGTGCCTACTTGGGATTCTCTCTCTCTCTCTCTCTCTCTCTCTCTCTCTCTCTCTCTCTCTCCCCCTTTGCCTCTTCCCCTCTCATGCTCACACACACACTCTCTCTTTCTCTCTGTAAAATAAAATTCAAAAAAATGAGAAGATATCAGGCAAAGAAAATTGAACACTTAGAGTAAAACTTTAAAACTATTTGAATATATTTTATTTTCTCCTCCTCCCCTCTCCTCTCCTCTCTCTCCCTTTCTCTCCATAATTTTTTTTTCCTTATCCACCTTTTAAAACACAATTGGCCTTTCTTTGGAGAGTATGCTTTTTCTTTATTCCTAAATCAACACAGTTGGGAGAATTTGAAAAACTGGAGCTAAATTAAGGGCCAAATTCAGACACTACTTTTACTTAGGCTAAGTTAAACTGAAACAATGAGTCATGATGATTGTTACGCTGACAGAAAATAATAATGTTTTAAGGTTAAAAGGAACTAAAGGCAACTTACATTAACACAACGACTGGAATTTGATGGTGAGATGAATATATATGGTTTTTATTACAAACCAGACATTTCCACGGCATTACATCTAGCACATTCAAGGCATGCAACAAATCAGAAACGTCAACTTCATTCTAATCTCCATTGGTGTATCACGAGGTATCCCAGTATGTCTTCAGTTTTCAACATTAAGGAAAGGTTTAGAATGGACAATAGAAGTATAGACCTAAATGTATGTATATACATATGCTTTTGTAAAAGTAGTTTAGAATCACACTCTTCTATATAAGCTTATATCTTGTGCCATCTTCAACTAGGTAGACATAAGGACTGAGTAGATGGGGGGTCCATGCTTTTTCCAAGAATTTGGTAGAAAAAAATATAATTTTCTAAGAGAGAAAAAAAAACCCAGGATTAAAATATAATAGACAAAATCAGAGTTATGAAAAAGCAGACTGGTTCCTAAGGTCCTTAAGAATTTAATGTCACTTGTTTGAGGGTATATTAACATATCTAAAAACAATGTCAGTAAGAGAGGAATTCTAGGCATCAAAAATGGGGGGGGTGTGGAAGGGGGACTGAGGATGGAAGAATAGAAGAAAGGAGCAGAAAAGTAGACTCAGGCAAAATGATCAAGGACCTGGGCACATGAGCAAGGTAGAGATGGATGCCTAAAGTTACAGCCTACATAAGACAGGCCCATCCTTATTGTTGTAGGTGCATTAGCTATAAATACCAAATACATACAACTCCCTCATTCTAATAACATCCTTACCAACATCTTTATGACAATTATGTTGATTTCCATATGAATCTACCTACAGGAGGACTTCGTCGTGAGGATTTTCAGTATTCTGAACCTAGTAGCAGTTATTCTTTATTTTAAAACTGTACATTTGAATTTTGGCTAAATAAATTAATCTCTTAACAGTGGAATTATTGGATCATATGGTATTTCTATTTTTAAGTTTTTGAGAAACCTCCATACTGTTTTCCACAGTGGCTTCACCAATTTACACTCCACCAACAGTGCACAAAGGGTTTTTTTTTCTCTACATCCTTGCTAACACTTATTTATCTTTTTTGATTTTAGCTATTTTGACAGGTGTAAGGTGACATTTCATTACGGCTTTGGTCTTCACCCTGAAAAAAATGAAAATACTAATTCAAAAAGATACAGGCACCCCTATGTTTATTGCAGCATTGTTTATAATATCTGAGATATGGAAGCAATTTCAGTGTCCATTGATAGACAAATGGATAAAAAAGACATGTAATGAGTGCACACACACACACACACGCACACACACACACAGGAATATTATGTAGCCATTAAAAAGGATGAGATCTTGCCATTTGCAACAACATGGAAGGACCTAAAGGGTATTGCACTAAACAAAATAAGTTGTACTCAGAAAGACAAATGTTATATGATTTCATTCATGTGTGGAATCTAAAACCAAAACAAATGAATAAACAAAAGGCACACTCAGACCTATATACACAGAAAACAAACTGATGGTTAACAGAGGGGAGGGAGTGGGGGGGGGGGGGATGGGCAAAATGGATGAAAGGGAAATGGGAGGTATAGGCTTCCAGTTATGGAATGAAATTGCTACAAGACTAAAAGGCACAGCATCGGGATTAGAGTCAATGATATTATATAGTGTTATATGGGAAGATGGTAGTTACACTTGTGGTGAGCATACATAACATATAGAGATGGGGTATCACTGTGTTGTAACATTGTGTGTCAACCATACTCAAATAAAAAATAAATAAATAAAATAAATTAATCTCCTGAGCTTAGATGAAGTGAATTTCCCACAAAGCATGGATCTGCTCTCAGTGCCCTGGTAAAATCAGATTTACAAGCTTGTAAGCTCTCTGATCATCAAGTTAATGAATGCTCTTCTGTAAGCCGCCTTGAAAACCTTTCTTATGAAGAAAAGCACACTGTCATCCCTGTCAGTTCTCAGTTCAAATGCCACTTCCTTAGCAGACCTTTTCTGATCATTATATCTAAATTAGCTTATCATAGTCACTGCTTATTACAAAGATTTATTTTCTTCATGGCACATATCATCTGAAGTGATCTTATCTGTCTACATCTACTGGAATATAATTTCTATGAGAAACTACCTTGCTAATCAATGTATCTTCTGGCATCTAAAACAATGTGTAGATCAGGGGCGCCTGGGTGGCTCAGTCTGTTAAGCATCTGACTTCAGCTCAGGTCATGATCTCGCGGTTTGTGAGTTTGAGCCCCACACTGGGCTCTGTGCTGACAGCTCAGAGCCTGGAGCCTGCTTCAGATTCTGTGTCTCCCTATCCCTCTCCCTCTGCCTCTCCCCCACTTGCACTCTGTCTCTCTCACTCTCTCAAAAATAAATAAATGTTAAAAAATAATAAAAATAAAACAATGTGTAGATCATAGAAAATAAGTTTAAATGTTAGTTTAATGTTAAATAAATGAGAGACAGAAGAAGTATGCCTAGTTTCTAGAAGTATAAGAAGCAATAATTTGATAAGAAGAAAACCTTAGTCATTGTGCAATCCCTAAAAGATATACTAATTTGAAGAGAGAATGGAATGATTATTTTTTTTAATGTTTATTTATTTTTGAGAGAGAGAGAGAATGAGTGTGAGTGGGGGAGGGGCAGAGAGAGAGAGGGAGACAGAGGATCCCAAGCAGGATGTGCTCTGTCAGTGCAGAGCCCAACGCAGGGCACAAAATCAGGAACCACGAGATAATGACCTGAGCTGAAGTTGGATGCTTAACTGACTGAGCCACCCAGGCACCCCCAAATGATGTTTTTTGACTCAACAAATTTAAAAAAATATTTAGGTTATTATTTTATTTAGAAATATAGAAAATTGGACTAAAACCTGAGTGATTGAGTTGAAACAGAAGTTCACTTTATTCAGCCAAACATGAATGTAATATGAAAATTATTCTTCTTTGCTTTTGTCCTATTCTAGCAAACAGGTAACAATAGCAACAATACTGCAAAGTAGAGAAGCAGAAGAGAGGATATCAGTCCACAAATTAACTACCATAAGAAAATCATTTAGTATAAGCTGTACTTAGAAATTTTCATTTTTGTTTTTGTGTTAATTTCACAGTAAGTTTATCCAAATTTTATGAAAACCGTGTTACATATTTTGTTAATGTTTCAGTGGGGTGGAACTGAAAGGCTCCCAAAAGGCCATTAAAATCCATTTCTTCAACATTCAACATACTCTTAGAGAATCTATCATGTACCAGACATTGGACAAGCATCTGGAAATTCAGTAATGAACATGCTGGTCACTCATGGCTTTCATGGACCTTACAACCTAGAGGAGTGTTGTAAGAAATAAACCATCTTCTGTGACCCAGTTATTTCAGTCTTCTTGACAACCTAACTCAATCAGAATTTAATTGCTGAAGAGTTAACGCTTGAAATTTCTGAGTAAGTTTTTAAAATACCCTGACAAAACAAAGAAACAAGGAGTAATGGAAAGGGCACCGGCTTGAGGATTGGAAGACTGTTCTTGACCTGACTTTTCTACCTGCCATTGGATAGCTTTGGGTAAACTATATACCCTCGTAGGCCTCTCCTTGGAGATGAAGGACTGGATGACAGAACTTCTAAAGTTCCATCCAGACCTGTGGGTGGCTCTCTGATTTATTCAGTTAACACATTACACATTTGTATATGAACAGAAATAAAATGGGGACATGCAGCAAAAAATGGTCTTGTGTGAGGACACAGACTTCTCTTCTGTACAGACTTCAACTGATTACTCAGTTTTGAAGTATTGCAAAGCTTTCTTCATGGCATTAAAAAAATGATCATCTAGTTTTTAAAAATGTTTAATATCCATATTTGAGAGAGACGGAGGCAGAGCGTGAGCAGGGGAGGGGCAGAGAAAGAGAGGGAGACACAGAATCCTAAGCAGGCTCCAGGCTCTGTGCTGTCAGCACACAGCCCGATGCGGGGCTTGGGCCCATGAACCATGAGATCACGACCTGAGTGGAAGTCGGACACTTAACTGACTGAGCCACTCAGGCGCCCCCCAAAAATGATCATCTATTTAATCAGAGCTTGACATTTCCTCTTGGGAAAAATCACAACTAACAAGTGTGTCTGACACACATTTTTAAAAATGTTTATAATGAATTATACAAAGTGAATTTAATGAGGTGATTGTTTTCCAACCTGAAAGCTTTTACTGAATTTAGACATTTGGACAACCATAGAATTCATCATGCTTCAATATTTAAAATTAGTCTTTAGAAGCTGTAAATCAAAATCTACTTTCTTTAATACCTTATTTTTCCATTTCCATCAGTTTGTTGTTATAGGATTAGTATAAATGTTGAACTGGTGTCATTTGTGTTTAAACTAAACACTGAATTATTTGTGGAAAAAATAACAAGGGACGGATGTTGCAAAATTAAATAAAAACATTTCAGTGAAAAAGTCTAGAGCATTACAAATAGTAAATCAAATAGTAAATTTTGATGTTTATTTCAAAAGGTTACTTTTTATCTAATAACTTTACTTTCCTAAGAAAGAATTATATGAACAAAAAATATAGCTGAGCATTTTTGTTCTGTTTTCTTTGTGTTTTCTTTTAACCAATTCCAAATTCACCTATTAGAAACCCAGAGATAAATCACTTATACAGATAATAATGTTTATTAATGCTATGCATTTTTTAGAAGTGTTCCTAAAACACTGAAGTGATTTACAAGTGGAATACACAGGAAATGCTTTTTGATGTAAAGAATGATACAATTCCCTAACTTTAATAAGCTTGTCTAAATCTACTAAGGAGTCTTTCCAAAATTAAACAAGAATAGAAGAATTATAGATTTTTTTTTCCTGGTGTTGTTAAATTAAAATTTTTTTTCTCCCATTTTTGTTGGCATTTTCTTTTCTTGTTTGGGCCAGAATTACAAACAGGAAAGCAAACCATGAGGAAGTTTTAAATAGTGGGAAAAACACATTATTTAAGCTCCTTTGAATTTAAAATAAGAACAATGTTTCCAGTTATCAATTCAGTGCTTTTTATTTTAAAAAGAATCATTAGACCATTCTTTTACTGTTGCTTACCTAATTCTTTCACCAAGGATAATGAAGTCTTACTATAACAGAATACAGATCTTAAGAAATCATCAGTTTATCCCAGAACAGCTGGTGTTTCGATCATACCAGAAACACATCTTTTTACTTAGAATATCAAAAAAGTAGATTCGACACTCTTGGTAACAGGTTTTAGGCAATAGGTTCAAACTAATATACACAGCTATTTAAATTATCAAAAGTCCTTATTTTAAACACATATATTCTCTTTTCAATGATTACAATTATTACTTAGATCTTGACTGGTAACTAAGGAATTCTAAGGAATTTCTGGGAAAATGACATAAATGGAATAAGATACTACTTTGGAAATGACTGATTTATTTCAATTCAATATTTAATATTTAATATTTCCTAGAGAAAATCTAATAGTGTAGGTATGCAACTACAACTCCAAAGTATGACAAATGCATAAATCAAATACATTTTTAAACTAAGTAACTTTTACTATTTTCAAATCTTTACTAATATTTGTCTGCATCATTCTCCATTTGTCTTGCCATCAGATAAGCCATGACACATCAAAGGTATCAAAAAAGTGTAAAATTAAGAAAAACAAAATTAAGAAAATCATTTATGTTAAAATTTTAAATTGTTTTTATACCATAGTAAGACCATTCTTTTGGTTTTAGTAGTAAAAGGCAGGGTTTACTGATTACAGTAATCATAGTTTGAAAAGCACTAAGGCTGCCCACGTAGTTCCCGTAAGGTAGAACAAAAAAAGGTCAGAGAATGCTATTTGTCCTGTGAGTACTCAGCAAGTTACATAACTTTAGGTAAATCATAGAATTTCTTCTGGTCTCAGGTGCTAGAGTGGAGGGGTAGAGGATGTACCAGACCACATAATTTCTAGAGAGCCTGTAGCTGCAATTTGTAAAAGTTATACTTTCATTCAAAATTAACTGTAGGTCTATCGCGGTAGATGAAGAGATAAAGCTAGTATTTGTTATATGAAAGTAAATGCATGGTAAAAGTACTTAAGGCTGTGAATATACGGATCAGGAGGAGATCTGACATTCTGAAGTTCCAACATTGTAGAACGTGCACACCACTTTAAGAATTGGGAAGACTTTTTCTCCCCATCATCAACTCTTGCGATTATTTTAAAAAGTGATTCAAACTCACTAATTACAAAGTAGGATCCAAATTTGGTAATTATTTTAAGCTTAAGATAAAACAAAAATGAAAGTGTGGAGTGTATACTTTTAACTAATTCTAGCCAAATAAGAGGAAGAAGTTCTTAAAAAGAGCCTGCGTGCCTCTGTCAGTTAAGCATCTGACTTCGGCTCAGGTCATGATTTCACAGTTTATGAGTTCGAGCCCTGCCTTGGGCTCTGTGCTGACAGCTCAGAGCCTGGAGCCTGCTTCAGATTCTGTCTCCCTCTCTCTGCCCCTCCCCCACTCACTCTCCATCTCTCTCTCAAAAATAAATAAACATAAAAAAACACAAAAACTGGAAGGGTCCCGTGACAGACTCAGCTGCTTTGTGAAACACTTCTTGATTCAAGACTTGTTCAAATAAGGACTGAATGATGAACTAATTACTGGAGATGCCATGAAGGGTCATCATTCTCCTATCCTCTAACTAATGCCTACAAATTTTTTAGGAGTCATCTTAAGCACAGCCTCCTCCAGAAAGCCCTCCTCAGGGTCTCAGTTTGATTTGGGTATCACTGTGCATATTTGCATCCTGGGGTTATACTGAAAAGATGTTTAAATAAACAAAAATCTAACACATTTAACAAGTGGTACTGCAGACCCAATAACTAAAGCATGGTCATGAAAGCCCTATATTAATTGCCAGACATTAAATTCTTGGATGTTGGAAATGCCAAAATGGCCCTGGGAGGAAGGACAGAAACAGCCAGAGTAGTAAAGGGGCACTCAGGGGCTTAGGGCACTGGCTAGTAACCAATGGCAAGGAATAGTTTTAATGCTTACTAATGTGTGTCTTCTGAATATCAGCTTTCAGATATTCTTTGTATCACCAAAACATCTGTCAGGGTATGCTGTAATTTATAGACCTTATTTTAATTATCATTTTTATATCTCTTCCCACCTAACAGTAAAGTCCTTAAGGGAAGAGACTGTATCTTATTTTCCTATTTTCTTTGTATCCCCAAGAGTTAGAATAGTGCCTAACCCACAATAGGCACTCAGTAAATACTGGTTGGGCTAATATATGAAGTGTCGTATATCAACTTAGAACTAAATGGCTTTTACAATTTAAAATGATATAATTGTACTTTACAGTACATTTGCCATCTTAAAATTATCAACGGTGCAATACAGTGGGCATGTAATTTTACAAGATATCAGAATTAAAACACTTTTGAGTTCTTAAGAAAACAAAGCATTTTATTATAGTAAGTTTCAAATAGCAATGAGACTGTAAAATCTGATTCATTCTAAAAATGTCATTGTAGGTATTGTTCAGTGTGGTTGTAAACATGACACAAAGTCATCTGATTCTCTCAGATATTTTAAGTGTATTTATTTATTTTGATAGAGAGACAGAGTGATCAAGTGGGGAGGGGGCAGAGAGAAAGAGGGAAAGAGAGAATCCCAAGCTGTCTCTGCACGGCCAGTGCAGAGCCCCACTCAGGGCTTGAACTCATGAACCATGAGATCATGACCTGAGCTAAAACCAAGAGTCAGATACTTAACCAACTGAGCGACCGAGGTGTCCCTGACATTGAGATTTTTATGTTGAGTCAGCAGAAGTACTTATACTAGACCTAATGTCCTGAATCCTCACCACAAATACTGCATACTATATTATACTAAAGGACAACTTAAAATGTCTCTTTTCTATATTATGGGTTACAGAGAATTACACATTTGCTCTAATCCAAGGGTTGTACATATGATGAACACTGCCATCTGAAATATATCAATACTGACTTTCTAATTCTAATTCTAATTCCAATTCTAACTCTAATTCTATTTCTTACAAAGAACACCCATTGCTAACATGGGAACTTAGTCATTATGAAGAGAACACAGTATTGTGTTTTACGCTGCATATCTGAGAAATAAGCCACAGTGTCTATCTTCCAATCAACCAAAGATACATCAGCTTAGTAGAGGTGGACTACAAAATCTAGACACATTACAGATACTATTTTTAAAGTGAAATGAGCTATAAATTCATGACATTACAGTTCAAGGTTCAATGACCATATCTATCACCTACACTCACAGGAGAATTATGTGAGAAAAGAGAAAGTACTCTCATTTGAGTACCTGGGATGCAATAGCAGAAGAAATAGTCTGAAAGGAGGGAGAGTTTTCTCATCATCTGAACACAGAAAATAAAAGGATAACTGCTTATATATTTACTTAGGATTGGTATTCCTGTAGATACTATACTAGGCAATATTAAAAAAAGAGGGAATGATAGCTAAAACAGGTATGAAAGGGTTTCAAAAAAGTTGCAATATTCATTTTTGTTTTTGTGCCCTCCACTTATTAAAAGAGAAAAGAATAGAATTGGACATATAGACCAAAAATGTAAAAATACAAACAAGTGCACAAATGCAGAAAAAGAATGATTTGGAATAAGATGAATTGAGGAGGGGAGGTCACAAAGTAGCATATATAAACCAAACATATGGTATAATTTCCAGCACTTCCTACTATTCAGAGCTACAGGAGAAACAGTTATAGTTTTATGATGTCCATCAGATAAAAAATCAGTTGCATAGGTGTAAGAAAGCTTTTCCTGATGCACAAATCTAAGTGAAAATCTTCCCATGGGTCCTCATTAATGGAACACCCTATTTGATTTAGTGAACCATATATCCTTGCAATAGAGTGTTTTTTATGAACACTTCTTGTTACATTCTTCAATGCAGGTAATGAAATAATGCCAAAGGAGAGTTTGATAAAAGCAACTGTACAATGGTATAAGAATGGAACATGATGAAATCTCCTTGATTCAGGGATAAAATTTGGAACCTTTATGTATGTTTGGATATAGAATAATAAGATATGAATATTCACTTTGCAACTGAGTACTTGATAGAAACTGAGCTTTTGGTAACAATTCTGATAACAGAAGAGTTCAGATTTTATACAATTTGACAAGAACATTGAAAGTAGAAATTATATATTGCTTATTAGATGGAGAAGGATTCAACAAATATTTATTGAGCACATAATGTGTGCCAGGCACCATTTAAACAAAGAATCAGATTAAGTACCAATAAATTGTACTATTTCCATGTTTACTGTAGCTAAAGAAGCCTAATACAGGATAAAAATAAATATGTTAAGGGCCAAAGAGAATATCTGTAACCTTATCCCTAAGGTTGTCAATTAATCTTTTCTTCAGATAGCAGAACTGCTGCATTTAAGTAAAAATGTTTTCAAAACCTTAAACATAAATTATAAATCTCCACGCCGATATAAGAAATATATCTAAGAAATGTAGTTTTATAAGAAGGTAGATAAGCTACTGTGTATAAAAAGGAGACATGAGATGGTATATGAAGAAAGGAAAAAAAACCTTTTTCTGACTCTTCCTTGCCTGTTTCTCAGATGTCCTTCCTTAGCCCCCAAACATGCACAACACAAAGAATACTGAACGGGAGTTTGCCGAGTCTCCCGTCACTGCGATAGGAATTGTATCTTCCATACTAGACGTCTGATATCATATAGAGCATAGAACATCCATGAAGGGTAGGAAGGGAGAGAAGAAGGGGAGGAAGGGAGGGAGAAAGGAAGGAAGGAAGCAGGAAGGAAGGAAAAGAACTGAAAACCTGAATCTTAATGCCAGGATTATCTGTTTTTCTAATTTAACTCTGATCATTTCTTTGAAATAAAAAACTAACAAATTATGTTAACATATTTTCAAAGCCTGTCTTATCCTGTCCTTAACATACATTTTAAGTACAATAGTAATAATGTCTATTTTAAACAATGAATATGTGCTTCTTCCTATTCTTACTAGTGGTGATACAGCAGAAATCACCTTTTCTAGTAAATGTGATATGAGGGAAAAGGTGAACTATAATACTTGTGATTTTTCCTCAATCTGTCTTTGGCCTGTTCTTAAAGGAGAATATGGTATTTCTTTTTGCATTACTCTCTAAATTAAAGTATCATGTGTATAGGAGCAAAGTCAAGGGGTGAATACCATTGTAAGCAAGAGAGACTTAAATTATTCCTTGGCTACAAGCTATTGATTACAAGAAGCCCAAAATATGTGAATGAATCGGCACAAATATGTCATTACTCCTAGGAAAGCTTTCAAAGCAAGCTAGCTTTTCCTATTGTTTATCTAGGAGAGGGATAGGGGTGTCTGTCCATTCAAACAACCTTCTTAAGTGTTAACTTCAAAACAGATTTTGCCTGGCTAGGTGTTTCAAAATTAAAACTGATACAGACAAGATTTATATTTGTGGTATATAGTTTATCTTTCATGCATAACCTATTTTAAGAATTGAGTTATGCACCAACAGAGCCTCAATTTTTAAATTATCACGTTAGAACCAATTACTTGCATGGTACTACATACAGAAATGTTAACCTAGATCTCTGAAGGCTAATTTCCTATTGTATTAATAACAGCCAAAGTTGCCAATGAATTCCCAGGATAATTTATCTGCCAAGTAAATAAACTTTCAGAAGACCTAAGAAAGAAAATCATATTTACAAATATGCCAACTTCAATTTCAAGGTCTGCAAACAGATCACAGAAAAAGGTAATAGAACACAAAATCACTTTTACTTTTGTTGGAATGCAACAAACAAAATCAAATCTTCTTGATCTAGATATTGCCAGATATATGTGAGGAGGAAAATTAAAAAAAAGCATATACATAGAAACACTGATATATTCCATACTTTTCAAAAACAACAAATCTGTGCCTCAGTAAAATATAACACTCCAGCTTTATCAAGCTCAACCCCACAAGTTATTCTTAGAATGAATTATATGGTATCTATCACAGTATGTTTTCTATAAGTATTCTTAAGAGAACTAACTATGTAACATTCACCAGTAATAAATCTTTATACACAACTGCATCAAATATAGAAAACATGTCCATATAGAATGAATCTACCAGTTAGAACTCAATATGATAATCACTATAACTATAAAACTGGAAAACAAATGTATGTAATAGAATAACATTTGCTTTAATTTTCCCACTTTATGTGTTCTACTTAATTGCCAGAAGATATTATTTCTCTTCATTTAAATAATTTTCTGTTTATGTGAGTTTTATTATTTCATAATCACATCCTAAGTGTTATGATTTAAAAAATATACATAAGTATCTCTTAAATCTGGATAAAATTTTTAAGGAAAGCATTGTCTTTAGAAAATAAAAATTCTATCAAGAACTGAATAGGATACATACAATAAATAACCATAGCTTTTTTATGATATTATACTCTGTTCTCTCATTTCTCTTATGGCTACTTCACTGGCCCTTCTTTCCATGCCTGCCTCCTGTACGTCTTTCACACACACACACACACACACACACACACACACACACACACGAAAGTTCTGTGAATAATACTCTTCTCTTTAAAATCTACGTATGTTTGGGGTGACTGGCTGGCTCAGTCGATGGAGTGTGTGACTCTTGATGTCAGGGTTGTAGTTCAAGCCCCACATTACTTAAAAATAAAAAAAAAATCTTTAAAAAATAAAATAAAATCAACATATTTTAAGTAGTGATGTTGTCTAGTTCCATTATTACCACTATGTAAATTAATCCTGAACCTTTCTAGCTATGACATCCAGACCATGTTTTCAACTGTCTCTTAAATATTTTTTATTATCTTTTAGTAATAATTCAACGTGTCCAAATCAGACTGTTCCTTAATAAAAATTAGCATCTAGTTATTGAGTTCATACTAAGGACCAAGTACAGTAATAAGCTTTTTACATATGTAATCCCATTTTGTCCTTATGCCTGCTCTTTGAGATAGATAATTAATATTCCTTTAAAATCAAGGAAAACTTACCTATATTCACAAAGCAAATAATTAGCAAAATTGGCATTTGGAGTTCACAAAGCTCTTATTGCTTTAACTCTTCCAGTATTCCCTATCTCAGTAAACCATGTTACCAGTCTACCAACTGCTGAGGATCAAAATTTCAGAGAAAACTTCTACTTTTTCCCAGCCCATCTACCAGAAATCAAGACATGTTACACAGAGGAAGCAGCTTTTCTTAAGACAAAGAGGCTATTACCACGGATGTGCAAGGCCATAGGACTCATGCCACACAATAAAAAAAAAAAAAGTGTTCAGGGACCCAAGTCACGAATATGAAATAATAAATCATTCCATGTTCCAGTCATATTATCCAAGACATGGCTTGCCTAGCTATGCAAGTATACTTGAACTTCCAGTTGTTTTTGTTGGAGAAAGACATTGTGTTTCAAAGCATTTCATCTGCAGTGTTTAATAAACTGTACAGTGATGGCTATTTTATGCACATAAACACTACTGCAATCTATGGAAACTTTGTAACAGTTCTGTTCTACAGTCTGTTCTCTTGTGAATATCAAAACTAAGTTTGGATCAATTAGACCACAAATTAAAAAACTAAAAAATTAAATTAAATTAATTTTAAATTTACAATTTTTACAATTTTACAATTGTAAATTTTACAAATTTTACAAATTTAAAATTTACAATTAAAAAATCTCCAAGATGATCTGAATTGTGAAGATTAGTCTGTGTATAGTTACTAAGACTTAGTAACTAACTTGTAAATGGTGGCTGATGTGTCTCTTTGCAAGTAGCATGGATTAACTGAAACACTGATACTTTTACAGTTTGACAGAGAGCAAAATAAAATGTCTCTAGATAAGAGGGACTTTAGCAAAAATTAGTAGAAGATATGAAGTAAATTCATCCCGTAGCTTTTTGTGAAATTACCCACTAATCAGAAAATATTTTAAAATTGTATTTATGAATTTAGAATTTTATGTGTGAAAATTCTGTGTGAATAATATATAAAATGGGCTGTTATAAAGAAAACCTGAAACCTTATTTAAGGTATTTGAAATTCAAACTCCATTATCAAGGCAAAACATTTCAAAGACTAAACCAGACAAACCTGGAAAAAACTTGAAACTTTCCTCTTGTAAGACTTTCACCTAGGGATTTTCGAACTTCCACTGAAATTACAGTAATCTTCCCCTAACTGTAAATTCCCCTCATGTGAAAATAAGTAGATATATATTTCCATACTTTTTCATCACTGCAAGAATTCTTGATAAAATACATGTGAATCATGAGTGACTCCAACTTTTAAAATAAAAAAAAAAAATGGTAGTTACAGTATAAGCCATTTATTCAACAGGCATTTATTAAGTGCCATATACTTTGTGCCACAGATTCTGCTAGGCCCTCAGGGTTAGGGACAGACTCTCAAATTGGCACATTAGCCAAAAGCAGCTTATAAAAAAAAATAGCCCTTGAAAATCTTTTTATTTGCCCAGAAGGTACATTATGCATTTTGTGATACCCAACCCTAAACAGTAACAGTTAAGAATAGGAATATTTAAGAACCAACTAAATTAGACTAAAGGAAAAACAGAATGCCTATGTAAACATTAAAAAACATTTTGTATTTAAGAAAGCCATTAAATCCCTACTCTAAGAATGGAGAATGGGTGGAGAATTCTAAAAGGTTCTTGCCCTTCTGCAGAATTTACTCAAGTGCCTGGTGCATGTTAGAATAAGCAGGAAAATGTCGTTTAAGGATTAAGCAAAATAATGGCGAAGCTGTAAAGAGTAAGGATCTGAATTTAGTACATTAATTAAATGTGTGTACGTTACAAATACACACAGTAAAAAGAAAGATAATCCTAGTCTCTGCCTTCAGAGGTGGAATTAACAGCCATGAGGCAAGAGAGTACCAAGGGTACAAGAGTTAAGGAAACTCTTAACTCCTAGGGTCATGCACTTGTCGACTCTGTATTTGCAAGACACAGAGTGAATGCCTTCTTACATTTTGTGACCTAGGTACTGACATTTTATACCAACCTTCCCAAGGGACAGAACGGGTCTCCAGGTTTCTTACTTTCAGAGGGTATGGGGACTAAAGCCGCTTGTTTTGCTAAAGATTAACCTATAAAGATGTATGTGTTTTCTGTATAATCCTTCATTGAAAAGATTAACATAAAATGAATTAACAAGTATTTCACTGAAACCACAGGGGAAGAATATTGGAAAAGTTTTATCAAGAAAGGAATAACCCTCTATTTTAATATACTCATATGATATGAAAGACTTTATGGACTTTCTCTTTAATTGGTGTGCTGTCCTTACTAGTTTATTTTAGTGAATATAAAAATAGGCATTATATACACATTTACCTAAATATATTTTTATATTGATTGACTTATAATTCTAGTTCCCTATAAGGTCTTAACTTCTAAAAGCAAATTCTCTTACTATGAGAGTTTGCAAGAATATAAACATATATAGTTGATGTCAGAATACTTTTCACAAATCATTGATACATGAATCAGTGATACGGATACATGAATCACTGTCTCCCAGCAGATTGTAAACTACTGAGTTAAATGAAACATCAAAAGAAAACTGTCATGAAATGCTAGCCCTATTCTTCATTTTTCCTGATAGGCTTAGGAGTTGAGTCTTACTTATCTTAGCATTTCCTACAACAGACAGGATAGCGTCTTTCATGCAGTAGTCATTTAATAAATGTAAGAAACAATCCTTAATTCTTAATAGAATGTTTTGTGTTCTATGTAATTAGAACATGTAAAATTAGTATTTCTGGGGTGCCTGGGTGGCTCAGCCAGTTGAGCGTCTGGCTTCGGCTTAGGTCATGATCTCACAGTTCATGAGTTTGAGCCCTGCATCAGGTTCTGTGCTGACACCTCAGAGCTGGAGCCTGCTTCAGATTCTTTGTCTCCCTCTCTTTCTGCTCCTCCCCCGCTCATGTTCTCTCTCTCTCCTTCAAAAATAAATTGAAAAAAATAAAAAAAGCATTTCTACAGAAAGACAAATAATTTTATAGTCTTTTAGTAAAAATGTGGCTATCAGATATATATGCTCATATATTCAGCTGATCATAAAGCTGATTAACTCAGAACGAATTTATTTAGGTCTACGAAAGAATATCTCATTTTTATAGTATTGGCATTAAAATAATATCACTTCTTAGTCAAACACCATTTAGACACTCCTATAAGTGCTAATCATCTAATAGTGTGTTTTAAATGTACTATTTAACTCACATTAGAAAGATGACTTCTAATAATCAAGATGATGTATTAAAAATAGCATGTTTCAAACAAATATACAATAAGAGAACCTTAAAAGTGAACCAGAATATTGAGTATCTAGTATTTGATGTTTATGAGTACTGATACCATTGAGTGTCTAGTCCTCAATGTTTATTCATATTCTATGTTTAAAAAAAATGGAGTTGTTCATGAAAAATGTTAGCAAGAGATGCTCTAGAGAGAGACTTAATCTGTTTAGTCATATTATGAAAAAGGAAAAGATTATATTATGACTTTAAATATAATCTCCCTCTTTCCTTACCTCAACTATGTTCCTCAAATTTTACCTTTCGAGACTCCTTTTGAATATCTTTTTAATAGAGTTAACACAAACTCGTTAAGTCTTGCCTTGTGGCTAAATTGAGGATCAGATGAGAGCCAAATGTGAGGGTGGTTTTTGTGATGTGGGATAAGCATGTATGTGTGAGTGTGTGTTCATGTGTATGTGCCTATTAACTCTTCAAATAATCCAGGAAAACAGAAAAAATGCTGAATGGGAGTTTTGTGGGCAGAACTAGCCACGGAACAGAACCTTTGCTGTGCATTATTAGTTAGTGAATTTCCAAAGGTTGCTGCTGTACAATGAAGCTACAGTTTACAGAAGGCCACCCTCAGAAATGTGTGAGTGTGCACACATTTGTATATATATACAAATATATATATGTGTATACACACACACACACACACACACACACACACATATATATATTTGTAGCATCTCTATTGATTACCATTTTCCCTTCCTGGAAACAATCTTCAAAAAATGGAGGTTTCTGGCATTTAAATCACTGGGTAGTATTTAACTAATAAACTAAAAAATACTCTGGAGTCTGGATGACAAGGTCAAGAAAGAGGGTGTAATTTAAGAGTCTGAACCTTACTGATATGCAGCTCCATTCAGCCACATAAAAGGGAGTCTGGAAAACCCCTAACTGTTACCTATCGATACCCAATCGTCTACCAAATCCTTTTAACTACAACTCAGTTATGATGAATACTTTTAAACTACAATGAATCTACAGTGTTTACAACTCAAATTATACATTGCCATTTCATCCAAAGTCCTTTGCCTAAAGTCTTGCCTGGCAGCTGAATTCTTTCTTTCTTAGTAGTATAAAGTGTAATGCAACATTGAACAAAGCCTCGCAGAACACAATAAGATAGCGATGGTCAATGGAGAAAAGCAGGGAAAGTAAATGTATCATTATTCTAAAGACTTTTAAGTATCCCTGGAGGATAAATTTCAGGGAAAGAGTAAAAGAAAAGTATATTTGAATGAGTAGTCAGATTTCATAAGTCACCAAGCAGTCAAAGGGCACATATTCATAGCTGAGCTGCATAGCTAACGCTGAAAAATCATATCATGGAGTTTAATGACAGTGAAAGTTGGAGAACAGGCAGGCAAAAAACATGAGTTATCACTGGTCGTGGAATTTTCATATTCCACTGGGCCTAACTAGGAACTAGGTAGGAGGGATTAAGCCTGAATTAAACTCTCAAACTGTATTTAGCTCCTAAGCTGGATCTCGTAAATGAAGACCAATTGTTCCTGACTGCAAAATGATAGGGTTTTACAATTCCAATGCATAAAAGAACGAACTGAAAACTACCTAAAGAGATCAGCAATATAGTAATTTCCATTCTACATTAGTGTGTTTATTCATTGTTATACAGTAGTGTGTGTGTGTGTGTGTGTGTGTGTGTGTGTGATTTTAAACATTTTCCACATTGCAAAGGTTTAAGGTATATTTATAAATGCATGAGAGAAAGTGGAGCTAAGCATATAAGCTTAGCTCTATATTATTTTACAATAGCTATCTTTAAAGAGAAATTAGTAAATATATTTTATACATCTTAAAGAAAGCAAAACACGACTCTAACTTGAATGTAAAATCTGAAAAATAATACAGCTTCAAAGTGGTCGTAATCACCACCAGATGCTTAATCAGTTTAAATCATATTACGAGAATGGATTCCTGATGCCCTCCTGTTTTTGTGGTACCTTAATTGTTTGAACTCTTCTAAAATAAAAGCATCATTTTTCTGGTTGTTGTTTTGTTTTTTGCAGACTAGGTATTGGCACAATCAGATTAATAGAGACATGAAAACCCTTAAGTTTTCTCTTTAATATTTGCTGGGCAGTGGTTCAAAAATCTGCTTTTAAAGTATTAAGGATATAGATAAGTGTGTTGGCCATAGAATATGCTCTTATCAAACCCATCGGGATTTGTGGGTACCCTGGCCAAATGCCTTAATTATAAAGCAGTGATGGGACCACTAGATCTCTCTTGAGTTTGGGGCTATAAAGTATCCTGACCAAAAAAAAAAAAAGACTGCATACTGAAAATTTTGCTTCTTTGGTCCAAAAACAAAAACAAAATCCAAATCTTAGAGCAGGTCCTAATGGATTTGTGAAACAACAACAACAACAACAACAACAACAATTCCACAAGTGAGAGCAGATTCTATATACTTAATCTGATTTTGGTTTAGAAGTTCTGGGATAACTCCTGAGGCTTCTAAAACTATGGCACTGTTCTAGGGAAGTCCGAAAGTATAATATTCTGGGGCTATAAAGACATTTTACACACTTCCCTGTCAAATCCCTTCAATTGCTTTCACTTTTTTCAGTAAGGGACACTCTACCATCTAGGCGATCTTTACCTCTCTGAACTCTCTTGTTTCTAGCCTCTTCTTGGCTCATTTCATTCCAGCCACATTGACCTTGCTGTCTTCAAATCTGCCAGGCCCTTTGCACTCTGTTCTCTGGAATGATCTTCTCCCAAATATCCAAATAGCTTGCTCCCTCAACTACTTCAAGTCTTTACTCAAGTGTCATTTTCTCTGGGAGGATTTATAAATTCACCCTTCTCTACATTTCCAAACCTCCACCTTCTGCTTTATTTTTTTTTCTAATACCACTTATTTTTATCTGACACACTATATATTTTACCTATTTATTATATTTATTATCAGACTTCTCTCACTGGACACCCGTAAATTCAGGGGCTTTCTCTATTGTCCTCTGCTGTATTTCCTGTACCTAGAACATTGACTAGGGTATAGTAAGCATTCAACAAAATATTTATTGACTCAGATTAAATCTAAGGATCTAATTATTTGTTCTGTCTGCCCAAAATACAGAATTCTTATCCTTCCCTTTCCTGTGGCTGCCATTTTGAAACAATGAGAATTAAGGGTTTATATCCTTAATCAGGATCAGAGGCAAAAATGCAGTTGGCATCCTGAAGTTGGGTGTCCCTTTCCATTTGGTTAATCTCACTTAGTGCATATAAATTTTACCCATGTATATATGAGTACATACATATTCTCATGCACGCATTTGATTTACATTTTACACACACACATATATATAATAGCATATTCCATTTTTCATCCCAAACATTGCAGAAGAATTTAAAAACAAAAAAACAAAAAAACAGTAGGCCCTTAAAATCACACACATATTTAACTTTACAGCTCTGACCAATTATTCTTCTGACTCTATGATGATACAATTCTGCCCTCAGGAAATAATAAAATATAAAGCTGCATTTAAAAAACAAAACTTGAGGGCTGCCTGGATGGCTCAGTAAGTTGGGCGTCTGACTTTATCTCAGGTCATGATCTCAAGGTTCCTGAGTTCAAGCCCTACATTGGGCTCTGTGCTGACAGAGCAGAGCCTGCTTGGTATTCTCTCTCCCTCTCCCTCTGCCCTCGTCAGTTCTCTCTCTCTCTCTCTCTTTCAAAATAAATAAATAAAATTTAAAAAAATACTTAATAAATTGAGGAAAATTACTAAGGTAATATGGGATACTTTTTTAAATCAAAGAAATAATTATTAGAATTCCAATAATGTATTTAAATTATTTGTAATAAAATCATTTAAAAATTTTGATCTACAAAAGGCAAATACATACACAAATTTTCATAACAAATCTATTGTATAAAAAGAGGCATACTTGGACTGCTTAGCCAAAATAGAAACTTCAACATTACTAATTCAAAAACCAAGTCTGGTTCATGAAAATAGTCACTGTACTATCATTAGAAGTCTTTTTTTCTCCTCTTCAACCACAGTAAATACTTATGAAAAGATGCCATCTCTTTAGCTTTCTGAGGACTTCACTGCCCTCTTCCCTCCCTCTACTAACAGGAACACTATGAGAATATTTTGGTAAAATCGTTCATTCTGTATTATTTTCTTCCAGTGGATAAAAGTGTAAGGAGTAATATTACAACTTTTTAACCATTCTTACTTATTCTTGCCCTTTAATTTGGCAGTGATAATGCTAAAGATAGTGGTATAATAACAGGTTAATAATAGGATCTGTTTAAAAGTTAAAGTTCGAAATTTCTTGCTAATGTCCATTAATTAATAATGATGAAATGTTAATGCCCTCAAAATGATAATGAGCTTCCCGGGGCACCTGGGTGCTTCAGTTGGTTAAGCATCGGACTCTTGATCTCGGCTCAGGTCATGATCTCACAATCTGTTGGATCAATCCCCAAAACTCTGCACTGACAGCACAGAGCTTGCTTGTGATGCTCTCTTTCCCTCTCTCTCCCTTCCCCTACCCTGCTCATGTGCAGCTGCTCACTGTAGCTCTCTTCCTTTCTCTTTCAAAATAAATGAACTTTAAAAAAAATGATAATGAGGGGCACCTGGGTGGCTCAGTTGGTTAAGCAACTGACTTCAGCTCGGGTCATGATCTCATGGTTTGTGAGTTCGAGCCCCACATCGAGCTCTCTGCTGTCAGCACAGAGCCCACTTTGGATCCTCTTTCCCTCTCTCTACCTCTCCTCTGATCACGCGTGCTCTCTCTCTCTTAAAAATAAACATTTTAAAAAATTAAAAAGAAATATGGTAATGAGGGGCACCTTCGTGGCTCAGTTGGTTAAGGGTCTGACTCTTGATTTTGGCTCAAGTCATGATTTCACGGTTCATGGGTTTAAGCCCCGCATCAGGCTCTGCACTAACAGTGTGGGACCTGCTTGAGTATCTTTCTGCCTCTCTCTCTGACCCTCTCTCTGCCCTTCCCACTCTCTCAAAATAAAATAAATAAATAAAAAATGATAATGAGCTTCCAAAATCAACCCTATATCCCTTCTCCCCAACAATTTAGCCAAATCTTTCTAATTGCTTGAAACTTTTCTGAACAAAGATATTGTAGGAGTGGATATGAAACAGGTAAGCAGCAAAACCCTCAGCAATTTGAGATAGGGATAAAGTTTGACACAGCAACCAAAGGAATAATATGGAGTTTAATCTTCTACACAGGGAAGATTTTTCCACAAGGATCTTATATGAGAAGTGTCCATGTATGGACATTAACCAGCTACTAAATAGTTTATTCTAAAAGGTAACTTCAGTATTTCTCAACTTTTGTTGTTTTTATGAAGTACACAGTAAAAATATCTCTTTGGTATTTTTAATATTAACAAAGTTTGTCCTACAGAAAATTACAGTGGTCTAGAGAAGATTAAGCATATTAATAGTTACGCATGTTTCTGCTCAAAACAACCATCTAAAGTTTAACAATCTATTTTATCTATGGTGATCTAAAGTTGGACACACCGAATTTCACATTAAGTAATAAACTAGAATGCTTTCCATTAATGTAATTTGAAGCCAATCCTCTAAAGGTACTGAATGTAAATATAAAATTTTTTAAAAATATGTCAGTGGCACAAAACACAGTGCACTTAAAAGAACTGAAATATTTTTAGAGTGAGATCTAAAATGTCAGTGAGAAAATGGAGGATGTCATGATACTTTCTCAATTCTGGTATCAAACACTGATAAGGCTTTTTATGAAATTGTGTCAACCCATTGCCTGAACACACTAAGAATTTCATAAATACTTGCTAATAAATGGATGCACCACTGTTAGATTGATGAACCAAAGGAATGAACATAGTGAGAAGAGTTCTTAAAATATAATCATTGATGACAAGTAAGATATGACAACAATTCAAAATTGGGACATAAGTGGTACAATAAATAGCTATCACTTTTCTGTATAAAACAAAACTTCTGTATCAAAATGTGCAAGGGGTTAAGCATCTATACCACTATATAGATGGAGAGCAGAAAATTTTATTCTTACTGTCTCCTTTTGTACCTGTCATATCGAATGCTGCTCTAAAGCACTGCCTTCCCAGAAAAAGAACACTGTGCTGTTCACGTGGCAAACTATGTTTACAATAGTAACTGCCCTGAAAGAGGAAGGTCTATCACCGTACAAACAAGTATTCTCATTAGAATTTCTTTAAGAGTGTCATATATAGCTTTTGTGACTTTCCTTATCTGTAAAATTGGGATAATTTTACCTTGTAGGACTGTAAAATTAAATTAGATACCAATGCAAAACACTTAGTTTATTTGCAAAGCTGGTTAAAATGCAAACACATTGAAAAGTGCTCCGTGTTATTACGAGCAGTTAGTGAGGCACTGGACCACAGTAAGAAATACTACTGTAGGGAATCGCTATACTTGTCACATCCAATTCCTCGTTGGGTTTATTTTCTCAAAAAAGCAGATGGGAAGTCTCGCCAGAAGCAAGAGGTGTTACTCATCTTCCCTATAGCTCCTGGGTCAGTTTTACAACACCCAAACCTGGTGACAGCATGGCAGCAAAACTCAGTGGACAGGACTTGCTGGCCACAATAGAACTGGGGACCTAGTCTAATTTTAATACAGTGGTCAATAAAAAGAAAGGGGAAGGGAGAGGGGAAGGAAGGGAAGAGGAGGAGGAGGAGGAAAAGAGAGCATGAAAAAGATGAATAAAAAATAAAAAAAAAAATAGTGTGCCAACTTTAGGGCCTTGCCCCAATCTTCCAAGTCCACAGGGTTTACAGATTTATTTGAGGTGGTTGTCAACACACAGGAGTAACTCAAATACAATCAATTCTTAGCTTATCCAGTGGTTTGTCTATCACGTGAAATCTCTGGAGGGTAAGCCCACATTTCTACTGCAGAGTTTGCTTCAAAAAACATACCTTTTGTTGGTGAAATTTTAAAACTCAGCTTGATACAGTCAAACATTACACTGCAAGATTTCTCACCTTTTCTATACAAAATTTTCACTTTTTTTGTGAAGCATGAATTTTTACACCTTAGATTTTTTTCCCACACTTTTAAACTCTTTATCAAACTTTATTTACAAAAAAAAAAATGTAGGGGATTACTATTAGGTAAGTTAAACTGCAATGATACTTGGATTTAGATTCTATCCCTATTGCTGATTTCAAATGTAAATGGTCCTCAGGCTTTCAGGTGCAGTGATAAATTTTATCCTTGGGAGAAACAAATCCGGTATTTTCGTTCATTTAACCATTCATGCTACTACCGTGTCCTAGCATTTCTACGGAAAGAGGATGGCCTTCAGAATCCACCTTTCAGCTATGAAAAGAGAAAAGCTTTCTTCCAGGAAATACATGCTACAACCATAAAATGCAAAATACCAGACATGAAACAAACTTAAAGGGACAGTTAATTCTCTTCCTTGTTTTTTAAGCACATGAGATTCAATTCAGGGTTTTATAACAGAGCGTGGACATCTACCATATGGTTTAGGGAATAGACACCAGCCACTCACATTCCTCATGTACTTACTAACTCTGTACTCTTCCATTTCAAAATATGACACATTTATAAAACATGGTTTACTCACGGATAGCAGTTTATCATTTGGCTGTGTGATTACTCTTAATACTGAAATCTGATTCTCCAAAAAGTCCACCCTGACATTTTTGTGTTTCCAGATATATAGGAGAGATAAGTAGCAACTCTAATTGTTTGTAAAATGTTTGTGTTTCTGGAGTACAGTTCAATACAAGCCACATAAACATCCTCCAGGTGCATACGTCATTTCAGGTAAAAAGGGAACTGCCCCTTGAACAATTAGTCATCTTAATTCTACTACTACCATAATTTACCATCTTACTGATTTCTTTTTCATCGCCTTAATCCTTTGCAATCTGGCTTCTGACATCTTCACTAACTACCTATTTCTTAACCACACTATAGAATATTATTCCGCTAACAACTTCTACTCCAGCCACTCAACATTCTTAAAACTACAGAATTAATGAGATGGGGAGGGGGGAATCCTTTCACAATGTATATATCTATCAAATTATCATGACATATGCCTTAAAAATTTTACATTTTACTGGTTAGTTATGCCACAATACAGCTGGGAAAAAAACACACACACACAAAACCACATTCAAACTTAACTTCCCTAAAATTGTTCTTTCTTGTTTCTCTCTCTCACCATTTATTCTCTGGTACTCTTCCTCTGAATGTGTCACACGTAGGTGTCCCACAGATTCCGTCCTCCCTTTCTCTTCTAAGGTTTCTATTAAAATCTCTTCCATTCATGCATTCCGACTATCATTACTATGTGAATGCCTTGCAAATTATGTCCTTTTCTGGGGCGCCTGGGTTGCTCAGTCGGTTGAGCATCCGACTTCGGCTCAGGTCATAACCTCAGCGTTCACGAGTTTGAGTCCTGCATCGGGCTCTGTACTGACAGCTCAGAGCCTGGAGCTTGCTTCAGATTCTGTGTCTCCCTCTCTCTCTGTCCCTCCCCCACTCGTGCTGTCTCTCTCTCAAAAATAAATAAACATTAAAAAATTGTTTAAATTATGTCCTTTCCTGATCCCTTGCAAGTTCCAATTTCTCATTAAATTATTAATGTATTGCCCAATGGTAACTCAGAATTACTATATGCCAAAGAAAACTCATCATCAGTCCCAACAAGAAATCAGGTTCTCTCGTGACTCACCCACTTCATTTGATGACATTTTCATATTGTAGGTCACTTTGCATCTTTAACCTCTTCGTCTTTATCTTCACAGACTGTCTGCCACCAAGTCCCATTCATATCTAACCTTCAAGATTTCTGAAATTGTCTTCTCTATATCCATAAAGCCAAAACCTTATTTTGGTTTTGGCCACCTCTATCACAGAACACTCTGATAGCCCTCTCACAAATCTTTCAACCTTTCACCGCTCATTCTTTCATCAAATATTTAACACTAGTTTGCTATCTACCAAATCCTGTATTAGCCTAAGAATACAAAGATGAAATGACATTATCCCTGACCTCAAGACATCTATAGTCTAGTGGAGAAAGAGACTGTGAAATTGAGTGATTAAATGCTATGAGGTATAAATAGTAAATCTTATGTAAGCATAAAGAATGACCACAGAAGCCACGTTTCTAACCAGCCTTTAAGAAAATCCTTCTTAGAAGAGGTGATGCTTCGCTGAGTTTGAAAGGACATGTAGGCATTATCCTGGAAAGTGAAGGGTTAAATGGCTTATAAAATGGTACAGTGTGAATATTATCTCATCAGTGGGAGAAAGTGATACTAGGTCACAAAACCAGAGGTGTCAATGGTTGTAGAGAGAGTTGCAGGTAGAGGAAGACAAAGAGTTGTAGGATTTTGTTTATTTAAATTTTACCCATTTAGCAAATAATTACTTAACTAGGCATCCAATATTTCCTCATCTATCCCCTCATTCAATAAACAAAATTAGGCAACTATCATGTACTGAAGTCATGCTATTTAGTAACTAAACAAGCTTTATGGTCTCAAGATATTTAAACTCTCATGGTAGAAATAAATATCACAAGGTTTATAGTAAGATACAAATTCTGTAAATAAGCAACATAAAATCCAGTGTAGATATATCATCTAAACACGGAGCTACCTGACACACTGTCTGTAGGGTACCTCCCACCTGAAATCCCACTAAAATGGAAAAAACATCTTAGTGATACATCTATCATCAGCATGGCACTACAGTTTGTTTGGATATCGTTGTTGTTAGCCAACGACCCAAGCAAGTGTGTGGTAACCAAGAATAATCAATGATGAAAATGGATTTTGAACTACAACTCTGATCTGATCATTCCCTGCTGGAAAAGTCATCAATTGCTTTTCAATGTCTAATGTATAAAGTTTTAACTAGAGTGACATTCAGGGTTTTCTTTTTTTTTAAAGTTTATTTATTTATTTTTAGAGAGACAGAGACTGCACCAGTGGGGGAGGGACAGAGATAGGGAGGGAGGGGGGGGGGAGAGAGAGAGAGAGAGAGAGAGAGAGAGAGAGAGAGAATCATAAGCAGGCTCCACACTGCAAGTGCGGAGCCCAATGTGGGGCTCAAACTTACAAACCATGAGATGATGACCTGAGCTGAAACCTAGAGTTGGACATATAATCAACTGAACTACCAGGAACCTTATATACTTAGGGCTTCTTCAACCTGACCCTAAACTACATTTGGAATCTACTTTGTTTTCCTTTTCTCAATTTATTTTCCTTATATCCCCAATAAACTATTTATTCCTTGTGATAATACTTGATGTATTTTAGCCTCTGTGTTTTTTGTTTCTTTGTTTGTTTGTTTTTATTAAACCACTAAACTATTCATCCCAGTTCAATCCCACTTGACAAAGCCCTAGAGGGCCCTCCCTCCATCTCTGTCTATTCAAATACTGGCTATCTCCAGGTACATCACTACATCATGAAATAATCCACTCTTTTCTCCAACAAAATATGTGCCTTTTTAATGGAATCTATTATTTCCTGATATATTTTTCTTGCATGGAGATTTTGATATATTTTAAAAAATGTCTTCGATACAATAACATAATTGGTGTAACAAGGTTGTCCCTGTTACTTGTTTTGTTGTATGTCATATTATTTTGTAAGCCCAGGTATTTATCAAAAAATCAATATAAATAAATTAATTAATTCGTGCATTATTTCATAAACTCATTCATATTAACTATGTTCATCATATTGTTTTAATCTATGAGAAATAATATACTGCAATGGTTTAAAAGCTAGTTTTGTACCAGACATATCTGAGCTCGTCTTGCTTTTACTACCTTTCTAGTCAATTTATTTAGCCCACCTAGACAACAGTTTCCTCATCTATAATAGTATGTGTGTTTGTATGTATGTGTGTGTGTGTATACACATATATATACATACGTATATATATATATATATATATATATATATATATATATATATATGTAGAGAGAGAGAGAGAGAGAGAGAGAGAGGGAGATCTAAAGTGCATGATGCCTGAGGAAAAAACTATATGTTTAATAAATGTTACCTACTATTATTAAAAAGTAGCATTACTAAGTTTAGTATAATCTTTCAAGCTACTCAAAATTAGTTTGTTGTTATGGTGGTTCTTTTTTTTACCTATTTCCTACCATTAACAGATAAAGAGAAATTTTTTTATGTATGTTATACAACTTAAACACAACGTGCTACGAGTCTGACAGATAAGGATCAGACTGGTTGTCAACATAAAAACAGATAGTCAAGCATGACAATATAGAACAAAGTCAAGATCTTCATCTAAATGAAAGTTTTGTAGTCTGCCAATTTTCTATATACTGCTGCCACTTCCTCTTAATAACCTTGAAACTTCATACTTGACTGAATAATTTACTGTATGTGCAGTTAAATTTTCGTATTTGCCTGAACAGACAATATACGCTGTGGAAAGCATCTGCTCACCACTTTTCTAAGGGCATTGTACATACAGATGGAATGCATCCCTGTAACACACTCTTTGAATTTATGAAATAAGAAATAGTTTAAGGTTTAGATAATCAACATTATAAGTAATCGCATTTTCTTCTGGTAAAATGAATACCAAAAAAACAAAAAAGGCAAATGGTGACTGTGTCTATTCTTTCCCTGCTTTGACTTACAATAATGCCTTTCACAGCCAAGAAAAAGTTTCCCCCATTTCCCATCTCAGTTTTTTTCCCCCCTCATCCATTAACCTTCCATAGTTCAATGAAAACTCAGTCGTTTACACTTAGACCTAACATTTCTCAACACTACTCCTAAGAACGCTTGAAAGAAAGCGTGGGGCAGGAATACAGAAGACACCCCTGTCTCACAGAGGAAAGGTCAAGCAGCATGTAGCACTGCCTTCTCCTCCCCAGTCTTGAGCACTCAAGTCAGAGGACCGGGTCTCACTGCAACACTCGCCTCCTAAGAGGTGGTGGAGACATGTTTAACTCGGACATAAATACAGAGAGGTCAGCCTGAGTCAGCTTCACTCAAACATTTCTTTTGATCTTTGGCTGACAGCATCAGAATCAATGTAAAATGGAAACCAAAAACTGAGATGCTATTACAATGCAAAAATTATCCTTGCTCCTTTAAAACAACAAAAACAACAACAACCTTTTTTTTTCTGTAGTCACAATCCTGGCATGGAAAGAAAACAACACGGTTTCATTGAGCAAACTGCAGTCATATTTCTGGCTTTGTTTTTTAAACAATAAGGGTGTTTGGCAAAATCGGGTCACAAGGGAAATACAAGTTACAATAAAACATCTATAAATGCTAAATATAGCTCTTCCAGTCACGAGGTGTTACAAATTTCTTCAAGCCTATGATAGGCTGGGAGCTGAATCTCTGGGCAACAAGGTGGCTTTCAGGGGCACATAAACATTTTCTGATTGTTTATTTTTACTTTGTGACATTCTCATCCTCCTTTCATCATTTCCTACCTTTTCTCCACTTCTAGCTATCTGCCCAGGCCCTTTGGGTCAACATTGAGAAGTCCAGACTTCCCACTCAAGAGTTCATTTAGGTGGAGTGCCCTGTATCAAGACCTCTATGAACTCTAAAATTTTTCCTTCTTTCCCTTTTTAAATATATATTTTTTTATTTTTGGGAGAGCACAAGCGAGTGAGGGGCAGAGCGGGGGACAGAGGTTTGGAAGCGGGCTCAGCGCTGACAGGCTGACAGCAGCGAGCCTGATGTGGGGCTAAAACTCACTAACAGTGAGATCATGACCTGAGTTGAAGTTGGACGCTCAACCAACTGAGCTACTCAGGTGCCCCTAAAATTTTTATTTCTCTTTCATGACTCAATATTTATTTTTATTTTCATTTTTTAAAATTTTTTATGTCTATTCATTTCTGAACAACAGAGAGAGACAGAGCACAAGTGGGGTGGGGTGGAGAGAGAGGGGGACACAGAATCTAAAGCAGGCTCCAGGCTCTGAGCTGTCAGCACAGAGCCCAATGCGGGGCTCGAACCCACAAACCGCAAGATCATGACCCGAGCTGAAGTCAGACATCCAACCGACTGAGCCACCCAGGCGCCCCTCAATATTTATTTTTATATATCAATTTAAATTCCGATGTGATTCATTGCAATTTATGAATGGTCAATTCGCTTATCTACTCGTTTGTGTTTACATTTTTAAGAGAGTTATGGGTTGAATTGTATTCACCCAAAGAATGTATGTTGAAGTTCTAACTTAGTGCCTGTGACTCTCACCTTTAATTTGAAATGGAATCTTTGCAGATTTAATTAAGTTGAGATTATTAGGGTAGGTCCTAAGACTGGGGTCCTTACAAGAAGATGGCCATGTAAAAACACAAAGAGAACACCATGTGACAACAGAGCCAGAGATCAGAGTGATGCATTTGCAAACCAAGGAATGGCAAGGCTGGATGGCCAACACCAGTAGCTAAAAAGTGGCAAAGATTCTAAAAGGATTCTACTAAGGTTCTCAGAGGGAACATGACTTTGCTGACACCTTGACTTCAAACTTATAAACTCCAGAATTGTGAAAATATAAATTTCCCTTGTTTTAAGCCACCCAGATTGAGTTACTTTGCTACGGCAGCGTGAGGAAACTAATACAAAGACTATCTTATAAATTCAAATACATTAATCTTTACCAGAATATGTACAGAATATATTTTTAAGCAAGGCCTATCTATTTCCCATTAAGACTCCCATTGTATGTTTGAACAAGCATAGTCATATGAACTCTTTCCTCTTTCTGCAGATACAGCTTTGGAAATAAAGCCTTCAATCAACATTTTTTATAGCTTTCCTATTGTCCCCAACTCTACTTCATCACCCCCAACTTCACACATATATTTTCTACATTATATTAGTTTTTAATGACTTTCTTCCCATGTAAATTAGTGTTTAGAGAAACTAAAAATGGGCACCTGAGTGGCTCAGTTGGTTGAGTGTCTGACTCTTGATTTCATCTCAGGTCATGATACCAGGATTGTGGGATTGAGCGCCATTCTGGGCTCTGCGCTGAGCATGGAGCCGCTTGGGATTTTCTCTCTCTCTCTCTCTCTCTCTCTGTCTCCCTCTGCCCCTCTCTCCACACTCATGCTCTCTTTCTAAGAAAACAAAACTAAACTAAACTAAAACAAAACTGCTGGTAGTTCTTATTGGCATTACTAAAGATGTTCATTTTTATTAAGATCAAGTCCCTAGTAATTAAATTAAATATTAATAAAATTTTATAATGTTAGTAATGTTATTATAAATATTAATAAAATAGCCAAAATAAAACATGTATCATAACTTACTATATATACATTCAGATAAATATTAAATACTTAAAATAAATGAATATACAAATATACATAAATGCTTCTAAAAAAGGATATTATATTTACTATTATGCAACTTTTTAAACTTAAAACATAAATCATAGACATGTTTCCATATTTCTATGGATAAATTTCTCTAATGTTTAACACTTTCATAGAAATCCACCGATGAATGCACAATAATATACTTACATCATCCCGTATAAAATTTTTAGTTTTTCCACAACAATGTCACAAATAATATACTTTACTAATTCTGACATATATATGTGAGAATGTTCAGCTTCTAATACTGTAATTACTAAGCCAAAGTGCAGATATATTTTAATTTTGATAAGTATTGACAGAGTCCCATCAAATATTCTTTATTCAATGTGAATTACAATATTCGCTTCTAATAAATTATGTAATTGGTACACATGTATATCATATATGTTGTAATCTTTTCCTTTATCTTCATGTACACACATGCTTCCTTAGGGAATGAATGTTATTTAACTAATATATAAATCCAGGGGTAATGACATCCAAATTTTGGGTGTGTGTGTATGTATGTATGTATAATATCCTTTAGATACACACCCTGTCACATACACACTCATATTGCTATATGTGTATTAACATAATAAATCCAGAGATGCACAGGAGAAAACACATTACATGAATCCTTATAAAAGAGGAATTGAGTGAGTGAAGGATAGGAGTAGGAAAGAGAAATACTTTCCATTGTACACTTTTTATTACATTTTTAACTATTTACTTTGTGTCTTTAATATCCTCTCCAAAATTAGCTACTTTTTAAATAAATTTATATGAATATGGAATCATAAATGCCTCAGATATTAATAAACATAGAACTCAGTTAAACTAAGTTAGTGTAATTTATTCCACATCAGTATAACATGAATTCAAGTACAATATTGTTGGCCAGAAATTTTGAGGCTAGTACATTTTTGTGAAAATTATTTTCATTATTGATCTGATTGCATTATTTCTAAACATAAACACTTTAAAGTCAATTTAAGTAATTTATATCTTTTTTTCTTTTGAAACATACTTTTTAACAGGAAAAAACTAACACCCTAATTAAGACTTTATAAAAGAAAAATAAAACCTATAATTTTTTGATTTTACAATGTGTAAGGTTAGGATAGGAGGAATATTCATGGGTTCCAGATGGTTACATGAATGGCAAATGAAAGTCTTTCTTTGATAGAGTTGAGATCACTCCACATTTTCAGTGAGTTCCAATTGTTGATAATAGACTGAATTTCATAATAGCCTTTCCTGCCCTCCACAATATTAGCATTAAGAGCTACTGAGATAGATCCCAAATATTGAAATTACACAAGAAATTCCTCTTATGATTTAAAATGTCCAATAGGAGAAGATCAAGCCAGAAACCTTACATTATGCTTGAAAGTGCAGAGTTACTCAAACTGTTAAAAAGAAACAAAACATTTTACTGAATACTTCAGTTTAAGAAAAAAATAAAGCTAGAAGCAACTATTGTTTCTGGAAGCACAGAAAGCTTTATAAGCACGTGCAATACTATCTTCTTCTAACTTTTTACTATTTCTCCCACTTTTAGGACTTCCAAGTTGACTTATTGGCTATTTAATTAAATATGCCAAAAAGTTATGTAACGTGTCCACAGGATATTGATAGAAGTGGCATACCGTACATGGTTTATTTACATATTGAAAAACACAGTACCAGAGAGTCTTCTGAAATTATTATTATTACGATCATATCAACGTGTGCAGCATCACAATACAAGCCCCTTTAAAAAAAACCAAAAAACCAAAACACAAATTGTTACTCTACTGCATTCAGAAAGACACACAATGCAGGCTCAGATCTTGGCAACCTGTGAAAGTGCCCAGTCGAAAATTACTAACAGCTGGAGATGACAGTTGTTTTAACAGCTGAGCTGACAGGATTAATTTAAATGCACTGAAATCAAAAGTAGATAACACCTGTTTAGTCTTCTAGGGCCATTCGACAAGGTAGGCCAAAGGAAAAATGCAGAGCCAGAACTGTGTCTCTCTCTCTCCTCGAAGGACATAGGGGCTTCAGAGGAGAATGTCACCTTTTTGATGGAGGTGGGGTTAGATTCCAGCAGCAGGGGGCTGGTCAGCCTTTATCAGTTTTTAACATCTGGTTCCTATAATGTACCCCCTTCCCTTTTTTCCTTCTCTATCCAAGGTCTTTGACCCAAACCCAACAGTGGATAAAGATCACTAGATTTCAAAGCCATAGCTTCTCAGTACAGCTTCCTAGAAATTCTCTTGGGTTAATTAATGTATTCTCTTTGAGCTTCACAGCCACAGCCACAGCCACAGAAGAGCTGCTCTTTTTTTCCCCCTCCTTTCTTATCTCTGGTTCCAAAATATATCATGTCATGCAAGAGTCTGCATTTCAAATGGTGGTCACAAAATATATTCAGTGGGTTTCTGTGTAGGATATTTGTCAACAGTTGATGGTTTTCATCTAAAAACCATTTTTCCAAAAGAAGAAATATTGAAATAATTTTTTTTAATTGAGGAACAATGAAACAATGGTTTAGGTTTATATGAATGAGAATGATAGGATATTGTGATTTTTTTCAAAAGGTGCATGTAAGCCTCGATTCATGTGCTCTTATGAGCACAAGTACATACACAAAGCAAAATCAAACAGTTTGAAATCAGAAGTGTTTATTTTGCATCACTTCCAAGAATTAGGACTTAAATTTACCTGAGGAACATAAAGACTACTTCCCCTCACACGAAATAATATTTTGGCCTAATGTTAAGAATCTTAATATGCACAAATCAAAAACCATTCTATTAAAGTGTTTTGTCAAAATTATACTTATATCATTTGCAGATAACACATAGTATATGGAATGGATGTTGAGTAGACATAAAGTTTGCTCTTCAAAATTTTACCCAAATCTATACTGGCCCCCATTTAAAAGAAAGTATGACTCTGTCCTGGGAGGCAGGGAGAGGAAACATCTTCAGGATGAAGTTGGCTTCCTGCTTAGCCAGCTTTAGACACTGAATGAAAAGCACAGAGCATAAGGCTTTTATGTTTTTTTAATTTACAACCCAAATAAAGAGACTAGCCGATAATGATTTCCTTTTTCTCATTTGAGAAAAAAAAATACATGTGTATAAGTAATTTTGAGGAGGCAAAATTTTTGAAAATTCCAAAACTTTGGGGTTATAAAAATGGTTAAAAGTGATACATATGCAAAGCAGAAGCATGATTTAGAATCTCAGTGGATTATGGAAAACATAGGAAGATACACTTTTTGGGGTAGGCCAAACTCCTAGGCACAAACTATTTCTCATTTCCCTATTTCATAAAAATAAGTTCTGCATTAGAAGCACTTAAAAAATACCTCGATTGCAGTAATCCAGAAACTCTTCTTAAAACAGTCTTACTTAAAAAAAAAAAAAAAGGGGCAAAGCTCTTTTAACCTCACATTAACATAAATACATGAATGGCTTATCTAACAATTCAAAACCAAACAGATTTAAAATTAATTTAAAAAACTTTTTATTCATCTTAATTTTATTCATTCACACACAAAAAGATGCACTAAGTGTAACTGTTCTAAATAAGGACAAAATGTTCTTATTTTTCCAAGTAATTTGCAATGGTACTGAAATATTTTTAAATCTTGGAGACTCATTAAATAATTGTATTCCTTGAACCAAATTGCAACAATATTTTTTTTAAAGCCAGGAAATGAATTACTTCTGGTATTTATAGCTTCTCCAACTAATATCTAATCAGTAACTGTATGATAGAAAACAGCTACTTATGATATATATATTTCTCTTTTTATTAATAATCTAATAACAGGTTCACACAAATATTAATTCTGGTGTGACTGGGGTTTTATTACCTAATAGGCTGCAATAAAGAAACTCTTGGTAGAATAATGACCATCATATTTTCTTGTCAACATCAAAGTTATGACTGTGTTATGGACAGTAAAAGTGTGATGACACACTTTAAATACTTTGGGTCAAAATATGTCTAGCAATAATTTGTTCTTCTTGGTAGTTTCTTAGAGCAATTCTCAAAGGAAAAACACAGATGGGAATTTTTTTTTTCAGAAAGAAACATTTATGCTTTAAAGGACAATCTGTTATATGGTATCAGCTATTAGATCTCTTTAGAGAAAGACACCAGAAGAAGATTCAGAAATAATATTAAATAATATAAGCAAGGCCAAAACCAAACTGAAAGAAACATAGGTTATTTATTGTTTCCTTCATATTCAACATCTTCACTGGGGATAGAGGAGAGAATAGTAACTCGGTAGAGTTTAAAGCTTGAATTATCAAAATCCCACTCACTCATGAACAATTTTGTTTAAAAAAGATGAATATCAGCATGCTACATCTCAGAAAAATACATGCTTCTCATAAAATGTACACTAAAATACTTCCATTTGAAAGCATCTAAATAAAGTATGCAACATATAAGGAAGAAAAAAGACAAGACAGACAGTGACCTTCAAGAGGTAGTTATTGTGAGAACCAAAAGAAATTTGCTAAATGATGTGAAAAACAACCCTCAAACTGTATTTCATTTTTCTTTTACATTCAGTTCTGCCTTTAAAAAATCACACATTTTCAGAAAATCTAATTGTATTTCTAAACCATTAAGTTCCAGAAAAATCTTGGTTTTCCTGTTTTATAATTATTTCAAAGTCTTTCATCTATTGGGAATACAATAGTAATTGTTGATCTATTCTGTCTAATGATAGATTTTTCCACTTTTATAAAAGAAGGAGCAATGCCTTCCCTGCTTTTTATCTCTTTATACAACTCAGAGACTCAAAGAAGATAATTACAAACAATGCCTGAAGAATGGTTCAGTTAATGTTAATTTATACAACAAACTAATTACTACCAAATGGTAAAAATCACATGTGGAAGTCCCTCTCTCCCACGCACATAACTAAACCAGCAGCCATCTGTCTCAGCTTGGGGAGAGCTCAGGGACACCCAGAGAAGATAAGGAAAGGAAGGGTGCAGATGTACTAGCTCATTCACCTACATACACATCACAGGACGTGATCACCGTGTTTCTGAGCCTTAAATGTGCTCAGGAAAAGCGAAAGGTAAATATATAGAAAGAAGGTATTTCAAATGCATTTTAATCAAAGTACATGCTGTTCTGTAGTCATCACAGGTAGAAACCAACCTTCAGCAAGTAAATGTTTTTGTTTTAGACATAACTACATACTTTTAAACTGTCATTCTTCATCCGTGTACCATTTTTGCTCCAGAAGAAAGAACATGCATCCTTGAGTTTTCATAAGGAAGTTTATAATTTCTGAGCTCTGGAAAGTATGTGTCTATATTTTTGACAATGAGTAAAATAATCTCCTTATATGTTATGAATGTAATTTGAGATATACATTCTAAACTATGTATATTGAAGTTAGTTAATATATTAAAAAAATAAAATAATGCTATTGATATTTTGCCATTTAATTAGCCTATAATTATAGCAAATGCAGCAAAATAAAGGCAATATTTTCCCCCTTAAAATCACAAGGTGAGTTGTGACATTTAAATAACAATAGATTTTCAGGTGAAATAATCTAAATGGGAATAAAAATATTAAAATGCTTTTTATTTTTATAAATTAAAAGAATATTCATTTACAGATGTGTTTCAGGTATGTTTTTAATGGCACTTAGAATTCCAAAATAGAGGAATAGGCTTGGCAAATATTTAGTGAGTGAAAACAGAATGAAAAATCTAGAAGTAGTGGCAGTAATACTGATTTGCCCTAACATATATTCCCTGTGGAATTGAAGAACTGTTTAACATACAGTAGTTCCGAACTCACTGGAACCGGTTCTCTAGACTTGCCCTTCACATACTTGATGGTAGCTAACCTAATTCAAGATAGACCACACAGCAAACCCTGAAGCAAATAGGTTATAGTAAATGTATTCTCTTTCACAATGAGATGTCCCACACTGCTTGCTTGCAGGCCCTCAATATAAGAGATTTGTACAGGGGCACCTGGGTGGCTCAGCGGGTTAAATGCCCCACTCTGACTCAGGTCATGATCTCACGGTTGGTGAGTTCAAGCCCCAAGTCTAGCTCTGTGCTGACAACTCAGAACCTGGAGCCTGACTCGAATTCTGTGTTTCCCTCTCTTTCCGCCCCTCCGCTGTCCATGCTCTGTCTCTTTCCCTCAAAAATAAAGAAACATTAAAAATAAAATTGAAAAAAAAGGAGATTTCTACAGAAGGCAACAAAAAAGATTGATAACAATGCAGCAGGACCCTAATATTAGAAATGAGGAGGCTATGTAAAATTATCTATTTATTATTTCTCGAGGTTATTTCAGAAAAGTAGACACACAGCTTCTAGAAAATATATTTTTATGAAATTCTTCTTGGATGTTCACATTTTTTTCACTTCCTTTAGCAGCTTTTAAATTATTGGACACATTTTCCTACCATTCATCAACTTCTAACATATAAGTCCTACATGTGTAAAAACTGGAAAAGATTAATTTAGAGGCCATTTCTATTTTGGGCATTCCACTTAACCAGTTAGGGTTTTTAGCAAACAGTGTAGAACATACTCTTTTACACTTCAATGCTGCATTTTAATGCTGTATATAGCAAACAGTAGAAAATTTGTAATTATCCATTTGAATAATATTTTAAAATTATCTATTTTAGTTCTTTTATCTGTACTATATTTATAGGTTTTTGTGATGATCAATTTAACTCAAGAATATTCTCATCTAAGTAAGAATCTTTTAAATAAAAAGTCTAACTTTGTTTGCCTTTTCATTGTCCTTTTAAATACATCAGAGAAGGGTATAAATTTCACAAGGGTCTTCATCCAAAGAGTCTGTAAATTATGTTGTGATATTTTCATGTAAGATACCTTCATGACTGTCCAGGACTACAACTGGCACCTCTGTTAGAATCAGGAAGTCACTTTAGAGATGTCAGGACTCTGGAATTTTCATAATCTAGAAAATAAGGCAGGTAGGTAGGATGAGTATCAACATTACCCTTGATCTAGCTTGTAATACCTCTGGGGAGGCAGGTACATATAAGAGAAAAAAATATGATTAAAAAAGAAAGAGAGAATAAACAGAATAATTCAGGATTCTAGCAAAATCTAACATTAAAAGTGTCTGCCTTTCAATAAAAGTATTGCCTTTCATCAAACTTATTGAAAAAACAATATAGATACATTATAAGCCACGGATCTTACAACAAAAGATCTTATCTTCTACCCCAATACATTAATACTAGAGATTCATAGTGCAGACCAACAATAAACTTGATTCTTGTTTGATTTACAGTGGAACACCTAATCAACCCAGTAATAAACCTGATGTATAATTGATCTGTAAAAGTTCACTGTTCTTTTTGACCAAATTTCTTAATAAGGAGCTCTCCAAACCTGTTTTTGTTCTTTTTGCATACTGAGTTAACAAAGACATTGATAGAATATCTCTAGAATTATATACCTGGAAAGAACTATGAAATCCATCAAATGTAATAATTCTATTTTTAAATAAAGAAAGATAAAGCAGTTGTGCAAGGTTATACAGACAATGATGAGAGCAAAACTAGCACCCAGGTCTTCATAATTCATTATTTCCTCTATTAAACTTCCTTCAGGAAGAGAGCTAGAAACCCTAGGGTGGGTTAGAGGGTCAGGTCAGAGATAGCTTATTCAACCATTTAATTAACTCATTGAACTAGGAATCACTACACTAGAAGCTTTGGATAATGGGATGACAGGGACTCTGTCCCTGCCCTCCAAGACAGAGATTAGCAGACTTTATCCATAAAGGGCCAGAGAGCAAATATTTTAGGCTTTTGTGGGCAACATTACTCAGTTCTACCAGTGTAACCCTAAAGTACATTATATTATGGTACACTACCTCAATATATAAATGAATGTGCCTGTCTGTGTTCTAATGAACCTTCATTTATAGACACAAATTTGAATTTCATATAATGTTCATGCATAATAAAATACTCTTATTTGGAGAACTGGATACTTGAGTCTCTGAGAAGGGGCTGATAAGAGGGCCTTAACTTTGCTTGTCCTTTCCATTGGTTGTGCTGTTTTCATCTTTCTAGCATGATTATTCACGAAGCCTTGCTGGGGCAGTGGCCTTTCACAGATTAGGCACTGATCTGACTGAAGGGCTGAAGTTTGGAATTTGTCTTTCTGAAGAAGTGCTGTAGAGATGTCTGGGATGCCTAGGAAATGGGTCCTGCCACTTCCATCTACAGGCTGTATTGAGTAGGGAAGAGCCATGTCCTTTCTCCCTGGCTACAATGGGTTTTGTAGACACAAAGGATGTCTCCAATCTGGTAGTGGGTAGATCCTAGGAACTTACTTGCATCTGTCTTTCCTTCATTAACCTGTGTGGGTAGCTGTCAACTTACTAGAGGAAAAGAAACTGCTAGGAAATTTTGAGACATTTAAGTATCATTTAGGCCACTTTGACGACTTTTTCGTAAACAAGTACTTGGTTTTATCAAATGGATTCCAATAAAATATTTTAAAGTAAAAAAAAATATTATTCCTCTTTTGATTTTTTTCAATAATTCAAAAATGGAATGCTGCTCTAGGAAGTCAAAATCTAATAGAGGAGAGACACAAAGACAGAATCTCTTAAGGGAGGGATGATGGGAGTCGTTAAGAGTTAGCAGAAAATATTAAGGACGAACAGCCATCACCCAGGTGCAAAGTAAGGTGAAAGGCACTGCAACGAAACATCATAAGCAAAGAAAAGCATGGTGGCTGTGAAAAGCCACAGGCAACTCGGCATTACTAGAGCAAAAGTCATAAAGAGTGATGCAGGGAATGGTAGGAAATGAGAAACGAGGCTGGGGAGTTAGACAGGAAGTGAGCTCACTGCAGCTGCAGGCTGACTACCCACCTACGGTAATAAAGGGCTCGGGGAGACCCAATAAAATATACAGGATGGCACAAGTACTACAACACATGCCAGCTGAGGCTCTTTTTCCACTCTTGAGAAGAAATTAAATAGGTCTACTTCCATCCCCCTGAGGCTGTTCCACCATTGTCTCTTCTCCTTGTGCAAGGAACTTAAGAAAATGTATGGATTGCATTTTATTAACTGCCAGCAGGATAGGTGAGCATGTCAGAAGAAATGTATTAATACATTGTTCTATATGTGCCTCTTATACACCTGTATGTGTTAGAACTTAATCAGTTTGGTTTACACTTGGAGTTATAATGGTGGTGCCTAGGTGGCTGAATGGTTAAAGCTTCCGACTTTTGGTTTCGGCTCAGAATCATGATCGCACAGTTCACAAGATCAAGTCCCGTGTTGGGCTCTGTGCTCACAGCAAGGATACTGCTTGGAATTCTCTCTCTTCCCCTCCCTCTGCTCTCTCTCTCTTAAAATAAATAATTGAAAAACTTTAGAAAAAAATTGGAGTAGTAATTACAGGAAAAAAACAACCTTTTAAGGAGTTTTAATGAGTTTGGACTAAGCATTTAAATTTTTCATAATGGATCCAAACATGATTCCATAACTTAGTGTGTTTTAGTTCTTTGAGTAAGATTTACATTAGGTGCCAATTATGATCATCACCATCACCATCATCATCATCATTATCATCATCATGTTTCTGGCTCACCTTTCCAAATGTCATTCTGCTGATACTAAACCAATAGTCAAAAATAATATCCTCTACTATTTTAGTGAGGAAAAGGCTAAAGATGGATAAAGGGGAAGTAATACATTATATGCCCAGTCTTCTTAACTGGAGAACTTGGGAGAAAGCAATTAGAATATTTTCTTCAGAGCTATAAATTTGTCTCAGAAAGAAGTGACTGGGCAGAAATCAATAACTTGAAAATACCCAGACAAGATGGGATGATGAGTTAAACTATACTATATGAAGGTATGTTATAAAAGGGTAGATTCAGTGAATATTGTGAGAGCTTTTTTGCACAAGCACTTAAAGAGAATTGGCTTGGGGCACCTGGGTGATTCAGTCAGTTAAGTATCTGACTTTGGCTCAGGTCATGATCTCATGGTTTGTGGGTTCAAGCCTTGCATTGGACTCTGTGCTGACAGCTCAGAGCTTGGAGCTACTTCAGATTCTGTGTCTCCCTTTCTCTCTGCCCACCCCCTCATGCTCTGTCTCTCTTTCTCAAAAATAAATAAACATTAAAAAAAATTTTTAAATAAAGAGAATTGGCTAGAGCAGTCCTGGTAGCCACATGACGCCCATAGACGACATAAACAACAGATATGTATATTGTATACATTAGATACACGGTATATATAAATATAAACTCATTTTAGAGGATAAATACATGCACTGAAGGACTCTCCTCTCTAATGACAGAGCCTCCTGTACCGCCTCACTCACAGCTCCTTTCACCATGAAAACACATGGTTTACCTTCCCCAAAAGACTGTGAGCAACACAGGGAGAGAAACTGTATCATTGATTTCTGTCTTCTCATGAAGACTTATAAAATAACCTGCATATACTAGGACCTCCATAAATGTTTTCTGTCAGAATGAGAAGAATAAGTGAAGAGGTGAACAAACACAAAGGTGTCACACAGAAAGGAGGTATTGACTCCATGTTGGGCATCAAGAGAGACTTTATACAGATGCCAATAGGCATCCAAAGGTAATGAGCAAAAAATACAGAACAGAATGCGGAGTTCTGTTCCATACAGAGATCCTCCTCCTCTGTGTATTTTCTTTTTGTCAAAAATTGTTCTAGGTCAAAATTTTTAGTTTAGAGATTAACAGTGAGATAAATGCTCCCAAAATCTAACAGTAATTTCTTATATCGTGTGTGTGTGTGTGTGTGTGTGTGTGTGTGTGTGTTCAGTTCATTCTAGGGAAATTTTGGACACCTAACAGTTGACAAGATTTTGTCTTATGTATGTAAACATAAACATATATTAAAAAAAACTAAAAAGAAATCTAAAAACCTGTTAGAGACAGAGATTTAATACTCTTTAACTCCAAATCTTTAAAAACAATTATTAGACAATATTTTAGATGGTTTCATATGGGTTGGAATTCAGATAAGCTACTTCTAAAGGCAATATTGTATACATCCATCTCTACTTAATGCAATATACTTCGAAACCGGCAAATATTTTTAATTTAAATATTTGAAATTTAGAAAACAAAGGGGGAAAAATCCTGGCAATAAAAAATAAGGACTCCAGGGCTTACAATGTTTTTTCACTTAATTCATATGCTTTTATTAATCCCTAATTACAATATTCCTTAAGTGGAAAAGATGTGCTAAAAAATGTTCAACTTCATTTTATTTTCAGTTCTGGTGGTTCCTTCCTAATGAGTCCCATGAACTGAATGGAGAAAAGGCCAAGTAAAACAACAAGGTAGCTGTCCTCCCCTTTGCAGAACAAGAATAGCTAAACTTAAGTATCAAGGAGGAAAAACATGAGCAAACATGTCGAATTCCTCCCCCTTCTACTTTGCTCATGGATGTTTCTCTCCCCGGCACTGGGAGCACTATACCCTATAAAGGCTGAGAACTGGCCTGTCCTATTTACACTGCACTGCTCTCGACATCATGACCTCCCCATTCAGTGTTTCTTTTCACTTACACGCAGCATCTTGACACTGGTGGGAAATATTAGAGTGCTGGAACCAGGGCTGAAGCAAAAACCCTAGGGGATGGCGGAAAAAAATAAGCAAAAACAGAGAAAGATAACAAAACTCCAAAGGGAGGACGGTGTGTTTTGCTCATTTAATTGGCTTTCTGCTCCCCAGTCTTCCACATGCCTAATGTCACACGACAGTATAGAAACCTTTTGGGCAAATTTCTACAACAAACCATAACTTCTCAGAAAAGAAAGGCCTAAGCAACAGAGATTTAATTCATCTTGAAACAGCAAATCAATTCTTATCTATTAACACACTAAATACAGCATAGAGCACTGTCCTGTTATAATAAACAGACATGCTCAATTATGGTGTGCTTTCCCAGCTACTGATCTCTTCAGTAATTATACCATGCAATGAGCTCAACATTGATATTATATTAATATGCAGGGAGGAGAGAACTTAAATACAAATTAAATCAAGGCTCGATATTTCAGTGAAGCTTACATAAGGCCTGAGAACAAATGGCATGTTTCTTAGAAGGAGGTAATAAAGGTGATTTGTATAATAACTCATTTTCTAGTTCTAATTAAAAAGTTGAGAAATGAAAACTATCTTAGAATTCTAGTCTCTTAACTGTCCATTTCAAACAAAGCTGACAAAGCTGTCTATCATGTTTCATAATCACCTGTACTTGTCATATTAACAGCAGTAATGATCTTCAAAAAAAAAACATTTTATAGAGACATGTTGCAATAAAAAGTGAATGGCAAATAGCAACTTCTACGGAGACAAAACAAAAAGATAAAGTTCAAGAAAAGGTTTCTTACCCTTTTGCAGAACTGTCAAACAACTTCTATTGACCAAGAAAAGCACACAGTAAACACACCAAAGAAAAGAAATGATGAAAGATGTATTTACTTGTTCAGGGCCTTTATTTTTCTTTCTATTTCACATACACCCACACTGAACAGTCTGCATTGTGTTAATAAATAACCAAGAGCAACCTAAGTGAACAGAGGAGGGGTTTCTATGATGCTGTCAGGTACCAGACAGTTGCTTGGCACGGCTGATACAGTTCTCTACATGGGAGTTGCACGCCCACATGAAAAAAGAGAGTGAGACAGAGAGAGAGAGAGAGAGAGAGAGAGAGAGAGAGAGAGAATAGGTTAATGGATGGATCCTCTTACTTCTTAGGTCCAATTGGAGGGAAGGAAGAACTGTTGGAAAATGACAGATCTTTGGAGTTGTCCAATCCTTTCAATTTGAGAAGGAACAAATCAATTTTACAGACCATGTCCTGCCAGAGTAATGTTTTACCCAATAACTTGCTATGGTTATTTGGAAATTTATGAAACTATAACTTCAAATACTTTAACTTTTATGAGTTTTTTATTGCTTTATTTTTCAAACTGTTTCTAATGTTGGCTCCATGCTTTATTTAGTCTCTGTCTCCATGTATGTGTGTACATCTGACATATATATATATATATATGTGTGTGTGTGTGTGTGTGTGTATGTATAATATATCAGATTAATTTGATACATTCTTACTTAATTTGTCTGTTTCTATTTTCTAAAACACAAAAAGAAGACCAAATAATACACATGAATTGTGACTAAAATCCCAACTCAGTGTTCATGATGTTAGAGTTTACCTCATTTATGACATTAAATACACAAACAAAAGAGTTACTGTGTTATATCAGCCTGAGACATTTCAGTGTTTTGAGCTTACTCTTTATAAAAGTTTGCTTCCAAATGTCCCGTGACAGTCTTCCCTAAAGCTATGGGGAAAGTCTAACATAAATGAAAATAGGCTAATTACCAAAACTATCATAGTAGAGTTGAACTTTTTGTATATATATAGGTGCATATATATATGGGTATATATATATATATATATATATATATATATATATATATACACACACACATATATATACATATATACATATATACACACTATACTATATACTATACACACAACCTATATATATCTATATATCTATCTATCTATATCTATATCTATATATATATATATATATATATATAGGCAATTAGGGGCAATTCTGAATTTCTATTTCAGCTTGTCTGTTAAAATGTATAAATATATAGTTTTTTTATCCACTTATTCATTTATTGCCTCATAAATGTGATATGTAGATGACCTAGGAAATAATTAATTGCAAAGATAGAGGAATAAAAGCTGGTTTGCAACTTCAAGACATAAAAGGAAGGACATGCATTCTAAATTTCACATATGATCTTCCTCTTAACTGTTAAACTTCATCATCCGAAAATAGGAGCACTGAGCACAATCTGCTATCTGAAGTTTATCATCACGTAAGATGGACTTTCTTAATCAATCCAAATATCCAGGTCATATGCTCATTCTGGCTTGCCCTAGCCTCACTGCTCCCTTACCATCTTGGCCACACTTCTCCTCAACATTAAGGGTAGTTAAGAAAGGCACACTGGGAGTCCTTGTGGTCTCAGAACTCTGGGAGCAGGTGGCACAGGAAACTCTGAGTGAGCTCTCCACTGACTCTAATGCTGTCCGTGCCTTCCCTGTAAGCAACTCCTATTAAAAAAAAAGACCAAGCATCCACTAGAACAAAACCAAGCAGGCCTATTTAATTAGGGCATTTGCTTGATATCCACTTCTTCATGTTAAACACACAGCCACACAGGCCTAGGAGGTCTGATTAATTTTAATATGCATGGTCGTGACAAGTGCCTTGAGGGTAACTGAGTGAAAAAAACACATACATGCGCAAATACAGAAAATCCTCCAGCTAGTCTAGTGTGAGAAATCAGTTTCAGAAAAATGCTGTGTCTGTTCCCCAGATGAGAGTGTTACTATTCAGCAAGGGCCTGAACCTTTAATGTGAGGGAAAAGAGGGCTCAGAAACAGGTGGCTGGCTCTTCACTCTTAAATAAATGGTATATCCAAAAGCTGTGGCACATAAGCAACAAGAAGGGCTGGCACATTCCGTTAATGTTTACCTTGAAATGTACAGCCTGGGTCAGTGGGTCTTTTTAAAGTGATCCATGTAATTAAAACTGAAAATCTGGAACTGACAGTTTTAGTGAAGGACAAGAAAAATAGGGGTGCCATATTTATCTGAAAGGTTTAGAAAATATTAAAAGCATTTGGGCATAGAGATGTTGGAGTGATCGTTTACAGAGTCTTCTCAGACAAACTCACGTATGAGCAGGAATCAAATAGAACTGTTATATTAACAGACAAATAGACACCTGAGAAAAGAATCCTGGCTAGATTGTTCTCAGAAAGATGAACATTAAGGACATGATATTTAGCATCCTTTCATATTACTAACAAATGTACAAGTTCTAGTCAAAAAGAAGAACAGAAGTTTTCTTGGCCAAATGGATTTCTTGTCCAGACAATCCTGGATCTCAGCTCAGGGACCTACTACTTTATATAAATAAGAGCCCAAAGGTAATCTGTGGGCCGTCACAGTCCAAGTCAGAAGGTCTTAAAAGAAAATATAAATTAATTTCCTGTAGCACTTAATGAAATAAAAAACTATCAAGATAAACCGCTACAATGGATACCACTTGAAAAAGAGCTGACAGCAGACAAAGTTTCTCTTTAGTGTTGAAAAATTACAAGGCTTCAAACTCCACTAACTGTGCTAAAGTTAAAACACTTCTTCCTGAAGAAAGAGGCTCGGCAGCATTGGAGGGTGTCTTCTTGTCCTGACCTTTAAAAAATAAACTCTTTTCTTTATCATCATTTTATGAGTGTCGATTTCCATACAGTGGTGCCTTTGAAAAGGGTGCCTGCAGGTTAGACTCTAGCTTGCTCAACAAGAAGAGAGACATTTTCCAGTGACAGACTGCACAGATGAACACAGAGTCACAATGCATTAGGAGTAGCCTCCAACAGCAGCGGGAGTGTGAAGGAACAAAACTTAAAAGGGCTCAATTGAAAAGTACCCTTGTTTGTCCTTCAGTGGAACAGCACTTACAAAGCCTCTTCAACATGTACTTTGTCAAAAGGACAGTGAGTAACTAAACAAAAGCAACTCAAACCTCTGCCAATTAAAGTATCTTTAAGCTTTCCCCCTGATCCGTTCACTTTTTATTTTTCCCACCTCATCAAATGTGATTTTAAAACCAGAGTGAATTTCAAAGTGCCCTCTTCTTTGCCCAATTAATGGAATGCTTTGGAATTTTGAATTTAGGAAAGTCAATCTCCATAATTTCCTTATGAGAAATAGTAATTAAAAAGTTGGTAAAATTAGGGGGCAATTCTGAATTTATATTTCAGCTTGTCTGTTAATGTAATACGGTTCAATTTAGTTTCTAAGGGACTGCTCAACAGCAGACATTTAAATTATAAGAACAGGCATTGTGATTTATAATGTGAACTCAAACATCAAACGTGCAATGCCTGTAGGGATGTTCACAAGGCCAAATATCATGTAGCAGGGGCCTATCTTTTCCATAGAATAATTGCATTCAATGCTGTAGCACACCACAGATGAAAATATACTATTTATAATATGTACTTTAGGACCCCTAAAATAAGTCCTAAATCAGGGGGAAATTATACCCATTTAGAGGATCTATTGGTTCTATATGTCAGCATATTTATAATAAAAATTAAATGGGCATTAACTAATTATTTCTGGTGGGGAAAAATGCATAACTAAAGTATCATAGAAGGTGCAATCAACTAAAGTGAATTATTTTCAAAAGATGTACCAAAATGATACATTAAAAAACAGTATCTATACATATTTGAAAGTATTAAGGGAGGATAGTTCATGACCAACCACTTATATATACTTTCTGTTTCACAAACAGCTAGTTACAAACTTAAAAACTGTCCAACCCAACTCTGCAAATGCTACAAATGGACTTAAATGAACGGTGTTTTTTTTGTTTTGTTTTGTTTTGTTTTGTTCTGTTGATATTTACCACTGAGAATTTGCACTACATTGCACGGTGTCAGGGTGATACCCACTTAAGTGCTTCCACCTATGAAAACAATCTTTCTCATTGTGTCTGATAGAAACAGAGACATAGACGCAGAGAAAATGAGAATGAAAACCTCAGTATCCCCTTCACATACTGATGGTCTATGGTCTACAGATGACTCAGAGTGAAGGCTTGAAGTATGTCACAACATATACTTTTCCAAGCCTGTCCCATTGTTTTTGACTAGTTCTCACAAGAAGAAAACTAACTCTTTTGTGAAGTCTGTACTAAAAGCAATGAACTGTTGCATGTGAAGTAACACTGGGTGATTTTGGTAGTAGGCTGTGCCTTTAGGGTCTTGTAATATAAACTGTGAGTGAAGATTTTCTGAAGTTCAGAAAAAAGAAGTTTGAGTTGTGTAAATAATGACAAAGTCTAGTTCTAGTAGAAATGAAATTTCACAAATAAATGCAGTTTCTTACACACAAGGAGTACACTCATCACGGCACAACAATTTTGGAGGTGTGGGCGTCACACTCTAAGAAGGAAGAACACTGACAGATAAAGATGCTAAATAAAACCAAGCATATGTGGGAGCTGAAAAGGAGGACTGCACACACGCGCACACACACACACACACACACACACACACACACAAGGAATGAAAAGGAAAAAAACATAATGGGGGAGGAAAGGAAGAATAAGTGAACCACATAAAAGAAAGCTAAAATTTTAGAAAATTATGAAACTTTGGCCAGGGGAGCCCTCACTTATATTTCTCTTCAGCACACATTCCCATTTATTGTAGAAATAAGAATATACCAAGTCCTCAAATGCAATGTTAAAATGCCTCTCCTAGATCCATGTCAATCACAGTTTACAACTTTATTTGTATCAATTTAGAATTTTTTTCTTTCTTTTGGAACAGTAATTCTCAAGGTAGAAAATTGCCTAATTTGGGGTGCCTGGGTGGCTCTGTGGGTTAAGTGATTGACTTTGGCTTAGGTCATGATCTCACAGTTTGTGGGTTCGAGCTCTGCGTCGGGGTCTGTGTTGACAGCTCGGAACCTGGAGCCTACTTGGGATTCTGTGTTTCCCTCTCTCTCTTCCCAACCTATGTGCACTCTCTCTCTCTCTCTCTCTCAAATAAATAAACATTAAAATAATTTAAAAAAAAGAAAATTGCCTACCATATTTTATTTAGGGAAATTTATAAAAATAAAAATCAAAGCAACTACCTCTCCCAGGACTTTTGTAACGATTGAGTTTGTTGTTATTGTTACTGTCAACTACACATCCTAAATTTCCAGAATTTTGCAGGTCCGAATCATATTTTTTCAGTACATAAAAGCATTCTGGGAAAGCAACACTGGGAACTAGATAATGTTTCCAGATGCCTAAAGTACCAATGTTTCTAACCAGCCAAGAGGCGATAATGACAATAAGTGGTGCAATTCCAAGTTCTAGTTATAATTATAAAGTACTTTCACGGGCATTACCTCATTTGTTTCCTTCAGCAACCCTCTGATGAAAGTAGCGCAATTAGCATTGCCAACTGAAGGCAGATATTCATTATATTAACACAATTATTATAGCCACTTAAAAGCAAGAAAATATAATGTTTCCTATAATAAAAATAATAAGGTAGGGGCACCTGGGTAGCTCAGTCGGTTGAGCATCCAACTCTTGGTTTTGGCTCAGGTCATGAACTCAGGGTCTTGGGCTCAAGCCTTGCATTGGGCTCAGAGTTGGCATGGAGCCTGCTTGAAATTTTCTCTGTCTCCCTCTACCCCTGGTCACACTCTATGCACATGCTCTCTCTCTATTATTATTATTAAGAAGAAGAATAAAAAGGTAGATGCTCAGCTTTATGCAGATAGATTCTTATTTAAAACTTAAAAATCCCTCATGAATCCTGAGTTTGGAAATTCTACCCTTGAGGTAACATGCTAGAGTTCTTGGAAGACTGGAGGGAACAGAGAAGGTATTGAAAGGAATCAGTCATATTTTTGTCTCCATTGCCCTCTAACACGAACTGTGTGTGAGTGGGGGCGGAGGAAGGTGGTAGAACAGAAGATCCAAAATTAAGAGGCCTCCATCTTGAGCCTATTATAAGAAATAAGGACTCCCTCTGCAATGCCTACTCTACACACTTAGAAAAGGACGTTGGTCTCCATGAGGTTGACACACTGTTAAAGACCCACTTATAACTCTGAATTTTGAAAAATTATTCATAGATCAACCCAATTCACTTCTCACTTTGCCTACAGCAGTGGGGGAGAATTATTGTCTACAACCACTAATCCATAGACAATGCCAACATATTTCCTTCGAGAAATGTGAAATGTTGGAGTCATTTAAAACATTAATGTGAATGTAAAGTTTTCATTATACGTGTATCTTAGTTTTGTATCCTGGATCTTATAATACCTAGTTTTCTGACCTAGGACAAAGTTTTCACTTCCAAGTCACAGAAAAAAAACCTGAAAGTACTGACTTCAAAGATTAAATAATGATAGAGGTACACATATGGGGAGAAGAAGTTTGGAGAAGACAGGACGATGAGACAAATAAGGAGGTCAAGGCAGAGTTTGAGTAGGATACAAAGAAAAGAGAATGTTAAAACCAGACCAAAAAGACAAATGAAACCTAGTCCAATTTCAGGGTAGTGTTAGTTAGCAAAGGCCGCAAAATGTCAATTAGTGGTTTGACTGTCACACACAGTTAAGGTAAACAATCACCTTTTATGTGTCATGCCCATTAAGAAACAGACAGGCACAGGTAATCAAACTAAGGACTCTTCATTCACATACTATTATAGAAGACAGGAGGTAAATAAACAATAGTGATAATGAAATAATAAGAACTAACAGAAGTGAGCTAGTGCCAATAGGGTAGCCTAAGCCAAATCCTGACAAAGGTGTTCAGAGAAGGTGTGGAGTCTTAAAAGGTGAATAAAAATTCACTGGGTAGATAAGACAAGGAATGGCATTTCAGGCAGAAGAAACCACATATGAAAAAGTACAGTAGTATTAAAAATACAGTACTGAAAGAACCAAAAGCAGTTTGATAAGATAGCACAAAACTTGCACCTCAGAAAACAGTGAAAAGTAAGGTTAAGGGAGAAAAGGGGTTGAGTCAGATTATATATGGTCTTATGTTCAATGCCAAGTAGTTTGGTGGAGGACAGTAACTTTGTTCCGATTCTAGTTTCTCTGTATAATAAGAACATAAGCAAGTTACTAAGCCTCTGTTTTTCATTTCTAAGATACAAAATAATGTTAACCTGAGAGTTTTTGAGGATTAAATGAGATAGCTCACATAATATCTGGCAGAAGAATCAGATCTTTGTTAAAGTGTTTCATCTCCCATCCCCAAGACACCAATGGCCCCATTGAGTTGAGGAGGTATAAACATCCTTTCAACAAATATTTTGAATATTTACTACATGCACTACCCTCACATTTAAGGAGTTTAACATAGGGGAAGAAACTGACAAATATATGGACAATTATATTACAGTGGAGTTAGGGTAACAATGGAGGCAAATAATAGTACTTTAAAAAGATGACAAAGTTAGGGGCACCTGCGTGGCTGTCAGTTGAGTGTCTGACTTCAGCTTGGGTCATGATCTCCTTGTTCTTGGGACTGAGCCCCACATCGGGCTCACTGCTATCAGCAAGGAGCCACGATGGATCCTCTGGCTCTTTCTGCTCCTCCCCCACTTGTGCTCTTGTCTCTCTCAAAAATAAATAAACACTAAAAGAAATGATGACAAAGTTAAAGCAGTGAGTACAAATAACTCATTCTAGCAACTGAACTTGGAGAGATGAGGAGGAACACACAGAGGTGATGGGAATGAAGAAAAGGTAAGTTTTGCTTCTTGCGTTTCTAGAAGGAAGAGATGCAAATTTGCCTACAAGCTGAAATGGCCGTGGCAAAGAGATGTTTAACATAGCATTGATGTTAATATAGAAAAATGAAAAGAAGCAGCCTGCCATAATCTTTGTATGTAAAAGAATTCTATTTCAAGTATGGTATTTAAAGTTCTCCTCAAGGTAAAAGTTATTCTCATCTGCACTGTTAACGACCCAAAGTTTGAATGAAAATCAGCTTGAGAACTTGAGAGCTCAGGACATTTGGGGAAACCTATACGATCTTGGCTTTATTAGGTAAATTAAGATATCTGGTTGCCTTAGATTCAATCAAATTTAATAAACAGTGAAATACTCTTCAATACAATGGTAGTGACATTATTTCTAAAAGACCAAGAAAAAGAGAATAAAGAATGTCAGAATGTATGTTGTAACTGAACAAGACAGGAAACTGAACCTGTAAAATGTGGACTGGATTCTCATTTGGCTTTAACACTGACTTGCTGTGTGATCTCAGGCATATCTCTGCCTCAGTCAGTCTCTGTCCTCTGTCTCTGTCTCTATCTCTCACAAATGAAGATAGAGTCCTAAAATGTGTCTACATTTTATTCAAATTCTGAATTTCTATTATTCCACAACTATTTTGCTCCCAGACATAATGAAAACTAAAACAAATTTTTATTAAGATACTCTCCAAGGCATTTTTGCTTTAGTACTTTAAACTCAAAACAGTTTAAACTGAGCTGATTTTCAATTAAAACTTTCTGGAGATTTGATCACCACTGAGGCATTAGAAACTTACTTTAGCAGAAAATTATTAAGTAATACTTTATTATCTAATATTTCAAAGGAATTTAGGCACACACGGGCTAAAGAGTAACATTAAACTATTACTGGCAAAATTCCTAATCAGACGAAACACTTTAACTAGTGGTTAACAGCATGGATTATAGTTTAGGTTGACTTCAGTTTGAATAATGCCCCTGACACTTAGTCGCACAGTGACATATTTAATCATGTTTTCTCATCTGAAAATGGAGATAATATGAATATTTACTTCACACGAGTGGCACTTCCTGAAAATGGGACAACTATACATAGCAGCCTTGGTTATAAGGTTGATATATAAAACCTTATAACCATATAACCATATATAAAAAAACCATATAAAGATCAAATAAAGGGTTTCATACAAATTCTGAAACACTACAGTTAACACATTATATGGACTTAACACATGTTACATTTTCCCCCACCAATACATCATTATTTAATCAGTTTTGATGCAGATATTATGTCCCATATTATAATATTCAACCTCATTCATTGTTACCCTTAGCCTCTAATAGTTAAAGACTAACTGATAGAGCTTAGTGACTACCAAGTATAATGCAACTATATTACATAGGCCAGATGTTTTGAGCTGTGAATTTTCCATGAAGTTTGGTACTCCATGTCAGTTAAGAGACACTAGACAAGGAAGTCTCTCATGCCAGAGTTTTGTGAATAATGACAGGCAAAAATTCTGATGGAGGAAAAAGATACAAACAAAAACACATTAATACATTTTCTCCTATTTATAACTTTTAAAATATCTTAATTGGTTGAAAAACTAACGTAGCTGGAATAAAAGAGCCATTTTTCCTTCAACTCATAAGCAAATCTAATTTTCTTTCTAACCATGTCACCTCAGTGGCCTCCTTTTGTATGACACACCATTCTCTTCTAACTTCTGAATTTTTGTTAGTTTGCTGTTGGCAGGGATAAGGTCGGAAATAATAAAGACTTTCTACTGAAATCTGCTTTCCCCCCTCAATGAGAGGAAGCAAAGGCATGAATATGGCACCCTCATAATGATTTAGCTGGGGCTTAATGAAATTTTCATCACAACCTGCTGTTCATTTTAATGGCCTTTGAAAAACAATGGAAAAAATAGCTTGGGGGAAGAAAGGATTTTTCCGTGGCATATATTTGCGAGCTTAACATTTAGTTTCATTCACCCTATCTCCGGTCCCCTCACCCCCATATTGCTGCTCTCATCACAAAGCTATTACAATGTTTTGTAGTTTTTGAGTATGAGTTTTGCAGTTCTTTTGTTACATTTATTCCCATTTTATTCTTTTGATGCTACGGCACATCACAGAACTATGATCATTTGTACTATATATACATATACATATACATATATATATATATACACACACACACACACACACACACACACACACACACACAGTGTCTTCCTAATGCTTAGATAATATCACGTCTTGGTATCCACTCTTGTGTCCAACCATAACTTATGATTAATAGAGTATTTAAAGCCGATGTAACTTTCTATTTACTGTTGGGACTTTTACACATCTCGCTGGATATATTTCCCCATTTTTTTCCCTTTTCAGTTAAATAAACATTTGTTGACATTCTATTCCTTTCCTATGATATGATTTTCTGCCTTTCTATAATATTTTTCTAGGTGATTAAGAACATCACTCTATTGAATACATAAATTGCTGCTTGACATATCTCTCAATCGCTGCAGTTATTAAACAAACATTCCTGTCAGGGCAAATTTCCTTATCAATAAAAGTGAGAGCATTTACATTTCTGTGTACCGGAAACACGAACTAGGAATCTTCTATATGTAAACAGAAATGCATCGTAGCGGTCTTGTTCATACGTAAAGTATCTTTCTTGAATTCAGGCTTTTACATGTTTGCCATGGTCAATTTATATTACTACTTCCATAAAGACAATCTCTGCATTTCTCAATGCCTTCATAGTATTATCTTGAGCTGAGCTTTTAATATACCTGTATGAGGAAAACTGCAAAACAATTGTGGAAAATACAATAATGAAAACACTATAATGTCCACATGTAATAGTGATGTTTCCTCACATCAGCTCCTGCTGCTGTGGATGCTCTATCTCTGCTCTTTTGCTTGTGTAGCTGTTACTAAATAATATACTTTTCTCTTAAGTCCCAATGCCTCAAAATGTTACCTGCTAAGCAAATTGGGAGGCACTGTCTAGGGTCTTCTTTCCTTTGGGGAATTACTCACTTGGATCTGGCCTGTCATTTACCTCCAAAATAAGGGTCTATGCAACTACTTAGAAGCCAACATGACACCCTGGAGAAATACCAAGGTCATATACCAAATTTCCAGGGACAACATCATCTCAAGTACACTCTCCTCCCACAAAAATACTTTGTAATCCAATATATAGCACTGCCCTGGTAGTTCTTCCTAGACCTTACACCTGGGCCACAAACGTATCTTAAAGAAAAATTAAAAATTGACATGGGAGGGAAACACTTCCCAACTCATTCTATGAATCCAGCATTATCTTGCTAGAAAAATCAGACAAAAACATTAAAAAAAAAACAGTAACAGCAACTCTAGACCAATATGACTCATGAACATAGATGAAAAAATCCTAATGAAGTATCGACAAATTGAATCCATTAATATAGATATTATAAACCACAACTAAGTGGAATTTACTCCAAGTTTGCAAGGTTGGTTCAACATTCAAAAATCACATCACATGAACATGCTAAAAAGCTAGAGTGTATTATGCTGAGCAAAATAAGTCCATCAGAGAGAGACAAATGCCATATGATCTCATTCATATGTGGAATTTAAGAAACAAAACAAATGAGTAAAGGGGAAAAAAGAGAGAAAAGCAAACCAAGAAACAGACTCTTAACTATAGAGAACAAACTGATGGTTACCAGAGGGGAGACCAGTGTGGGGGTGGGTGGGTGAAATAGGTGATGGGGATTAAGGAGTACACTTGTGATAAGGGATACGGGGGTGGCTCAGTGGATTAAGCAACAGACTTTGGTTCAGGTCATGATCTCACAGGCTCGTGAGTTCCTGCCTGGTGTCAGGCTCTGGGCTGACAGCTCAGAGCCGGGAGCCTGCTTCATATCCTGTGTCTCCCTCTCTCTCTGCCCCTCCCCCAATCTCTCTCTCTCAAAAATTAATAAACATAAAAAAAGGAGCACATTTGTGATCAGCACCCAATGTTGTATAGAAGTGTTGAATCGCTATATTGTACAACTGAAAGTAATATTACACTATATGTCAACTAACTGGAATTTTTTTTTCAATTAACTGGAACTTAAATAAAACCTTAAAAAATAAATCATCTAAATAGATGAAAAAAAATTGACAAGTTTTAATAACCATTCATGGTAACAACTCTCAGCAAACTAGAAGAAGAAGGGAATTCCCTCAACTTGATAAAGAATATCTACATAAAACCACAGCTAATATATTTAATGATACCTAGAAGCCTTCTCCTTACAACCAAGAACAAGGCAAGATGTCCCATTTTACCACTCTTATTCAACACTGTACTGGAAGCCAGCTAATGCAGTAAGACAAGAAAATGATATAGAAAGTATACATGCTGGGAAGGAAGAAATACAACTGTCTTCATTCACAGATAACATTATTGTCTATATGGAAACTTTAAAGAATAAACAAAACTCCTGGAGATAATAACTAAGTAAAGCAAGGTCACAGGATACAAGGTTAATATTCAAGATCCAATTGCTTCCCTTTATACCAGCAATGAACAGTTAGAATTTGAAATTAAACATACAATATAGAGGCACCTGGATGGCTCAACTCGTCAAGCATCCAACTTCAACTCAGGCCATGATCTCACTATTTGTGAGTTTGAGCCCCATGTCTGGCTCTGTGCTGACAGCTCAGAGCCTGGAGCCTGCTTCAGATTCCATGTCTCCCTCTCTCTCTGCCCCTCCCCTGCTCACACTCTGTCTCTGTCTCTGTCTCTCTCTCCCTTAAAAATAAATGTTAAACAAATAAATAAAAATACATCATGAAAATACTGTGTATAAGTGTAACAAAATATGTAAAAGATCTATATGCAGAAAACTATGAAACTGAAAATAAATCAAAGAAAATCTTAATCAGTAGAGAAATATTTTTGTATTCATGGATAGAAAGATTGAACACTGTTAAAATACCAATTCTTCCAACTTCCCAGGAAGTAATTCTGTAGATGGCAAGACCAATTCTAAAGTCTACAGGGAAAGGCAAAAGACCCAGAATAACTAACACAGTACTGAAGTAAAAGAACAAAGTTGGAGGACTGACACTTCTCAACTTTGAAGTCATAGTTATTAAGACAGCAAGGTATTGGCAAAAGAATAGACAAATTGATCAATGGAACAGACTATAGAGGGCAGAAGTAAACCCACACAAATACATTCAACTTAACTTTGGTGACGGAACTAAGGAAATTCTGTGGAGATATGATATTCTCTTCAACAAATGGAGCTAGAACAACTGGACATCTACATGCAAAAACACAAACTAGACAGAGAACTTAAACCTTTTACAAAAAGTAACTCAAAGCAGATCATAGAACTAAATTGTAAAATGCAAAACTACATAACTTGTAGAAAATAACAGAGGAGAAAATTTAAATGACATTAGGTTAGGCAACATACATTTAGCTATAGCATCAAAAGTATGATCCTTGCAAGACAAGAGGTAAGTTCAACTTGATGAAAATTAAAAACTTTTGCTCTACAAAAGAAAATGTTAAAAGAAAAAAAAAGAAGCTAGCTACAACCGGGAATCAAATATTTGCAAAACAGATACCTGATATAGGACTTGTATCCAAAATACACAAAGAATTCTTTAAACTGAACAATTAAAAAAAAAACACCTCAATTAATAAACTAGCAAAAGATGTAAACATACACAAAGAAGATATACGGATGGCAAATACACATATGAAAAGATGCTCCACATCATATGTCATCATGAAACTACAAATGAAAATGATGAGATGCCACCACAAACCAATCTGAATGGATAAAATCCAAAGAACTGACAATATCAAATGCTGGTGGGGTATGGAGCAACAAGAACTTACATCCGTTGCTGCTGGGAATGCAGAGTCTCACAACCACTTTGAAAGATGGTTTGGCAGTTTCTTATAAAAGCTAAGCATAATCTTACCATACATTTCAACAATCACATTCCTAGGTGTTTACCTAGTTGAGCTGAAAACTTATATCCACACAAAAACCTTCACATAAATACTTATAGAAGCTTTACTCTTAACAACCAAAAACTGGAAACTAAGATGTCCATTGATAGGTGAATAGATAAACAAACTGTGGTACATTCATACAATGGAATTTTATTCAGGGCTAAAAAGAAATGAGCCATGAACAGATATGACGGAAACTTAAATGCACATTGATATGTGAAGGAAGCCAGTTTGAAAGATACATACTGTATGATTCCAATTGTACGGCAGTCTAGAAAAGGCAAAACTACAGAGATAGTGGAAAGATCAGAGATTGCCTAGAATTCTGGGGAGAGAGGGAGGAAGGAATAAATAAAGCATAGGGGATTTTTAAGGTTATCAAACTGTTCTGAATGATACTATAATGGTGGACAAGTGACAAAATACATTTGTCAAAACATGTCAGAAATGTACAATACAAAGATTGAACCTTGATGTAAGAAGATTCTACAAGGTAATTTAAAAATTTGAGAGATACCAGGAAAAACCACAGAAAGAATTTAATTGTATTAAAAATGCTTGGAAAAACCTCACTGAATGAGATAGAGGAAAGATTACCTAAGTAATTTTTGAAATGAATGGAATCTGTAAAACTAAAGGCAAAGGAATTGCACACAAGTACTATACTCTATTTATAAGAATGTTTCCCATGGCAGTATCAGTTAAAAATTCTGATACTGTTATACATATATACGGGAGTTGAACAATAAGCAAATGGACGGTGCATGGTAGGTTCTGGGTTACTCACAGTTGGGATGGGAATGGAAGCATCAACAAGGAATAAGGCTGGAATGATCCATGTGGAAATGGATTACAGTTGCACACATTAGTAAGAACTCTGTTTCGCCTAATATATAGACAGTTAGACATAGAAATATTTATAGATATGTATGTATAAAGGTTAGCACGCACACATATATTTCTTTGTTCTGTCAGATAAAAGGCCCTAAAGGCAAGGACACCTTGGTAGCAAGGAACACACTTTGTGTCCAGATCTGGCTTTCTAATACCATTCTCCAATAAAAGAAACCAGGGCTTCTTTGAGAAATGGCTGATTCCAGAACCAGGGCATGTAATACCCAAATGAGTCTGCAGCACCTTACAGTTCCAGAAAGTCAAGACGTGCTCAAGAAAAAAAAAAAAAAAAAAAACTACCCACAATCACCGTGATATGTCAACGTGACACAGCGGTCAATAGAAAGAGTTTCCAATGGCCAAAGCTGAAACAAGTTGAGCAACAAAATAAAGTAGAATTGGATTATAAGTGCAAGTATAAAATATCCATGCTGTCCATACTTAGATAAATAAATGATTGAATGAATAAATGATGAAGAAAAGATAAATCTCTCATGCAGAAGAATTCCAAATTAATTATTACTGTACTCTAAAGAGGGGGAACACAACTCCCTACTCTTTAAATGTGGGTTGCACACAGCATCTCTCTTCCAAAGACTAGGGTATGGAAAGGGGGCAGGAAGGGTAGCTTTATAGTGGAAACACCCGACAAACACTGTTTATCAGCCAGGTGATCAAGGTCAACATCAAATTCATAAATCAAATAGAGAGTAAGTACCTTTGATATTATGTGACAAAAATGGTACTTTACCTTATGACCTTCCTCCCCAAACATATAACCCTAGTTCAATCAAGAGAAAACCACCAGACACTTTGAATAGAGGGATATTCTACATTCTACCTGCACAGTATTCCTCAAAACTTTCAAGGTTATCAAAAACAAAAACAGTCTGAGAAACTGTCACTGCCAAAGGGAACCCAGGGAGACATGACAAATGAATGTAACATGTTATCCTTGATGACATCCTAGAACAGATAAAGCATACTGGTGAAAACTAATAAAATACGAAGAAATTGTGGACTCTAGTTAATGATAATGTATCACAACCTAAAAGATACAAAATAATTTTAAAAGCATAAAATTGATTGTGCAAAACGAACAGAACATGTGAAACTAAAGATTAAAGAGAAATGCATCATAAGGATAAGAGTTGTTATATCAGAAAGCTACTAATGTAAGCAATTTTTATGTTCCTTTTAATTTTTATGTGTTTTTAAACACTTCTTAAATAAGAAGATAGTATTTTTAATATCAAGAAAAATTCCATCACATTAAAAAAATTGTCTAGGTCTTCCTCAAAACCCCATTTTTATCTCCACATGGATGAAAGCCAAAAGTCTTTGGCTGACTAGATTATCTCTAAAACTCTTTCCAACTGTAAGATCATGTGAATTACATAAATTATAACTAAAATCCATGTCCCAGCTATGCATCTGGTAGGAACCCAGAAATATTTAATTACCATATGACTCCCAAATATACTGGTTAACATACATTTTGTGCCATATATACTCATAATTTGCCAGTGTCCTAACAACAGACTAGAAATGAGCCCAACTCAGTGTTACAGAGTATAAATGCAGTATATTTTTGGTGTAAAATATGTCTTTTTATGTCACTATTTTTTGTTTGTTTTAAATTTCCATCTGACTCTTAAGTAGAAGGCATGCTCTTGTGTGCAATGTGGCATCCGTGCTTAGGAAGAATACAGGTTTAAATAGGAGTTAGTGAACATCTAGAACATAAAGGGTGACTATCAGTTATACATAAACTGTGTAATTGGCATCGGTTGTTCTATTTGTTTGTTTGCTTGAATTTTACTTCATGTGCATATCACCCATTGGCTACTACCAGTAACTATTAAAGAGATTTAGAAGATGAAATCTTAAAAGAAAGGCATCATGGAAGCTGAACAAAATGGGAACTTCAGCATAGCTAACAGAGAATAATCAATGATTTTAAAATATACAATAGGCCTAAACCATATTAATCTTGGAACAGACTGAACTAAGGTAATATAAGATGCATTCATGAATAAAGATTATAAAATTTAATAAAGTTGTGAAATGGCCTTGGGGACAAAAACTGGAGATGAACAAACCAGCCTGCAGATATTTGGGGTTGTAGGCGGTGCCTATTCCGGGCTCCGCTCTCACATTCTATTCTTGAATCTTTAAGTTTTACTAAACCACAATTTACCCATGTGTGAAAGTAAGGAAGACATCATAACAGAAATTAATGATTTAAAACACTGGGACAAACTGAAATATTTCTGGAAAAAATATCTATCCATCTTCATAGCATTAGGTTTCCATTTCGTATAATTTAACTTTGAGTATAAGTTAAAAAAAAAAAAAACAAACAGAACTAGAAGTTAAAACCCAACTCTTAAAATCAGGAGATGGCAGCAACTTTGCTTTCTCTGCTAACCTTTACCTTCTGGCTCATTTTTGATGAGCTCTTCCATTTTCCTCTGCTTCAAGGTGTCAACAACGTCAGCTAAGCTGCCTTTGCGCCGTTCGGGAGTTCCCAGGGCCGTGCTCGACAAGGACTCACCACTCTGCCTCCCACCTTCTTCTGCTTTCTGAGGTGAGGTAGATGAGTTGTGTGGGGCAAATGAAGACATAACTTTATTGCCATCAACTTCCTGAAAGAGAAAGCAAAGGAAAAAAATTTTAATTCTGGAAGCTTTATTTGTTTTTTAATTGGTTAGGTGGCTTATTTAGCTAAAGCATGAAAAAGCAAAACTTCATTCTGCAAGACTAAAAGAAAGAAAGAAATTTTAAAAAAAAGAATGCATTAACTTTACAGGCTCATACAGTGTGAGTCAAAGATCAATTCACAGAAGAAATAAAAATATGGAGATTCTCTGCCTTAAGACTGAAAACAAATGGGAAAAAAAGCCTTACACAAAGCCTGTATTGATTACATGTATTTTCCTGCTTTGAAAGTCTTAGATTTTCCTATGAACATCAAATGCACAAGTCATCTGTCCTAAACATCCTCATGATATTGCAATATTTAAATAAGTAACATCATGCACTTCAAATTTCATTTTAAATATCTGCCTCTTCTTGATGGTGCTCCTAATTAAAGTAGGGTCCTTTTTTAGTTCTCCACCTCCCTCTCATGCTTTTGAGAAAGCATCAGCCACACAGGTTATTTTGACATCAGATAGGAATACTGAAAGTTTATTTCTGCCTATGCCAAAGATGTTTCCAATTCTATTTGTTACTGCAAGCATTGTTTCTGTCAATATTCTTCTCTATTTTGCACTGTAAGCCTCACATGTCCTACAAAAGAAAGGTTCTTGCAATCTTTCCCTGTTCATATTTGTGTATGTGTATGAAAAGAATTTATTCTATAATTCTAAAATTTGAAAACATATTTGATGTTCTTTTTATCCTTATTTTCCCCATAATTTCTTATCCAACTGTAGCCATCTACCTAATATTTGTGGTATATTTTGTATAAAGGTACTAAATTGATTTTTCATACATGTGCAAGAGGAGTGTTATTGAAATGATAAAGAAAAATTAATTTTCATACTTAAAGGTTTCCCTTTTATAATCTCTTACTTCCATAATCCTTTAACTTCCCACAAAGCAGATTTCTTAAAAAACTTGTATCCTAAGATCTTTGAGGAAGTTAGTCTCTCTCTAAGTACAGTTCTTAATTCTAGAGTATTAAAAGTTTCCATTAAAACATATTTGAAAGGCATCTGGGTGGCTCAGTCAGTTAAGTGTCCAGACTCTTGACTGCAGCTCAGGTCATGATCTCTGGGTCATGGGATTGAGCCCCACATTGGAATCTGTGCTGAGCACTGAGCCTGCTTGAGATTCTCTCTCTCTCTTTCTCTCTCTCTCTCTCTCTCTGCCTCCTCCCCACTCTCTGTTTCTCTTTCTAAAATAAAAATAAAAAAAATAGAAATATATTTGAATGTACACACATCAAATATTCAGAATAATAGATTATATTCTTGTTTATACATTTCTTCTGTAAGACATGTTAATAGGATCCCTTGATCCCAGAACAGTGACAAATCACACTGATTTGATATCTAATGTTTTTAAGGTTAATTCTAACATATTTGACTAGTTAAAAAATATACTAAAATATTTGTCATTTTAACTTCTAAAAGCAGATTAAAATAGAGATGTCAATACAAATATAATCATAGTATGTTCATATGACTTTTTGTTAAAGGATAATAATACAAGGCATTAGCTACGGTGTAAGCATCAGTGTGTTGAGGGAGACTAGGCAATGTGGAGAAAGTAAAAGTAAGAAATGTGTGCAAACAGAATCTTCAAAATTATAATTCTACACCCAAAATGGTTTCTATTTCTTATAAACATTACAGAATATGCAGAAAACATTACTATGTCTTAAATGAATATTCCATAGATAATACTTTCATATATGAATCTTAGCTTATAATGTACTTGGATTTGGAAATCAATATGCACAATGTAATAATTACAAGCCCCTTCGGGCTAAGTGAAGGTACACTTCTAGAATTATTTATTTAAAACTCACACATAAATACAAGCAAATCCATAAACACACACACACACACACACACACACACACACACACACACACCTGACAAAAGCAATCACAAATCCATTCAGTAAACTAAGGAATGTTTTTATGAATGGTCCATAACACACATTAGTTCAGTTTCATCATCAAATCAGAATATAGCAAAATCTCTGTATTCATTTTCCACAGATCTTTCTTCTCATTTATTTCCAGGGTCAAAGCAGAATAACCCCAATATTAGCCTCACTTTGAACATTTCTATTCTATACACATTATATGATATGATATATCACATTATGTGATGACAAACGTAACAAACAAGAATTTGGCAGCTGCACTTCATTGCCCATAATTGAAAACTACAAATATCTTTCTATAGAATCTTTAGTAGAGGGAAAGACAACCAAATTATATACAATCACATCGATTAAGGTATCAGAAAATATTCCAAACTAAAGTAAAACAAAATAACATCCCATTTTGCATGTCTCTAATTTTTTACACCTTGCAAAGCAGGGCATATTTAAAGAGGTTACCATCATTTCACAAGTATTCTAAACTCAGTTACTACAACAGTATTAAAAGTTAATTATCAAGGCTAGCTCATGAACAAATATCTTCTCATCTGGCTATTTCACCTGTCTGATTACATTTCAGCCTCTAGCACTGTTAATCCCTTTAACAGTTTTATGTGGTTACCAGATATTGTAGGGTGGGACTCCACTGTTCATTTGCATGGTGAATAGCTTGATAAAGAGTGCTGGCACTCTTCAGTCAAGAAAGTCCTATAATTGTCCATTTCCTCCCTGGGATTACATTTACTGTACCTAAAGTAATGACTGCATTTTCCTCTTCACTTTGCTGGCAGGCGAACATCCAGAGTCTACTAACAGAAGTGTTCATGGTCCAGACCAGCAATATATATTTCAGCAAATTTTTGTGAGTGCTAAAGGCAAGCTTCAATATTTTGCAGTAGAGCTCTCAGAACTGCGAGGCAGGATTTCTAAAGTCTAATGATAAAAGAGGGTTCTAAACTTTTAGAACAAAGTTGATAATCTTTGTTACACTTGAACACGCTTTACCTAATCCTGCCTCCTTTGTCACTGTTGCAACCATGAGACAAAGGAAGGGATATGCTTACTGTATCTATCTTTATTTAAATAAATTTTTAAAAAATGCATTCTTAAACTGAGTGCAGCCACTCTGGAAAATAGCATGGAGACTCTGCAAAAAGTTAGCAACATCTTACGACCCAGCAACTACACTACTAGGTATTTACCCAAAGGATACAAAAATACAGATTCAAAGAGGCACATGCACCCTGATGTTTATAGGAGCATTATCAGCAATAGCCAAATTACGGAAAGAACCCAAATGCCCATTGGCCAATGAATGGATAAAAATGTGGTATACAGACACAATGGAATATTACCGAGCCATTAAAAAGAATGAATTTTTTTTAATATTAAATATAACTGATTGTCAAGTTGTTTTCCATACAATACCCAGTGCTCATCCCAACAGGTGCCCTCCTCAATGCCCATCACCCACTTTCCCCTCTCCCTTATCCCCCATCAACCTTCAGTTTGCTCTCAGTATTTAAGTCTCTTACGGCTTGCCTCCCTCCCTCTCTGTAACTTTTTTTCCCCTTCCCCTCCCCCATGGTCTTCTGTTAAGTTTCTCAAGATCCACATATGAATAAAAACTTATGGTATCTTTCTCTTCCTGACTTATTTCACTTAGCACAATACCCTCCAGTTCCATCCATGTTGCTGCAAACGGCCAGATTTCATTCTTTCTCATTGTTAAGTAGTATTCCATTGTATATATAAACCAGTCACACACTCTGCTCACTGAGTCAGCCAGGTGCTCCTTAATATGTATGGGCATCACTAGCATCCTTTCTAGTACAACAAAGTTTTTAATTTAGGAAAAAAAAACACAGCACAGAAAGTTTCGACTATCTTTAACTAGATTCTCATTAGTGCAAGTTCATGATTTTTGGTATTTCATAGAGGTAGCATAAAATGAACTACAGAGACCTAGAGAAAGTATGAACAAGCTTTAACATGGTCATGTTTTTCTGGTAATGTGCTGTTTTTGTAAATATCAACAGGGCAAGGCAAAACAAAATTTGAAAAATTTCTTCAAAGCCGTATTACTTAGGTTAAATGGGTAAAGGTGGGCAAAAGTACAAATGTTCAGTTATAAAATAAATTAAGTCCTGGGGGTGTCATGTGCAGCATGGTGATTGCAGCTAATAATATTGTTTGTGTATTTGAAACCTGCTAAGAAAGTAGATCTAGACCATTCTCATCACAAGAAAAAAATGGTTATGTGTAGTGATGGATGTTAACGAGACTTATTGTCATCATTGCACATAATACGTAAATATTGAATCATTACATTGTGCACCTAAAATGAATAAAATATTTTGTCAATTATATCTCAATTTAAAAAGCTACATTATTTGGTCATTCCTTAAATTCTTTTAAAAACAGGTGAAAAGATATGTTATCACAAATGTCTATTTTGAAACTAAATTGCACTAATCGCACCTGCTCTGTCAAGTTGGGAGATGCCACATTCACTCTAGTACTAGAAAACAGTATCTGATTATTGTGTAAATATGCAATTAATTTTAAAGCTTTATTGGTTATGGTAGTTTTTCATTAAAGTTCTTAATGATGCCCTGAATTGATTATCCTTTCGGGTTATAGATCTCTTGATGATAGCTGGAGATGCTCTCCCAAACACACATGCACATGCAAACAGGCAGACACACACTCATGCAATTGCACACACAATTACACATACAGTGTTAGAGAGTTAATTTTCTACTTTCATAGTTCCAAATGTGAATTGTCTCCATAAAATCCCCTAGAAACTCTTGTAAATCACAGATTTCAGGACAAGAAGCTTTGACCTAAATGTGTATCTTCCCAGAATCATACTCTAAACTCATCAATACATATAATTAGATGATTTTAACGTGACCAGTTAATACTTGCAAAAAAGAGCCTCAAACTATAGATTTCATTGATATTTTATTCAGATAAATTTAGCTAAAGATATATATGCTAATAAATGAAACTTTTACTGTTCCTAAGATAAGCATCTAGAAGGAAATTAGTATTTTAATTATACTTTAAAGAATAATAAACACCTCGAAGAAAAGAATGCATTACTAATGGCAATCTTGGGCTTCTTAACTCAGCGATCACCTTGGGATAACATGCACGTGAATTCAAAATGGAAGGCAGAACAAATTGCTAACTTTTATAAATGAATATTTCCAGTTTTAAAAAGCATACTAGTTCAGTTTCAACTATGAATTTTCCTGAAGACAGAATGTAAACATAATGAAGGATACACTGAGGCAAAAACCAACACTTAAAAAAGCTCAACAGAGAACACTAAGAGTCTTTCTTTGGTGAACATGATCAAATTCAGTATTCTGGGAACAGGATATGGTCAGTTCCTGAGACCTATAAAACAAAAGTAAGCACTTATAGTAAGATCTCTGAAGGGTGTCTGTTATACTTGTGATTACTACTGGTGTTAAAGCTATCCAATTTAAAATCTTTTCTAAACTTTTGCTTTACAAAAAAAAAAAAAAAAAAAAAAAAAAAAGCTGCCTGATGTGTATTTAAGTCCAGTGGTTCACAGAATAAAACCTGACAGAAACACTTTTGTTTGGGCCTATTTTCATAGTTACCTAGACACAGACCTCATCAGGACTTGTCACCTTTCTATACTAGAAAAAGCCACCAATAATACTTTTGTAAAATTACTGAATTTGAAAAACAAACTTTACCAAGTTTTATAAGATCAACAATTCTTAAAGTTTGAATCAGTATAACATAGACCAATCGAGATTCCAGATATTAGATGAATAGTTCATAAATCTATCTAGTGACCAACAAGTGATACATATGCTTCTTTTTTTAAGTTCCCTAGGGGTTTCTGACCATACGATGCTAGTCTTGGAAGAATCCAAAGTCAGTTTTTAAGGGCTACTTATATTTATTATTTCAACATCTTATGAGATATTGAAATTCCCTGAAAATTAGTACTCTCAGTCCTTAAAAATCATTAAATCTTCACAATTTTAAAAATAGGGAGAAATTCTAAAATACTAAAATATGTACTACATCTTTTTGCTCTATAATCCATGGAGAAAGTTCTACATTCCATATACTGATTAGTTCTAATTTTTAAAGAATATTACAGAAACCTTAGAAGTTCATCTGTCTCTGTAATACAGACACAACCCACTCCTGGGGCTGATCTAATATTTTAAATAGTGACAGACCTCATCAAGTTTAAGTGAAAGATTATTATTTTATAAAAATGGCTCCATTATATTTCAAATATAGGATCTAGTCCATATTTCAAAATTTTTTATGTGTTTTGGACAGTGCAAACAGAAGAAGTGAAAGCTGTTTGATGTTTCTTCAAAGTCTAAAAATATCGAATCTTTTAAAGATTCCTTCCCTGTGCAATAGGATGGAAATTCAACAAAAGTCTAACTTGGTTTTTCTTTTTTTGCCAAGCACGGAGATGAAATGTTAGCTTAGGCTCATATTTAATTATTGATCAGAAAACTAAATAAACATTTAAAAGCACATTTTATCTTAAAATGCATTCACATGGGGCTAAATAATACAAGACAGGTAATTTGTATAGATACGGTTCTCAGATGGTGGTCTGCTCAACCAATATGACTGGCATCACCTGAGGGTACTTTATACATTTTTCTCGGGACTTACCCCAGACTTTCTGAATCAGAAACTCAGAGGGTGAAGCCCAACTATGTGATTTAACAAGGTTTCCAGGGGAGACCGATACTCAGTAAGCCTGAAAACTACTGGTAGAGGAAAAAAAACTAAGAGTTAGAGAGGCAAAGGGGGAGATGACTAAAACCTGCAGTGGTCACAATGCATCACAAAAATGATGGAATTTAATGGGTTTCAGAAGAGAGCTGAATGGTAACATATCGCGGTGGGGGGGGGGAAGTGATGGGGTGGAGGGTAAGAATGGCCAATATATGTTGGAGGGAAATGATGTTGACTTAGTTTTTTAACAGTCATTTTGGCACATGTTGAAACAAGCTTCTGTTTGCTGATTTCCTGGAAAATCTGAGATTTATGTCAAAATTGCATTGTGGAAATGGATGGTTTTAAGAAATGTACTAAAATGTGGTTTGAATTTATTAATAGTTTAATATGATTTATAATATAAAAATAACATAATAATAGTAGGTTTCCTTTGTTGTTTTTTAAACCAATATCATATATGCCATCTAATTTAATTCCAGTGAGTGAAACAGAAATTTAAGGGCAAATTTTCTGACTCAGTAAGAGACTGTACAGATAGGAAAAACAGTTTTGGAAAGTATCTTCATCTGAGAGTAGATGTTACACGGGCAGAAGTTTCTAATGGTTGCTTTTTAAAAACTCCTTCAGAATCACACTTACTAAGAATCTCAGAAATGCTGCATTCAAGAATAAACTGTATGTTTTCATGTGCTCTCAAAACCACTTAATAAGCAAAAGTGGCATTTAGAGTATTCTAATACATTAACTAATAGAACCTGTAAAAACAAAGAACATTTTGTGCTGTGACAGTCTCATTATCTTCCTGAGGATTATTTCTGTGCTGTGTCTTACTTGTGTTTAAACAATCTAGCAAATACATTTTAAGACATTTGATGATCTCTTCCCTGAGGGCTCAAAGGTCAACCATAACATGTTTCTAAATAAAAATTAGGTTACATGTCAAAACACTTTCTTTAACACTAGAATTGTAAATTATATAATACTATTTTAAGAAATAAAGAAAAAAAACCACATTTATTGTAACCAGCCACTAATTGCATATAATAATTCATCTATCATTTTCCTAAGAAGCCTCCAGAGCAACCTTACAATAGTTGTTAATAAACTTGACTAAATGCCTATTCACTCTGAGTCTGGAGGAAGAAATGAAATGTGAGGAATTCTTCAAATAGTGATCTGTTTAGGAAATGGCGAGCAATGGACACAGTTTCTTACAAAGAGCAGACCCCCAGTAAAATTAATAAGCTAAGTGTTTGCTAACATCATTTATAATTGGGAACTGACTACATATTCAGTGATATGTGAAATAAACCGTGATCCTCCATGCAGTATAACATGATGTCAGCAAAGCAGTAGAAAGCACTGGTTAAGCAAACCAGAGTCAGGAGTCAAGAAGTTTGAGTTCAAATCCAGGCTCTGTCATTTATTAACTATACAACCTTTGGCAAGTTACCTTAACTCTCCAAACCTCAGTTTCCAAATCTATGAAAGGGGATAATTAATGATAAGTAATTCATATGTACTATTATGCAGTATCATTGATCTCTAGAATTTAACAGTAATGAGAATGCTTACTAAAAAATAAATATTATTTCATTCACTCAATTTTCTCTTTCATCCATGTAACATAAATGTTTTGAATGCTAACTTGTAAGGCAGTTAATGATGGCATCTAAGCACAGAGAATCAAGCCAATAGCTTTGGTTCAAATCCTAGTTCCACCATTAACCAGCTGTGTGACCCTCGATAAGTTATTTAATCTTGCTGTGCCTCAGTTTCCTCATCTATAAAATGGGGATTATACTAGTATCTACCTCAATGAGTTGTTAGTGGACTATGAGTTACAAAATAACGAGTTATAGGAGTTAGGAGACTACATGAGTTAATACAGGTATTACAAATCATAAAACTCATAAAAATGGTAACTGGGAAATGACAAGAGCTATATATTTGTTAAATTAAGCTCTAAGCATTATATTAGGATATAACCATGAACAAAACACATAATATATAAAAATAAATATAGAAAAAGCCAGTCTCTTTACTAGGAAAGTGGAGAAGATATTAACAAGAGACAAACCCCTTTCCCCACCTACCCCACCAAAAAAAAAAAAAAAAAAAGTATTTTTGCACATTTATGTAACTTCATAGTTCTTTCTGCTAAAATAAAACTGCATTCATGGAACCAATTTTTTAAAGATTAATTTAGGGGCACCCGGGTGGCTCAGTCGGTTGAATGCCCAACCCTTTGGTTTCTGCTCAGGTCATGATCTCACAGTTAATGAGATCAAGCCTGTCTATAGCTCTGGGCTAACAGCGTGGAGCCTGCTTGAGATTCTCTCTTGGTTGCTCTCTGCCCATCCCCTGCTTGCACGTGCACACATGAGCATGCTCTCTCTTTCTCTCTCTCTCTCTCTCAAAATAAATAAATAAAAATTTTTAAAAAGATTAATTTAAACTTTTTTAAGGTGGACCATTTTTTAAAGATAAGCTAATACAAACTTTATCTTAAGGAAAAAAAAAAGAGTCCACAAACTGTCATGTGACACATGTGACATTAGTGTGCTTTTTATCTCTTGTTGCCATTATCATGCCACTCAATCTTCACATTTCACAGTTTCCTGGTTCTCCACAAAGTGATAACTCAGAGAAATGATCAAGGAAAGAATGTTCAATCACTCCTCATTATGAAATAAAACTTTTTAAAGTCAAAGTCTGAAAAGAATTACAGTAATGATTTTTCATAAATACATGACACCAATTATGCCATATTTCTACTTTTCGTTCATATTTCTTTCTTCTTGTAAAATAGACATATCAAGATTTTTTTTTTTCTTCACAAGAACATTGGCACCGCTAGATTCTCTTGCAAACAAACCTTTTAGTTCCCTTACGCTATAAATACAAAATGGCAACAAAGGTAATATGAGGAAGGAAAGATTACAAGCTAACTCTCCACTTTTCCTATTATCCTCTCTCCTCTAGTACTTGAACAGAGTCCCTTTACCAGTATGTCTCCTCACTAGATCACACTGATTTCATAGCCAAAAATCAGTTCATTCTGTTATGTCATTAGACTAATCCCATCTTCCTATTAAAAACAAAAACAAAAACAAAAAAACAAAAAGAAAAGCTAAAGGCCTATTTTTCTATACTAATTAAGACTCTCAATAGAGCACTATGATCACAGCAAAAGTAACACTTTTTCTTCGAAAGGGACCTTTAGCAGGATTTGACCTTATGCAATGATTTGAGATTAAAGAGCACAGCTTCAGTTCTCATTCCAAAATAAAGATAAGGCATTAAGCAGTCTACATACTCTTATAAAATTCCCACGCTGGCCCAACTATTTCTTCATAATATAAAACATAATTTCCTGAGCCTGTTTTAGTGCTCATATAAAGGCTGTGTTGTAGCACAGACAATCCCTGAGATACTGGCATTCCTTATGTAAAATACTGGGTTCTCTGCAAAGATTGTTTTCACACAATTTATAGGAGTAATGCTATATATAATTTTAGTCATTTTAGTCTGATACTTGTGAAAACTTGTAAAAACATTTCTAAACTATTAGGCATTTTCCTGACCAAATATACAAAACCTTTTAAAATTCACTAATGTTTTCAGTGAAATTATAGCTACTACTCCTGGAGTTCTTAAAGACACTGTTCTGAAAGTTTTATGGACATAATTTTACGATTCTCAGAGAAATCCCATGCAGACTGTTATTCCTATTTAACAGATGAGGAAATTAAGCTCTGATGGATAATTCACCCAACGTAATAGTAGGGAATAGTAAATTGAAGAATTAAGGCCAAGATTATATAATTTTAGAATCAATGCTGGTCATCATTATGTAAGACTGCCTTCTTCAACTGATTGAGGTGTGGTAAGAGATGCCACGATATCAAAAAATAAAGCTTGTTCTCTCTCCTCAAAGACTTTACAATTAAATTTGAGAGGTATTTAAATTCACACACACAAAAATCAGTAATTATAACTAAATGGTATAGAAGCAAATTATACATGCAGAAGAAGATTAAAAAAGAGAGAACACTGGAAAGCAAAGGAAGGTGGAAACTTCTTTATCACAGCATTAGTACACTGCTTTGGGATCACTTATTTAATTTTCTCTCTATACCCCAAAGGCAGAAAATATGTCTGACTATTCATCATGTACTCCAGACCCTATTATTTGTGTTTATACACACAGATTGAGTTAATTACTCAACTTATCCAATCTTTATGGATAAGATAGTCTTTTGGTTTGAGCCTACAAAAATAGGTAGAGAAGTAAGATACAGCACTCCCCGAGGCATCATCCAGAAGGCATCACCATTTTCTGAAGGGTTATGAAAGTCAAATAGAATTGTTTACATTTGGGGGAGCCTGGGTGGCTCAGTCGGTTAAGTGTCTGACTTCGGCTCAGGTCATGATCCACGGTTTGTGAGTTCGAGCCCCACATCAGGCTCTGTGCTCACAGCTTGGAGCCTGGAGCCTGGAGCCTGCTTTGGATTCTGTGTCTCCCTCTCTCTCTGCTCCTCCCCTGCTTGCACTCTGTCTCTGTCTCTCTCTCTCAAAAATGAATAAACATTAAAAAAAAATTAAAAATAAATTAAAAAAAAAAGAATTGTTTACATTTGACCTGACAAGCAAAAGGGAACTATTCTAGATTCTCTACTGGATGATTCTCTTGAAGTAGGTCTAAGGAAGATTAGCAGTGGTGTGGAGAATGAATTGGGAAAAAGAGAAAGTAAAGATCTCCACTGAATAGGAAACCATTACCATCTCACATATGTGATGATAAAAAGCTTTCCACTAGTTTGTAGCCACGAGACTTGAAAGGAACCATCAAATCCTAGAAACGATTTGAAGCAAGTAATGATAGGATTAGGTAACTTGAAAATTAAGGAGGAGACAGTCAAAGATAAACATATTTCTTGCTTGGGAGGTTGAAATAATGATTATGATATAGACAGAAACAGAATGGCCAAACAGGATGATTATTAAAATAACCAACAGGGATGATTATTAAATAGAGTCGATATATCTACAAAAAAAATAAATAGATCTACATAATTAAATTAGTCCATAACATGAGTGTTAGCCTACTTCTGGCCACAGCACTGTAAATAATAGGATTCAAATGATAAGTTTATCGTTCGAGATCTTTAAATTTGTATGTAGAACATTCAAATGTAGATGAGCCTCAAAATATAAGAAGCAGATAAAGAAATAAAGGTTGTAAAATAATGACTTATGAACCATTTATTTCCAGTGAATGGTTAAATCCATTTTAGTAAATTAGCTCTTAGAAAGTGTCTTCTGAGGGAGAAGAACAAATGGCCAAGCCCTCTTCACATATGTCTAAAAATGACAGTTATAAATGGGTATCATCTTCTCTTCCAGTGACTCGGGTTTACCATGTACATTTCTGAAACTTTATGGTTATTTATAATTAGATTTTCAAGGATGAAAGATGTTTTGTAAAGAAAAATGCATACATGGAAATAACAACGAGAGAATATGCAAAACAGAGAAACTGGAAAAAGAGAAGACTCTAGAAAAAAAATGCTAGAATAAAATATTGGGGGTATTCTAGGGAATAAGGCAAAAGGACAAAAAGGTAACACTGTAAAAATAAAGGAGATTATTAGAAACTGACGCATCTTTCCCTTATCTGTAACGAATAGGCTTTTAAATACTGAATTCTTGGTGCTGTGTGTTTAATCCTAAAACTCTTACCATATTGATGTTAGAGTCAGAATGGGGGAAAAACTACAATGAAAATTATCACCATCAAAACATTCTGCAAAAACCTATGCTCTGAGCGCTTTATTAAGTTGTGATCACAGATGTAAATGTAAGAGGTGATGGTGCTTTTTCCCCATTTATAAACTACTATCTAGGGAAGCTGTTGGGGTATATGTATAAAAAATGAAATTGTAGGGGCGCCTGGGTGGCTCAGTCGGTTGGGCAGCTGACTTCGGCTCAGGTCATGATCTCGCTGTCCATGAGTTCGAGCCCCGCGTCGGGCTCTGTGCTGACCGCTCAGAGCCTGGAGCCTGTTGCGGATTCTGTGTCTCCCTCTCTCTCTGACCCTCCCCCGTTCATGCTCTGTCTCTCTCTGTCTCAAAAATAAATAAACGTTAAAAAAAAATGAAATTGTATTTAGGATAAACTAAATCCTATGGAGAAGAGAGAGGAGATGTAGTATTTGGATTTTGGAAAGATGTACTCTCTTCCACAATTTAATTTGAATTCCCAACTTCTGAATATCCTTGGGTATTGCTGATATCTCAAAATGATACTGGCTTGGTGCTCCATAACCCACAAAAATGCTGGTCCAAAATAAAGGCATATATTCATTTTTAAAATTTTTTTAACATTTATTTATTTTTGAGAGACAGAGACAGATTGCAAGCAGGGGAGGGGGAGTGAGACAGAGGGAGACACAGAATCTGAAGCAGGCTCCAGGCTCTGAGCTGTCAGCACAGAGCCCGATGGGGACTCGTGCTAGCACCCACGAACCGTGATGTCATATCCTGAGTTGAAGTCATATGCTTAACCGACTGAGCTACCTAGGTGCCCCAAGGTATATATTCTTTATATATCCCACAGAAAGATAATAGAAGCTTTATTTGTGTTATAAAGCTACATTGTTTGATTAATGGAGCTCCATTTAAATAGCCATTCTCTTTAAGCCTGAAATATATACACTAAGACTGAATCTCAGGATGGGAACCCAACAGGTATCCCCTATGCTCACCAGCTCTGAGATGATACAGATGCAGAAATTTCTTACAAAAGTCCTTTGCTATCCATTCATTATACTTAGCAACATCAAAAAGGGAAATAATAACTTAAAAACTCCTATTGAGCAACTAGAGACCTTGAACACAGACAAAGGGTGAACACAAAGACAGAATGTTTGGTTATGAGAATCACATTTCATCTCTTCAATTAATTTTTTATAGTACATTTTTGGTGTTTTCATTATTTTTCTTCTATTCCCTTGGTTCTAACAGAAATATACACATACATGTATATATTTCATTAAGAGGAAATAAGAGAGTTTTTTTTTTAGTTAAGATGTTTCCATTCACAAAGACTACACATTTAAAAAATAAATTGCCTGAATAAATTCAATTATCTAGAGAAGCAAAGGAAATCACATGCAAATGACATTATATGCAGAGGCCATTCCGACAGCTTCATGTTTATTTTTATTGTTTTAGTCAGTGGAAGAGAAAAGCTGTCAAAAATGTAACATCTCTTCCTTTTTAAAGGTCCAATGTCTCTGGTACTGAAAATTGCATGAGCAATAATCAAGAGAAGAAATCTGTCTACTACTGAAAATAGAAGGTTCAGACTGCCTCCAACTTAATGCCAGCACACAAGCAGGCCACCATACACACCTTGGTTGTATTTTGCCTATAAAAAGCAAAAAACAGCATTTAATTTGCAAGCAGTTAGGTATCAATTCAGTCAATTAAGACTGGTCTAAAAAACAGTATATCAAAAAAAAGTTAATAAATCCTCATATATTAAATTAGCCTATACCATGACTATTAATCCTGTCTTCTGAGAGCAGCATTATAAATAGTAGGCCCTATATATGACTTTACCAGAAGGTACTTCTTAGCCTTTTGCATTCCAATGAGCAGTAATTAAATATGACATTTTTGCCTTGTTCTTTGAATATGACAAAAATACTTGGGGCAGATTTAGGCTAACTTTTGTAACTGGTTCTTGCTGAAAATCTCTGGCTCTTGACGCAGAATTTATGTGCTACCTGAGTTCTCTTGAGGCATGAATGTACCAAGTAAATGTGGCATATGTTTGTATTTTCTTGCCAATTCCAAATTCATTCATTCAAATCACTCATTGTAGGCCAAATTCTTATCCAATTCCACAGAGCCACCGATTTTCCTGTGAATAGCAGCTTTGTGTATGGTAACAGGGAAGTCAATAGCAGGTCTGTGCACAGAACTATGCAACTAGTGGAAAGGATAAGAATTTGACCACAGGATTTTTTCAGTGTGGTAGAATCTAGTTTGAAATGACCTAGATGATGAGGCTTTCAACACGTTCACTTGGGTGTCAACTCTGAAACTTGACAATTTGAGTCACTGTGAATTTTTATATGGCCATCGTTTATACCACCCTGATTGTAATATGTGTGAGGATAAGTCTTCCCTTTAATATATGTGTATTACAATGTTCTTTATTGATTATAATTAACCTCCGATTTCATTCAGCACCTGAGGGCATATTCTTAGCAAACTCATAAAAGCATCAAGTATTAAATTTAGAAATGTGCCAATCTCTGTACGGGGTTTTTACTAGGCTATGATCCCTCCTAACAGACCTATGAAGTAGGTATTATTGTTACTGTTTTTATACACGCAGAAATGGGGGCTTAAGCCATTAAATTCAGTGTAAGCTGTTCAAGTTCAGTAAGTATTTTGAACCCATGTCTCTGAATCTTTCAAATGTGCTTTTAGCCATTTTGCTACACAGTCTCTCATTAGACTGAAAACACCTAACTGTTCTAATTTTATTAACATTGATCTGATTTTCTGGCAAACATGTTTTGTCTCCATATTTGTTAACTCTGTCTCATAGGACATTTCTAATACACCAGTTTGGTTTCATAGGGTACTTTATTAACATACTCCATCTTCTATACTGTTTTTAATTAGCTCCGTCCTATATTTCAATTTCCTTGACTTATATTTCCAAATGAAAATTAAGCCGTTTTGTCAAACTTGTAAATTAACATTTTAACCCCACCCCACCCCCCAACACACACACACACACACACACACACACACCAGTGAAGCATGCACATGAAATTTGTTAACCATGTGATTACTTTTTAACAAGCAGTATCCCAGGTCCTAGAGAGAATACAAATATTATTCTAATAGTGAAATCCAGTATCTTTCATGGCTTCTTCAAAACATTTGAGACTACTGAAGATTTCTTTTCCTAGCTTTCTGATGGCCTAACATCTACTGTTCATTCTTATCCCAGCCATTGCCTGTTTTGACCTTAAATCCTCTAAAACATTCAACAACCATAAGTTCCTACTTCTCTTTCTAAAGTCTCCATCTTAGGAAAATGATCTTGACACTGTGTGTTGAAGATCTCTCAGTGGCCTGCACCAACTTTCAAGAAAAACACATATAACTCCTTTGGATGATACACAAACTTCTTTACTATCACTCTCCATGCCACTTAGTGATACAACCATAATTTAACTCCTTGCTTTCCCTAGGCCATGAACTCCTTAATTTCTTACTTCCCTGCTTCTTTCAAGATAACTGAAAGCTTTAAAATCCAGCTTAAGGGCACCTGGGTGGCTCAGTCAGTTAAGCTTCCGACTTCAACTCAGGTCATGATCTCGCAGTTTGTGAGCTTGAGCCCGGCATTGGGCTTTGCACTGGTGGTGCAGAGCCTGCTCGGGATTTTCTCTCTCTTTATCTCTCTCTCTCTCTCTCTCTCTCTCTCTCTCTCTCTCTCCCCCTCCCTCCCTCTCTCAGTCTGCTCCTTCCCCATTTGCCTGCTCTATCTGTCTCTAAATAAATAAGTAAATAAACTTAAAAAAAAAACAAAATAAATTTGGCTTAGGTTTACTTGGGGAGTTATAAATCCTCAACAAATTTTTATGGAATAAATGACTCTTCTTAAATTCACAATTTCTTTTTAAGTTTTATTTCTATTTATCTTGAGAAAGAGATAGAGAACAAGTAGGGGAGGGGTGGGGGGGGGAGCAAATACCAAGTAGGCTCCATGTAGTTAGCTCAGAGCCCAGTGTGGGGCTGGAACTCACAAACTGTGAGATCATGACCTGAGACAAAATCAAAAGTCAGATACTCAGCCGAGTGAGCCACCCAAGCACCCCTTAAATTCACAACTTCAAATCTTGTGTCTATGCAGGTAAGGTTCACATTCCCATCTCTTGACAGAGAAGTTTCAATCACTATTTCCAACAGTTGGTATTCTACCTAGATTTCTCATTACCTCAAACCCAACACAAAGACGAATTCTGTCACCCAAACCAGGTCACTTCTGTTTTCTCTCCTTACAGTGGCACCAACATTCTCGTGGCTATAGAGGATTAAAGTAAAAATCATTAATTTTGATCATAAGCAAATCTCCTAACCTCTTAGTTTTCCTATCTCAAAATGAGAGATGTGGACAAAAAGAGCTCTCAGATCTAATGCCAGATAGATTCTACAGGTCTGGGACACATAGGTGGCTCAGTTGGTTCAGCATCCAACTCTTGATTTTGGCTCAGGTAATGATATCATAGTTCCTAAGTTCAAGCTCAGCCTGGAGCTCTGTGCTGACAGTGCAGAGCCTACTTCGGATTCTCTCTCTTTCCCTCTCTCTTTCTCTGCCCCTCTTCCATGCATGTGCAAGTTTCTCTCTCTCTCTCTCTCTCTCTCTCTCTCTCTCTCTCTCCTTCTCTCTCGAAATAAATAAACATTAAAAAATTTCTATAGGTCTGTGAGTGATAAATATATGAAAATACAGCAGGTAATTGTCTCATCTACAATCTTTATTCATCCCTAAAACCCTTATCATTTTATCTTTCTTTTACATAGTCCCCACCCCCCCCCAAAATATATCTGCATTTATAGTAAGATAAACTAAGAATTGGCATTATTTGCCACCAATGAGATAGATTAAATGGCCTAAGTCTGTCCCTATGGAAAGAAATAGGTTTTTCCAGGCACTATGCCACCACTAAATGGACAGTAATACCTCTTACTGTGAAAAGCAGATCTGTAAATTAAGCTCTAGCTGGGTGTAAATAACAAAGGAAACAGTAAAAATAAAATTCTACATACAAACATACAGTTAATATAAAAATTATGGCTTTCATTGCTAATATATGTGTATTTTACATATATACATATGTGTAACAATATATATATTTTAACAAATAAATTTTCAACAAATGTGTTACAGCTTTAACTGTTCTCAGTATTAGCTGGCTTAATCAGCTTTCATATTTTGCCTTTTCTGCTTTCAGAAAATGTTCTATCTCATGACTCTAGTATTTCTATGAACAAGACAATATTTCTTTTTGTTGATCTCTCTAAAATGCTTAATTATTCATTTGATTTTGCTACACTCTGACTGGTCTGGCAGAGTAAACAATGTTAAGGCTGGGAAGTAAATATATTAGAAATCCATTGAAGCAAGTGGAAATTACTTTTTTTCATATTTGAGCAAGAAAAATAAACATAGATACTCCTGGTCGTTTTTCATACTGTTCATAAAACCTACTCACTTTTGCTTGTGCATATCTCTGATAATCCAATACTGGGTTACACGTAACAGGTTTGATTTTGGTTTTTGTTTTCCGACATAGAACAGACAAAAAAAAATGTTTGGTCTTGTTTCACAGAACTTACCTGGCACTTTATATGTTTCTCTAAACTACCAACAAGTTAATTATCAGCCAAAATATTTGAAGGCTTTTCTAAAATAGGACACCCATCACCCCTTATTCCCACTCCATCTGAGATTAAACCTTGGTTCAATTTTGGTTCCATGGATCTGGTCTAGACACAAACCAGAATTAGACTTAACTTATTTAGAGTTTAAACTAAATGATGAATTAATATTTAGTTCACAATATAGGGTTTTTATAAGACCATTTGTGTATCTACAACTTTCATGGTTCCCCAACAATTAGAGATTATAAACTCCAAGCTTCTGATAGCATTCAAGACATTTTACAATCTGGCCTTAATCTGCCTTTTCAACTTGTTTATATTACAACATAGTCTTTTGAGTCAGTCCCATTCTTACTGGCTGTGTGACTTTATTTTATTCTCTCCACTTTGGTATCCATATCAGTAAAATGGACATAATGATATTTTCTTTGTGGAAGATTATAAAGATTATATGACATGATGAATGCAAATGCTTAGCATAATTCCTAGTCCATATTTACAGTTTGATAAATGTTAGTTCCCTTTTACCAGACTTCTTGAAAGCACACTCTAATTGAATAAACTAAGTTGCTTGGGGTTTCACATCCATGCTGAATAGTAGTTTCACACACATACACCATACACCATACACTTGGGGTTTCACACACACACACACACACACACACACACACACCAATAGTAGTACCCTGTGTACACAACATAACTTTTGCAATCATACCTAGAAGAACTGTTCCTAATTGAGCTCTTTTCCTTCAGTCTATTTAGACTATCTCCTTCCCTTCAATTTCCTTCTACCTCATCTTGCATGTTCAAGTCATACCTATCCTTCAAGACTCAGCTTACATATCTTTGTTTTAAGGAAGCTTTCCTTCACTTCTACTCTCTCTTTGAAACTTCTCCAAGAACCACTCTACTGTCCCACTTTTGAAACTGACCCTACTCATTTCTGATTTATTATAATTTGCATATACATGTAGGATGCATGCCGCAGTCCTCTTGAGCAGTGGTCCCGAAAGCATCAGTCTGCAACAAGACAAGAAGCTGCCCCAGAATGGAAATCGATTTTATCACTAGGCACCCTGTTTACTTTAGCTAGTATTCTTTTCATAGCAAGACTTTCTTAATGAAGGGAGGGACATAGACCACATTTTGAGTGGCACTGTTCTAGAACAATTTGCTTAGAAATTTGCTCTTCTCCCTTAGTCAGAAAATGCTGTTATTTCTCTATAAACTCCCATAACATACCATAAACCCTCCATCTGTAACACTCACCACAATATTATCAAAGCCTTAAATAGGATTTATATGTGCATCTATTTTCTCCACCAGACTGTAAGTTCCCAGAAGATAAAAAATGTGCCCTTTTCATGTTTGCATTAACATATTTTACACATAGGAGATATTCCACAAATCTTGGTTTAACCAAAATGACTTCTCTTCCCTGTCATTACACCAAAAAATGAGGCATTTAAGATTTAGGTGAAACGTGGCTTCCTTTTTTATGATAATTTTGTCCTATCAACAGGTACTCATAATGGACCTTGGATGCAGACAGTATTAGAAAGCGAGTACTGACGTAAGGGTTAAATATAGAAGGTGCTTGGAATGAAACAAATATTAAGGGGGAAAAAGTAGTCGAAAATAAAAGGAAGAAGAAAAGACACTATATAATTCTATGCCATAAGTAAAGGGAAAGTTGAACTGTCTCTCAAAGATTCAGCACACTATTGAGAAACCATCTATATTTCAACTAGAATATTGCGGAAATGGGGGAATGGGGCAAAAGCATGAGTATAGTGAGGATTATACCTGACTTTCAAACTTTTTCCCTAAAGCAAAGTTTAGAAAAAAAAATTTTTTTTTACTCTCTGTATAAACATAGAGGGTTTTCAAATGCTTAACTCATTTCTCCAACACATACAAACTAACTGTACCCATTCTACTTATAGGCAAGAAAGCATGAAAAAATGCAAATTGTAAGGAGTGATGAAAATGTAAAGATAATCCTAAATTCATGTATATATTTAAAACTTTACATATAACTTTTAAAATTAAAAACTGCAATATTTTAGAGTACTTCTATACAGCAGAAAATCAACGTAGATTCCCCCTATATAACCCAACACTGCTGCTGAGCCTCTTTATAGCTGAGCTATAAGGTCGGAGGTTCTTATCACAATCCCAAAAACTATTCAACCTATCTTTTCCCTTTAGCTATGTAGACAGGACATGAAAACAGAACTTGGTGCTAAATTTCATTCTAAATTGGATTTGTGCCATTTCCAGTGGTTTTGCTGTGTTTGTTATTTCTTAGCTATGGCTTCTGGTTTTACTGATCTTTCAATTTTTTCACTATTGCCACTCATGTAAAATTTATTATGATATACTTTTTTTTTCTTTTTTCTTTTTTTCCCTTTTGGTAGAGGTGCATAAATGAGGCACTTCACTCACTAAGGAAATCTCTTTATAATTACAGGGATCATATAAAAATCCCCTTATCCACCATGGAAATCTGATAGCTATTTAAATGTAACAAAAATACTTAACTATTCAAAATTAGATGAAGAGACTACAGTGACTTTTTTAAATGATAAAAACATGAAGGCATACATTTTCATCAAAAATATGAACAATATTTAACAAAACTAAATGCCTATGTCTATCTCATATATCAATCTAAAAGCACCTCAATTACAAATAATTAAAAGTCTTCTTTTTGATGTCAGCTTTTGTTTTATTATGTCTGAATAAACTACCCAGCAAATGAAAAAGAAATTTTAAAAGTATGGAAAGAAAAATATTACGAAATTAACATCTTTTTGTGTGTTTCACTTTTATTAACTTGTTTTTTTCTCTCATACTTTCCACCCATATGTATAGCTGCTGCATTTTGTTACTGAGAGTGAAAAATAACTTGATCTTTCAATTAGGCAGTAGATAAATATTGGGATCAGTTGGTCAATATCACAATTCAAGCTACTAAAGGATTATAACAAAGCAACCTGCAAATAAGAATGACATTCCAAAATCAGACCCAGAATGATAAAACATGGAATGTAAAAAAACTAGGTAGAATTGGAGAGGAGCAAGAACGGAAGTGGTAGGATCTCTGTATAAAAGGCATCTTTGTAAAACTTTTTCAAAACTGTTTTCTGTGTTTTACCCACTGCCTGAGCCACATCATAAACTTCCCTGGGCCTTAAGAAATTTTGCTTTCGTAAACACCTTCCTCCACAAACAAATAATGATGATGAAGAAGGAGAGGGAGAGGGAGACGGAAAGGGAGAGGGAGAGGGAGAGAAGGAAGAGTATTATTTTAATTATAGGACTACACTGGAAAAATATATTAGTATTAAATATTAAAAAATTTTCTTCCACCTAAAAGTTTACTTGTCTTTCTGATTTTAAAAGAAGTCAAAACATTTTCCTGGGCCCCTAAAAGTCCTATGGGCTCTAGGCACTGTGCTTATAGTGCCTAATGGCTAATCTGGCCCTGTCCATCACAATAAGTTTTCTCCCACTTTTCTTTTTTCTGATTATCAGAAGAACATCAAAGTGTAACATCTTTGCAAAGTTTCATTTTGCATAAGCTTTATATTACACTTATTCTCACTGAATCTTTTATACATGTTACATTTATGTACTTGTATGACTTCAACTTGCTGACTGATGATTTTATGAGCTTTTTTCATAAACAGTCAATAATATAGACACAAACATATGCACAACCACACTGCTGTTCTTCCAGAAGTTATGTGGCTTTTTTGTCATTAAGAGACCTAAAAATATGTTTATTTTATGGTTTGATATGAGACAAAACATTACAAAATACTGAAAACTGTATAGACAACCTGTATTATAAACTTCAAAGTTCTAAGAAACTAGATCTTAATTGTTCCCACCACTAAAAAAAAGACATGATAATTATGTGCCATAACAGAGTTTTTAGTTAACAGTATGGTGGTAATCATATTACAATATATAAACGCATCAAATTAACACACTGTACTCCTTAAACTCACAATATTATATCTCAATAAAAATGTAAAACAATAAATAAAATTTAAAAACTGTATATTTGTTCTGTGTACAGAATGGCAGAACTATAAAAACACTGGTTAATTAATTAACATTTAAAGTTTTTTCTTTTTTTTTTTCATGACTTTGTTGGACTATGAAATCACAGGTACTTAGTATATACTTTTATGATCATATTAGTATTTAGCTGGACTATTTGGTAACTAGTCCACCATATAGATTAGTAGCTCTATCACAAAGTTATTAATACATGCTTCATTTTAGAATGATTGGGAAGGCAGCTGTCTTCAAAAAGAATTCTGAATCTGCCTATGGGATTGTGCAAGAAAAGGAGGCACAGGGGCACCTGGGAGGCTCAGTGGGTTAAGCGTCTGATTTTGGCTCAGGTCGTAATCTCGTGGTTCCGTGGGTTCAAGCCCCATGTTGGGCTCTGTGCTGACAGCTCAGAGCCTGGAGCCTGCTTCGGATTCCATGTCTCCCTTTCTGTATGCCCCTCCCCCACTCGTTCTCTCTCTCTCTCTCTCTCTCTCTCTCTCTCTCTCTCTCTCTCTCTCTCCCCAAAAATAAACACTACAAAAATTTAAGGAAAAAAAAGGAGGCACCAACCTAACCAGCTATGTTAGCCAGATGTACCTTGGAAATCAAAGAAATTATAAATACTCCTGGTAAACTGTCTTCATATTCAGTGATCAATTAAAGCTAACCCAGTAGAATAAAACGTTTTCACCAAATGCATAGACAGACAAAATGACCTTTGCTCTCAAACTCTCTAAACCTGTAAAATATTAGCAAAGTTTAGCTTAATATCTTACTTTCCTCACATGAGACAGCCTTAGCAAATGAAAAAAAGATTTGTTAACTTACATTATTTTTAGCGAATAAGCAGAAATTTTTTTTCCACTGTAACTCAAGCTTGATATTCGTGTTTCTTATTAAATCAATATCTCTAAGCATTTGATTCCAGGGCCAAGAATTAACTGCAATGTCACTGCTGACACCAAAAATAAACCACTTATTTACATGTTAATGAACCTTTATTATAAAGTACCAGTTTGTATGTCTGCCAGCCAAGCAAATCATTCTCATCAACACCTCAATTGCAAATTCTTTGCATATACTCTAATTACCATGCTATATTTGTTCTTATATCAAATAGTCTATTATTTTGCATTAGATTATATCATTTTCTTTTCTTTGCTACAAATGACATATAGGAGCCTACTGGTAAAGGATTACTACCACTGTGGTGTATAAAGGGCATGTGGATGAATTTTTTTAAGAGATCCATGAAGCAAGTTTGAACAGTTGTATGTGGTTAACTGGTCATTGTGCTACCAATATCTAACTTATTATTTAATAAAGAAATTTCCAATAATTTGATTATGAAAGACTTTTGGGATTGAGGAAGATGGCAGCAGAATAGGACCTTAGGCTCCCATTGTTCCATGAACACAACTAGATAACTATCAAATCATCCTAAGTACCCCAGAAATTGGCCTGAAGACTGGCAGAACAAATTCCACAACTAAAGGTAGAGAAGAGGGCACATCGAAGAAGGGGTTCACAGGCACTTTGACATTTTGAACAAAGGTGCAATAAAACCAAACGTAATGAGGAAAAAAAAAAAGACTTTCACCAGATGGACTTTACCACTGAGCTATATAGGCTTTTTCGTGAAAGTATGGTTAACTATGTGACTCTACAGTGGATTTTTTGAGTAAAAAAAATGTTGACTATTAGGTGCCTAAAAGATGATGATTTACAAAACTATATACTGTTATGTAATAAATCAAGTAATGAGAAATAAGCATAGAAGATGTATAAGAGGCGCCTGGGTGGCTCAGTTAGTTAAGCAGCTGACTCTTGATTTCGGCTCAGGTCATGATCTTACAATTGTGGAATGCAGCCCTGTCTGGGCCTCTGTGCTGGGCATGAAGCCTGCTTAAGATTCTCTCTCTCTCCCTCTGCCCCTCCCCTGCTTTCCATGAGCATAGGCATGTGCTCCCTCTCTCTCTCTCTCAAAACAAAATGAAACATACATGCACACACACACGAGAAAATGCATAAAGCTAAATCGTACGAGAAAGATATTGGACAGATGAGAATAATTTTTATCTGGCCTAGAAATCTAAAGACAATGTATTTCTAGTAAGATTGAAAATATGTCCTCGTCCAAATTCTTAGGTAAAAAAAAAACCAAACTCATGAAAATGGTATTTTAATATGAATTTATTTAAGTTTAATCAATTGACACCACAGCTACTCAAAGAGGAAATCAGTCGCAGTGCTGCATTTTGTCCAAGGTAGTCTAGGAGGCAGCAAGGTAATCAAGTCCAGTGAAGCAGTGTAATAGAGAAGACTACAACCCTATTGCTTTTAGAGATCTCTGTGATGTTTGGGAGGACCCAATAACACCACTGTCTTTCTAAAATTCCCATAAAATAAAAGGTAACAGCAAGAGAACACTTGGTAAAAACACAATAGGGTTCCTCCTGTAATTAAAGATCTCATGTAGAAATTGGCAATATTACCAGTAGCAACTTGGAAGAAAATTTAACCAAAGGCTAACATTACAGGAAGGGAGACCAAGTGAAATGATAATCCCAAGGTGATCTAGAACCCAAGTTGAAACCAAGGAGGCACAAGGTGAAGTTGAGAAAGCCAACTGAGTAAAAATATACTCTCCAGGGTGACCAAACCTGAACCAAAATTGAAGTAGTCCTGAGGGAAAAGATTAGTCCTTTAAATCATGAGAAAATGCTCTGAAAAGGCAGACTGTGCCTAAAGTAAACTCCCTCGAGTCCTACATCCAAACTGTTTTCCATCTCAAACCATGGAGTACCAAAAGGAGGAAAATAGCAATAGGAATTTCTTAGGTGCATACTCATTCGAAGTTCAACAACCTTAGGCGTTACTTGCTTTAATCAGACATTTTTTAGGAATAGTGAGGAGTTTAATAGTGAGCTATCAATTTCCATTCTAACATGGTCCCAGCTCAAGGTCATGCCCATAGGATAGTGGATTTTCTTGGTACGTTTTTTGTTTGTTTTTGTTTTTAACAAATATTTTAACATTTGTTAAATGTTTTAATGTTTATTTATTTTTGAGAGACTGAGAGTGACACAGTGTGAGCAAGGAAAGGGGAGAGCGAGAGAGGGAGACACAAAATCCGATGCAGGATACAAGCTCTGAGCTGTCAGCCTAATAGAGTACGACGTGGGGCTCAAACCCACGAACCATGAGATCACAACCTGAGCCACAGTTGGACGCTTAACCAACTGAACCACCCAGGCACCCCTCTTCATATATTTTAAATTGAAAACATGTAGCTTACTTAATGTTAGGCCTGTAACAAATGGGTAAGAGGGAGTTTTTACCCTGTCCATGGAAGTGAGTAACCTGAAAACAAATCAGGACGTTTCTGTTCAATAATCATGAATTACAACCTTTTGACTTAAAAACAGTAACACAGAAAGAGACATTATCAAGAGAAACTGTAAATTAGTTTTCTAAAAAAAAAAAAAGAAATCAAAGAATATAGAGAAATTGGTTTGTTCTGTATCATTAAGAAAGCTGTCTGCTGAAAAAGTTTTCATTAGGATACCTAAAGACTTCAGATCATTTTAAGTTCTATAATTCAGGGAAAATCACCCCACTGTTTTCTTCTTGATTAAAATTTCTTATAATTCTGAGAAAATTCCCTACTGTTCTTTCTTTTTCTTGAGTTAAAAGTTCCACTATTTTTTCTTGATAGAAAAAGATAGAAGGGAGAGAGGGAAGGAGGGCTGGATAAAACGGAGGATGGGAGGAAGGAAGGGAAGGAGGAAGGGAGGAACCTGATAAAGTAATATTAAATGCAAGTTGTGAGCAAGCCTGACTTATCCCTAACTTGAAAGGAACTAGAGAACCTCACCATTAAGTTTGAAGTAGTTATTACAGATTGTAAAAGTGTATTAACTATTTACAACGACTTTATATAACCAACCAATGGATGTTTAATTTTATCAAACATTTTTCAGAGCATTGTCATATAAGATTTCTTCTTGAGCCAGTGAGAATACAGACAAGGGATTGGCGAAGCTTCTCTACAAAAGGTCAAATAGTAAATATTTTCAGCTATAGGGCCACAGGGCCTCCATTACAACCACTCAACTCTGCCACTGACCCACAAAAGCAGCCATAGATAATAATAAAGCAATGGGCGTGCCTCTGCTCAATAAAACTTGTTTTTCTTTTTCTTTCTTTCTTTCATTCATTCATTCATTCATTCATTCACTTATTTATTTATTTATTTATTTATTTTTACAAACACAGGCAGCATGTCATATTTGGCAAGCCAGTTCTGTTGACCCCCTAATACAGAAAATGATAATATATGTTTCTTTCCCTGAATTCACCAAAATTACTCTTTTTAAGCATGATCCACTAAAAGCCTAGTAAGGGACTGAAACTTTCTCATATATATATATATATATATTTTTTTTTTTTTTTTTTTTTTTAGAATTTCTGTATTTATATGCAAAGTGAGACTGCACTTACTTTTCTTTTGGGATTGGTTTGGTTGAATCATTATGCTAATTAGAAAAGTTTTTTATTTTTGTTTTTGTTTTTGTTTTTATTTTGGCTCTAGAAGAAAGTTTTATACAGCATGGCGATTCTAAGTTTCTTAGAAGTTGAAAATATCTGGCTGGTTATAGGTGGCATTTCTGAAGATTATTCTTCAACTTAAAAAAAAAAAAGTCTTTTACAGATAGCGTGTTTAGTTTTCCTATTTTATTTGCAGTCCTATAAACTATATATTTCAACAAGATTCTCAACTCTATTAATGAATAGTTTTATATAGCCACATTTGCCAGTATGTTCAATATAATATTACTTCCCAGTGATAGATTCAAAAGGCTATGTATTAAAGAAGGGTTCTATGAATGATTAAGTGTAGAAAACACTGTGCAAGATAAACCTAATTAGTTCTCTGAACAACAGGGCTGACTTCTCAGAACCTTAATATACTGTGTAAAATCCGAATATCAAAAAGTGGGATTATGAATTATATTATGAAATACTTCCCTAATTGACTTGACCATAGAATCTTTGTTTTTGACATTGTATGGTACATGTTCTTTAGGACTCAATTTCGAAAATCCTAGAATAGACTATAACAATTTATACTATCTCTCTAATACTAATGACATTACCCTTTATCAATTATACTTTTGTGTATTTTTGTTTGCTCTTTTTCATTTATTAATCTGGAGAAAAGTTTGCCTAATTTTCTCCCACTTCATTTATTTCTTTCCTTGTATCTCTCAGGTTCTGTTCTGTGCCTGTACTGATAGCATTATTATAATGCTTATCTGCCTCTAAAGTTAGATGTTTTGTTCTTTTTTCCTCATTTATTCAATTTAATAATAAAGGCACTGGGGGTAGGGGTATGGGCAAAATAGGTGAAGGGATTAACAGGTACAAACTTCCAGTTATAAGTAAGTCACAGGGATAAAAGGTACAGCATGGGGAATACAGTTAATAACATTGCAATAACTTTGTATGGTAACAGATGGTAACTACATTTATTGTCATGAGCATTGCATAATGTAATATAATTGTTGCATCACTGTGTTGTACACTTGAAACCAATATAACACTGTGTGTCAATGATACCTTAATAATATAAAAAGAGTGAAAGAACAAAAGAACCAAATGAATAATGGAAGAAACTGTAATTTAAAAAAAAGTTAAAACTATTAATGTTACTGTAAAAATGTTAAGTTAAAAAAGTTGAGATGTGCAAAAAATAATTAAGGCATTCAAAGTTATAAATTTGTCTATTACTAGAACTTTCATCATTTCATGGCAAATTTTTATATTCATTTTGTTATTTTAAGTAGCTTATAGTTTTGATTTTTAACACAAGAATTATTTAGTAGTGTACTTTTTAAACATTTTTAAGTGATCTACATATAGATATTAAATCAAACTTATTAATTATATTTATCAAAGCCTCCATGAATTTGTATTCTATCTAATCCATCTGTGAAAGAGAAAAGGATGCTTTAATATCTCTTAGTATAATTATATTTCTGTCAACACCTCATATTTCTAGCATCTTTTTCTTTCTATAATTTAATATTTTAAAATAACATTTTCCTTATGTAGTTTATTTAATGTCTAAATATTCATGACATTTTATCTCTATATAACAACATAAAAAGACTCTATCCCAGGATTTTGATTCAATTTGGTCTGTTCATAATACTACTTCTGATTTCTGTGTGTATATGTCTACTATATTTTTACCTTTCTTTTTATTTTTAACAGTTCAATGTTATTTTGTTTTATGTCTCACTTTTGTAAGGAGAATAAACTGTACTTAAACAAATTCAGAAAAATACTAATCTTTTAAAAGGTAAGTTTAACCATTTATATTTAGTGTGATGAGACAACTGTTTTTACTTCTTATTTTACAGTCTTCCTCTTTTTGTCTGTATATATATTGTTTCTTCCTTTTTTTCTCTTAGGTTTTCTGCTTTTTCAGGAAAATACTAGATCACATTGACTTTCTGAATAATAAGGGTATCCTCAATACTCTAGTATTCAAGCACTATATTCTACTTATTTCAATTCCAGAATAGGGGTCTCTATCATTCTACATTTCTGATGTTTATGATGTTGATGTAACAGGAGCCTGTTCCCCACCTCCTACCCTTGGTTCTGAGTCAGGAGGTGATAGAGAAGTTTGCCAGGGTCCTTTCCTGTTACTTTTGATATGTTGCTATATCATAAGACAAAAAATTACACCTGCTCTCCATGACTTTTTATGTCAAATTTGCAATTTATCTGAAAGAAACCCTTCAAAGTTTTAATATTTAAGTGTGCAGAATGTTCATTAAATATATTAAACAAATAACAGGGACTGAGAAGTGAGGAATAGGGGAAAGGTTAATATTTTTGACAACATCACATCGACTTACAGTCAAGTCCTGAACTTCACTGAAAGAATTAGTTGAAAATTTTAGAAATAGTTAAACTTAGGAGAAAGTGGCTACCTAGTGACTCTCTACTTAGAAGAGTTGCTAAGGCATCTAATTTGATGAAAAATGCTAGGAAGGAAGAAATTATCAAAGGAGAGAATAAGGAGAAAAAAACAGAGTTCAATAGCTTCTCTAATACTAGCTCCCAGATAATATACAACATACGAAGGCAACTTGGTAGAAATTTCTGTCATTGTCTTTATATTTTTTGTCTTTTCCTTTCTTTGAAAAAAACACCATGTTTATGACAATACTGAACAGAAGCAAACTACCTTGATATCAAAAACTTTGTGTCAGTCAAACAGTATGGTACCAGGGCTTCAAAGGAAGAATTTGACCAGTCAGGTGACTCCTAAATTAATGTGTATTTTCTATTTCACAGTTCTGACAACATGCTGACTTGGGAAAAGTGGGGAGAGAGGGCAGAGGGCAGGAGGAAGCAATTTATCGGAAAAAAAAAATAGAAAATGTGTTTTATCAAAAGAAAAAGAAGAAAAGAAAATGCATTGCCTCTCTTTCACATCCCTTGTAAGCTGAACAGTCTTTCTGTGTTTCCAGGGTCTGTACTCTGAATCCAGGGTACTGGACAACTGAACCTCATCCTTGTACTAGAATTACAGCAAGTCTATGGCTCAAAAAATGGACCCAGGAAAGAATGCTAAAAGGAACAGTGTTAAGTGGTCAGGAGCAATAGGTGGCCTACAGGGTGAATTCCAAATGTGGCAGCCCTGTGAAAACTCTCCAAGGCAGACTTGGTGAATACATTTTCTGATTATAAAATAAGCACAATCATAAGTGTGTCTGTAAGTCAGTATATTGCTTGGTAGATCTATAGCCCCAGTGTGAGGACGTATCCTAGTACGGCCCTAAAACAGAATTAAGCTCTAGACAAGTAATCATCTATTTTGGTAGCTCAGGCCCCTTGGAGAATATAATGAAGGTAATGGGCCCTCTCTCTAGAAAAAAATGTGAGTGCATATATCACATAGTTTCAGAGGGGACAGAGATTCCGCAAAGCTCACCCTGTGAGCCTTAAAGTGATTTAACACACGTATGGAAAACACTTGGCTCTACAGGTTAGTGAGGAAGCATGTCATAGAGCTACACTTTAAATATGGAGAGTCTTCAACTGGGGACATACAGGAATAGACATTCATATTATTTTGAAGCTTTACTTTGCCCTTTCCTTTGATTCAAATTTCAATAGCACATACTGAGCACAGAAAAAAAAAATATATATATATATATGATTTTGATTGATTTATCAACATTTTAAGATAGGAGACAAATAGTATATTTCCTATATGTTGAATTAGAAAATACATGAAGGGAACAGCTGCAGACTGGCAGAGGGATGAAGCAAATTAATCTCATGATCTTCTCTCTCTCTCTCTCTCTCTCTCTCCTCTTTTAATAAAGTAATTTTAAAAGTCTGAAGAATGAAGCAGTACCTGGTAAGCTCTGGGAAGAAGAGATAACTTGGGTGCTTCTATTTAAGGTATAATCCTCTTGCGAGTTCTCTTGGGCTATCCCTCCACCTGATGAGTGGGAGAACCAATGTCTGAGCCTTATTTCCTCTATCTCTTCACCACCAACCAATTCTTATGGAAAGTATAGAAATTAACTCTTACACAAATTAACAGGCTATTTGTAGAATAATAAGGGATTAAAATGAAAAGGCAGCCAATATATTCTTAATTCCAATGTATAAAGATGATATGTCATTGTTTAGAACACTGGATAAATAAAATCCTATTATTCTACCCCAAATGGCCATTTGATCTAATTACACCCTATTTACTGTAGCATTAATAGGAAAATATTTTCCTATAATATTTTAAAAATGGATACTGTGTAACCCCCAAATGCTTTAAGGGTATAAAGGGAGAGAGAAACAGACAGAGAGAGAGACTCAAATACCATCTCTCTTCTAGGCAGCAATTTCCCCAGATGAAGAGGTCACCACTGTTTAACAGCGCGCTGCCATGTTAATTTAGTATGACAAGATAAAGCAGTAATCTCGGCTCGTGGAGGCTGTAAACCGCCTGCTATCCGGGGACACGCTCAAGTCGATTTGCACTGTATATCACTTTATACAATTGCCATGACAAAGCCCCTTGAGTTCTCACATGTAAATCTCTCTATCCCTCTCTTCCTGTAGCCCCCTCTTTTTCATTCCCTCCCAATGTCCTTCTCCCCGGCTTCATGTCCAGGTAGACCACATCCACTCAGCACTAATCTCTGAAAACTTAATGCTCTGCACATGACAAGGGACACACAACACACACCCCTCTCACAACCACTCTGTCAAGTCCTCCGATTTAAGAGAAGATGTTCAGGGACTTAGATAATCCATTGATCCCACTTGCATCGGCTTTTATATTTCAGTCTGCCGTGTTAAGTTGTCAAGGGGAGCGATTAAACTGATGTTTCGTGATTCGAGATTTACTTTCCTAGGAATGATAGTTTTCAAAGCTTGTCTTACTAAGTTCTGCTTAAAGATTATCCCTAAGAAAGCTGATGTATCTTTACTGGTATAAATCTAGTAATAAAACTCTAAAGTGTTTTAGGTAAGGACATTTTGGAGATATTCAGGGTTATAAACATAAGAATGTAAAACTGAATTAAATTTGGATTTTTAAAAAATGTCATCTGTGTAGTTCTCTCTGCATGAAGCAAAAACACCATATGTAAAAAAGGGGGAAAAACATGTTTCTATCTATGTAAAACAAAAATAATTATAGAACCACTGAAGAGGACATAAGTGAACAGGGAAGAGTTTATTTGATAGGAAATAAAAAGATCACATGAAGCACATTAGGAAAGTGACAAGTCAAAGTTTTATCCAATAAAACAAAAGCAGAAATACACATTTAATCATCAAGAATTAACAGCTAGAAATATACACATTTTGGTTAGGTGTGTTAGTTTTAAATGTGACATGTCAGGTTTCTGACAGGTTCAGCTAATATCCTATAAAAAATCCATTTGTACAGTGCCTCTTATCCATATCTCAGCCTCTTTACATCAGCTCAAGCTGCTCTTATTGGTAAAGAGAAAGGAAAGATCAAAGGACTTTAAAAAGCAATAAACATAGCACAAATAAACAAAGGACTGAATCCCTCACAGGAACTCTAAAATTCCCAAAATCAAATAGGCATTTTAAAACACATTGAAATGTAAAAACAAACAAACAAATAAAAACAAAAACAAAAGAATATGCCAAGAAAACCATAGTCGCAAACATGAACCTCCTTAACCATGTACTAAAAGAAAAATCACTTGCCTTCCAGATATTCATGCAACAGAAGTTTAGCAATTTTTAAATATACTATTTTCCAAAACACTTTTGCTGGTGTGTGCATGCATGTGTGTGCATGTACTGATGTTGGTCTCCTCAGGCAGATTATTTGGAGAAGTGTAATATGTGAAGTTACAAGAGAATGCTGTGATTAGTTATCTGCACAGCAACTGCACTGAGAAAATCAGAAGGCTGACAAAAAGGGGGTCGCATTAACTGCATATTCATTATACAACAGGCACTGTGGTAGGTAATTATTTCATTTACTTGTTACATCAACTATCTATGTGTAAAGTAACATTTTAACATGTAGATAAGGAAATTTGCACTCAGAATGTCTTTTATGGGCACAGGCTTTATTCAACCATTCAACCATTCAACTATTTTAAGACAATTACTGTGTGTCAGTCACTGTACCAGACTCTAGGGACCTGGTGCTGAACAAGACAGGCATATGACTCCAAAGATACCAGACAGTTTTTCCTTTATTTTTTTTATTTTTTTTAATGTTTATTATTATTCTTTGTTGAGAGAGAGAGAGAGAGAGAGAGAGAGAGAGAAAGAGAGCAAGCAGGGAAGTACAGAGAGAGGGAGACACAGAATCCAAAGCAGGCTCCAGGCTCTGAGCTGTCAGCACAGAAGCCGACACAGGGCTCAAACTTACAAACCACGAGATCATGACCTGAGCCGATTTCGGACACTTAACCGACTGAGCCACCTACACGTCCCTGAGAGCTTTTACCTTTAAATGAGTTTGCATCTCATGTTCAGATTACATCCAAAGGTACTGACAAAGTTTAGTGATAAGACCACTGGACCACTTAAAATGGGATGGGAATGTGCGTAATAATCCTGCAGGTTACTAAAAGGAAATCGTGATTACTGGGAGCACCACCTTCCCCCCCCCCCAAAAAAAAAAAACCCATAGTGTTTTCTTCTAGTAATTCATAGTAATTAGTCAACAGAACACAAACGACTCAAGAACTACAGCATCTATTAAGTCTTTGCTATGTGCCAAGCATAGTTCAAGAACACTTACGAGAATTCTTTTTAATCCTTGTAACACCTGTGTATATTCAGCGGTTCTAGTATCATCCTCATTTTCAGAGGAGAAAACAAAGGCACAGAGTGACACCATACAACTGAGACACCTTACAAAAAGTGGACTTTCTTGGAACCCAAGCAATTCAAGGGTGAATTTAGGCTCTTCACATTCTACATCTTTTAATCCTATCAAAATGCAGTTCTGATTCGGCTGAGGTAGATTTTTCTGTGGTGGTGGTGGTGGTGATAGTTGCTGTTGATGAACAGCCTTAATAACAGTAAGCAAAAATTTGGCTGCCAATGAACAATATTTATGATAATTGAATCTGTCATAAATATCTGACTGGGAGACTCAGATTATTTCAGATTGATAATCCTGTGTTTTGTTAATAGTTAAAAATACAAAGAAAAAAAACCCTTTTAATGACAAGAGTTGAGATTTCTATTGGACTTCTCATTTCAAAAGTACTCTTCCTTAGCTTTACCTTTTCTTGTAGGTCACTTAAATTTATAAGAATTGAAAGTATTGGTCATTTAATATAATGCACCATTTTTCTCCCTGATCATAGAATGTAAACATTTCTTTAGGCACTCACTTAACTAGTATTGACTAAGCTAAGTTCCTGCTATATCCCAGGCACCAGAGTGCTTTAGGTATACTGACTTCTTTAAACATAACACTCTCTCAGATGCTATTCTTATCATACCTATTTTACAGATGACAAAACTAAGGTACAGAAAATTTCTATAACTGCCAAATGCCATAAGATATTAAACAGCGGAACATGGAATTTACTCAGTAATTTTGTCACTAGTGCCATGTGCTAAACCACTATGCTTTGCCAACAGTCTCATAAGCAGAGCACAAATTACTCCTAATCTTGATGTGAAAGGTTTAGCAAGTAATCCTTTAAAATCCCATATATAACCCAACAGCCTATGCAGAACTTCTGGTACCCATTCTGAATTAGTTAAATCTCTTGGTCCATTTCAAGCCAGATAAAAAGATTGAAAAATCAAGTTGTCTCTGAGTTAAGGTATAATAGGCAACAATGAATTATTCCACCTGAATGCCCCACATGTATTTCTAAGGGCTTTTAAAATTATTTATTCCAATAAACTATAAAACTGATTTCAATGTTTGTATGAGTGGGGAGGCAGTAAGTACAGTTAGTAAGTGCTTGGGTTCTAAAGTCATGACTCCAAACTCTCCCACTTACTTATTAGGCAAATTACTTTACCCAAGACTGTTGTCTGTCTGTAAACTGGGGATAATCACAGTTGTCGAATTCACCGGACTGACATAAAATTGGCTGAAAAAATAAATGTAGTCTGGCTGGTACATAGAAAAGATTGAAATATTATACATCCCTATTATTAATTATTAGATAACATATTCTACAGAGCATTGACTATTTTAAATCTCCCATATGTGAACTGCGACTATCAGACTATAGATAGGCTATAAGATATATTCACACAAGACTTTCAAAGTCGCTTCTTATATTCTACTGATGACTCTGGGGAAATCAAAATCTCAGATTCAGAAGAAGCATGTTCTCTGACTCCTGTGTCCCTGGTGTGCAAAGCATGCCAGCCACTGCTACAAAGCCTAAAGATAGATACTGGTAACAGCCCGGCAATATCCCCCTCTCCAGATATATGTTTACACAGAGGGAAGGGTCCAGCAGCAGCAGCAGAAGGGGGTACCAGGCTTAGCACCTTATTAAGTCTAACACTGTAAATTATCGTAACCTATTTTTTGTTACTCATTAATATAGGTTTTGACTTTTTACATGATACATATTTTATATTCATACACACATAAAAAGGTCCTTAATAGTGCCTTTGTGGTTATGCTCCTTCTTTATATCCTACCTCCATTTAAAATTGTTTATTCACTCTTAGAATATTATTCTCTCATTTAGGGTTATCGACCAACAAGATTAACTGTTTTATCTCGAGACAGGCTGGATTTTTAAGGGCTAAGAAGAGACACTGAAGTAAACACTGCTTCTCTATATAATGATAACATTGTTTGCTCTGCTGCCGCAGAAGCAGCCTTGACTAAATAAGACACAAAATCCAGTCACTTGTGTTCATTTACCTTATCATGTGATGTCAGTGTCACAGAGCTGCCCAAGGCTGCTCTCCTTACATTCACACCTCATCTGCTCACATGGATCATTCCTAAAAACTGTCTCTGGGAAAAAGTTTTAAAAAGCTTGCCGCGTATGTATAAAGATCTGTTAACAAAAGGAACGATTAAAACTGTAAATTTAAGTTAGCTTTACATTTATTTCCCCGCTACAAGTAACAAAGAACTTTCGGCTTTCTCCTCTACAGAGCATAGAAAAACATAAAATTGACTTTGTAAAACAAAAAATGGGGGGAGAAAGGGTACAAAATGATCAAGCTGGTCTCATATTAAAATGCTGTAATGAATTCATTGTTAATGACAGCTTTCATGCCAGTACAAATTATGGGCATCTCAAACTTTGTGGAGGAAGAAAAGAATTTAAACTCACTTAATGCTTTTTTTTTAATTTGTTTTTTAATCTTTATTTATTTTTGAGAGAGAGACAGAGTGTTAGCAGAGGAGGAGCAGAGAGAGGGGGAGACAGAATCCGAAGCAGGCTTCAGGCTCTGAGCTGTCAGCACGGAGCGCGACGCGGGGCTTGAACTCACAAACCGTGAGATCATGTCCTGAGACGAAGTCGGATGCTCAACCTATTGAGCCACCCAGACACCCCTAACTTAATGCTTTTAAAAGCACCTCATGTGGCAAAAGTGTTCATTCTGAATTCAGATTGGCATTTCTTAAGGAACCCTTCCTCTTCAGAGTGCTCATTTCTATCTTCCTATTAGATTTTCTGTACTATTGAATTCCTTTCTGTTTTTAAAAAATCCATCAGCCCCTCCCCACCAATGCAGGCATTTGTGTTTGTCTATACTTATAAAAGAGAAAGGTGTATGAGTCTAATTGCCAAAATACATGAGAAAAAGAAATTAGAACGAAAACCCAATACTTCCTTACATTTTTTTTTCGTATTACTTCACTTTCTTAAGATCCAAATTAAGTGCCAGTGTTTGTGCTTTTTAGAGAAACTGCTCTACAAAGATAATTCCTCTCTTTTTAGGTACAGTAGATAGTTGTATCTAACTGATAAAGCCAAGAGGGAATATGGTGTAGGTATTATTTGAAATATTTTGAGGTCCCATTGGCAATTGTAGGTTTTCATTCTAATTCCTAGAATTCAGTCACCAACACTGGAAAATTCTTATTTATTTTGCATTCCCTTAAGTGACTGTCCCTTGCAATTACAGAATAAGAAACAATGAGAAACTCGTTGCTATTATCACTCGTACTAAGTTAATACAGTTAAAGTAACATCAAAATCACCTTATAGTTATGTAAATAATTTCCATTTTTACCAATCTCTACAAAATCTCAAATTTAGGAAAGAAATATGAAGACAAAAAGCAATAATTGAGTTAAAGAAGGAATCAAGAACGTATTGAAAATAGTGACAGAAGCTGTCAAATAATTTAAAATAGAAGCTAAGAAGAGGCACACAAAGAGCATAACATATCTGCTAAAGCACTAGGTCCCAGACATTTGGATTCAATGATAAGCACAATTTCCAAAACTAATATCAAAACTAGTATAGACTTCTAAGTCCTTTTTTCCAGTAAGTACATTAAATATAATATTATAATTTACTATCAACATTGACTCATGAAAGAAAAGCAAATATGATTTCTGAATAAATTGAGTAAATATGCCATATAGTTTTGTGAAGAACTAACTAAAAATCAGTGAAAATTCTATCATAGAACCAACTGACCTTTATTAATCACATACAGTAAGAGAAACCTAGGCTGACTACAGGAAGTTTGGCAAGCCCCCAAGAGGCAATATATGTAAATAAGAAGGAAGTATATATCAGAGCACAATGGTGCTGATTCTCCAACCCTCTCTTCCTTCCTGATAATGGCTCCATTGAGATCCACAAGAGAACCCATTAAGAATGTTTTTCTGATAGGAGCAAACTGAAAGCAAGGAAAAGAGGAGCAAAGAAGGAAAAGAATCAAAGGAAGAAAACGATGAAGAACTGAGAACAAAATATCTAAGCTACAAAATGAAAGTTGGTCCTCAAACTTTTCCTTATTTTAACTCCCAAATACAAAGGATTCTATTATGTAGATCTGGAATAGTAAATGAAATAAAGAGGGACACCTATCCATTCCACAAAATCAGGGCCACCAGTCAAGTAAATTTCCAGCACCGCTTCTTAGTGTCTTTGCTATTTCCAATACCCTAGCCAAGTATTTCATCATTCTTTCCACCTCATTCAAGGTGGTCACACAGAAAAAGAAAGGAAACATGCAAAACCCCAATAACTAAAGTAGTTGATTGTTTTCCTATCAATGTGAGACATGTATTTTACTAACTTCCTCATATTTTATGTTAAGATATTTACAGTATGCTTTGTCTTCAGTATTTTTTTTTAACTTGCTCTTTTCCTCTTTCTTAGTTATTGCACCTGGGGAAATACGTGGCAAAGGCAAAATTATACTGAAATATTAACTAAAAACCTTATATTAATGATATCCAATGAGATGTAAATATCTGTTAATCTCCTTAGCACTTGTTAGCCTGTATCAGGGTTCTAGTATTTTATAAAAAATTATGGTGATTTTCTGGTTATCTTATCCCCATACTATACAAAAAGGCACAGGAAGAAAGGGTTCTTATTCATCTCCCTATCTCTGGTGATAGGTATTCATTGTATATAATTAAGTTGGATCTTTCCACAATACTTCCTATTAAATGAAAGTCATTAAATTCATTAGGCCACATATTCTTAAGGAAACACATTTTCCCGTTACTACAGATTTAGAAGTTCTTATTTATTCACCTGTCACTGGATAGCATTTTGTGGGGATACTCATCAAGTGTCCTGAACTAGCCTGCAACTCCCACATAGCACTTTTTCCCCACTGTGGGAGAGTACATTCCTTAATTTCTCAAGGCCCAGTTAACTTTAAACTCAACAGTAGTACTTCAAATATACTGTGGACATCAAATGAATCAAGGTTTTCCCCACTGATATTCAGCCCTCCCCCCAACCCAAAGGAATGAAATTGTAAGGCAACAGGACAAAAAGACCCATTGCACACCTTATCCAGTGGCTTTGATGAACCCCAACTGATTGTTTTTCACATGTCCTCATTCCTGCTAGCCCTGGGAGTAATTTCCAGAAACAATGCAAGTATAAGATTGAACAGCTTACATTCAAACACAAGCCTTGGATTATATCTAGATAAACAGCTTCATGTGGTATTTTCTGACAACATTTACAGAATAATGTTGGTAACAATGTAATTTCATTGTATGATAAACATCAATTTACCATAAAAAACAAATACAAACTTGTCACCATTTTCACCTTGTTTCAATTGAATTGGCCTTGTTCAGATAAGCAAGCCTATCTCTTACAGAAACAACAGTTTAGAGATAAACTGTGTGAAATCGGGTATGTGTGTGTAGAATTATACTGCCTACTATCATAATTTTATACTGCCACACTGCACATATGGCTTCCAAGCTTACTTATCTGAATCTTTCTGAATCTATTCTCCATGCTATTAAACTGCACACATTCCACATCGTTCAAAAGTAATTACACTTTTGTCTAGAGTGTAGGAGACTGCTCTCCCTAAACAATGAAATTCTCATTATTAGAACTTGCACAATAACCTCACTGGTGTTAACAACAGTATGCATTATACCATCATAATAACTTATGCTAAGTTTGATGTACAAAGGTAACTAGAAATTTAAAAGCTTATAAAAACTGCCATATAGAAATAGGAATCTTTACCACACCATAATTAAAGTCCTATTCTGTGACTTATTTTTAAATAACACATGTATTTTTCTCTTTTCTTTTGTATATTATCTGAACAGTACTTCATACATAACATTATCCTAGTCAAACGTTGAAGATACATTACTAATATAAGCAAAGTCCATATAAAGAGTATTTCAAGACACAGCTATAATATAGCAATGAAAATTATTTGGGGGGGGGCAAATAAGTAATCCCAGGAGTTGACAGTAATCCAGAGGAAGTAAAAACTTTTCTCTGTCACATGTATTAAGTGAATTTCATCATTAAGGTTGGATTTTATACGTTGGAGCCTTGCCATAGTGTTATACTTGGTTCCCAGCTATATGTCCAACTTCTATAGAAGATCCAACTTAAGGGGCGCCTGGGTGGCTCACTGGGTTGAACGTCTGACTTCGGCTCACGACATCATCTCAGGGTTCGTGAGTTTGAGCCCCATGTCAGGCTCTGTGCTGACAGCTCAGAGCCTAGAGCCTGCTTTGGATTCTGTGTCTCCCTATCTCTCTCTGCCCCTCCCCTGCTTGTGATCTCTCTCAAAATAAATAAATAAACATTTTTTGAAAGAGTTAAAAAAATTATCCAACTTAAAACACTTTTGTCTTCTTTTGATGGACTTCAGGAAGAAAACTGACTCACACTGAATGTTGCTTTATGATAACTAGTGTCCCTGCAATGTTTAAACACACTGACATTAAGATAAATCAAATTATTAATCCCAATATAGTATGTCCCAGAATTTTCTTTAAACAATTCCAGGAAAATATTATCAATACAGACATTACATTATATATTAAAATAGATTAAAACATATTTTCAGATCCAATAGATCTTTAAATGTTAAAAAATGTATATACATGCAATATTTATTTCATAGGAAATTGAGCTATCTATAACGTGAGCAACTCAAATTATTTTTTTAATAAAAATTCTGTACTGTTATAATAAATAATTGTATATTTTAAAAGTCACTGTTGGGAAGCAGACACTCTAAAGTTACACAAAAGTAGTCACTCAACTCAACAGGATTTTAAGAAGTCAAAAGAGAGTTTGGCTGAGATAAGAGTATACCTTCTGTGAAAAAAACAAACAACAACAACAAAAAAAAAAACAAAAAGGAGACAATTGACTATTCAGTGACCACAGGTGGTCAAGACTTTCATTTCACATCACATTTGACACTTCAACAACAATCTAAGCAGCAGAAGTAGCAATGCAACCAGACAGAAAATGAGCACCAAAATGGTCCCTTAGCTGCCTCTGATGCTGCTACTTAATTTCTCTTCAGACTCCCTCTCTTCCCTTCTGGTGCTCATCTGTAATCACACTGACTGACATGAGGATATGTTTGTTCTCAACAGTTCTTTGCATCATGAAATAAATTCATCTGTATCAGAACTATTATTAAAAACCACCCGAAATTACAGTGATTGTTGCTTGTCTCTGAAACTCTACAGTGACAGTCTCCAAACCCATGTTTAAAAAGGGGGGAAGGGGACAGGAAGATTTATTTCTCAGTAGAAGTAAAGCCCCATACTGCCCTTCCGCTCATGTCAGACTATGACTCTCCAACCTTGACTTTCACCTTTTTGAAGATTACATGAAAATCAAAATTTGTCATTAATTGCTAATAAGAGCTTCAGAAAAGAAACCCACAAAATCTGTCTTTTACATACCTATGCAATATGTGTCTCAATATTACACTTATTAGAAATATGACAGTTTCTTAAATAAATATATGTACATAATCTGAAGACACTTCATCTACGATGTACTCTGAATAATGAGTAAACCATTCCAAGAATAGATGCACCCATAGTATCCACACCAATATAACTGTCTGTGAGCTGCCCTTATTTAGGCATTTAATCCATTTCTCCAAAACATTAAGGCAATAAACACAACTTCAGAAAGGAAGAATTATATCTTCATTTGACCCAATTCCAAATGCCTGCATACATTGGATATGAACAAACAACCCTAATTTCTCAAAATCTTTATATGGCAACAATTGTGAAGTGTACAGAACTTTTATTCCAGAAAATATTTTCCAACTTAAATGTTATACAGAGAATATCTCTATGTAACTTCAAGCCAGCCTTACAGAGATTACTCATCAGTTTTACTTTGTCTCTAAACTATATTGGCAATATAAAATGTGGACCTCTCATGTTTTTTTTAAATTTAAGAATAGAGTATGAATGTCACACATAAACAGGCAATGAAATCTGGAAACCTGTTTTTTTTTTTTCTCCTTAAATTGAACTCTTTGAAATAGAGACCGTGAAACATTGTCTCTGTTTTCAAAGATATTGAACAGAGAAAAGATAGAAAATGTATTTTCCTGGGGCACCTGGGTGGCTCAGTTGGTTAAGAATCTGACTCTAGATCAGTTCATGATCTTACGGTTCATCACTTCGAGCCTCACATTGGGCTCTGTCCTGACAGCTCAGCACCTGGAGGCTGCTTTGGATTCTGTGTCTCCCTCTTTTTCTGCCCCTTCACCCTCATGCTCTGTCTTTCTCTGTCTCAAAAATAAACACTAATTTTTTTTTAATAAACTGTATTTTCCTACTTAAATAAAAGTTCCTGTTAAGTGAACATGACAATGGCCTACTACCCAGAAAAAGTATAATGCATTTGTGTTGAATAACAATTCTATAAATATATTCAATCATTTTGATAAATGAATAAAATATATAAATCAGCTTAACAGCTGAATACATCATGGCTATTATGACACACTTTCTGAAGCATTCTGAATATATTATGTTAGTATATTCTACTTTAGTTGTTAAATTTCTGGAAAATCAGCATATTCGCCATGAATAGTGCCTTAACAACTCTGCCCAAAACATATTCACTATTAAATCATCCATATGAACTCTGCCAGTAATTAGTAATCACACACTGAGTGTCTATTATGTGGTAAGTATCAGAAATATATTCATATATGTCATATATATGATTTGTATGACTGTGCCTTCAAGGAGAAATACAGTATACAGACAGGCAAACGTACAAACACATAAATTATAATGTAGGCCATGAGAAAAGAATAAACAAATGTCACAGATAAAAGAATAATTCAGCAAGCATTCTACTTGGGAAGTAAGTGGAAGCATCTCAAAAAGAAGCAATTTTTGAACTCAGTCTTGTGGGAGAAACATAGTTCATCAGGAAGGTAAAATCTGAAAAGAGAATGTCTTTCAGGTACAAAGAATAAAGCTGTGTCATTCGAGGTCACCTGGTATGTTTCTGAACCTGTATGAAAAACTTGGCATGACAAGAATACTGGGTCCATGGCCAGATGTGGCAGAAGAGAATACCAAAGCCATAGTTTGGTGCTACTCTATACAGAATTTTATGCTAAGCCAAAGGGTTTTAGACTAAATCCTGTCAGAAACAAGGATGCACATTAGTTTCCAAAGTGGGATAAATAATCCAACTCATTTCTCAGGGAAACAAGTCCAGTGAATATTGAAAGAAAAACCAGAGAGAGAAGCTAAAACTCTGAGATCATATGACAGACTTTTCCACAGATTTGTCTACTCAAGAGATGAAAAGCTGATGGAATCAAGAAACATTTGAGGCAGGAACAAATTTACAAACTAGTTACACGTAAAGTAAAAGCATCAGTGTTCAGGTCACTAAAACTAAGTTAAACCACTTGTATCCTGAGATCAGCTTGTGAATCTGATGAAACCTATGATCTTACTCACATGTATGCATAATACAGAATTGTCCACTCATTTTCAGGAGATCCCATAGGCCCTGGCTAAGAACTGCTACTCTAGATGAAGTTGTTTGGGGAAAAGAGTTGTGTTTTATTCAAATCTATTTCCATAGTGCCCAACAACAACAAACTTGGTACAAAGTAGGCGATTCATAGTTTGTATCCAGTTGAACTGAATTCTCCATTAAAAACTGAATGGTTTCCTTTTCACTAACATCCTGCATCACAGCATCCCCTCAAGCCAACTTCAGAATGTAACTTAATATACTTTTCTTATATCCATCCTTGAATAAACTTAAAATAATCTCCCCTTTATCTTTGTGATGTTCTTCTGGTTATAACTATTTATATCCACTCCTTCAAATTTGTGTTTATGTTTAGAGTAATATCACAAGGCAAAAAACCAAGAAGCACTCCTTGAGAGAACGCAATGGTCAAAATATTGAGAAAGGAAAGCTATTAGCAGAGATGCAATGCCAAATACAGGGTATGATCTCCTTACCCTGTTGAACTGTGTACTACCATTTTCTCCTTTCCTTTTCCTAATTTAACCTTTTTGAGAGGAGACCAAAAAGTTGTATCATTGCGCATAACTAATAAGTAGAGAAAGAAGGTAGGGATATGGATAGTATGATTTAGCTTGCCAAATAAGAGATAATCAGATAACAAAATATGCATGTGCTCTTGTGAGGAGCTTGTAATGTTTATAAGCATGGACTCCAAAGCCAGAATGTCTGGGTAAACAACCCTGGTTCTCCTGCATATCAACTGTGATCTAATCAAGTTATTTAACCCCTATGTGCCTCGGTTTCCTCATTTGTAAAATGAGACCAAAAATAACACCCACTGTATTACTGTGAAGGTCAAATGAGTTAATATGATAATGTGATTAAAATGCCACATCTATATAAGTGTTACACAGTGTTAGCGGAAATACTATCCTTGAGGGGAAAATCTTGGCACATAGTCACATACCCAGTGCAATTCTGACCTGTAAGGCTTAAAATGTTGAAAGAGGTATTTAAATCTGATGTGAGTATCAAAGAACAGCATCCATTTCACAGTTATTAGGAGATATCTGATTCTTCTTGTTGATTTAATTCTATATATGGTAATTTAGTAACATAAATAAGTAGGCGTATTTCAGTTCCAAGCACATTTGTGATATATAATAATTTTCCAGAGAAAGCAAAAAAAAAAAAAACATTTCACAGAATCAACCTTGTCTTTATAAGTATGAGAATGTCTGAGGAAACATAATTTTGTTGGTGTAATCTGGTTCATATTAATGGCCTCACCATCCTTGAAGTAGAAGAGGAGAAGGTCACAAAACCCATCTACCCAAGCAGTCATGTTGAAAAGATGAGGATGGTTTTACTGGCAGCTAAGTGCCCTGCTACCTTACCAATATGCTGATTGTGTATTTAAGTTCCTAAGAAGGACCTAAAAGCCTTACGTGTGTGTGTATATGTGTGTGTGTGTGTGTGTGTGTATGTGTGTGTGTGCACACGCTTATATGTTTCAGCCAAAGATGCTAAGCCACTTTTCTTCCCTCCCGTCCATGAAACCACAGTTTCCTAATCTTCCGCAATGAGCCAGACCCCAGGACAAGGGGCCAGATAAGTTATCCTGAGTTGCAAATTCAGGAATAGGATGCACCAGGGAATTACCGAATTATCAAAACAGCGTGAATGAGACTGAGTTAGAAATTATTGCAGTCGCATTAAAAAACTGTAGTTTCTATAAAATATATTCTTCTATAATATTCCCAGTACCATAAGGAATACTGGAATCCAATCTGGGCAAAGCAAAGAATTGAAAAACATTGATTTATCATGGTGGAGATGTTCAAAATATGTTGTAACTCTATCCAGAAAAACCTTTTTTTATTATTTATTTTTTGAGAGACAGAGAGAGACAGAGGATGAATGGAGGAGGGGCAGAGAGGGAGTCACATAATCCAAAGCAGGTTCCAGGCTCTGAGCTGTCAGCACAGAGCTGGATGCGGGGCTCGAACTCACGAACCGTGAGATCATGACCTGAGCCGAAGTCAGGCGCTTAACTCACTGAGTCACCCAGGCACCCCCAGAAAAACCTTTAATAGAAATACTGTGACATCTCACTTTCATGCTAACTTTAAATGTGCTATTTTAACATTATTCTTATATATATGTTTTTTTCTTCTAATTAACTTGTAAGTGTCTCAACAGCAAAATTCTTGAAAAACAGGGGAAAAAAGCATCTTCTACTTCCTACTGGAATCTATTTACTTATAAAGAATTCTAAGAGGTTAGGAATGAATCTTGTGTATGGCTGTTAAGTAGATGATAATTCTAAAGCAAAAGACTGAAGCCAAACTTATCAGAGGAGAAAACTGGTCAAAAAGTGAGTGTAGGCACAAGAGACCATGAGCAACCTACCATTGTATTGTGCTGAGAGGTGGGGGTCCTATGGCCACAAGTCTCTTGCGTCAGCAGAGAAACTGGCTGAAATTCCTCAGAGTGAGGCTTGTTGGGAAAACTCACATGCAAGGGAAGGTGAAAGGCTGGGAGCCCGTCACTCTCCTCTTCTTCCACTTTCTGTCTGCTTGTCACCATGGCTACCTCTCCATCTGCTTCCCCATACGGAGAGGCTGGTCGCTTGGAAGACATCCTGGAAGGAACAAAAGAGGAGAAAATAATGAAACCTCCACATAAATCCTTAATGCCGTCATTGTGTGGTTAGGGGCCATTGTAACAGAAATGCCTTTTTGTGCTGGCAGAGAGCAGGAAACCATCCAAATACCACTGCAAAGAGCACACAATCAGAAACAATGGCCAAGCAGGTAGCAACAGAACAGTGCTTGTTTGTTGTGAGAATAATACACTAATATAGCACTCTCTTGTATTCTGGCTTCTTAAACAAGAGAATTCACCTAAGAACACTGCATAAGGAAAGACCATTCCATTTTAAAGGAAAAAAAAAAAAAGCAAAACATACCCATCTAGTTTTACACTTTGATAGACCTCATTGAAGACAGAACATCTATGAATAACAAATACTGTCGGCAGCTAAAAGAGGGAAAAGAACTAAAATTTCTTTCATCAAAAAATAAACAAAATAAATGAATGGTGGCCATTATAACAAATTTGCATTTTATTAAAAGTAAGATTATTATGACATGTAGAAATAAATATTAGTTATAAGCAAACCTCAGACTTCATGACAAAAAGTTTGATATTTGCTTAAAGCTTATTAAGAATTGAATAAATTTTACAATTGCCGTTAATCTTGAAACATTTGAGGATTTTTCTTCCCTCGCCTCCCCATTTATTTCTAATATCACATACGCAAAGTGGTAAAAAAAGTGAAAATATAAAAATATTTCAATTTTCATTTCCACAATGCTATCAAAGATTTAGAGGTGGATTCTAGACTTATTTGCTCTTTAGAATACCTAAGTAAGAGAGGGAAATCAAATAAAGATGTTTGGTTTTGATGAGCTAATGCCTATAAGAAAATTCACTTAGACAATTAAAAATTAAACACTTTTTTTTGTATTTGAGTCTGACTAAGAACACTATTAGAGCTTAAAATATGTGGCAATTATTCTTAAGCAGATAGTTCCCTTTCTTTTCACTACAAGGGTTATATAGAAGTAGTAGAGAGTTAAAATTTCTAATTAAAGAAAAGAACTCTTGTATTTACAACTTGATCTGACCTTGAGAAAGTTGTTATTTTGCTTAACAAAGAGTGTTACCTAATCATCCATTCTTATTCTAGACCAGGCAGGAAAGTCTTAACTGCCACACTGCTTCTTTCATATATAACCCTGATTTTTAAATTTAAAATTTACTATAAAAAAGATGCTCCTAATCATTGCTGAATAATACTATTCTTAGTGTTAAAAGTTTCAAAGGAATAGAGTATTCGAGTACTGCAGATACTCTACTAAGAATAATAGCCCAGTTTAAAAAAAAAAGTCCCTGGAATCAGACAAACATGAATTAAAATAATGATTCTACTACTTGCTAGCTGTGAGACTTACCTTGAATCTATATCAATTTACTCATCTTTAGCCCTTGAATCTATCTCATTTTACTCATCTTTAAAATGAGATGTAAATATTTTCTGGTAATGCTTTTTGAGACTAAACTGTGTAGTGTATGCAAAATGACTTGTAGAGCATTCAGCACTAAGTAGACACTCAATAAACCATGGATACTATTTACTTTAAAACTTTAGGGGCGCCTGGGTGGCTCAGTAAGTGAATCATCTGACTTCGGCTCAGGTCATGATCTCATAGTTCGTGGGTTCAAGTCCTGTATTGGGCTCTGTACTGACAGCTCAGAGCCTGAAGCTTGCTTCGGATTCTGTCTGTTCCTCCCCTGCTCACACTCAGTCTTTCCCTACCTCTCAAAAAGAAATAAACGTTAAAAAACTTAAAAAAAATTATAGCTACTGTGTAACCTATACCTCCTCTCCTCAAAAAACCAAAAACCCAACACCAAAACTCTCCAAGATGAAGCAAGCACATTGCTTTCCAGGAGGTAAAGCAGGAAATCAATAAGAAATATGAAATCTCCTCATAGAGAAATGCTCCCTGGCCAATCATACGTAGCAACAAACTGATCAAACGTATTTGCAATTGTAAAGAAGAAATACTAATAGCAGAAGTCTTGATCAGCTGAATAACAGAGAGAAAGGAAGAAATGGCGGCTACCAAGTAAGCACTATCTAGAGGAGAAGTAGACTGGGCCATCACATTACAGGTGTCTTTAGCTATTTCTAATCTCATTACTATACTTTACTCCACATATACTCTAAGTGTGGAGGGAGGAAGCAATGGTCTAGAGGTGGAATGGTCCTAGGCTCATTGGCAACACCACATCTATCACCAACTTGAAATATTAAAGTATATGTAATAACTCTAAACACTAGAGATACTAACTTCCACTGTTCTGCTTCTATGCTCTCCAAGCAAACTTCCAATTGCCGTGTAGAGAATGAGCTGACAAGAAGAGATTTAAAATACTTAAGGTCTTTGTGAACCGATTTATCAGAGTAAATCAATAAAAGGACTTTTAATTATTTCTTGTTTTACACATAGTTTGACTCTAAGGGGACCCTGCATTTATTATACAAGCCATAGTATTTATGGTCTGTGTAGCCATTATCACTGTTGGTGAAATTAATGAATTGGTATTCTGGTGTCTACCTCAGTCATGTGTACAATAAGTCTCTTCACTGTCCAAAAACTCCAGGCTGTTGGCAAAAGCTAGTCTCTGGGTTATTAAAGTAGAAAGCTAGATCAGCTGGTCTTTCCTAAGTTAATACAATTCTATGACCTTCAGAAGGCATGACTTTTTTGCTGATCTCTACTTTATGTATAGCATTATTAATGATTATGAAAATTGAAAGTCCAAAAGTAGACATAAGGTAAATATGGTAAATAGTTAAGACACTGCTACTCTTCTCAAAACATCTTGTCATTTCAGTATCTAAATTATCTTTATATACCACTGGATAAACAGTGTCTCTTTCTATATATATCATTCTACGGAGCAAAAACGTAAGGTCTCAAACACTAAACATGAAGGAGTCGTGATGCCAGAAGGCAAATGATTCTAAACAATTATATATTTTATGCTTATTTCAATTCCATTTTCAGACACTTACAGAATGTTCTTAATGTGCTCAAGATGAGAATCTTTTCATACAGTTCAGGTAAAAGATTTCTTAAAGATTAAAAAAAATATGGTGACAAAAATGCCATAGTTCAAAAATAGGCTATTAAGTCAGAAAAAAAACAAATACTTAAATTATAGAGAGAGCTATCGATCTGCCTACATTCATGTTTTGTCTGACTCATAGTACTTCTAAAATATTGATCACAAATCACCAATAGTGTTAGATTCTTAAATTTTTGTTCATCTACCAAACAGTTTCATTCTGGAGAGAAGAAAGTCTCGTTAATTTAAAAAAAAAAAGTACTTTCAATGTTATGTTATTGTTTATTCTGGTCTCCACTTTATTTCTGATTTTCTTTGTTAGGGATTTCCTTCCTCCACTAAAGTTCATCTAAGTTTCTTCTTTTTCTAGTTCCTTGTGGTGTAATTTTGTTTATTGGAAATGTTTTCTTAACACAAGCATTTATGGCATAAATTTCACTCTAACATCTGCTTTTGCTGCATCTATAGGTTTTTGAATATTGCATTTTCCTTTTCTTTGGTTGTGAGACATAGTCTGATTAGCTGTTAAAAAAATGTCTTACTTATTGTAAAATTATCTACCGTTGGAATTGTTAAGCTTTCTGTCAATGTTTACTTCATGTATGTTGAACTTGTGTTTTACCCATGCATATTAACAATGATTATATCTTCTTGATAAAAAGCAAATAATAAAGGAAGATACATAATAAGAAAAGAAGTCATGTCACTTTCCACGCATTGGTTATCTGGGATACATAGGGCTCCAATTCGTGTGATTGCTTATGTGGCATGACTGTGTTACACATAAGTGTTGCAGCGCATGGACATTTTGGAACCATCTGAAGAGCTAGGCTGAAGCATGTTCTTATGTATTGATCCTGAGATGACTTCTGTCATTCCTGTGGTAGGTGCTAGACTTGCCAATGAATAAAACGCAGACTTCAAAGAAAATGACATGAGACAGACAAATATAATCCAGTGTGAAACTAACCCATGGAGGTAATAATGATATAACAGAATCTTTAACTTGGTTTTCTGTACAGACAAGAAAATCTTTTTTAAAAGAACTGGTGTCTAATTCTAGGGCAAAAGGGGATCCTCAAATCAACACCATTTACTGATTGCTTATTATGTGCAAGACACTTATCTAACAGGAATAAAATGTGTAATTTAAGGTCTCTGCTTTAAAAGGTTTATGCATTGGTTGAGAAGATTTGGAGAAATAATAATGAAAGACAGTTCAGGCTAAGGGCCAAATGATACTACATCTAAATACCTGAGGGCTTCACGAGGCCCAGAGGATCCTGGAATACTTAGAGGAATGGTTGACCAACCGAGTTTTGGGGGGAAAAGAAGGTCAAATGGGAAGTCTGGGATAAACAGTGTGGGAATTTCATGTAGGAAGTAATGATACAAGCAAAGATGCAGAGATACTTTCAGAAAGTACAGTGTAAATTTAAGTCTCAAGATTACTGGAGAAAAAAGGACATTGAGGAATATGGACTGAATCCTGTCTTTAGACTATAACATTCCTGGAGTTGCTGAGTTACATGCATGGAATAGATAGAAAACAGCTTCCCTTCTAAAGGGCAACTTGCTTTCACATGAAGTCACTTTTCCTTTATTTGTCTTTGTAACACAATCTGCACAATCAGGCCACTCTAGTCCATATGTGAAAGTGATTTTAAAACTACTGGAGTCCTTTACTATTGGCTAAAGGCTCTCTGGGTGCACTGTAATCACTCTGTAAGTAGGATGTCCCCAACAGTACTCAAACATGCACAGCAAACTTAAGGATAGGGAACAGGGTACGAGATTGCAACATAAACTAAACCATTGGTTCTCAACGTTGGCTGCAAACTAGTATTAAATACTGCTGCCTGAGTCCCACCGCCAGGCATTCTAATGTTATTGGTTCTGGTGTGGAGGTGGAGTATCCAAATTTTTTAAATGTGGTGATTCTAATACACAGTCAAGGTTGTAAGCCATTTGCACTAGTCAGATTAAAGCTCCTCACTCAAGATTTCCAAACTGTAATTCCTGAAGCCTGTGAATATGTTACCTTACAATACAAAATATACTTTGCATATGTGATTAAGTTAAGGTGATTGACATGAGATTATTTTGGCTATTCTGGGTGGGCCCAAAGTAATCATAAAAGTCCCTACAAAGAGGAGAGGGAGGAGAATCAAAGTCAGAGAGAGTGACTGGAAGACACTATCTAGCCGGCTTTGAAAATGGATGAATTGGGGCTGTGAGCCAAGGAATAAAAGTGGCCTCTAGAGGCTAGAAAAAGTGATAAAAGATTCTCTCCTAAAACCTCTAGAAGGAATGAGCCCTGTGACTGGAAGACTTGTGGCCTCCAAAACTGTAAGTGTATAGATTTGTATTGTTTAAACTACGAACCTTGTGCTAACTTGTTACAACAGCAATGGGAAACTAATACACAATGTACACATTATTTCTTTCCCAGCTGGTATTTCCTCAATCTGAAATCTTCTTAACCCAGACAGATATACACTTGCCTGTTCTCTGACTCCATTTAGAGCCAACATCATTTCCCAGCCACGCCTTCCCTGGTTGCTCCTCCTGAACCAGCACCTCCTCATTCTATTTAGCACCTTGCCCCTCATATATGTTTATTTATTATCTGTCCCGCCATAAGTCCCAAGAGGGAAGACTTTCTTTTTGTTCAGAGGTTCATACCCAGGACTTAAAATCCTTTCTGAAGATAGCAGTTTTTCAAGAAATATCTGTTACCTGAAAGCTACCATCTAAAACCGACAACTCTCTTACTATTCTCTAACTATGAATAATTGTAAGATCTAGTACTACAAGACAAGCATGCTTAGAAAATATCTTCATATTGTCATAGAAAAGGAAATCCAGTTAAGGGATAACAGTATCCTTTTAAATAATGTCTGTGGAAAGGAATTGGCAAACTTAGTTGAATTAGGTTATTAAAATACTTGTGAAAAAAATCTTAGTCATTTTTTAAATGTTTATGTAAACTATAAACATGAAGTAATTTTATGAAAGAATGCTACATGGTTAATTATCACCAGACCTATTACTGAGGGATCACCTATTTACTGCTTTAGAATATATTCCTTAATTCAACTCTAAAAAATGACAGCACAAACCAAGTGAAAGGAATTCGTATATGGAACAAACATAAGATGGAAGGCTTAGAATAGGAAATGCTTTCCTTCCATAACAGTTTTCCTTTAAAGTTTTTCTTTCTCTAAATATTTTAACCTTTGATTAAGTCAGAGATAAAATCCTAAGAAGCAGTGCCTTCTACTGGTTATTCTTTAGGAATGATGATAGTATTTACTGTAAGGTTTGTAGTTAGGTATAAAAACTTGCTAAATAAATAAATAAATAATATCTATAAAGAACAAACTCAAATTCCTGCTCTTCTACAAAGCCTTCCCTTCCACCACGGTTAAAGTGACTTCACCCCACCTCAAACATCATTAATTCTCATTATTAGTCTACATGAAAAACTGAACATCAGTATAACCTATGACATTCATTCAATAGTTTATTTTTCTTTTCTTCTTAGTACATGCAGTATCTGAAACTAGAACACAAACACAGGAAATGCAAGAATATCATTTTTTTGAATTTCTTGGAATCCCCATAACATGTAGCCTGTCTTCCACTTAATAAGATTTCAGTAAGTATAGTTCTACTTTTAACCATTTCACCTGATTTTCCCAAGATTAAGGCTAAAGCTATGACTGTATGATAAAGGTCTTTCCAAATTGTGCCGTGTTTTTTTTTCTCCCCCAAAGAGTCTAATCCTCTATGCTGAATGAGATACAGATTAATTATATGGCAATACAATTTCTAGCACACAGTGTATTTTTCTATGAATAAATAAATGAATTGCATGAGTGTCTATTTTGTGCCAGGCAATTTATCTTTATGTTATGGAGGAAACAGGCAACTTAGATATGAAGACCCTTCTGGGTTACTGCTAAGGAAGTACAGTTTAGATGAAAATAGAAGCTATATACCCACTCATCCATTTATTCATTAATGGAAAAACATTTATTGAAAGACTACCATGTGCTTGCAGATAACAATGTAATTAAGAAATCAATAAATAATATTTTAAGGTAAATGACTTTTTATAAATGTGAGTACTATGGGAGACAGATAATAGCAAGATGATGTCTCACTAAAATAATCAGAGAATGCTTCCTACAAATTACAAGAATTCAACAGGGTAATGAAGGATGGGTCCGATGTCAATAGAGAAGACGAGAAGCTTCCAGACAAGATAAATGACATTAGCCAATTAAAAAAAATTATAGAATGATAGATATGGCATGGTTTGGCGAATAGTTTAGTTTAAGCAGAAATTTCTAGGAGGACTAAATGCAGATAAGGATGAAAGGCAAGGACTAAATGACAATGATTCTGATTAAATCCTATCTCTTTTAAATGGCTAAAGCAAAATTTGAAAGTGAAACTGAAGGCAGAAGGGGGCCGGTGATGGTTTGTGATCCCCAGAGTAACACAATCGAAACACTATTTTAGAAAGAAAAATCCTCAGACATTAGTAACTGATACAAGATTGAGGGTGGGAACCAGAAAGGGAGAACAAATGAGAGAGAGAATTCAAACATAAAGAGATTGCTGGACTGTATAATTGAGAGAAAAACACTGCTAATAAGAAATACATAAAAACTAGAAAGAAAGGCCAATTTGGAAGAAAATATGAAATCCAGTTTTAGAAATAAATCTTTGTTGATTGCAAGATTTTAAAAAAGAAACAGCAGGTACCAGAAAATGGAGAACTTCTGTGGAAGTAACTGAGGCAGCGTGGTCTTTGAAACACCAGCAGAGTTAACAATAATTGTAATTATTTCTGATTGACTTCTTCCACAATGCTCCAAGTCAGTTTATTTATTGTTCTTGTTTTATAAAATAGGAAACAGAGTCACAAATTAGATATCTTTTCTTGCACTATTTGGTCTCCGCACAATAATAGGCAGCACCTCAAGCACAGAACTGTCTCTCCAAGGGAAAAACTGGAAAAAAAAATAGAGCGAGGGGGAGGAAACCTTGCAGTCCATCCTACTAAGGGGGATCAGTGTATAAAAAGGATTAGCAAAAAAGAGAAGTCAAAGTGATAAGCAAAGCAGCATAATTATTCTTTAAAACAATTCTACCAAACCAAACATTTGTTAGATGAACTTCTAAAATTCTGGACCATGACATTTATTTAACTTACAACGTCCGTTAATTGCTCTCCTAAATAACTGTTTTCACTACTTACTCTCTCGTGTTACATTTCAAGCACAGCAGAATGCAGTTTTAAAATGACAGAAAATATTTGAAGGATGCATCTTAAGGGAACAATGAATATGGGACATTAAAAAACAAAATAAAAACTGACAATCCTTCATATCCACAGATTATACTGCTTTTCTAGAAGTTATGGACCTCAAGTTTTTCTAGTAATAAGACTATTTGTACAAGACATTTACATTTACTTGTCTGGTCTCTTCTGTAATTAAGGTTGTTGTGAGAAAGCTAATCAAGATTAGGAATTAAACTCTACTGTTTACCAAAGGTATTTTCACAATAGAATATTACTTATCTAATAAGGGAAACCAACATAGACATTTAGCATGTCTAGGCACATTTTGATCCAAATGAGTGAAACAACCAATACTTCCTGCGCGACTTATAAACACAGAATTACAAAAAAAAATTAGCATATCATTTAAAGAAATAATAGTTTCATTATTCTTATCTATGAATTTCAATTCTTATTATTCATATTTCATGGTTCAGCCTTTCTGCTTCCCTCTTACATGTTTTGAACATCTTCATTTTCCCACTAAGAGTCAGCTTTGTGTTTACTTTGTGAACATTCCACGTCAATTTTATAAACAAGTCTGTCATATATAATATTCAGAAGCCTTTTAAGTTGCGGAAACCTTATTTGTGGTAAACATGCAGACTTTCCAACTTGTATAATATTTTTTTTCTTTTATCCATAAATCCTCCTTGCCATCAGCTTCTGATACAGAACATGCCAATCTTTATACTTCTCTACACTTTGCTTCCCGCATACAAAGACCTCATTCATTATATTGTTATTTACAAGCATGAACAAGTTCATCAGGTCCTGGCATAAACTATAAATGGAAGTAGAAACACAGATTTCATAGAAATATAAAAATGGACAACACCAAGTAATAAATAAGACTAGACTCCCTCGTCACTCTCCATACACATTTCATCACTAGAGTAGAAACTTATTTCTACTAGTATTTATAAACAAAACTTACCATACCATTGAAATCTAAAAACAAAAGTAATTTTTGAACTACAGCTACATAACAATAAATTCATTATTCTCTTCTGAAATATAATTTGAATTTACAGAAAAATGTTAATACATATTATAAAAGTTTAAATTGTACTTAAAACTGCTAAATAAAAATGTTACAGTCACCAAGAAATTTCAAAGGGACCTTTACCAAGGCTGTTGCCTGTGTTTACCTTGTCATATGTTTAGTTTCTGAGATGTTCTCTGCATTGACATCAGTTCACTATACCATCCCTTCTTTCTGGTAAGAATGGCACTACTTTTAACTTCTTTACCACCTTTGTGCCCTTCTCTTCACTGGCATGTCTGCCCTTACCAAAGAGCATTCCCAGCCTTGCCCCCCCCCCCCCCCCGCCACCAAAGAGTTAGACATGGAGGGAAGTATAAGAACAAGGAATAAATGAGGAGGTACAGGGTTCTTTGCAAAAGGGGTGGTGACAAAAGCAAAAATATCAGAAGTCAAAGAGAGAGAAGACTGAGAAATAGAATTTCTTTTTAATACCTGAAAGAAATGAGTGCCTCTTTAGGAGGTGGACAAAGGATATTTCAAAAGTGCTTGAATTAATGTGCCTAAAGTAAGCAATACGATTCAGTTTAAAAGTCGCATTTGTTTTTGTTTTCTAAACAAGAGAGAGAAAGAACCGAAGGTAAGCATTTGGAAGCAGTTTATGATAGCAAAACTCCATCCTACAATGATTCAGAATTCAAAATTCGATTCTCTCTCCACTTCCTTTTCTTACTATTTCGCTGATAATTACAAATCACTAAAAATTTCACTCCAAAATTAGACCATGTATTATTGGATGAAGACTCTCAGAAAATTTTCTAAATAAAAAGATTGCTTTATTATGAGTAACATAATAGTTGGGTTCTAGAGCCAAAATTTATCTAAACAAATGATCTGCCAGTTAAAACTTCTCATCTTTATGTTTTATTGTGTTATTTTAAAATTAATCCACACTTGCTAAGTGCCTAAAACAATAGTATTCGTGATAAATAAAAAGGTACAAAGCGTATTAAATTTAATTAAACCCTATTGTAACGATTCCATAATGTTCTAATGCTTAGAAAAGTTCATGCTAAGTCTGACAAGATTGGAGGTAAACTGATCACAAGAACATTTGATTCCTAAATACAAAGTCACTTTCATAAAGAGAAGAGCGAGCAAACGTTTTTACAGAATTCTACATTTTTTTGAAAAAATTACTGAAACTTTTCTCATGATTTACAACACAAGAATATAGCAAGAAGTACTTCCCACTTAAAAATAAATCCTGACTTCTTGACTTCTTCAATAATTATTATAATTTTATTTCCTTGTCTCAAAAATAGGTGCACCTAAATTTGAGTTATTAAACATTTGATCACAGAATCTTTTCAATTGTCAAAAACACTAAATTTCAACTAAATCTACCTGAAGAAAACATAATACAAATGATTAAGACCTTTAAGTGTTGAAGAGAAATTTCTTTTAAGTTGTAGGTAAAATGACCAATTACATGAGTTGTGCAGAAGACAATACAAAACTGTAAACAGCAATTTGCTGTGAATTACATAATCCATGTATTGGTATACATTTGCCATTAATCAGAAACAAACAGAAAAAGAACAATTAACCTTCATTCATCTACAAGTTAAAAGTGTCAAAGTCCTTTTGTTCTGATTATTTATAAATTACTTTGAATAATCTAACATTAAGATTTGTGGTTCTAAAACTTGTTATTACAGTTAGAAAGGATATACTTTTTGAGGAAATAAAAAGCTTTTTCCATTGGAGTTTGGGTTTTGCCTTTCTGACAGCTCCAAGTCCACAGGATGTGGAAGGATGATTTAAATTTTACATCAAAACTGTGACTGCACTAGACTTTTTCCCCCTTCTCAAGGGAGGCATTGTTCTTGCCTTTCCATAACCAGGCGTGACAGTGCCAGACTGGAGTCATACGGCTGGTCTCTGAGTCAGCGTGAAAGTGCTCACCTCCTGAGTTTCCCCAGATGCTCGGCTCCTTGTGAGTCTGAAAGCTGAGCACTGAGTAGCCACATACTCCATTCCTGGGACAGATAGAGGATTGAAGGGAAAATGATCTAGTGATTAGCAAAACCATCTCCTCCAGTATGTGCTGTAAAACTCTTTTATTAAGAATTTAATAAGAGGTAACAATAAAAAAAAAACACCATGTATGTAATATCAGTACCACTTTTCTGAACCAAAAGTTGGGACAAATTGTTTAACTAGTAGTTGTGTGCTTCTGAGATAAAGAAATAAAGAAAGCCTAAAAAATCAGAAGCTTTTAGAATTTTCTGAGACACATGGTTGCCACATGTATAAATTTCAGGTTATAGACAACTGGATAGAATAGTGAAAGAATACTATATGAAATGCCTATCTATTCTTTAGATCTCTAAAAAGGTACCTTTAAAAATTGTCTGTAGAATCCCTGGAAAGGAACAATCTTTTCTGTTATCACAATAATTGGTAATGAAACAGGGATTAATTCTGTTTCTATTGTTCTGTCCTCAAATGAACCTTCCAGGAAAGTTTGAGAGGTGTCTGTATATTTTTTTTAATTTTTTAAATCTTTATTTAACTTTGAAAGATAGAGTGGGGGAGGAACATTAAGAGAGAGACACAGAATCAAAGCAGGCTCCAGGCTCTGAGCTGTCAGCACAGAGCCCAACACCAGGCTCGAACATGCAAACTGTGAGATCATGACCTGAAACAAAGTGGGCCGCTCAACTGACTGAGCCACCCAGGCACCCTGAGAGGTATCTGTATCTTGTGTATATGTGTGAGCAAGTGTGTGGGGGGGTTGGGGGTGGGGAGAGAAACAAAGAGACAGGGATAGAGAGAGAGAGAGAGACAGACAGAGAGAGAGAGAGAGAGAGAGATTGAGACAGAGAAAGGCAGAGACAGAGAAGGAAAAAGAGGTGTGGGAGAAGAAGACTTTACTGTCTAATGATATGTTAATGGAAATTCATTATTTTTTCCTGGACTTCTCTATTAAGGATCTGACAGTACCATTTTAAGCATAAGCATATGCTAACAACTTTCATTTAGTATATAATTCAAAAGGACTGGTTGAGGTTTTACGTATTTTTGAAGAAAAAAAGTTACAAAAATAGAAGCAAACTCCTCCCAAGTTATTAGCCCATAAAAAGTGAAGGAAAAAAAAAAAACAAAAGAAATATGATTCTTAAATATTACTACTACAGTGAGTAGCACTAATCTCTTAGTTATTGCTTTCCAAAATAACGCTGCTCCATTTTTTTCATGTTGTTCTCAGGAGGATATGAGTGTCTTTGCATGTTCACATATGCACATATGCACATGTTTGTAATAGCCTATAATAATAGTTCACCATAAACACAGTGAAAGAAAATATATTTTCATTCTTGAACATCACTAGTCAGGTGAGGTGGATATGGAAAAATACAAACAAAACAAAACAGTTCTAAGAAAGAAAGAATATCTATTTAGGCTTAATGATATTAATCTCTCTGTAAAAATATCAGGTGAGGTGGATATGCAAAAATATAAAAACAAAGCAAAACAAAACAGTTTTAAGTAGAAAAAATATCTCTTAGGTTTAATGACATTAATCCCTCTGTAAAAATATCATATCACTTATTTTAATAAGTTGGTCATTTTGGCTCTCTCAGGAAACTCTCCCTATGGCAGAACTGCAAATAGGATATAAAATTTATTTTCCAAAATAATATCCTTAAGTTCTGATTTTGTTTTGAGCCTCCCTCTCTCCTATCTCCTTATCCGAGTTTCCTCTTAAAGTGCCCACCCCCACTCATACTCTCTCTCTCCCCTCTCACATTACTGGCTAAGTCTAAATAAATAGCAAATTGTTCCATAATCAAAAGTGACTTATTCTTAGCATGGTGTATGTCTTGAAATAAAATCTGTGGCATGTTTAATTTATTTAGGATCTAATAATGATGACAAAAATAATTAAGTAACCAATCTAGTTTTAATTTCTTTTGTTTTCAAAGGTCATTGTGAAATCAAGCAAGTTAAGCCTTCAAAAGCAAACCTCTAGAGAATGGTGTGCGTGTGTGTGTGTGTGTGTGTGTGTGTGTGTGTGTGTTTCCCCCAGCAGAAATGAGAAAGGAGGCTCACAGCTAAAAGGAATACTGAACATCAGCGTCAGATTTGTTAAGAATGACTGTCTAAGTAGTTCAATGAAGAAAAATATTATGACCCTTACCCTCTTTGGAATCCAGAAAAGTCTGACAAGGAAAAGTTTATACATTGCTAAATTGTGGCCAATTTAGGGGACTCTTTCTTTCCATGCCCCATACAGATTTGGTTACAGCTTGTTCCTACAACAGCTGTTGAAAAATGAATGAAGTAGAAAATATTTATGTTATATTCAAAATAGACAGCAAAGAACATATATACAGTGCAAAAATCTTTCCTAGGACAACAGCTTCTAGATGTGACAGACAGGCATGCTATGCAAAGACAGATTTTCTGAACCTCCTGACAAAATGCAGAATTTGCCATTATAATCATGAAAAGTCCAAAAGTAAGGGTGCGATGCCAAAGATGGTGAGCATCTATCAACCCAAACTCCAAAACAGCGGGATGCAGCTATGGTTGATGTTACAAGAATGCTGAACCTCTCTATTGGTTCCTTTCATGCCAAAGCCTCTTTGCTTGGATGAATATGAATTAAATCCATAAGCTTTCTTATTTTTCTAGCTTGACCTCTAAACTCATTTTACATCTTAACTGTTTATCTTCTTCCCCCCATTAATCTTTCTGGTTTTAGCACGTTCCCTGTTGTTTTTAGGGGGGAAAAAAAACTTTAAAAGCATGGCCCATACTGCCACTGTGGATGAGTTAGGAATGTTAACTCTTTTCTATAAATGGGTACAAACTATTAGCAGTAACCTAAAGGCTACCCATTTCTTGCCCCTGGAGTGAAAATTCAACGGATATGGCACATGCTGCACAAAAGACAATCATCAAACTCTTATAAAAGTATGATAAGTATGAAGACATAAAAAGATCCCACTACAAGGTTTACACTACATTTCACACAGGGCTAAGTGCGATGTCACTATCACATTTCCATTCAAAAATTTAAAGTATGTCATAGAGATAAACTTTTTGAAGTAAATAGTTTTCCTCTTTACTTTCTCTTTTCAATCCGTTCTGTGGCTAAGGATATACAATGCAGCTGTTCTTAAAAATACTATGTCACTATCATAGAAATGTCTAATTTTAGATTGTAATTTTAGTCAGTAATATGAGTTCTTTCTTCTTCTGTTTATTAAAATATAGATGATAATAAATTTCACTGATTAACACAATCCATTTACTTACATTACCATAAAATCTGTTAGTAGAAAAACCAAAAATTTTAAAGGTGTTCACTTTACAAATCCATAAAAGAAAAGAAAAACTAACCAAACGAAAACATCAACACTTTAAAGTTGGAATCTTGCACTTCAATAGTGTTTACCATTTACCATTTTATACGCAGTCTGCCATATTTTCTGCTGTTCTGTAGTATTTCCCCTGAAGCTTAACAAAGGCCCAGCTGTATAAACCAGTTCTGTCAAAGAACATAGTTAAGGGATGGATAAAACAGGGAGGGGTGTCTTACTGGCTGACCACTGTCTGAGCTTATGAGGATAAAGGAGCCTTGGTGGAGAAAAGTAATCATCCATTGCTTTTTTTTTTTTTAACCTCATTACCACATGCTAAAACATTTTTTTCCACTACCCAAACACCCTATTCCAATCCCCTGTGACTTTGTGTTCCAAAGGGGACAAAATCCTCCCCAACATCCCCTTCCCTCCTCTTCTTGTTTTTGTTTGTTTGTTTTGTTTGTTGTTTATTATGCTGATTTTATGTTTATGAAGGCATCCTTTAAAGACTTCCTAAAATACTGGTTTCCTCTCCATTAAACCATCCACACACAGTCCCCTGAAAACATTTTAAATGGCTAAATAAACTTACTTGTTTTGGATTCCTTTTTACCAAAATATTATCAACAGCTTTCCATTGCAAGATAGTTATTTCTGCTAAGGACTCTAGAAAATGACGTATCCCTTTAAAAGATAGTAAAGCATCTATAATTGAGGTAGAATGAGTGCTGAAACCCAGCATGCATCTTAACATTTTAAAGAATGTTTCCATAAAATACTTCAAAGAGAGTTGGCTACATGCACACTCAGAGTGTGTAGCAACATGAGATATGGTCCTGAAGTTTGAAGGAAAGTTTAGAGTGAGCTAATTAATCCTTTCAAAACCTAGCTCTCATGTGTCCAAGAACATCAAACTGTGGGGAAGATTTTCCAGAGATTTAAATATGCATTTCCTATTTTCAAGTTTGTCATTCTTACATACTTTGCTGACATTATTTATAAAGGACTGAAGCCAAATCTCACTCAAAGGGAGCTACCATAACTGCACTGGTTAAAGAGTCAGCGAAACACATTAAATGCCCAAGGAAATCCCTGGGCAAGTGCCACTAGAACTTATATGGAGAGAACATATCAACTCTAAAGTTCGTTCTATTTCAGGGTGTCCTTTGAGGTTGGGACAAATATTTGAATGTTATTAAATCCTCTATTTATCCAAAGGCTGCTGCAGCCGTACTGTAAGACTTCTTCATCCTGCCCTGTCAGTGACCTAGTGGGATTATCCTTTTTTAGAAGGGGTAAAATATGATTCTTTGACCAATCTTCATACTTTTCTATTCAATGTGAAATGTATACTTATAATACTAAATGCATTTTCTTTAGGGTAAACCATGAATTCCAGTTGCTTTAAGAATCTACCTCTTCCCATATTCATGGCTTGTACAGGTACCAGAGCAATAGTCATTCATACTCCACCTTGCTGCATGTGGTAGTCTAGTTTCAGAAATAACGGAGTCATTTGCTTCTAATAAATGTTTGGTTCTTATGAAACACTCTGAACTTATCAAAGTATATCAAACCAATACCTGCCTATGTCATATTCAACTTATCATACAGGAGAAATGGAATACAGGGGGGAAAATATCCCATGGCAAAAGGAAGCAATGTTTAAAAATTCACTTTTATACCATCATAAACTTCTTTCCATGCCTTTCTTTAAAGTACTTACTAAACTGTCTAGAAATAGTTGCAGATAATGTATCCAACTTTTATGAAACCCACCAAAACATTATCTCACAAAAGAAAATGAAGCCACTAAATGTAGTACCATTCTGTGATATCTTAAGAAAATTAATACTAATTAAAATAAGTATTATATATACACTAAATTTTCTCAAAGCACCTGGGTGGCTGAGTTGGTTAAGCATCTGACTTGATTTCAGCTCAGGTCGTGATCTCACCATTTGTCAGATGGAGCCCCTCATGGGCTAACAGAGCGGGGCCTACTTGGGATTCTCTCTCTCTCTCTCTCTCTCTCTCTCTCTCTCAAAATAAATAAATAAACTTAAAAAAACAAAATTTCTCAAATTCAATACACTTTCCAAAGAGAATATTTTAATTATACTATTAACATATCCGCATGTATACAATCTTTTACATAAATCAGTTGCAGAATCTTAAATCTGCTGAAACGTGCTGTGTCTTATGCTTTTCTTGCACTTCTTTGCATTCTTATTATGTCAAACAACCATTAATAAAAAGTTTACAGTGATTCAAATATCTATAAAAAATGCTTTTTAAGATAACGCATACCTCCTGTTATTTAAATCTTCTTACAAAAAGCAATAAGAACAATAGTATTGTGGGAGACATCTAAAGATATTCTCTAGGACATATTTTTTTTCACTTTGGTTTTAGAGAAGTATGAATGACTCTCACTACTTGTGCATTGATATGTGCGAGTCACTGTGCTAGATGCTGTATTATTTCTCATTATCATAACTCTCTATTGGACTACAGACTAAAATGTAAGAGTTAAAATCATTAACTTCTGAGAAGGAAACATAAAGGTCAATCTTCATGACCTTGAGTTTGGCAATGGATTCCTAGATTTGACACCAAAAGTAAAAATGACAAAAGGAAAAAAAAACTGATAAATTGAACTTCCTCAAAACTATAAACCTTTGTGCTGGACATGATAGTATAAAGGAAAAAGCAACCTAAAAATAGGAGAAAATACTTGCAAATCATATATTTGATGAGGGACTTGCTTCTAGAATATATAAAGACTTCTAATAACTCATGTATGTATATATTTACATATACATACATATTTACTAAGTTTATATATATTTAAAAATTATGGGATTACAATAAAAGACAATGATCCATGTTTTAAATAGGCAAGAGATCTGAATAGACATTTCTTTAAAGAAGATTACAAATTGCCAATGAGCACCTAAGAAAATGTTCACTATCATTAGTCATTAGGGAAATGCAAACTAAAAACCACAGTATGACAGCACCTTTCATCCACTAGGATGGCTAAAACAAACAAAAGTCAGACAATGACAAGTATTGGAGAGAACGTGAAGACTCTGGAACCATCACAGATTGCTGGGAGGAATGTAAAATACTGCTGTTGCTTTGGAAAACTTGGGAAGTTTATAAATAGTTAAAAATAAAGTTATCATATGATCCAGCAATTCTCCCTTCTATGTATACACCTGAGAGAAATGAAAACATATGTTCACAGAAAAACTTGTACACAAATGCGCATAGCAGTATTATTCATAGCCAAGGAAGTGGAAGCCACCCAAACAACTACCATTTGATGAATGGACAAACAACATGTGGCACCTCCATACATAAAAATATTATTTGGTAATTAAAAAATGAAGGTTGGTACATGTTACGACATGGGTGAACCTAAGAGGAAAAAGCCAGTCAAAAACGACACACAATATATGATTCCATTGCTATGAAACATCTAGAATACGCAAATCTGTATATAAAGTAGGTTGGTGGTTGCTTAGGAAGGGGGTGTGGTAGAGATGGAAGAGAATGAGGAATGACTGCTAATGTACAAGATAGCTTGTAGAGTGACGAAAATATTCTGAAATTAGGATGTGGTGATACTTACACAACTCTGTGAATATACTAAAAATCATTCTATTATATACTAAATGGGCTTGGTATAATAATCTCAAAAAGTAATTTTTTACAGCTACAAAGTAGACATTATTGCCTCCATTTTATCTATAGAAACAGGCTCAGAGCTGTTACATAATTTGATAGAAGTCTTACTGAACTAGAATTTGGAGCTAGATCTGACCCAAATATCACCACATTTTCATTATAGAACATCTTTTTTTATGAAGGAACTTAAATATATGCTTTAAAACTGATTTTTTTCTCTAAAAAGTTAGAAGTATATTTATCATTTCTGTTGCTTGTGTTTGGATACAAGCTTTTATAGAACATTGTGGTTAGACCCACATTAAGCACAAGTCCTTTTTTTTTTTTTTTTTCTTCTCCTGACATTTTTTTCATTACTTTCTTTTAAACACCCTCTTTGTAACATTATCTTTTTGGAACTATGATAAGCAAATATTTAATGATTGTTCTAAATGAAAACACTGTACAAAATCAGAATTTATTCCTAACGCACACAGGGCACATGATATCCTATTCTTCCATATGTTCTCAGTGGTGGGTTATCTATTTTTATGTTGATTCTTACCAATCTCTTCATTTAAATGTTTAGAAAAGATACATGTTACCTTACTGTTATCATAGTTCAGTCTGGAGCAGTTTAACCCAGTATAACAATCCTACGAACACAGGTGAAATTTTAGGAAGGTAACTTCACCTCCAGGTTATCTGAAGACATTTCTAAGGATTCACAGCCTTTGTAAGTAATTTGTGGGATAATCTCCAAAATAATTATCACTAGGTGTTAGTATGTGTTTTTTTTCCATCTTCAGGGCTCAAGCTTAGTCCATTTCCTGTGAAATCAACTATTGTTGGTGCTAGCTGGATAATCAAGTCTTTAAAAAAATTGTAGGGGAAGCAGAATGGATAAGCTGACTGTATTTTAACATTTCCTTTTTCTTAATAGTTTGTTTACAAATGCATTCCCACTATTACAAAAGTAGAGCACGATGCTCAATTATTACTATTCCATGATATATTTTAAGATTTGTTCCACTTATGATAGTAGCTTGAACTGATTTAGGTCAATTCAGCATAGGCTCAGTTAAATAGACATTGATTTGCCTGGGCAAGTAACTTTAAACCAATTTAGAACTCAGCATTTCCTTGAAGTGCATCGGAGGAACTGTTTCAATTTTTATTTCTTTAAAAATGACTTAGACTCTATGAATGTGGAGAACAAAGAAATGCTTTAGAGGGAAAAGGCACAGACATTTGGGTAATAACAATACTAACTACAAACTACGTAAATGTAAGCACTAAAGCAAAGGAGCATATTGTTCCTCAGGACCCAGATACTTTAAAAATCAATGACTATTAACATTACTAATTAAAGAATTGTTTTTTAAATGTGTGCTGGTAGTTCACATTTATTAATTTCATCTTAGTTTAAATTAAGCACAATTTTTATACTACAGTGAGTAATCTACTTAAAAATTCTAAATGTAAATACAGAAACCTCACATTCTGGTCTTTTTCTCCATTACTGAAACCCATCTAATAAACTTTTTAATCCAGTATAGACTTTTTAAGCAAACTCCAAGTGAATTTACTCACTTTGAATTTTGAAATTCATGAGTTCTCTGTGAGCTACTAAATTTGGACTATAGACTCTTTGAACCACAAACAATACTACTCATTTTTCAGGCTCATGCAAGATCTAGCATAGGGCATAGTAAACCAAACCGGAGCTCGGGGGTGACATTTAAGAGCATGTGCTTTGATTGACAAACCATGGCTGAGTCTCAGTCAGGCTATCTTCTGGCTCTGTGACTTTGACCATGTAACCTAACCTCTCTGAGTTTCCGTTCCTTCACTATAGGAAATATAAATAGTATATTATTTATGCATTGGGGGGAAGTAAATGAGTACAGGGTACATATAAAACCATGCAGCAATGTACCCAACACATTATATATACAGAAAAAATGTTATCTATTATTATTGTTGTTATTTGGAACTCAATTGAGTTGAACTGAATCTAATTTAAACCACTCAAGTGTAAAGCATAGTTAAGGTTAGGATATGACACAATCTAATTAGCTATGAGAAGCCATCTGTGTTTAATATATTTGGACCTATGAAAAGGAGCCAAGAGTTATTTTAATATTTCTATACAGCCAAAATTTTTATTTTTGAATAAAAAAATAAGATTTAGAACTCACTGCACAAGGCTCAGATTTCTGAATCTTGCTGGAAAAGTGAGTAATCAAGATCTACTGTGTAGCACTGCAGCATCTGGGCCCTTCAAATAATTTTAATTTCAATTTAAGTTGAAAGAAATCACTACTGAGCGACACCAAGAGCCTCACTAACGGTCTTCCTGCTACCAACATACTAAAATTTCATCCCATCGCTAGGAATTCAGAATATGGTTTTTGCTGTGTGACATTTATTGCCAAACAACTTTTATAAAATATGTTCCTTCCACCTGCTTCTTGAGGGTAAGCTTAATCCCCTTAGGATAAAGGAGAGTAGGATGTGCTTTAAAAGATTCAGTCATTGTAAAAGTTTCATTAGAAATTGCTATTCACATAAACAATTTCCCCATTCTATGTGTAGGACTTAAGACTTCCAGACCAAGAAATGGGTTTCTATCGTACAGAATAAATGTAAAACATGGTTGCATTGTATCACTGCATTTGCTACCCTTGCATTGTAAGGAACTCAGTTTGGCTTAGATAGACACCTCACATTTTGTACAGCCATCTGACTGAGAACCCTGAAGCTGAACCCCAAACGGGTAATTTTTGAAAAATCAAACAATCACAAGAGTGAAAGGGAAAAAAAAAAAGCCTACGAAGAATTTCTTTTTCACTCTGTGTAACTATTTAGCTACTGAAACTGTTAACACTGTTCTTTATACATTATCATCAATAATTTAACTACACCCATTCCCAAAATGACTATGTAGTTCACCTAAAAACATTGTGTATTTCTAAAAAAAATGTTTGAAAACAAATTCCAAGAGAAAACAATTGAGTTAGAATGTTCTGTCAATCATTTGGCAAGAAAATCAATTGAAAATGTGCAGTTCCAGGTAGATTTCTGCTGGCTATCACCAAAAAGCAGATTGAAATAATAGCCACTTCAAAACGGAGTGATGTCAAGATAGTTTAAGCACCACCAATTACTTGCCATATGGACTATATCCCCTCAGCTCTTGGAGTATTTAGAAACTATTCAGAATTAATAAGCACTGCTGTCACCGTACTGTCAAGAAATGTAAACCCTTATTCATATTTCGGAGGTACTGTGGGTAAATATAAGAAACAGTAAAGAACTATAATCTAAGGGAAAATACATTTAAATCACATTGTCTATTGAACCTCAATGTTAGCAATGTTTTAAATGCCAACACTGGATAAACTATGTTTTTTAATAATAAAAAAAAACAAGTTTGCCTTCTTGATTCTTGGAAACCCACAGAGCATTATCAAGGAATGCATTATTAGAATTCCCACTTCAGTGTTAACGTGGGCATCAATCCAGGAGCCACCATAAAGTTCAGGTCTTAAACATTTTTAGCAACTTGTGTATTAATTTCTGCCTCTGTGGAATTTCTATTAGAGATTTTTGAGTATCTAAAAACAGTGTTAATTTCTAACATTTTATACATGGATTTGTGTGTGTGTGTGTGTGTGTGTGTGTGTGTGTGTGTGTGTGTGTGGTGTGTGCTACATATGGCAATATAGATCAAAGAAAACTGTAGAAAGGTAATCTTCCACTATCACCCAACTATTTCTTTTTTTTTAATTTATTTTGTATAGTTTTAGGAGATAGAACCAGAATCAGAGCTATTATTTAATATTTATTGAGTGTCTACTATGTATCAGGGTGCCCTACACTGAGAAAGCCAGCACATAAACAAATACTTATAATACTATATAATATACAAAAGATTTACAAAGACTGACAAGAAAATAAGAGTTAAAAGCAGACATTAAGAGAAGCTAGATTTAGGCTCAGTGTTAAAAAGAACCTTCTAACTGTCAGAGCCACCAAAAAAAGAATTGTCTCTTGAGATAATGAGATTCACAACACTTTAAGTCTAAACAGAAGACAGATCATGTATCAGAAATACTATAGAGAAGATTCACATGTATCTCTAACAGTTGGGACTAGTTGACCGCTATGGTTCCTTTCAATGTTGGTATTTTATTCTTCTTAAAAGAATGGGTATGATTTTCTAATACTTCTATTATGGTATATATTATAGTGAGCACCGGAATTTAATGTATCTAAGGTGAGAGTACAAAATGTTGGAAAATGGAAATTATAATAGTATAAATAAAGAAGTTTCATGAGCACCAATCATTTGGACATCTATTAATTATGGATAAATCCTATGAGATGGTAGTTGATAATGTGAATACTTCATAAATTATATAGTATATTTTTTCTTCACTTTTAAAGATAATATTATAAAAACTGTGACTATGTTATATGAGTTATATTCTAAGACTGGTAGTAGATCCAAAATAATTAATCTTTTTTTATTCTTCTTTCAAACCATGAGCATGCATTTATGTTTAATATAAATACAGGGAGACATATGAACATCTTATATGCGTATTTTAGTCCTACTAACAACACAATTTAGTATTTTCCTTGACTTTCTTTTTTTTCCATTTCCTAATGAATTTTTAGTTTCTTTCATCTAGAACTTTTTTCCTTACACGAAGTATTTGAAAGCATATGATTCCTAGGATTTCTAATTTGGGGTAATACAGGCAGCAATTTTAGCTTCTTCTCTTTCCTCTATGTGTCATGTAACCTTCTACTACAAAGAAAGGACTAATACTAAGTCTTAAATTATCAATTAAAATACCTCAGTCCAGTATTCACCCAAGTCTTAGGATCAACCAAAAACTAAGAATACAAATTTTGCCCTATAACTCATCTCAGGTAACAAATCCAATTCTTGCTTGCTGACTATATTTCTAGGTATAAAGGTTTAGTATATAGTAAGCTTCTGCTATATTTGATCATACTTTTCCAATGCTTTACTTATTTATATTTCAGGGACGTATATATAAAGAGAAAAATGCTCCCTAAATCTGTTTAGTCTAAAAGAGTTATTATAAAAAAGTTTTTTAAGGGGCACCTGGATGGCTCAGTCAGTTAAACACCAGACTCTTGATTTCAGCTTAGGACATGGTCTTACGGTTGTGGGATCAAGCCCCGCATTGGGCTCCACGCTGGGCATGGAGTAGGCTTGAGATTCTCTTTCCCCCTCTCTCTGCTCCAATCCCCTCTCAAAAACAAAACTAAATAAAACAAAATTAAACTAAAAATCAGGATGCATTGCAGGAAATCACAAAAATCCAGAGGCTGAAAGGTGCTGGACAGGTAATATCAGTGAGTAGAGGACATGACTGTGCAGACTGTGGTGGATGGGGGTCAAGGTGACAAGAACACTGTAGAAAACTGCAGAATATATGCTCAGATTAGAGTGGCTGATGTGACCTTTCTCAGGCCACTAATGTGACCAAAACATCCAATTATAAGGGGAAAAAAACAAATCTAGATTTTCGTGGGAAATATCCAATATTTTCACGTTAGTAAAACCAAAAGAAAAGCAACAAACACCACTAGCCAGTGGATCAATTTGTGACCTTTGGTTTAATGTGAATCTAAGAATGAACAGAATATTTAATATTAGAACTGTTTCAAGTTATCTCAGTATTTGTTGTCACTGTAGCTACAGTTCTTTTACCTAAATACGATATTAACGACTGTAGCTAGTACTTATACATCACCTAATAATATATCACTCGAAATGAAATATGTCTCTATATCTACCCACACACCTACACACCTACTTACCCATCTAACCCTCAAAACCCTACAGGTCATCACTACTCCTGTCCCTATCTGTGACTGAAGAAGCCAAAGAATGGAGGTAGAGTGACCTGCCCAAAGTCAAACAGCTGGTAGGAGGCAGGGTAGGATTTAATCTTCAGCCTTTAGCTCCAGAATCTACTACACTGCTTGTATTGCAAATATCTATGATGTGAGCTAAATACATAAACCACCTTTTACAAAAACACAACTACCTACCCCAAAATGACTTATTTACTGGCCAATATATTTTTTGTCACTTATGAATGAGTAAGGCAGTCGGAAAATGTAATTTAGATACCAAAATGCTGAAAACTTTCGGTGATATGGAAGGTTCATTATAATATTTGACGCTAAAAGCATCCCAGAAAATCCTGTGCACATGATTAGTAGACTCTATGATAAATCTAACCTATTTTCTGTAGCCCTGTTGCCAAATATCAACAGTTATCTACTCAGCACTGCGTTTGCCTAACAGTCTATTCACTAATGGCACATTCCCTCCTCTGAAATAGTTTTTCTCACCTCTCTTAAAGAAAAAAATAAAAACAGTAGTTGTAAGACGTTTCTAAATAGAAGTATTTTATTATAATAATGATTATTCTGCCAAAAACAACAGAAAATAATCCATATTTCTAATGATTTGCCATTTGTTTAATTTTAATTGACTTGCAATACAGTTTTTTAATTCTCGAGTATTGTTTGTAGCTTACTTGGACGTGACCCAAGGTGCATTTCAAATAAGGGATAAACTTTGAAACTGCTCTAGTCTTTAAGGGAAACTACCCAGGTAATGAATTCTCTAGATTAGTAATAAACTAGTTCTAAGATAAAATTTCCAGCTTGCATCAGTGACATTTCTGCTTCTGCCATCTCATTCCCCAATTTGATTTAGGTTTCTATTTGAATACAGAAATCACAACTTTCACACAGATCACATGTAAGTTGGAAGTAGAAGCTTCTTGACTTTGTTTCTATGAATCTTCTCAGGAAGAGCAAAAAGAAAACAACAAGAATGCCACTGGCTTGATCCAGGGATCTATCCCTTATGAGATAGGCCTGCCAAAAACCATTTGTAAGTGGAAGAAAATAAGTATATTAATGGACAAAACCTGAAAAATCTTACCTAGACCTAACTCTCCATAGTAACTCTGAGGTCCTCAAAATAAGCAGTTGGTAAAATATGTGTACAATAGCATGATTTAAAACAAAACTAAAGTTATCTTGCTTATTAAGGTCTATAACTAATGCTAATAAAGGCTAATAAAATGTGTTGTGAAAGGAACATATAAAAATGTGTAAATAGATAACTAAGTAGACCTCCTTTCAGATTGACAACTTTGCGAGGACAGAGACCATGTATGTTTTCTTCATTTTCATGTACCTTGAACTAACACGGTGTTGACATATAAAATATTTGTTGAGTGACTGTCTAAATACACAAAATAATTCTTCCATCAACATCGCTTAAAGAATCGCTAGCACATAATCCACCTAATACACCTTTTTAAAGGGAAGCTAAGTTAGAATGGTTCTGTACTACCAAGGAAGCCTAATAAAAAAAGTACAAAAAATAATCAACAGGAGCAGTCCATCAATCAGAGGAGGTCTGATCATGATTAAATAAGAGCATTTTAAAAAACCTCAAATTTCCGTTCATAAGTAGAATTTAAAGCAGCTGTTCAGCACTTAGCACAATGTCTGCCCTAAGAATTTAAAAAAAAAAGAAAAAAAAGAAGGGGAAAAAAAAGCAAATCATGGCAGCAGTGAAACTATTGCTCTAAGACTTCAAAGTTGATATGACCTTTAAAAAAAAAAGCTAAAAATACAAAGGGACAATTTTACATTTTCATATTGCACTGCAGACAAAAAGAATCTGGTATTACAATGTTGGGGCCTCTGTTTATAACATGAAGCAGAGAGGTGTTTCCCTTAGAAGCAAAGGTCTTAGGGGACATGTCTGTCACAGCAGTTATTTTCTGTCTCACTTGTTGGCAAACTTACATTTCAAAACAACAACAAAAACGAGCCTCCCCAGCTCCCTGTAAACCAAGGAGGTAGAAACAAAAAATATTTCAAAGCAAGAAAGCAAACAGACTGTGAGGACTGAAACTCAGACCAAAGGCATCTGCTCTCCAACTCACACTCCCCACAACCACCCAGCCTTCTTACAATCTTACAGATTTTCCTAAGAGATGTTGCCATTTTAGCTTTGTTTTTCCCTAAGTTCTGGCAATACCCATCACTGCAGGCAAGGCAGCAAAGCCACTAGCAGAATCCAAACCGGAAAACAGAAAAGCTGTTCTGTCTTTTCTTCCCTGCCACTCCATTACTAATTTATTTTTTTCCAAAGTAAAACTCCTTCCTTCTATCCAAAACGGCAATCACTAACTTCCAGCATATAACAATTATTTCATTAAGCGCAAAGAATACAGAAATGATTACAATCTGCAGAGCTACGAAACGGACTGGTCGACATACTGGACAATTTCCCCTTGGGCTCCCACTTTTCTCAGAGAGAAATAATACTGTAAACCAGCTAGTGTGTTCCTCCTTAAAAGAAGAGGACCAAAGCAATCTTTGTTTTCACTCCTTTCTAGTATATCTCCCTCCTGAATCCCACCCAATGTGGTGGTTGCCAACACAGCTTCCTGTTCAGTCTTGATAGAAAGAAAGAAAGAAAGAAAGAAAGAAAGAAAGAAAGAAAGAAAGAAAGAAAGAGATCTAATGCCATGATTATCAATATATCAGTGAGAATACAATAATATTAAGATTCTCCAAAAGATACTGTTTTCAAAATTCTACCCACACACAGTGCTTTATATTTTTCCCATTTAAATTTAGAATTAACATCCCACAAAATAAACCCAGGGTTTGTGTCAAGAAAAGTATCTCTCTTTGCATGATTACAATGAGAACAGGAAATCTTTGCCTGCATTCATGGGTCACTTGTGCCTTACATAAATTTCTCTCTATGATTTACTACATTTAGCTTCCTATGTATAGCTGAAGTTCAAACTTCAGTCTTTACAGGGTAATATTACAGAGAAAAAATGAGATCCTATAGATAAATGATAGTTACCACAACATTCATATGTAACACGTGTCACACATATCCTATATTAACAATATAGAAGTTCAGCTGCCATTGAATCTGTATTGTTTGTAAATTTAATCCAATTCAACAAGTATTTCATGAATGTTGAAACTGTGCTTGGTATAAGGAAATAAAGAGGAATGATTCTTAGCTGATGCACTCACAATATAGTGACATCACAATCTAGTGAGGAGACACAACTGTGGGAAATTCTATAAACAGAGGCAGAAAGCAGATCCTATGGAAGTCACGGAGGGAGTACATAATTCTCTCAGTCAGTTAAAGCAGGATTCAAAAAGCAGACAACACCCCAAGGGAAACTTAAAGAATGAGGTTATACCAAAGGAAAACCAAAAGCACCGAATTAAAAGAAGTATAGAGTGATATAGAATGGCTAGAAACAAGGGTACAAGATGGGAATCAATAGATTTAGTAGCTAGATAAATGGGATGATAAATAGAAGGTCAGATTCAGGTTTATATATTTAATACATCCCTTGAATACCAAGACCGTGTTTAACACTGGAGCCTGAGGATGCTGCAGAGGTTGAAGTTATTAAATTAAGAAGTGCCATGACCAAAAGACACATTAAATAAAACCCATCATCCAATTCCTGCACTAAACACAAAAATCAAAACTTTCCCACGGACTAGAGATTAACAGCCAATCCTGTAGTTTGGGGCCCTCCATAGCCTGTCCTCAGTTTACCTACCATATACCCTATATCTCAGTCCCACAAGATTCTTACCACATCCAAAGTTGAGCATGATTATATGGTCTGGCATGCCAATGCTCAGTCTTTCAATCCTATGCCAGGAGCTCCAAGAGTCTATACAACCTCCAGGAACCAGTTCAAAATCAGCACCTTTACATAATCTTTCACCTCCACATTCTAATGTATTTTGCCCTTCTTTGAGCTCCCCAACATTTTGTATCTATTGCAGTTATTATATCATGTAGTCCTGTGATGTTTATGTGAACTTTTCTACTGTCCAAATGAAGTCTGTTAAGGGAAGATTTTCCCCCCAAACGTTGCCTTAAAAAGTTTTGCATTTAGTAAATGTTCAATGACTATGTTTTTTTTATTTTTTAAAAATGTTGATTTATTTACTTTTGAGAGAGAGGGAGAGAGAGAGCACAAGCAAGGGAGGGGCAGGGAGAGAGAGAGAGAGAGAGGGAGACACAGAATCTAAAGCAGGCTCCAGGCTCTGAGCTGTCAGCACAGAGCCTAACGCAGGGCTCAAACCAGCGAACCAGGAGATCATGACCTGAGCCAAAGTTGGACACTTAACTGACTGAGCCACCCAGGTGTGCCCTCAATGAGTATTTATTGAATTGTACCAAGATAAATCATTTAGGTATGTTTGTAAGTTATTTAAATGACCTTAAAAGTTTATGAAGGTAACAAATATCAAAAAACAAATATGAAGTTAACATCAGAGATAAAGCATTCTTCCTTTCATATTAGGTATATTTTGCAGTCACTACTACCTTAGGCTATGTAGCTGTTGTGGTAAGCCTTCCTGATTTTTTTTAACCAGAAATCATATAAGCAGATACGTAGTATAAAATATTTGAAGCTAAATCTACAATTCTTATATAACCGGACAAATTAAGGTGAAATTTTAGTGAAAATATCAAAAACTGCTGAGGTAATGTTTTCTTCTCTACCAGCTGTTCCTCAATGATGAGTAAAAATGATACACATTTAAATCAGGTGCAATGGAGAGATATTACAACATTTTTAAGGTCTATAACTTGTAATCTATTGGTATCCTATTCTTCCACTTGTTTTTGTTTATGTTTATTTATTTATTTTGAGGGAGAAGGAAGGGCAGAGAGAGGGAGAAAGAGAATCTCAAGCTGGTTTTGTGCTGTTAATGCAGAGCCTGACATGGGGCTTGATCTTACCAACCTGGAGATCATAACCTGAGCCCAAATCAAAAGCTGGACACTTAACCAACTGAGCCACCCAGGCACCCCATATCCTTTTACCTGTTAAAATCTTTAGAGAATAATGTAGTATTTGATAAAATGTTAAATATAAGGGAAAGGAGGCTTGAAAACAAAGTATCAAGGAATTCACAGAAAGAATATAGCAGGGAGAGTTTTTAGATATTCAAATTATTACTATTAATTTCAGGGCATCTAACAATTGATAGTTCGACATGGCTTGGTTAAGCTTATATAGTTTAATCCAAATAGTTTTAATTTTAAATTTCTTTTGCTCTTGTATCACGAAATAGTTTAATAGAAAATACAAGTCATGGTTATTTTCCATGTGTTATGCCAACAAATGATCACAAATTATCACAATGAATTTTTGCAACTATCATAGCTATATACTGTTTTCATGATATAAGCACAAACCACAGTTATGACCTCATACATTAGCACAATACTTTGGCTCTCTAATACAGGTAAAATTCAAATGGAATTTCTCTCACACACCAAAAAATGCATACAACGCCTCGATAATTCTGTATGCATTGTATTTGAATTAATTTACTGAATAAATATTAGTGGAGAGTGAGTGGTGCACCTGTGTGACTTTTAGCATCTCCTTACTATTTAAATTATAGTAAAGTGGATCATAGGTGCTTCCTGACATGATATTCTGTAATATTCCACACATATAACAAGAAAAACTTCACGTGTAATTTAAGAAAGCAACAGGTAAGTTAGTAACAGGTGCCAGAAAAAGTATTTTTGAAATAAAAATTCTGAAAACTCTGTCTCAAGGCCCAGCGAAATATGAAGATAAATAACAAAATAAATGGTGAATATCAATTTGTATGTAGAAAACTGATTACCATGCTATTTTCAAATTTTGAGCACTTTATAACACAGTACAGTATTTCAAGGTGAATATTTAATGCCGTAAATGACCTTACCAAAATATATCTGTTTGAAAGCCAGTAACATTTCTTACGAAGTAATAGAAAACTTACTTGTTTATCCCATTTTTTCCTATAAATAAATGCATCTCAGAAATGACAAATGTGATACTGGTATATGTCACTCTGACAAGATTACATACACTATTTTATTTCATTTAATGCTATAATCTGTGGTTAAAGATAATGATTAAAATACCTCACTAGGGAGTATAGCAAGATACCAAGCAATTTGAATGGATGCTGGCTATCAATAACCAATATAGCCACACTGGCTACAGCTGCTGTGTATCAGCCCTGCAGGTTACTCATGAGAATACAGCCTCAGTATGGGTATACATATGCCATATATAACATATAACACGTATGTATATAACATATCACAGTGTGCTACTTCCACAACACTGGGATGACATGATATTTAAATTAACAACTAACTCATACTTATTTACAATAATATTTTTATATTATTCGATTTGGGTGAATCGAGAATGGTATTCCTCACACTCACATTTATAAATTCTCTTTAGATAGGCATTTTCATTATTGTATTCTCAGTACGTCTTCCAAGAAGTAAATCAATATTGTAAGAAAGTTTCTCTCACCAAATAAATTAAGGGAAAGCTGGATTAAATGAGTTTTCATTCTTTTCTTTACTGAAGGACTTGTCAGAGCCTGTAATATATGCACTAGGAAGACAGGAAAAAAAGTGAGCTGTGTTCTCTTCTTTCTTTCTTTCTTTTTTTTTTTTTTTTTTTTTTTTTTTTGACAAGGAATCATCTATATGGGAAAAGCAAATTATTATAAAGATAGAGAATCTTAATTCATAGGTTTAATCTACTTTTAATCAATGTTTCAACAAAGACAGCTAAACTTATGGGTTATGTTTAGTATATTCAAAATTCTATTTTTGTTCTATAGCACTTTCTTTGCTTTAAAGCATTGCTATATCCATTTTTTACTACCAAAAGACGCATCATTTTGATGATACATTTGAGTGATTTTTTTTTGATAGTAGTAAAGAATGTACGGGTAAGATTGCCCACGAGTTCTGTTTGTCAGAGCAAAATTTTGAAAAACCTGGATTAAAAGGTTGACCAACTTCAGAAGAGAGTGAGATGCCAAGAAATCTTTTTCAAAAGGACTTGAAATAGATCTGCATGAGTTAATAGGATAAAGAACTTTTTGTTGTATGCCAGGAAGGACCCCATGATTCTTATCTATTATCTTCAGTATCAAAATGAAAAAGAAACAAAGAATCTGGTTAATACAAATAAAACAAAGTTTGAAGTATCATAATTAATTTTAAAGCCTGAATTTAAAAAGTAGACATTCCCTGCTTTGTTATTCTAAAAGGATTGTAGTCTGGACTACATTTATTAGTTTTACCAAAAATTCTTACAAATTAGCAGGATCCCTTTTCACTGCCCCTAACCATTATATAGGAACAATTCGAATTCACCTCATATAAGCTGCATAACCTCTTTGGGGGAGAATCTGGGTTCCATCATGTGAAGGCAGGTAGGGTTATCCTTTCCACTGGACGCATATCACTTCTGTGAAGAATTCATGGTATTTTAATAAAGGCACTCCCTCTTATTTTTCATCACTTTCTCTGTTTGTCTCCAAGCTGGCATATCTCTCTCCTCTTTTTCTCCTGCTCTCTCAATCTCTCTTGCTCTTGTTCTCTTGCATTCTCATTTTATATACATACATACATGGATACATACATACAGGCAGGGTTACAAGACCCAAAGTCTGAGATAGTATACTTTTCATAATTAGTAGAAAATACTCCACTTTATTAAAATGATGATGATCAGGGGCACATGGGTGGCTCAGTCAGCTAAGCGTCTGACTTCAGCTCAGGTCATGATCTCATGGTGCATGAGTTCGAGCCCCACTTCGGGCTCGGTGCTGACAGCTCGGAGCCTGGAGCCTGCTCCGGATTCTTTGTCTCCCTCTCTCTGGCCCTCCCCCGCTCACAGTCTGTCTCTCTATTTATTTGTTCTCAAAAATAAATTTAAAAAAAATTTAAAAATTAAAAAAAAATAAAAACATAAAATGATGATTATCACTACAAATAGCTCTTTTAATTTTCCTGTTTCACCTCACAGGCTATATAATATCTACAAATCACTCTTCATCACTGTTTAATGATAAGTTAGACAAGTTATATTGTCTATATTTTGTTCCAAACAAGGAAAAAAAACAAACTATGATATAAAAAATCTATCTCTGACAAATGTGCAAAACAGTAAATACTTCTGTTTGGTTTCATTTGATCTTGAAGAACCCTTGGTAGTCTGCTATACGTGGCTTATACCGTAAAAGTCCTGAGTAAAACTGAACTCTATTTACATTTTTTAAGTGTGTTGTTATCATGTGTTCTATAAAACACAGGAATCCTCACAAACTCACAAAGAAGCTCACTTTGAAATTCATTGAGACCGTCTCCAAAAGGGTATTACATTTTCCAGAACCCCAAAGACGTGTCCATGAGATGGTGTGAAATGCACTCCAAAGTAAGATGGGCATCAAGGAGCCCTGGAAAGGACGGAACCAGGGCATCTAACAGTCATGGAGCAGCCCAATGAAAATCTGCTGGGCAAATGAGGAAGATCACAGCGTTGTAGCATGACTCCCAGGAGAAAAGGTAACCAAACCTGAAGGGAAACCAGATCAGCCCCCCAAAATACAGAGTGAAAGCCAGGAAGTCTGAGTAGAGCCAGATGCCAACAACACAGGACCTGCAGCGAGTTCTAGCAAACAAGAAAACTGAGATCTCAGAGACTCATTATCTATTAGCAGAAGACCTTTTGGAGGCAGGAGGGTGGATTTTCCTTTCTGGCCTTAATGGTGCTCAGTACTGTGTGTGGCCAAGGAATTTTATGGGAATTGACAAGTTACGCTTTAACTGAAATAGAACTCTTTAATATTAAAGCTCCACAAACTGACATTGGAAAGATGTGTAAAACTTTTCACCTTTAATCTTATTAGACATCTGAATTTCTAAACCTTTAAATGCTTTTATGCATTTTAATTAATCTCTCAGTTAAAATTGATAAAGAAAAATGAAAATTTATATATTATAAAACAATACGGTTTTCCTTGATTTTTTAAATATTCATTCCCTAGGCAAAACAATCATTTACAAGTAAGGAAATTAATGTTGGTTGCCCTCGGGCAGAGAACAGACAGCATATCACTTGCCTGACTTTTAATAAAAAAAAATACATAGTTGTCCTTCTGACGATGATCTTTAAGCATCCTAGCTCTTTTGCTAATAAAGTAGTAAGCAAGAGCTAATAAGTAAAAATTTGGACTCCTAAAAAGCAGGAAACCAAAAGAAAATTATCTGTTACATAGGTGTCTTAATGTCTATTACCCGCTACTGTGGTAAAATTATCTATTCATAATCAATGAGCTATCTAATTGATGCAAAGAAATATAATTATTTTAATAATTTCCAAATAAAACTTATGATTAATTAATTGACTTTTCTGGTTGTATATGTATATATTTATGTATCTGTCATCTAAAAAAATAAAAACAGAAAAAGTGAACATTAAAAGTGTAGTAGTGTTTCAAACATATACTATAGAAATTTAAAGTGAAACAATCAGCAGGGAATTTGATATTACCCTACAGACAGCTGCTCCTTGGATAACAATGACCCATTTCCCCCCAAAAATGAATTACTCTCACATTAAAATATGTAAAACCAATAAACTAATACAAAATCCTACAAAACTTTGTTACATTGTGGAAACAAGCAAAAGCTGTATTAGACTATGATATACATGAAAAACAACAACAAAAAAATCAAAAGTAAAATGATTAGTTTAGAAACTGCTAAAAAGTTAATGCTGTTCCTTTATCTACTATCCTTATTTTTTTCCTTAATAAATACAATGTTTAAATTCTGTATTGTAGCTGAATAATATTACACAGCCAATTAAATGCAGCGGTCTTCAAAGTAGGAGTCAAAGTTCACACATCATGAGACTGGCCATTTAACAATAAATATCCCATACAGAAGAGTGAAATTAAGAATACCTTAAAAGAAGAAAAGAAAAAGAAAAAACCTTTCTTAAAGCAAGAAATCCAAACGTACTCAAATAGCACATGTCGGAATAAGTACAATATATACTTATATAAAAATTTTTCATGTTTATGAACATACATGTTTTCACCTGAGGATATCTAATATCTTTTGAAAACAATTTTTAGAACTACTATTTTTTGAGCCCTAACACGACAGCTTGTCCTGAATCAACAGAAAACGTTATATTTAGAAATTCTGCAATTTAAGAAAAAAGCATTGAAGTTTATCAGATTCCATCAATGAGCAGGATAATAACAACTTAACAGTTTGACCAAATTAAATCATTCTGTTTTCATTTAATAAAAAGGCACAATCCACAGGCTGTTCAAAACCAAAACTTCCCTACAATTTCTCCACTCATCCTCATTCTGACCACACAGCGTCTCTTTTCAATTCAAACCATGCATTCTAGAGCTCCCTTTCTCACCCCTCACAAACCTTAGTGGAATGAAGGGCATTAAAAGTAAGTAAACAACCAATAAATGTAACTATGTTACTGAGTCATGTGGGGAGGAGGGCAACATGCAGAGAAAATGGCTAAGTTGTTCAAGTTGGTAAAGCAGACTTTGTTCCATAAACTTTCCAAGAACACTGGTAGAATGCTTCATTTTTAATTCATTCAATCCCACTTAAAATTTACCTGCCGGCAGCAATTTGACTAGGTTATTTTTTGCTCTCACAAAATGCCATTTTTATTAACACATCAAGGAAAAATATAAATATGTTCAGCTTGACATTCTGTCTTAATATTTTGAAGATGAAGCTCATGTAAAGTGCAAAAGAAAGCTCTGTGACCGCTTATAGGGGCAGGGTGATAAAAGCTGAAAAATATTTGAACGAGGGATTCTGGCACATTTATATTGTAAGGAGTAAATGCAGGCACGTTATGTCCTTCCATTGATAATACTAACATCATCAGGACTTGTATAAACTGAATCCTCTCTGATAATACAGTCAACATTCACTGGGTACTGACAATGTCAAAAGACAGTTCTGAGTTTTCCATAACTCATTTCTTTTAATCCTCAGAACAACCCCATGAGGTATGGACTGTCATTTCTCCACTTCACAAATGAAGAAACTGAGGCAGGCACAGACAAGTTCAACAGCTTACCCAAGGGAACCCATCTTACAAACCACTGAATCAGGCTGGTAAATTAGATAATCTTATTCTAGAGCCTATACTCAAGACCCACATGACTGCTTAGGTCTAGAAAATTCTACCATTTATAACTTCAGTGTTTACCCCTCCTAAAAAAAAAAACTGACAGACATGGATTAAGTCAATGTGTGTTCTCCCATAACACTCTTTACTTACTTCTCCACTTACATTTTGCTTGATATACTGCAATTGCTTCCATAACGTCTGTCTCCCGCAGACTATAAGCTTAATGAGGACAAGAGCCATATGTGTCTTGTCCATTATTAAATTTCTAGAAGCTAGCACTATCTAGTATATACAAAGTATTTAATAATATTTCATGAAGGAATGTACATTTTTAAATGGCTTAAAAGATCTATTCTCTCTACTGCCAATCAAAAATTTCCATTAATAACTACAAATATTGACAATTCACCATCAATACAATAGCTAATATGTATTCAGTTTTCACTATCCTAGGTTCAGCGCTAATTTATTTATATTCTGTTACTCAATAGCCACAATCTCTTTCTTTCCTTTTTTTTGTGCAGAAGAGGAAAATGAAATTCAGAGAGGTTAAGAAACTAGCCCTATATGCCACAGCTAGTGAAATATGCAGTCAGGAACTAAACATAGACATCTGGCTCTAAAGTCTATGCTATACACTACCTTGAAATAGGGGCAATTTTCAAACTGCTAAATTCTCAGTTTAAAGAGAATTGGAAAATGTTGGTAATAAAAAAGATCTCCATTCTGTAATCTTTTAAAAATATCTTAATATATCTTTTTTAAATTGTAGAGTGGTAGAGTTAAAATAAGAAAGAATAAACTGTATTCGCCTCTAATTTTATTCAAAATTTATAAAATATTTTAGAATCCTTAAAAATATTACATCTGATTTTAAAAATCTGATTGGGTAAATGAAGAATGAGGAAAAGAGTTGAAATTGTTTTGACTGAGATAACTGACTTCTAGCACTTTTTATAAAGAGCACACATTGTAGTTCTAAATATGAATTCCAATCTAACAAAATATACGGTGCTTTTACAGTGCTACACTATTAGATAGACATTATAATTAATATTTTTAGATTATTACCTGCAAAAAATTTGGTATTTATGAACATCTGCAGAGTAAACTTCATGGATAAATTGTTAATACTTCGTTGCATTAAGGAAGCTCTATATTCTCAACTAGTACCAAACAGCTCCCTCTGCAAGACAAATCATTATGGCTCAGATTGTTCCTGATCACAGATTGGATGTCCTAGAAATCTAAGCCAATTAAAAAAAACCTCCAAAATTTGGTACACCAAAACTTGAACTTGATAGGTATCCACTTCTAACTAATCTAATTATAGTCTTAAGTGATTTTATAAAGGACAATGCTCTAATAACTGTCTTAAAATCTGTATTTAATCTGAATCTAATCATGAGGACACAATCAGACAAATCCAGATTGTGAGATACTATGTGAAGCAAATGTCTGGGACTCTTCAAAAATGTTGATGTCGATGCCAAGACAAAAAGATTGAAGGGTACTATTTACAATTAAAAGTGACCTAGAGAGATATGACAAGTAAATAAAATATCTGATGCTTGACTTGATCCCGGATTTAAAAAAAAAAAAAAAGGGTAAAAAAGGCATTACTGGGGCAGTTAGGAAATGTAGATATGGACTATATCAAATAATATCACTGTATTGGGGTGCCTGGGTGGCTCAGTCAGTTAAGCATCTGACTCTTGATTTCAGCTCAGGTCATGATCTCCCCTCCCCCCCCTGCCCCACCCCACCCCCCCCAGTTCGTGGTTTCAAGTACCACATTGGGCTCCATGCTGACAGTGCAGGGCCTGCCTGAGATTCTCTTTCCCTCTCCCTCTGCTCCTCCCCGCTTGTGTTCTCTCTCTCTCTCTCTCTCTCTCAATAAATAAACAAAACTTTTAAAAAATCATAATAAAAACCAATAATATCACTGAATTAATGTTACTTTCTTGGCTGTGCTAATGTTATTGTGGTTATGTTGGAGAATGTCCTGGTTCTTAGAAGTGTTAGCCTGCAATGTGCTTGCAAATGAATCAGAAAAAAGAAAGAGAAAGTAAAAGGACCTAAATTTAATAAATAGCAAAACTTGGTGAAAAGTCTAAAGTATATGGATGATCATTGTACTACTCTCGGCACTTTTCTATTGATCTTGATTTTTTAATAAAAAAAGAAAAGGAAACAATAAGAAAAGCTCTATATTTGAATACTTGTGACATGTTTTAGATCATTAGGAAGTTTTCAGTTGCAGCAAATGTAAAGTCAAAAATCTTCTGTGCTGGTGAGTTAGCTCTGCCATCGTGATCTGTAAGTGCCTAAACGTTATCATAAAGAGCAGTCCTATAATAATCATGCCTGAACCTAAACCATCAATTTTGGTGATGTTTTAGTTGGCAAAAGGTAAACAGTGATGCTTTTTAATGATTATTCTCCTATTGATAACATGATAAATTATAAAAATCTTTTATCCTACCCTTTTTCCTGCATTCACCACTTCCTCACATTGTTTTATTCATATTGATGTGTACCTTCATCTTGTCAAAGAAATTAGTTACAAGGTAAGTATTTGCTAAATATTTTTAAAGGAACAAATCAAGATGGAAATGTTTCTGTGTCATCACTCTACATGTAGATGTGCTACTAACTCATAGTGAAAGCGTATAAAATTATCTGCTAAATTAACTCTTTCAGTTAATCTGGGATGACTTTTAGAGTTAAGTCAACCCAGAGGGCCCAATGGAATGCTGTGTTGCTCAATATCTGCAAAGGCAATCCATTTATGAAAGTGGACCATTAATGATAGACAGCCCTAACATGCTTCAAATGAAGATAACCTCTGCTATGCGGTTATACCAAACTCTAGGGGCTCACATGGGACACTTTACAGGTACTCGAGCAGATCCAAAAGTGTTTCCTGAGGAAAATTCCTGCTTTGTCTCCATGAACTCCTAAACCTAGAGTCAATTTAAGGACAGAAGTGGGAGTGCCCTCAATCTAGGCAAGAATACAACTCAGTCAAGAACTGATTGTTCCTCATCTCTTAGCAACAGCCTGGATGTAACAACTGTTATTTAAAGGAGATAGTTTAAGGGACATGTTAGCCTTTTCTTAGATCTCTGCCAATATCCTTTCACCAGGAAATCTACATACCTGGCAAACATTAGTTTAGCTACTTATAGAAATGCCTTCCTTCACTAAGTTAGTTATCATTCAATATTCTTTCTCTTATCTGGTCTCTACTAAAAATGGCAATGTAAAGAATGCCTTATGAATTTTCTACAATACTTCTATTGGAGACAATTTAAGGACTCAAAACATATTACTCTCTCACATCAGGGTCCTGCAAAACAATTGTGTTTACCAATAAAATGTTAGGCTTTTTTTTTTTGTGTCAGAAAATGGTAATCATTAACCTTATGACTGTCAGTTTAAAAAGAGTATTCTTAGCCAAGGTTTTGGGAAGAATTATCTTCCCTTATTTTATCCACTTGCCTATTTATGTGCACACATACATTAACATATATATAGTGTATACAGTGTATATATACACATATATATAGTGTACATAATATAGGTGTAATGTATAATTTTATAACATGTATATATTTTTATATAACAAACATATGTATTATATATGTACAATATGTAAAACATATGGGATTCTATGACATGAATATTTTCTTTTTAATATTTATAATCCTTTTAGCAAGTACCTGAAGTTCTACTAAATCCTGTACAAAACACTGGCTTCAATATTTATTAAGTACTGGATATTTATATATCAGTATATAGTCCAATGTTATTTGCCATCTTTGCTGTGTTATGTGAAATATTCTTGGAATCTTTCCCCATTATTAAGTGTAGAAAGATTACTTAGTTTATTACATGAGTAGTAAAGTGACCAAAAAGATGGGAATTATTATATCCCCATTTCACAGGTAAAGAAATTATGACACAGAAACTTTACGTAACTTGCCAAAATCACATAGCTAATAACAGTGGAGTTGTGGAATAAATTAAAGCAGTCTGACTCCAAAACCCACCCATAAGTACAGTTATATGGTTTCTCCCTGACCAGGTATCAAGAAATCAAAGAAACCACCAGAAGCTTCAGCCATATCTACATATGGAAAAATACTTAAAAGATCAAAAATTAAAACAGAGATCCAATATAGGTTCAGTTCAAACCTATATTAACATACACTATTTTAAGAGTAAAACTGAAAAATCCAATAGAATAAAACCACGAGGTTCATTTCCATTCCCAAATGCCTTACTGTCCCCAGGAATCTTCAGTCTTTTAATAGTCCCATTATTTTACCATACCTGATTGAGTTCTCTACTCAAATTTACCAACACCCTGGCCCACTACCCTATAAAAGCAGTATGTCATGACTACAAGTTAGATCAAAGGATTAAGATTGTCTTAATTCTAGCATTATTTACCAGTTTCTCACAAGGTTTCCATATTAATTTCACCACTGAAGATGTGAACACTGACATATTTAAAAATTACTATAAAGAGGTGTCCTGCCCATTAAGAGAGCAAAAACAGGGGTGCCTGGGTGGCTCAGTTGGTTAAGCATTCGACTTCGGCTCAGGTCATGATCTCGTGGTTTGTGAGTTCAAGCCCCACGTCAGGCTCTGTGCTGACAGCTCAGAGCCTGGAGCCTGCTTCAGATTCTGTGTTTCCCTCTCTCCCCGCTCACATTCTGTCTCTCACTTAAAAATAAATAAACCATTTTTAAAAATTAAAAAAGATAGCAAAGCCAATCGGATAAACTTTCTGAGCAAAGATACTGCCTGTCCATAAAGACACTATTTCAATAGGAAGTACCCTGTAAAGGACTTAAGAAAGAGATATTTGAGAGATCTTACATAGCTATACTTATCACAGTAAAGAAATTGCCATCTATAATGTGCACTGGAAATTGGTAGGTCTTAAAAATAGTTTCAAGAAGCCTTTACCAAGAAACCCTTTAAGTAACTGTCCACATATCTGGCTATCCACCTGCTGGCACATCACCTTGTGCCATGAATGAATGAATGGATTCAGATAGGAGAGATTAGAAGTTTGTATCACAATCATTGTATATTATGTGTGTACAGTGTCTGAAATTTTATAATAATTATTCACCAACTAAAATAATTCCTGACATAGTAGGCATTTGAAATACATTTGTTGAATGAATGCAGAAATTTCTGCCACTTAAATAATAGATTCTAACGTTCTGGAAGCACGTTTTGTTGTTGTTGTTGTTGTTGTTGTTGTTGTTGTTGTTGTTATTTACCTAGATCAATACTGAAATTTGATGGCTAAGAGTCAGGCCTTTGGAACTGGACTGTTTGGGTTTGTATACTAGCTCTGCCCTTTGTTACCTGAGAAATTAGGCAACTCTCTTTCTTTCATTTTCTTCTTTGTGGAAAAGGGAGAACAAATGAGATTTTTGTGAGGCTAAGGCTGGCACAGCATAAGTACATACTGAATGTCATTGCTATCTTTATATATATCTCTATTAGTGTATCTCTATCTGTACAGAGATAGAGCTTGGATCACATCTTGTGGGTCAATTTTAGAAACTGTGTGTAGTATCAGCTGGGATGCAAAAGGGGAAGGTATTCCTAGCCAGCCACAAACTTCTTTAAACCCAGTGGAGAAATGACAGATACACATGGTGGCATTTCAAAAGGTAAATATAATTGTCCTTTTAAACATATAATCTCTAAAATAACCCATACAATCCTTAAGCAAACATCTTCCTTTCTATTATAACTCCACGGAAATTTGAAGAAACTGACAGAATTCGTTGGGTAAATGATATAAAGATCTGTGCAAGTCAGTGTTACTACCAAGGCTTTTTCAAAAGCAATAAAACATCACCTTCTTATAGAAGAAAGCTTAAAAAGGAGGACAGTTAATAAACACTTAACTCTTTCTGGTTCATTGTTACCCTACTGAGCTGTGGACTACTAGAATCCAGATACAGACAGAAGTTTTAATTTTCCTCCCTCCATGGAAGGGAAGAGAACTGTGCTGTCCCATAGAAATATAATGTGAGCCACAAATAAGAGCCACACACAGTAATTTGAAATTTCCAGTTGACACATTAAAAAAGTAAAAAGAAACAGGTGAAAATAACTGTAACAACATATTTTATGTAAGTCAGTATAGCAAAATACTGTCATTTCAAAACATAATCAATATTTTAAAAAAATCTTAGTAAGATATTTTACATCGTTTCTTTTCAACCACATCTTCAAAATCCAGTGTGTTTTTTATACTTACAGCAAATCTGAATTCAAATTAGCCCCATTTCATGTTCCTGTCATGTAGCTAGTGGCTACCATATTGGAAAGCACAGATATAGAGGGATTCTAAGAGCATTTCCTTTTACAATTTTCCTAAATCACAGACTTCTTTTTCAAAAACTAAAAGACAATATATCATTGGTAAATCATACAACCTAGACATATCCATAATCTAACACATTCTAATAGCTCAATTTTCCCAATATTTGGAAATGCAAATATATTTCAGCCAAGGAAAAGAAAATAGGTCAAATTACTTAGTCAAAATGTATTTTTGGCTTACTATGTGCTAAGTAAAAGTCTATTATAGCTTTTACCAACTACTCCATAAATTTAAAAGCTTATAGTATATAATACTTGCCAATATTCTTTTATTGAGGACTTCTCCCATACCTTTAAGGTAAATGAAATGGGTCAAATAATTAGACTTTGACTATAATTTACTATCTATAGAATATGTTTCCCTTACTGAACTAGTGATGAAACAGCACTGGCCTGATTTAATACTATAAATTCAGAACAAATGGGAAAGCATTAAATTCAGAAGTGCTTCTGGACCATTAACTTCCATGCTGATTTGACATGCACCATAGTATTCAGGCAACAGACTCGGGAATATAACCTATTCCTAAAGCAAACAGTATTTTATCTCATAACCATCTGGGGTTCTCGTCCTAAGGGCTACTTGTGTAGTGTTGTCTGGTATATTTTAATATCCTGAGGTGTGGAACTAAGACCTACTTTATTAGCAAAACCCATTTTTGCTAGAAAAAGAAGACTGACATAGAGGAGATTATAGAGGGCACAAAATTTTGGCTGAGGCCCTTGTTTTCATTATTTAGTTGAAGAAAATCATTGGTTATATATGCTTTCAAAACCCTATGGTTTTTCTAAGGTACCAATAAAAGTGATACCATTCATAACGTGGACAGTGGTCTCTTTCATATATTGCCTATAGTCGCAAACTTAAGTGCCAAGCAGATGGTTGAAATCTGTTTTGTATAAAATGTGTGCTTTTTTTTTCCCCCAACTGTGTTCTTTGTATTCATATTCAGCCTAGGTTTTAGCCATCAAAACACTGGCACTATGTCGATCATTAGCAGCATTTTAGACAACTGGCAACTAAGGTATTCACTGTTCTCCACAAAATGTTCAGCTAATATTTCCCAGATGTATAATTAAGGCAAAAGATCATCTTCTTAAATTGGTATCAGCACTTTGGATGGCTTCTGGCTTTCAACAGATTATATCAGTGGAAAACAATTTTATATCAAAAATAAAGGTTCTGTTTCTTGGATGTTTTTGTTTGCCTGTTACACAGCTGCCCATAAAAAAGAAATCTATAAATTTGCTCAAGCTTCAACTCGCCATCTAAGAAATAGGTAGCTAATGCAAAACTCCTCATGTTACTTTTACTACGAAAATCTATGATGTACTATATTTGCATTGATAACTGTCTTCAAGTTATTTAATATTTTCCAATATCCAAAGTATTTGTACAAATAATGCTTTACAAAGCAGTAAATAGTGTGTATGGCTGTTTTTACTCAACAAAAAAATCATTCTTTTTTTCATTGTCCAATAACTTTTATATAAAATAATTCATTTTTATGATAATACACAAATAAATGAATTTTAATTTGCATAAAGCATAGGAATATGTTAAATCAGGAAATTCGTTATTTTAATGCTAGATATACTGACACTTGCAAAAACAACTTTCAGTGTATCATATTTCCTATATATAAAATGGAAAGAGATGTGCTTTTCAGATATTTTGTTATTAGCAGTAAGCAGAAGAAAATGTACTATACTGCTGTTATTTAGGTATAAGTTACCTGGATCAATAGTCATAAGTGCATTTAATTATAGTTGTATTTACTATAAAATTTTTAAAAAGTCAATAAATCTTATAGGCATTATTTCATATGCTAACAACTATGTTTATCAAACAAAAATATACAATTCTTTCAAAGTCTGAATTCAGTGGTTTGCATTCAGAGATATCCAAATATTTTTTACAAATTTTCATAAGCTCAAAATGACTCATTACAATTAGGGGATAAATAATTTTATACTAATTTTAAAGCCCATTTTATAACTGCATGGCTGAAACCCAAAGAATTTAAATGACTTCTACATCACAAAGTTTTAATTCTTGATTTAGAAGCTGTAGGAACATACGCCAAATTTGTATATCACTAAATGCTGTATTATAAAATGTATTAGCAGGAAGTTGCCCAACTGGACGATTTCCAGATTTTCTTTCTTATTTAACAGTAGGATATTTGCACATTTCCCTTTGGTCCTAGTTCTAAACGTAGTTCTGGTTCAGTAAGGTCCTTTTCTGTTTGTTTTGTTTTGTTTTGTTTTGTTTTACAACCTTTATATCGGTACCAGGAGAATGAGAGGGTAACACCCATTCTTTATTCCTAAATTAAAAGTGGCAGGAATAGAATAAAAAATTTCTACATCACACTCATTAAGCAAATAATTAATTCTAACAAAGGGCCAAATCCTATGTTATCCTAAATACACAAATATATATTTAAAACGTACACCTCATATGTACAAGGACTTTGTCATACCATAGCCATATTTTCAAAGTGCATATAATACAGAAAGTCCTTGGATACGTAGTTAAAAGATTACGTTGCTGATGGTATAACTACACTTTTTTCCCCCCAAACATTGTGTTATAAAAAAAATGCAGTCTGCCGAATGTAACATATTAACAATATGTGAAGCTTGCCTTCTCAGATAATATAGCTTTTTAAGTACATCTTTCATTGTTCTACTCCTTGCTTCACAGAGTTTAACATTCCTTTTCTTGAAATTGCCAGTCACTAACTAATGCATATAAAATTGGTTGTCATGATCCTAATAGTTGCCTAAATTATTTTAAGAAGCACCTAAAGTCTTTCTTTGGACTGTTTGTAATTTTAATCTTGCCACTTTCCTGCCCAGTGTTTTATTTACTTATATAAAGACACAGACTGTCCATAAGCTCCCGTGTTGTCCTGAGGCTCTACTCTCTAACATTTTCTTTTTGGTTTTTTTTTTAATCTTATCCTTATAAATACTTTCAGCTCTTTGACCCAAAATGCCACTCTCTCTCATGCTTTTCATATTACTCCATAGTTCCCTGTTCAATAGTCCATATATAATTTATTTTTCACGATATTGATAATAGTTGAGGATGATGATCTGATGCACCTGGAAGTTTCAACCACATAAAATATGAATCTTCTCTTTGAAACATTCAGCTTCAAAATAGTTCATAGCAAATTTGTGAACTTGATCCTAAATAAGAATTATACATAGTACTTAGATTTCAAACTCCTAAAATGTACTATAGTTACTTGTTCCTGCACAATACCACTCAACTGAAAGGTAAATTGAGAAATGATTCCACTCGTAAAGGCTGGTCATTCTTCTGGTCATTCTGGTCATTCTGGCTGGTCTTCTGGTCATTTGCATCAGTGCAAAAATTCTGACCACTAGAGTAAGGAGCTAGGGATGTCTCAAAGGAGCTCAAAGTGATGAAATTTTAAAGGTGAGAGATTTAGAAACTATCCAGCCCATCTTCACATTTTACAGATGCAAACACTAAGACCCAAAAATTCTTCCTAGTCCATAGGGAAGAGCTAGAACTTGAGATGTTACACCCAGCTAATACCACTCTCCACATGGTTTACTTATGAAAAAACCAAAATTAGTAAAGATACTGACACATGTAAATTTCTACCAGAAAAAGAGGAAACCATTTGATGTGTTAGAAAAATACTCACAATCCACAAAATATTGTTCATTTGATCCGTATGCCTTAGGCCTCTGACACTCAACTTTCTCATCCTTATCCAAAATCTCAAATATCCTTAAATTTTATTCAAGCACCCCTTGAGCCACCAAACTTCTTGAATTCAAATTTTCTCTTCAATATGCATGACAATGCTACCCTCAGATTTCAAAAGCTAGAACACTAGTATATTTAGTCGTCACAAAAGTGTTAGTGGCTCCCACTTATCTTTTAGTTTACTTATAAAAGTCCATATATTCTGCTCCTTTACTTTGATTCTTTACACTGCTATTAGGATCTTTTGGATATGCTTTTCTTTCTCTAAAAGAATGCTTTTAAACCATTAATTATTTCTAAACTCTTTATAGGTCAAATTGGATCCATTTTATTTTTCCAGTAATGTTAATTTTTTAGAGGCGAATATACAACCATATTTATATCCCATAATCCTTAGGGCTCTAAAAACAATAGCTCTTCCTTCTATTTTCTATATTCTAACTATGTTTAGGGCTGGAGGGAAATACAAGTTCTTTCCTGAGAAATGGCATTCAGTGTTATCTTTGGTTTTCTACTCCTAGGTGTTGTATGATTAATGGTACTTGGAATATTATATAAACGTTTTCTTCACATCCTGATGATATTATGGGAGAGATGATGATCTGAATCTGACATTGTACATTTAGTTATCACTCATTCAAAGTTGAATTAATAAATGAATCAGAAATTGAATAGTTTGATCATCACTTCATTCCTTTCTCTACTAAAGGGTATATATTATGTAATGAATCTTCAACATAGATCTCTTGTAGTGCAGGTGAAAAAGAAGAAATAAGAACGTTAATTTTATGGGACATACATATTCCTGTAAACTGTTTTCCAACATATGACGAAACTCAACAGCAAATAAGGAGGGGGAGCATGAAACAAAGAGACATCAGGAAAAGAGCAAAAATAAAGTCTTTGGACTTTGTAAATTATTGCCCAACAAATCTGGCCCAGGTAAATAACCCAAAGAAATAATAGAAGGCAAACAAGTAAGACCTTAACTCTGGAATCAGAATAAAAATGTTTTAGAACTTTGTCAAGCAGCCTATAGTAGCTGTGAATGAAAAAGCATAGCATAAATAAAGCATTATTTTTTTTAATATTATGTTCTCAGGTGAAGGGTATTTCTCATTTTCAAAGTTTGTGTTTCTTTTTCATTACAGTGTTCTTTTATTAGATAAGTATAAAGTTGTTTAAAATGACAACTCAACAGCTCCTATATGAAAGTTCTACAACCACTTCCCAAACAAACTATCCTCTTGGCATACTGATCCTAATTAATATAAAAAACTAAATAAAAGCAGAAACAAAAACAAAAAACAAAAAATAAAAAAACCAAACAAATCCAAAATCAGTAATAAAGTAAATCATTTACTACATTTTAAAATAAATTTTGATTAAAAATGTATCAACTAAACACCATTTGGGCCTGTCTTTTTTTACTACTAGATTAAAATATATACATACACACACACAGACACACACACACACACATATTAACAAGCAAAGCAGTTTAACCCTTTCCCTTCTTTTCCCAGTAGTGTCCTGAAGCCCTTAAGGAGAAGACACGTCCTTTATAAAATTGCTTCTCAGTGTCCCAACTGATCTAACTCTCTTAAGTTGCCAGTATAAAAACCTTGTAAGGCTTTGAGGATGCTTTTTTTTTTTTTTTTGGCCCAGACAGTAAATTTTATTTCTCCATATAACATCTATTCTGACTGTATCTGATTCTTAGGTTTCAATGTGACAGAAAAGATTGGGATGGGTAGGGGAGGCACATGTGCACAGAACATAATATAAAAGTCTCTGCATCTCCACAATGAGAAATATTAAAAATGAAGCTACTAATACATTTTTAAGAAAGATCATATTTTCTGTTTCTCAACATTTTCTTTTTTGAAAAACACATTCTTTCAAAGATGTGAAGAGCAGAAATAGAACGCTGTTACATATGAAAGTTTCAATGGATTTGCTGCCAGCAGCTTTTCTTTATAGTGTTCCTCTTACCTACAGTATGTGTTGGCACTGGCAGGTAGCCCTAATTCGTTAGTAGCCAAATTATTTTTGTCCCTGAAGTACGAGAAATCTCCATAGCACATGAATGAGACATGGTTTACTAGTTTACACACATTTTTATAACTCCAAGAAACCAAAACTCATTCACAAATGCTTTCATTTCAGCACAGAGAAGGGCTACAGAATACTAGAGATACCTACTTTGAATTCCTGTTCCCCACTCTCCATGAGAAAATAAAGAGGAAAAAAAATATTTTTAACTTCAATTAAAAAAAAAAAACTTTGGTCCTTAATGCAAGAAAAACAAACAGCTTTCTGTTCATCACACTCCACATTTCAATAAAGTCAAAATATTTCAGTATAAGGTCTTAAGAAAAAATGTAATTTAGTAATAAACCTAAATGTCTTCAGATAAGAATTCATCATGACGGCACAGCAGGTATAGATAATGTGGTTCACAACTAGCATCCTCATATTTCATGATTACCAGCTCCATGTATATACTGTTACACCATCTTCACTAAGTAATAGAGAAAAAATAGGAAGAAAAAATAAGGAACACTTAGAAATAAACATTTAACACAAGTGATGATTCAGCCATAGCAAAAAAAAAAAAAAATCTCTGAATTCTAAGGCAAGACAAAAGTAAATATATTAACACTAAAGAGCCAAGTGACTGAAATGTTACTTAGATAAAAGATTTAAAATACAATGAGACGAGTTCAGGTTTGAATTGATTTAAGGTTCAACACTGACTTCAAATGCCTATGGACATCTATAAGCTTTTGGTTTTAATTTTCCTTCTGTCATGTTTTATGGGTAAAAGTCCTTAAACTACCTTGTAATAGATTAATTACTTTCAAGCTGGGTGACAAAAGGGCATAATGACCGGAAAATGATACAAAAGAAACAGAAGAAGCATGTTAACAAGTTTATCAACAAACCTGGGAAATTCTCATGAAGTACAGATTAAGGTTCAGTGGTTCCAAACTGGCAGCATTCAAGTTGGGTTCATATTTGGGTTTTTTGTTTTGTTTGTTTTTTTAAACCACCTGTCCTAAAACGACATTGTTTATGCTAATTATCTTTGTTTATGCCACAATTCTGTTTGTTTACCACATTCTTTTAAAATACCATATCCCTATAAACAGTTCTCACCAGAATTCTTCTAAATCTTGTTTCGGTCTGGTCCTTCTCGGCAGCCCACTGAGCAGAACGCAGCTCTACAATGAAGGCGCAAGAGCTGGGAACAAGTTTGAGTCTCTGACTCCTCAGGCTGGCAAAGGCAGGGAGTACTGCTGAGGTTTTACTCTCAGGCTCCAAGGGAAAAGGATACTGAATGTGTAGAAATGCAACACCCCCCTATTGGACAAGCAGAACCATACGCCACAGGATCTCCAGAGATGTATGAACTCTCAACTAGTAAGTGAAGGGAAGAATAGATAATGCTAAAGGGAAAGGCATGCAGTTTCCAAACTGCAGGAGAAAACACAGAAATCAGAAAGCATAACAAGTCTTCTCCTGAACCATGATCAGTTCCTGCTTAAAATGAAAGAATATGAAGCATTCTCCTAAGTGTCCCAAATAAACACTATTCACTCAAGCAAGATACTAACAGTCCTTATTTTTTTTTCTTCTCTAGCAATATCATTTGATGGTGTTCACTTATAGAGCATTTGATCTTTATATTTAATATAAATGATGATGCTATCAATCAATGAAAAGGATACAAGGAGAGAATGAATGAAGTAAGGAAGAATTTGCTATGTTTTAGTCCATTTCCTGTTCAATAGATATTTTCCACTAACAGGACGATGTTTCATGTTTTGGTCAAATCTTTGAACATCATTTTACCTGATTGCCATCATCTGGGTCAGACACCTGACATATTAAATTGCATGTGAGTTAGTATAAGAGAGATATGCAGATTGGTTTATTTCCCATGCTGCTAGTTAACCTCATTGAACTTATAAATGAACAACAAATTATGGAAGAAAGCAAAAATTCATCCATTATACTTTTTCAGCTAATCTATAAAAAGGGAGATGTTCAATCTACATAATACACATTGGCATTATACATACTGCCATTAGGTGTTTGGAGAATTGACAGTGGGAAGAACAGACAATAAAGATCAGACTTTATCCATGAATGTAATTTTGCTTTTTAAATTCATGTGAAATCGCTTCTAATTCTATAGAGGAGTAACGTACTAAAGTATTAGAGCTGGTCTTGTTATTTGCCTCTCAGGTACGATGCATACACAGATTTTAGTTAAAAGCTCCCTAAGAACAGGTAAATACGTTACCATGTTATCTTAGGCTTATTATATTTGAGAAACATAAGATAAGAAAAGAACACATCAACATGTAAAGTAATCATAACATTCACACATTTCTGTATCTGTCAACTTGCTAAACACTGAGCAGCACACAGTGCCACCTGACATTTAACCCTTAATTGTTCTCGGTGATCAGTCAGGTCTCCTGCTATGTCTTCAGGATAGTACTAGCGTGTGACTGTGATAGAAGTATAGTGTGTCCAGTGTTTCAGGTAAGGTATATTCCTAATAGCTGAATTAACTTGCAAATTATTGAGACAGCAATTAAAACCTATCATCAGTGGTAGACACCCCTTCCTCTACAAAGTAGCAATAAAAAATAAATAAAATGAATTAAGGCATGTATCACAATATCCTAAAAATACAACATCAAACTTATAGGTTTACAGTTGTGATAAGGTTGACAGATGTGAACAGATAACTTTCCTTTGATTCACACCTAGAGGTTACCTCCTGACTTGAATGCACTGATCACTCATAAAGTTTCTAACTAAGCTGAATAAATATGTCTGGGTAATAAATATTTTATTACTATGGCCAAACTTTACGTAATTCAAGTACCGCTAATGTAAGAGATATTCTTGCGGTCCGCTAATAGTAATTTTACATGGTAATTACAAAACAGCTTTTCACAGTACCTGATGTATATTTCTGTCTTTAGAAAAAAAGCACTTAAAATTTTCCTGATGTCAAAAATTATTTCTTTAGTCAACATGACTACAAAAAATTTTGATGGGAATATAGAGCAAATAAGTTAGAATTTTACTGCAGAAGGTTCAACTCCTGTAGTGGTCTTTTCAACATGTACAAAATAGACAGTCTGTTGTCTGTACCCGTTTTGAGAGAAGCAAAGAGGTGATACTATAAGCTTAATTTGCTTCATCCCACTACCTTTAATCCCAACTTTTTTCCTAGACATTATCAGCCTGTCTTCGTAAGCAATCATCTTACACTTGCTTTTTAATTAACTCTCTAACATAAAACGATGAGAAAGTCTAACAAGTAGCTTAGTCATAAAACTATTACACTATAATCAAATAGGATAAATATAAATATAAAGGAAATAATAACACAATACTATTGATAGTATTAAAATTTGTTTTTTTATTCATCAGAAACAAGATAAAATTGATCTTTAAGGCAAATATTTTAAATATTTTCATTCTAGGAATATGAAAAAATAGAGTATTCTGAAAAGAAAAACCTTATGTCTTGATTTTTTATTATCACACTTTCTTTTAAAAATTTTAGGAGAGTTCAAGTGTTCTTTGTCATGATGCTATTCTAGTGACATTTAGATCATGTTGCCAGTTATGTTTCCTCTAAATAGTATAATGTAAAAGACATTGCTTACAAATAATGTCTCAGAACATACTTTGCCTATTCACCCACACCTGAGAATTGTGCTTTTCATTACTCATAATCAGTTATGACAGTGATGCTTAAAAATGAAAATAAAATATTTCTACTTGTTTACTTTTTAGAATCACTCTTCAATTTGTTCTACCTCCTGAACATTTTTTTTAACAATGAAACTGTTACGACTTCTGAATTATTTAACAAGTGCTTATTAGTCTGACAGCATTGACCATGTTCATTTCTAGGGCTGATAATACAGACATAACCAATCTAAATCCAAATTTTGATCCTGATATTTAAGTTTTGAATATCTCTTGAAGTTCAAAATAGTCTACAGGTTGAAAAGAATAACAGAAGATGGATAGGACTCTACCAATGAAGTTAGAAAAAAAGATCACATAAAACTTCCAAAATATATGAACCCAAAGCCACTTATTTATAGCCTCTAGAGAAAACTACTTTATTTCATAAAGAAATGTAAAAGTTTTCTTTTCAGATTTCTAAGTTTGAGTGAATAACTCATCTATGGCAGGTAAGCAAACAGAATAAAAATTAACACTCAATGGAAATGACCTACTTATTCAATGAAAGTTGCAATAGTTGAGAAGAAAAAAAAAGCTGACTATATGTGACAGTGCAGTTATAGCAAATATACCTCCTTTGGAGAATATAAATATTCAATATTAAGTCTGCAAGATATACTCTATGTGGGTGACTATAGATACTCACTCGTACAAATTCAGTGTAAACAAATAGTAATGAATTACTGAGATTTTTGTCTGTATTACCAATTACAACCACAGGGGAAATTATTAAGAAATTGTATATTGTATGACGTTTAAAAATTATTTCAGCTACTAATATTTCCAAATATTCTGTCTATACTAATAACTCTATTGATGATCAGTAGCTTATTTAATTAGCCAGCAAGAAAAGCATGCCTTTGGGTGACAATAAAATGAAATTCTCACCAGGAGTAAAAAAAAAAAAGTTAAGAGATTTGAACATCAGAATAGTAAAGGGAAAAGTTTAGTTCAAAAGAGATAATTGAAAAAAATACAAATAAAGTTCACAGCAGGAAAGCTTGCCTATATAGAGAAATAGGTTACAGCCTGTTAATATGTAACTACCTTTTTATAAGAACAGTCTGTTAACAGGCTTACAAATCAGACTCAGAGTTTTATTTTCAAAAAGTATATAGAGTTGAAGGTAATCATGTGCTACTCTGTGCACGCTAGAAAAATTACTGTGGTATACATATTACAAACTGCAACACCAAGAATTAGTATGTCCCAATGTAAATAACTTCAGTATCTACATATGAAACAGGCTATATGTGCAAACAAAAGCTAACTATTTTAAGGAGTTAATATATAGAACTTTGAAAAAAATTAATTCAAGATTGTTAAGAAAGCTTAACCATTCACTGGAATTATCTTGTGAAGATGCACCCTAATTAAAAAAAAAAAAAAAAAGAGGAGGAAGAAGAGATGAAATGAAAGAAAGAAGACAGTATTAAAGTATACATGTTAGCTATTTTACTTTCTTCCTTGATCTGATGTTGGCTACTCTAATATGTGACCACATTCAAGCATTATTTTATTCTCAATACCCTTCTTCTCTTCCATTGCTTCACTTCTAGAATGTTTTAATCTTTGTCCTTTCTTTTTTCGTCTTTTCATATCAAATTCAGTCGTTTGAGCGATGAACAGCTTGACTTAGCATATTTTTAACCAGCTGGTCTAGCACCTAGCTTGCATTGCATAGTCAGATACAACAAATGTTTATACAGAAGGTAGCTTTCATGAAAATGAAAAAAAGCCTGGGTATCATGCATCCTGGCTTTTTTTAGCTTTTTTTTTTAATTCACCATACAGAATACAAAGTTTGAATTCTTTTTAATGGCAAACAAAATTCTATTTATAGTTCCAAAAAATGAACTTATGCTGGGATAAGAACTCAAATTTAAAAACTGCAATGTGTACTTATAGGAACACGAAGAGGGCTAAAATTTTTTCAAAGCCCTGTTTTACTTGCAACATCAAATGGAAGGATATTACACACATTTCTCTAAAGAGGAACTACTTAATTACAAATACACTTTTTCTCATCATAGCAAAAGGGAAAAATACAGTAAATCAAAATTAGTTTAAGACAACTAGCACAAAAAGTAGCTACTAAAACTTAGAAAGGGATCATCCGCATTTCGCTTTTCTTGACGTTTCCAGAGTACTATACTGATACACTGCTGTGATGTTAAATTTTCTTTAAAAAAAAATCTGCTCTCTTATATCAACAAAAGGTCATGTGCTTTACTAGGCAGCTTCCAAAGTTTTACGGAAGGATCAGATAGGAACTTATAGCCTCTGTTTTAACCACCACTGAACCCTTCTGTCACCCCAGAAATTAGGAGACAGAGATATTGAAAATGGTAACACTCTGCACAAAAGCATTTAAAAAGGTGAAGAAGGGGAGAAAAATATCAATGAAGGAAGAAAGTAAGAGAAGGAATGAGAAAGAGAAAACCAGCGAGTGGAAGCGAGAGAGATGCTTAATGTTCATTTAATTTCCTGTTATAGGACACAACCTAAAAACATTAACAGAAATCTCGGAGACTTTGCCAATCAGTTCAATTTGGTCCGGGCAATCACAACAAAAATCAGCTAACAAGATTGCAGAAGCACTAGCTAAAAGCTTTTCTAACAAACACGTTTTAGGGAAGCATCTTCCAATTGATTCAGAGATGACTGTAAAATGAGAGTTGTACTTCAATATATTAGGGGGGAAAACTGTACTCACCTTTCAAACTCCTGAGGTAAATCAGGGTCAGTAAGCATGCTGGAAAAGCACAATTTCCCTTTGTCACAGCAGCCACCTATGATCGTCTCCAACTGAACCTGTCAAGTGAGTCCAAACCTTCTAAACCAATTGATTTTCTCTCTCTCTTCCCTTCTCTTCTCTCCCTCTCTCCCTCCCTCCCTCCCTCTCTCCCTCTCTCTCAATCTTTCTCTCTCTCTCTCTCTCTCTCTCTCTCTCTCTCTCTCTCTCTCTCTCCCCCTCTCCCCCCCCACCCTCCTCTCCCTCTCCTAGGACTCCTTGACCAGTCTCTTAAAGGGGTAGCGCACTTCCAGCAGCGGGGTCTGGCTGCTCCCCCCCTCCGCGGGAGCCGCGCTCGGCTGCAAGGCACTAGACAACCTCAGGGTGCCTGTCCTTTCCTTTTAATTCGCTCTTCTAGACATCACCGAATGTGAGAAGTCAACTCATTTAACACGTCTCCCATACTCTCTCTCCTCTAAATAATAAGTCACACACACACACACACACACACACACACACACACACACACACACTCATACGCACACAAAACAGTATGATTTTTTAATGCATTTGCTGCTCATTAAAAGAGAAATCTGTATACTAAGAGAACCACGACTAAACTGCATTTATTAACTAATTAAGCAAAAAAAATAGATGTTGGTAATATCATTTTTACACAAAGAATTGTTAGTCCCTCTCACCCCTTTCTAGGCTCTCTCCGTGCGCACACGGAAACACACACACACACACACACACACACACACACACTCACATACACACAACAATCAGGCATTGTTCTGAGGGAAGAAAAGCAACTTTGACAGATTGAAATATAGCAGAGGCCCCTTCAAGGAAACCTGTAAACAACTTGTCACTCACTCTGTCGGTCTCACTGTTAGCTCGTGCTTTCCACAAAGTGGTGCGAACGTCCTGGCAACCCAACCAAAGTTTCCTCAGCTCCAAACTCCATAAAACACGATGTGCGATGTGGAGGGGAATAGGTATCCACATGCCAAAATAATACACACACGAGGGAACAAAAACCCAAACCACACCAGAAAGATGGTACCAACAAACTGTCCTGTCCGGGATTGCTGGGGAGGTCAGAGGTAGGAAGCGCTCCCCTGGCTGTGGGTCTCTTTAATTTCCTCTGCCCAGGCAGCCACAGATAACAAGGTGGACAAACTATGGCTTTACAGATCCTAAGCTGGCTGGCAAGGCACAGCCTCCATAGCAGTTCCAATTATCTAGATAAAAATCTGGCAGGCGAGGAAGGTAATCAGGTAATGTACCTTTGACATGAAATGACAGAGGCACATACACACACAGAGAAAGACACTTACACAGACACGCATGCAGAGATGGTGGCTGCCCCGCGCACCGCAGCATCTGGTCAGGGAGTGAGCACACACTCACCAACATGAGATAGTGTGCATTCTTCACACACACACACACACACACACACACACACACACACACACACTCAGTCACTCACACACGCTCTCCACTCCTACTGGGAGGGTTCATTCTGCACAAAAGGCTACATTACAGAGCCCGCCCCAATAAGGGAAAGAGAGAAAAAAAAGCCTTCCATTGTTGAGAGGGCAGGTCAGTTGATTAGATTTTCTGTGGAGAATTCCACGAGGAAATTCCCTTCAAAGCCGAAGTGATTAACTGGGGGCTATTCTGGAAATGGAGCAGACAATGGCTCAATAGTCTGCACAGCCAATGTCCAGGCTGGCACTGAACTCACTTTAAAAAAAAATAAAAGCCAGACTCCCTGTTCTTTTCCACACATTCCCCCCCAACCCCCTCCACTCCTTCCAACTTCCCCTCCCAATTCCTTTTATTTTGCAGCTGGACAACATTAAGGGCCTTTAAAACCACAAGGGTTGACCCCATAGCAGTTTGATTAGGTCCCACTTTTTTTTTTCTGGCGACAGGCAGACAGTAAGTTTACTTTTTTAGACATAGACACCTTACACATATTCCAAACAGAAAAACCAGTTATTAACCTTCTCATATTAATAAATGTATTCTTCATTGAAAGCTTATACATTTTTTGACAAAGTTGATAATGACTTAATAACAGGATCCATCATTCACAGGATATCCTAAAAATAAATGTATACATACAACAAAATCAATGTGGAATAAGATTTAAGCATGTCACTATGGAGTTAAGATACTAACAAAACACAGAATGATGACCCACCCTGAAAAAGCTGTTAACAAGGGATGTGGCAAAAATGACTTGATGCTGACATGATTTTCTTTTTCAGCAGTTGGGGAAGGGGGAAGGATATTACTCACTATTCTTGTCATTAACCTCAAATTATTTTTTTCATTACAACAACAACCCATTCCTACATAGCAAAATAAATGAATTGTTGCATTTATTTTAAATACCTATTTTTTATTTAAGACCTTATGGGACCTACAATCTAATATGTCTAATTGATAAAGTATACAAGAAATAATTTTGTATATTGTTAACAGTGGTTATGGGAACTAGGGAACAGTAGCTGCATGGCTGCGCACACTTTAAAAAATAGTTTTTAAAAGATTTCCTAATTAGGGTATCTTGTTTCATCTAATATCAATAGAGAAAAATGAAGAAGGAGGGAGGGTGAGTTCCTAGGGGCAATGGGAGATGAGATCAGGAAAAGGAGGAGGCAGCAAGGAGAGGATGCAGGGAGAGCACAAGGAGGAGACATAGTGGCAGCATAAAGATAGAAACAAAGATAATGGCCATAAGGCAGGATGCTGAGATCCGTATGGTCCCAGCTGCTGTCTTGCCACAGCTACTACCTCTGGTTGTTTCTCTGAAACTCTAATCCAGAAGGTCACCAGAGCAGGTAAGAAAGCGAGTATGAGTTTCTGAGGCCAACTTTACTAGAAAGGAAAAATGCTCATATCAGAATCTTCCTTGCCTTTGGTTTTATTTTCATAGACTCTTGATCTATGTATTGGTAGGTATACATATGTGAAATAAACACAAAGAACATATAGGAAAATGTTAAATGGTTTGGAAGTTAGTTTACAATCTCAACATGTTTCTATAAACATCCCTATAGCCTTTCCAAAACAAATTATTTCTTGCACAATCATCCCTGCTAAGCAAATTGAAACAGACTAGGAACTAGACAGAAAATCTGCCCAATATAATAATGATTATTCTAATAATGATACTTTGAATTAATGGAACTCCAAGCTCATAAGGAATTTTGTTCACATAGATTAGCTCATGGATCAGAAAAGAGTGAGTACTGGTATATCCTTCTTTCCCAGTGTTTAAACTTGGGCAGGAGGAATTTAAAGTCATACAACTAATTAGTGGCCCATTTGTTACTTGAAACCAGATCTTATTTCACTTGTGACACCATAATACAGAATAAAATAACAATCCAGAATTTATAGCTGAATGAAAATCCCAAGATAGTACTTACTTTTAACAGACCTAAAGGCTTTCAAATAATTGTTAATAAAATTCAATTTGATATAATCTCATTGGCACTAAGTTGGTGCTGTATTTGATGGTTGAATGGAATAAATATTTTAAATGTATCTCTCTAGGCCGTAAAAGTTTTCTCTCGTTTGAGTTCTCTATTGCAAATTCACGTTTCTGCAAGACTTTAGGATGTCAGCAAAAGAGAAGGCAATTCTAAAATGTTCTTCTCAAATCCTGTTATTGATAATATTATAAAATGATTCAATTGACCCAATGAATCCAATATTTAATAGTAAATTACTATTATAAATACTTTTATATTAAATGTTAAAATGTATAAATATTAAATATGTTAATGACTAGCACAATATATGTGTTAAATAAATCTATATCCTTTATCAATTGCCTGAAAAGTTTAAGATATTCAATTTGTTATATATCTGATATTCTCACCCAATGTGGGGCTTGAATTTAGGACCCCCAGATTAAGAGTTGCATGCTATTCCAACTGAGCTACGCAGGCACCCCCAGGTAAGTACTACAGCTTTAAAAGGAGAATTCAAGAAAAATTTGTAACAAATCTAATTATATATATGATTAAAATTCAAATTGTTTCATATCCAAGCCCTCTAGGATAAACACGGTGAGAAAAGTTAAAACCAAAATAAATAAACAAATGATCAGAAAGCACTAATGATAACTGAATAATAATTAAATTGGTAGGAAATATAAAAATGTCTACAAACAAAGGTACACAAACAGAAATACATCTTCAGAGCAGAAGAGAGCACAAACTACAATAGAAACTCCATAAAACAATTTTTCACTTAATGAGTCTCTTTGACACTGCTGAAACAGTATTCTGGAGAATGGACTGAACCTGAAAAGTGTGCTTTTGAGTTCATGTTGTTTCCATTGCAAATATAAAAAGGAGACTCACACAGGCTAAGGAAATACAAGATATGCTCGGGAACACTGTTGGAAAATTCTCAAAGAGAATATCAGGAACTTTAAAGATCATAGACAAGTTATTTCCAAACTTAACCCTTTCCAGACAATGTTTCAAGCAAGCATTTCTAATATTTTTCTTCTAATTTTATTTTATCTAATTTTCTTTATGTTTATTTATTTTTTGAGAGAGATTGAGAGAGAGAGACAGAGACAGAGAGACAGAGGCAGAGAAGGAGCAGGGAAGGGGCAGAGAGAGAGAGAGAGGGAGACAACAGAATCCAAAGCAAGCTCTAGGCTCGGAGCTGTCAGCGCAGAGTCAGATGCGGGGCTCAAATCCACCAACTGTGAGATCATGACCTGAGCTGAAGTCAGATGCTTAACCGACTAAGCCACCCAGGTGCCCCTTTTTCTTCTAATCTTAAAAGGAACTGTTTAATTCCTCTACTTTAAGATATAATTGTTACACACCTTCTACTTTAATAACTGAAATTGCAATATGTTGTCACGGGTACAGATTACATTTTGATATTTTATGAATGTTCCTACCATCAAGCTACAGCTTTCACATTTTATGGAATTTGGAAGGTTATTTTTGAGAAATAAAACATTTAGTATTATAACCACAATAAATTTAAAGCAAATCAGTGTCAGACAATAACAACATTTGACACAAGCAAGAGGCTTTAAGAAAATGTACATCTATTTTTCCCCCACGATGTTATTTACTTCATCACAAAAACATTTGAAAAGAACCCACTCTCTTAAAAAAAAAAAAAAAAAAGAAACACAAAACTTGCAACCAATGTACATCTGTGAGTCATTCACCAAATGCCTGATAAGCTCACCATGACCTATCACGTGTGGCTTCAAACTGACTTAGAGTCTTGTAATTGGACCTCTTCAGAAAACAACTAAGAAATTCAATAGCTCATGGTTTTAAAAATACCTAAACTTTCAATTTCCCATAATGCATTTTTTTTGCAAGGAAACTGGCATATAATAAGAGGTTATAAATTCAAGGTTTTTGTACCCTCATACTTTCTGTATTGCCATTTGGTTAGTTAGAATATGAATTTTCCTCAGATCACGTTTTTGACCAACTAGTGTTCTTTAAGTGTTCCTTTTCACTTTAGAAACTCCATTGTCATACTTGTCTCAAAGAGCTGATGCCATTCCCAGTCATAGTTCCCACTGATTGATACCTTACTATTTATCTCCTTTAGAATAATTTAAAGTGACAAAATGATAAATTTTATTTTTTGAGAACTTTCTATCATAACTGTGAAACATATAAAACAAATGATCTCATAATATTAAAAAAAAAACTACATTAGATATGTAGCTGTATTATCCCAACTACAAATGAAGCAACCAAGGCTAACCAATAAGTTCATTAATTTATCTGTGGTCCCACAACTAATAGGTACAGAGATGGAGAACATCAAACCTAATAACATCTTTCCTTGAAATTCTCAAAAGGCACCAAATTCTGACTTATCTCAATATAACCTAATAGTAATTCAATATTGAGTACACAGGAAAGTGTTCATAAGTATGTTTTAATGCTAAGTGACTGTCCAAACTTTGAACAAAGTTACGTAGAATGAAGATTGCCCCATCCTCACAAATAACTTAATATAAAAGATGGTTCTTTGTACAACAATTAAAAAGAATTAAAAAATAGTACTCTTATCCAATTTATGGTGATAATAAACATCAAAATTAGTACTACTCATCATATAACTTGGCTCTTTTTAACAAAATAATTTCTAAACATTCTCTTTCTTTTTTTAAGGAAACATTCATTTTTATTTTATTTTATTTTATTTTATTTTATTTTATTTTATTTTGAGACAGCTTAATCAGGAGACAGGGGCAAAGGGAGAAGGAGAGAGAGAGAGAGAGAGAGAGAGAGAGAGAGAGAGAGAGAAAGAAAGAAAGAAAAAAGAAAGAAGGGAATATCTCAAGCAGGCTCCACGTTTAGCACAGAGCCCAATGCAGTGCTTGATCCCAGGACCCTGGGATCATGATGTGAGTGGAAACCAAGAGTGGGATGCTCAACTGACTAAGCTGCTGAGGCACCCCTAAATATTCTCTTTCTCAATATGATAATATTTGGTATCACAGGGAAAATACAGGAGCCTATTTTGCTGTTCCCTATGTAACTACTTTGCAATGGAATTTCTGTCTTATAGAAAGAATCATTTCAGAAAAATAAGAACAACTGGACTTATACTTTATTTATTTATTTATTTATTTATTTTTTTTGCTCATTACACAATCATCTCTCCTTGTGATAAGTGGTGATTTCTAATGGTTTGCAGTTCATGAGGATGAGAGGTACATGAACCAATCACTCTGGTGGTAAAAATCATGATTCCTGGGGCGCCTGGGTGGCGCAGTCGATTAGGCGTCCGACTTCAGCCAGGTCACGATCTCGCGGTCCGTGAGTTCGAGCCCCGCGTCAGGCTCTGGGCTGATGGCTCGGACCCTGGAGCCTGTTTCTGATTCTGTGTCTCCCTCTCTCTCTGCCCCTCCCCCGTTCATGCTCTGTCTCTCTCTGTCCCAAAAATAAATAAAAAACGTTGAAAGAAAAAAAATTTAAAAAAAAAATTAAAAAAAAAATCATGATTCCTATTGAGTAAAAAAATCCATATAACTCATGAAAATAGAAGCCATATACATGGGATCATACATTAAAAGAGTGCTCTTAACCATCAAACTTTCTGTATTATTTTCAACCTGGAAAGAAATTCAGGGAATGTACTGCATTGGCATTTTACCTAGAGGCAGACCCAAAGTGAGAAGTAGCACCATAATGTTGCTACAATGTAGGTTGGGTTCTTACTTAGTAGATGATTTTTGCAAAATAGTTTAGTACACATCTTTCAGGGAAGTTTTTCACTATAGATGTTATATGCATTTCTTGATATTAACTAATCAGAGTAGAAATAAGAGATAAAACTGAGTAAATTAGGAAAATATTTGAACATTTAGCTTCACTTTTAAGTTAATTACACCTATCTATCATTTATAGTCTTCCTTTGCACACCAAGTAGATGCTAAATCTTAATCCTAGTAAATGAAAATGCTACCTATTAACAACGTTGTCTACTTACGTCTAGAGCAGCCCAGGTGAAAGAATTATGGCTAAACTGAAATGTAGGAGTTTGTGTTCTAAGATAGACTCTATTCCCTCCTTACTAGTGGCATGGTTTAACTTAAATCTTTAACATCTCAGGAAAAATGATTTTTAAGGTCCCTCTGACTCTCAAATTCTGACTCTATAATCTCTTCTTCGATAAGTCAATTTATAATGTGCGAAATAAAATATCCTACCATTCTCAGTTTTATCCCAATTATATATCCTTTTAAAAAATGTTTTGCAACTACTCCCTGTAGCTTATTTTAGTCCCTTTAAATATGTAACAACTCGGCATTCACATGTCAATACAAGATGATGAGAAAAATAAATCTATCATTAATGAAAGTTAATTCTGCTAAATTCCTTTAAGTTAAAATCATCAGGAGAACTTAAATGGTCACAGAAAATGGCCATGTTTTCAAAAGAACTAATTTTATGACAAAATTCACCTCTTTGTGATTCTGAAAAATTTGTTGTACTTGAATTTTTAAATCACAACTTTCATTTTTTTTCTGATATGTATGAATAAACTTATTAGTACTATCCCATAAAGAGAATTAAAAGCAGTTTCTTACTACACTGAACATGTCATATGTGTGTGATGGTAGTGAGTGGCACGCATGGAGAAATAAACGGAAGTGATTCTACCTTTATCCAGAATTTTAAAACATCAAATGAGAAACTCAAACTAAAAAGTTGAAATGATAGAAATCCTGACAGGTAAATTGTGTTCAAGAAAACCTAGTTTTTAAAATAAATTTTGTGAGCACTCTGTAGAACCCCTGCCAAATAGACAGCTTCTTTTATTTGTATTATTGTTAAAAAAATGACTCACTGCTGTAATTTAGAAAATAATTCAGTCAGACTATACACAGGATGAAAATGTAAGAAAACAGATATTACCAAAAGAATGTATTCATTTGACGACTCCATAAGTATGTATCAAATCTTTAACTCATAAGTGTATAGTGTGTGTGTGTGTGTGTATGTGTGTGTGTGTGTGTGTGTGTATATGTGTGTATACACACATATACACACACACACACATATATATATTAACATATATGTATTTGTATACTTCCTGTAATAAATGTATATATATTTGTAAACTTCCCTGAAACTGAAAAACTATTTAGGTATCAAATGGTGTATTAGTATTTTAAAATACCTATTAATTAACTCTAAACAAATCAGGGATTTGCAATCAGAAACATTTATTTTAAAATCTCACTTGAAGTCAAAGCATAGACTAAAAGACTATATAAGCATTTGTAACACAGGCCAATATCCTAAGACATCTTAATATGAATATATATATATATGTGTATATATATATTTTATATAATATATAGTATATATTATATAATATATAATATATACTATATATTATATATACTAAATACTATATAAGTTCTTACCAACTAGAAATCTACAATTTTTACACAGATAATTTCATTTACTTTTCAAAACAAATCTAGAGTGTCTCAGTTACTGATATCAGTTCCACGTCATAGAAAAGGTAAGTGAAATACAAGGACAAAAATTATCCAGCTTCTGAATACACAGCTTGTCAGAGGCAGAACCACAATTTCACACAAGTCTTCTAATTACAAACCTAGTGCCCATTACACTGTGCAAGAGAGCTACTTCTAAAAATTATAGGCAACACAAAATCAAATGATAAAAGTATTAATTAGGGAGACAAATAAAATTCTGTGGGGAGTTTAAGTAACAAGTGATCTTAAAATATGATGACCATTTTCTGAACTTCAAGAATTTAGAATTCGTTTGTTGGAGTTAATAAAATATAGATCAGAGAATCAACTGAAAACCCCAGAAGCACTATGAGAATTCAAAATTACAGTGGGGAAAAAAAGTAATATGTAGAAATCAATAACTTTCATATATATGCTAACACACAGCTATTAAGAGATAATAAGGGGGGAAAAAGGCCCTATTAGGATTTGTAGCACAAAAGATAAAAGAGCTAAGAAAGAATGCATTCACATAGAAGACTGAATTGAAGAAAGCTTTAACATATATTGAAAGACATACCATGTTCCTGGATAGGTAGCATCGATATCATAAAAAAATGTCTTTTTTTTCTAAATTAATGTATAAGCTTATTATTGAATTCAAACTAAAATACCAGCATATGTTTAAAACACTATATAAATTCATTCAAAGGTTAATGTGAAGCAAACAAAACAAAGAGGAATAATCAGAAAAACTGAAAAAGAATAAGGTCTCAGATCACCAGAAATTAAAATATAATATAGAGACTCAAAAATTTTTTAAAAATGTATATTGAACAGATTCAAAGACCAAAGGAATAAAAAAGAAAGTACTGAAAAAAAAAAACCAACAAGACAGAGTGGGTATTTAGTATATTCTATTTAGTAAATAGAATAGTAAATAGTAAACTCCATGCAAATAGGAGTATACATTCCAAATGGATAAAGATTCAAATGCAAAGAATAAAATAAAACAAAACAAAAATAATAAAACAAACAACAACAAGAATAATGTAAATCTACCAGAAGGGAAACTAAGAAATTTCCAATATAATCTTGGAGTAAAGAAGTCTTACTAACAATGGATCAAAATTCAGAAGCCATAAAATTAAAAAAAAAAAAAAAAATCCAACCATATAAACACAAAAACTTTTGGATTTGATAAAAGGCACCAAAAAAAAAAAAAAGACATGAGACAAATTGGGAAAAAAATATATGCAACTAATATCAAAGGAAAGAGTGAGTCTCTATATGTGAAAAGTTCTTTGAAATCCATAATAAAAGGATCAACAATCCAACAGTAAAACAGATAAACAATATAACTCGTCCAAAGAAAAGGAAATAGAAATGGTTCTTAAACAAAGGAAAGATGTTCGGCATTCTTTAATACAATCTACGATGACAATGTGATAACCATTGTTTTTAAATCTATCAGCTTGGCAAAAAATCAAAACTTTATTGAATATTTGATGTTAAATTGTATTATTTATTCATAAACAATTTGTTCTCTCCCTTGCTATACTCTAAGGTGATGGAGTCTACTTCTTACCTCATTGACTTTGTCTTAAGACATGTTCTTTGCTTTAGACAATGGAATATGGAGCTTTCTGTATGAAAGATTCATTTGGCTCAGCCACCTCATCTTGTTTCTGTCTTTCTCCATGAGAATAGCATATACAAGACCAGGACTAGTCACCTCAGCCTAGATCTTACAATAGGAGGAGACATGGAGTCAAGGGTACTCCAGCCCAGTCCAATCAAGCCAACAAATGCAGCTGACCCCAGTACATCCAGAGCCCTCATGTAACACATACAAGAAAAAAAAATCACAATAATTGTAATCCATTGATAGAGTGGGATTGTTTGTTACAGCAAAAGCTTACTACTATTTACAGTCTTGTTTGTGACTTAGGGAAACTGGCACTCTTGCATATTACTATTAGAAATATATATCAATATAACCTTTATGGATGGCAATTTGGAAATATCTACCAAAATTACAAAGCAAATTCCACTTCTGGGAATTTATTAGAGATATACTTTGACATGTGCAGAACGTTTTGTATCCAAAGTTAGTCACCGTAGAACAGCATGCAATAGCAGAGGATTGGTAATACCCCAAGGGTCTATTATTTAGGGGTACAACAACACAATGGTATACTATACAGCTATTTAAAAAAAAAGACTGTAACTATACACTGAATCACACACACAAAAAAAGATCTTCAGTAAATTATTGACCTATATTAAGGGCAAAACAAAATACATAACTGAGAACTGAGCATAGTATGCCACAAAATGTGTGAAAATAAAACATCCAGTTTCTTTTTGCTTGTATATGCATAAGAAAACAATGAAAGGACACATAAGAAAATAAAACAAAAACAATTATAATGGTGGGGCAGGGAGAGCTGGGAACTGACCAGATGTAAGATATGTGAGTTAAAACTTCTTGCTGTATGGTTTTTTAGCTTTTTTTTTTTCATTTTGAAGTGAATCCATTAATTTTTCAAAACAAGTTAAATATACATAAATCAAATTAGTTAAATAACATCTAACAGAACTAAAAACTCCCAAAGGGTTGCCTATAAACTATACATATTTCTCAGGTTCAGATAGGCAAACCCCATGCAAACATATTTGCAGAGGCCTATAATTAATATATAACATTTTTGTAATTAAAAAGCACTTGGGGCACCTTGGTGGCTCAGTCACTTAAGCATCTGACTCTTGATTTCAGCTCAGGTCCATGATCTCACAGCTGCTGCTGAGATCAAGTCGGGCTATACACTGACAGCATGGAGCCTGCTTGGGATTCTCTCTCTTTCCCTCTTTCATTCTGCCCCTCCACTGCTTGTGTGTACTCTCTCTCTCAAAATAAGTAGATAAAAACTTAAAAAAATGCTTTAAAATGCATTTTACCTGCTGGAAAAACCACAATTCTCATTTTTAATTATAATCCTCAATTTAAAGATATTTTCATAGAATATGATTTCAATTTCTGAAATAAATATTTCTTTAACTGAAATTCAAAGATCCCAGTGAATCTATTCTTGGGGATATGTAATTTTTTTTCCCTTAAAAGAGGCTATATATAACTCAAGTTTGAGAGATGATAGCTGTATTATAAATCAAAATTCCTTAATATGGCATATTTGGCTCTGTCATGGTCTCCTTATCCAACCTTATCTCTCCCTACACACCATGAACTTCATTCTCCAACTACATTGCAGTGACACAGTTGGAGGCAAACAGCCTGCTATTTCTTCTCTTCAATGCTTTTGGGTGAAATGTGCATTACTCCTAAAATATTTTCCACAGTCCCTTACCTCAATTTATCAGCCTAATTTCTACTCATCCTTCATAGTTTGTTGAAGCATCAGATCCTGTTGGAGTCTTGGTCCCTAATTTGTTATTCTTCTTGGGACTCTCACAATACTCAGTAGAATGGAAGTTCCCACCATTTCCCCCTAAGCTCTATAAAGGTAGACACTGCATCATGTCTATCCTACAGATCATTTCAAAGTTCTGTAGTTCCTACTGCATTCCCGATATAAGGAAGAAACTCAGGAGATTTCAATATCATACATTTGTGTGGGTACTGGGTATCACGAGACATTGCCCAATCTGTTTCCCCAAAATGAAACCTGCTCCCCCATCATCATCTTTACATCTGAGTTTAAGTATCACTTCCTGGGAAAAAGACTTCCCTAGACCAGGATTGAAGTGTGGGAGAAAATATGGTAGAGTATCGAAATCCACGGACAACAGTGGTGGCATGAACAGCAGGTTGGAAGTTGGAATTTCTTTTGGAGAAAAAGTGATGTTACATTGAATTTGACATAGAGATTTCCAATTCAGAGGTGGAATTATTAACAATGTCCTGAAAATATAGGAAAAGCAGACTTTATTCCATAAGTTCTAAAAGCTCTTTTATAAGATGAGTAAAGCACTTAACTACAAAGGATAAAGTTTTAAAAAGGACAAACAACATAATGATGATTTTTTTAAAGAGGCCTATTTGAAAAACCATTGATTTTGGCAATTAGGTGACCATTGATGAGAGATGTTCTTAAAACACAAGAACAGAGTTAGTTCATCTCTGGTAAGATGAAATCATAAACTCTATAGCCTTCCTTTACCACTCTGGAAACACACACAAACATACACAGAAATATTTTATTCCTTTCGACAAATAAAATTCTAGAAACAACATAGGAATTGCACCAGAAAAAGGAAAATATCAACTGAAAGCACACTCTAGGAAAAATAGACCAGTGAGGAAAAAAATGTTGAAATTAAAAAAATATCTGAAGTTTTTGAGAAAAAATAAACTAGTCACCACTTTCATAACATAATGGCCTTCTTTATTAATTTAATAATGGCAATAATCCCTGTCAAATACAACTGCCATCCCAGTTTTCCATGTGTCCAGATGTTATTTTGGCAATTAGTCAGTCACTGCCATTTTTATTGCATTTAAAGTGATCAAGTATGCAGTTGCCCACTGTTGTCCTTTTCTTCCAGTACAAAGGTTTGAATCTTATTTTTGATCTAAAAATATTCCATTTATATCTCTTTGTTGATAGATTTTCCTGTAGCTTTATTTCAAGGTCCTGTAGAAATCATTAGTGACATTATGCCAAGGGCTGAACCTCATAAGTAAGCAACCTGAACAGTTTGATTCACTGAAAAACCAACCTACAATTCACTAAAAGAAAATGTAATAATGATCTTGTCCAATTAAAACTGTTAAATTAAATGGAGAGAATCTAATGATTTCCCCTTATCATTCTGATATTCTGGAAGCATAGCAGGGGAACAATAAATACCAACACATATATTAAAGATGCCTACTCTGTTTTAGTTTAAGAAAAGCAAGCACATTCTTTTAAAAGAAAACTGCACCATTACATAAGGGGCATTCTAATGGAAGCATCCAAGGGCAAATAAGGGCAAATAACCTCCTTTTAATTAAAGCATACTTAAATAATTTCTTAAGCCAGTTTAACAAACAGAAAGCTACCCTTTTAACATGTTGAAGCACAAGAGAAAATAAGGATGCTGCCTGAACATAAGACTAGTTATGGCAAATGCAAATAGACGTCAGTTATGTTCTATAAATTCAAAAATAATAAATTTACCTCGTTTGTCTTTTTCTATAATTCCTGTCAAATACATATAGTCATGCTTTTCTGTTACATATGTGCAGTTCTGTCTGCATACCTGCAGTTTAAGAAACTATAAAAGCAGACGCAGAATTCACGGAATTGTTCTTGATCCCTGAATCTGACATATCCATATAAGAGCAAAAGTCAGTTATTGGGGGAACTAGACCGGTTAATTTAGTGATCTGACCTTAGAGAGCTTTCAGAGACAATGCTCAGTAGGATTACCACAACTGAGATATCTTGAGTCTAGCAGGCATGCATGAACAAAGTACAAAAAGTTGGAAGTAAGTTTGAGTCGATGGATTGTTTTTGCCTTTGAAGTGTATACTATTTACTTAAGTGTTCTGCAAATAAAACCCATTGATAATAAATTAGTTATAACTGGTCAATAAAAATCTAAAGCTGTAATGTTCAAACTTTTTAGCCTTAAAACACTTCCTCAAAAACAAAAACAAACAAAACTTAGGTAGAAAAGAGAAAAAAATAAGGGTAAGTTTGTGTGTTAGGGATTGGAGCAAGGGAGCAAGGGTAGAACAGAAGAGGATTCTAACCTCTCTCTTCAAAGCACGGGTAGAAAAGCGTCACACCAAAATAATTCTAAATGTCTGCAAGAACAAATTAAGACCTACTATGGGAGATAAATATAGGAGTATTAATATAATATAAACTAGATATTTATAAATATTTTATAACATGTACCATAAAATGGCATTTTTTATCACAAGTTTACCCTTTCCCCATATCTATTATTTTTTTGCTATCCTAATATGCTATATGACTGTTAATTGTCACCCTTATTTCCCACATTTATATGTATTCTTCAGAAACACTTATTTACTATCCCCCTTGCTTACTTTGCGACCAATCTCCTGGCAGAAAAGACACACCTAAGTTATTAAGTATTTTATGCTTTCCTGAAAGATACACAGCTGTCCTGTTAGCATAGGGGTTCCAGTGTAAGATGTCAGGAGAAACAGAACATGTTCATAACCCCTCCTAGGCCAACCTGGAAAAGGAAGCTAACATGTGACCTGATATACTCCTAGAGCAGACTGTTAACTGTTTGGATGTGTGAGGTCCAGCATAACATGGGTGCTTCCCTAAGTTTATATTCCCTGAGGATGTGTGTGCATGTGTATGTGTATACACACACATATATGTTTTATATATACATACATATATGTTATATACCAGGTCACCCAATACGATCATTTATCTCAGTGTTTTTCAAGTATTTCATGCACCTCAAATAGAAAGGTTTATTCGACTATTTAAAATATAACTGTATGTTCATATAAATATACACATATGGGCATGTATACACCTATAAAATTCAAAGTATATGTACATGTTTCCATCAAGTTTGGCCCACCTGGAGAAATCTTTGACAGCAACCCATAACATCAGGAAGCTGGTGGCCTGAGCTTGCAAAGAACTAGACTGAAGAAGCATCCACTCGGGACGCAGACCTCGACAAGAACCAAGGCCAGCACCAGAGCAAACCTGGCTAGTGGCCCCTTCCTGACAGCTCTAGCATGGGCAGGCCATGAAGGGAACATGGCTGGTGTGCGCACAGACATCCACGACGTGCCTTGCGTGGGGTAGCACTGCCTCATTGGTGACGCTGTCGGCCAACTGCCCTTTCCATGGAGCCTGTGTAACTTATCCACATCCAGAGTCCAGAACAGATGGTCATTAGCATGTACGGTGGCCTGAATACCAAGAGTGGCCAATATCAAATCTAGTCTCAGGTGGCCTGCACTCTCATGTTTGAGACAAAGACCTAACTTGCTTATCAACCTGTCCTTTGGTTTTATTGAACACTTAAGGTTCAATACTGGCTGCCAGATCACGTTGGGTGACTGTCAGATACTACCTGGAAAACACCAGCACCCACAACCAAGTGATGGTGGGGACCTCAGGAAGGAAGACCAGAGGTAAGCACCCCAGCACTAGACAATTTCCTGGACAAATTGTGAACTCACCCTCGACATACAGGCTTATGATTCCCTTGTGATACTTCCCAGGTAATAAATAACCACAACCACTGGGAAGATGCGCAGTTAAGCACATGCTTACAGCCTTCCAGTTGGTTTTGTAGCACCTTGAGAGGCACTGGCTGACCACCGTGATATTCAGCCTTCTAAGTTTTGAATTGTCCATTACTTGATGCAGATTATTTCATTACTTAGTCAAGATTTCAAAGAAAACAGAAGAAATATCCTTTTGGATATTCAGTTTTCTGACTTGAGGAGTAATAGTGTGGGGGAAGAAGAGATAGGAAACGAACACCCTTTTTCTTCTCCTTCTCCCCCCATTTCTTCCTGTCTATTGCAGGGGGGAACCCAAAAAATAGACAGATTAGATAGATAGATAGATAGATAGATAAATGCGTTAAGAAGTTTGCTTGAGTAAATGGTCTGTGCTGGACTTTTTTTTTTCTTTTCCCTTCCCACATAAAGGAAAGGAACAAGTTTGTTTCTCTCGCGGCAGAAACTGAAAGGGAGAGAATTCCATGCCGTGATTGTCACAAACATCTAAGTAATAAGTTTTATATTTCAATGCATCTTATATATCAAAAATAAACACATTGAACCAAAGTAGTTTATTTGAGAAGTGAAACTACATAAATGGCAATGAAGAAAAAGATACTGAACTGCCTAGTAAAGTTAATTAAAACTTATTAATGTAATGAGTAAATAGGCCCATTTCTGAACATTGGCACTTTAGGTCCATGATAGGACAAATTTTAGGCAATATGCATGCTGAGTACATACTTATTTATAATTCATATGCATTGATTGAATTATATACCAAGATCTCAAAAGCAATACACTGCCGAAACACAAACATTTATTATGCGAAGTCAGAGAACCTAGGTTCAAGTCATAATTCTGCTTTGACACCTCTGATCCTCAGTTGCCTCATTTGTAAATTGGGAATGATAACAATGCCTATCTTTCAGAAATGATATAAGTATTTAATATGACCATATACATAAAAAATGCTTTGTAAACTGTGAAATGCAATGTGTTAGCAGTTATTACAGCCAATAAGGTATTGTTTATAAACTTAGAAAAGTAACTCCAATGCATAAAATAAATCACACAAAGTCCTATGTAAAATGACCTCTTTCAATAATACCACACTTCATACCAGTGATTATATTTTCCTCTTGAGTGAATGATGCTGAAAAGAGCAATAAGATGCTTTGTAGCAGCTGTGTATTTAACCCATAGTCAATTATTTTCAGATTGTTTATGTTGCATACAATGCATATCATAAGAAAGGAAACAAAAACATTAAGATTCTGAAATGAGCTTGTAAATGTTAAGATTATTTAAGCATTTCATTTATTATACGATTTATATGATGTATAGCATAAGCATACACACAGAGTAAGGAAATGAATTTGAAAAGTCAACACTAGGTGGGTCCATAGTAATGAACTGAACATTTCAAATTGAAATGTGAGAAATGTCTCTGTTTAAAATAGATGCATTGCAGCTCAAAAAAAAAAAAAAGCCAATTGAAACGGAGCAAAATGAAAAGCTGAACTGGTATTTTAAGAGGCATTTAAAACATATGTAAATAGGAAATATTAAAAAGTAACTAAATATGCAAAATATTCTAAATTATTTTAATTGGATGATTTAGTATCTGCCAAAACAGTTTCCTTTCATAAAATCATACAGACAACATACAACATAGAGTAGAAATAGGGAGATAGTGTTTACTCTATACCTAATAATTTCACAATAATTTTAAGCCAATGGACATGAGAAAAACTATGCATTTTATTTCTGTAATAAAACTTTGTAGGATAATAGGATATATGTAAAAAAGAATGTCTTGGTATAAGAGAATGAGAAATTGGAAAGACTTCTTAATCAAATATTAGTAATAAATTTAAATGACTACTAATATAAACAGATTTATATTTTCCTATATGTCTGTATCCTCATATTGTCCTAGCTTTGATGTTCCTAGTTTTGAAGAATATGAAGTTCTGTTTTGTGGCTGAAAAGATACCTGTGATATTAAGGATATTACAATATACACATCAAGGATAATTGTAGCTTCTGTTTATTAAGTATTACTAATAGCAAAGCTTTGTTACAAATATTCTTCAACCAGCCCTTTGAGGGAGGCATTCTTGTTAGTATCATCCTGATTAGAGTACACAATCAGAGATACTAAGTAACTTCCCAATGGTCAAATAGTACATGGCAGAACATAGATTCTACAAACCTCTCTAGTACTGGATCTTGAATCTTTTTCAGCCAAACTTCCTCAAAACAATGTCGATGCTTGCTGTTACCATTTAAACACCTTACTTTCACTGCTTAATGAAATATAGTAGGGCTTCACCCAGTGGTGCTAAAACTACAATTTCTTTTTTTTTTTAATGTTTATTTATTTATTTTGAGAAAGAGACTGAGAGAGAGAGAGAGAGCGAGAGAGGGAAAGAGAGCATGCACAAGTGGGGGAGGGGCAGGGAGAGAGGGAGAGAGAAGATCCCAAGCAGGTTCCACACTGTCAGCAGAGAGCCCAACGTGGGGCTCAATGCCACAAACTGTGAGATCATGACCTGAGCTGAAATCAAGAGTCAGATGCTTAACCTACTAAGACACCCAGGTGCCCCCCAAAACTACTATTTCTAAGATTAACAATGACCTCCATGTTACCAAACCTAGTAGAAATTTCATTTTTTCCACTACATGACCTTGGCCAAACCTTCCTTGAAACAGTTTCTTCTCTTTATTTCCATTACTACAGGGCCCTATTTTTCATCACAGTTCTCTGTCTACTTTTTTGGACTTTGAGTATTGTTCCTTCTATGCTCAACGTTTGAATGATGGAGCTGCTTGGTCTGAGCATCAATTCTAACTATTCTCTCTCCCATGGACAAATTCATTTCATCTTTTCATTTTAGTAACATGTACATATCAAGACTCCAAAATAATATTTCTATCTCAGACCCCTCTTCTAACTTTATATTATCTCCACTGGGATGTCTTATGGGTACCTCAAACTCAGCATGTCCCCACAGTAAACCCATCCCCTTGCTACTCTCCCCTCTAATTTTTCTGTCATGATAAATGGAGCCTGACATCCACTCAACTGTTTGGGCCAAGGCTAGGATTCAGTTATTCTTGACACTCTCCTCTCCCTTTGGCTCCCAAATCTGCTTTATCTGCAAGTCTTTCTAGTTCTTTTTCTTAAATATATATCTTGAATCATTTAATTGTCTCTAATGCCACTGTTGCCACAATAGTCCAAAGCATTATCATCTGCTAAAATACTATAATTTCTTCTTAGTCTGTGTCTACCTACTCATTCTCTCCAATCCATATTTTTTCCCCACACAATGCCCAAACTGATGCTCTTCAAACAAAAAATCTTATCGTGTTCTTTCCCAGGCATAAAATTCTTCAGTCTTTACCTTTTCCTTAGAATCAAATCCCTAACATTTACTATAGTCTACACAATGTCTCTTTATTGCTACCGAGCTCCAGTCACAGCACTTTATCTCTGTTACCAAGATACACTAAACCTTTTCTGAAAGAAGGTTTCTGTCCTCTGCTATTTTTTCTGTTTGTAATCATGTTTATCCAAATTTATATTTGGCTACTGTCTACTTACACTCTACTTCAACTTAGGTTCTACTTCTTCAGGGTAACTTTACTTCCCAGCTAAGCTAGCTCAACCTAGTTTTCATTGTTGGAGCATTGCTTGCTGATTATTCCACTTATTTTCAAGGTGAAAAATGATAGCTTCATATAGTGAAAAACTTCCAAATATATTCAGCAATACTAGAGCTAAAGTCAGGCACCATTTCAGAGATGGCTGGGTATGCCTCCAGCTCGCAAATCTTCTGTTTCACTACCAACCTAGCAAACACAGTACAAATATTTTGTATGATACAAAAGGGCACAAGTGTGAGGACACGCTCCACAGTGACTTTCTAGTAAGAAGGAACTCTGAAGTTCTGGGGTCAACTGAGCCCTCCCCCAGCTAAGTGAGTCATTTAGCAACCTGGAGAAGCCCCGAAGCCTTTTATAGCATAATAGCATATCTGCATGCACAGGTTCACCCTAACATGTTACACATTCTTGCTGTGTAACAGTTCATCACAGCAGCATTCTGTTTTACATTGCCACATTAGTATCGTGTATGCCACAGACTATCACAGGGACAGAAACATAACTCCCTTCCTCCTAACAAAGGAGCACCTAACAGACTTTTGGCTTTTTAACAACTATATTGAGTTATAACTCACATACCATGAAATTCACCCACTTAAGGTATACAATTCAATTGATTGTGGTGTATTACATTATCAATTTTTTTACTTGTGGCTATATATATATATATATATATATATATATATATATATATGTATATCTCATAAAATTTACTATTGTAAGTATACAATTCAGTGGCATTAATTACGTTCATAGTGTTGTGCAACCATTACTATCATTTATTTCCAAGATGTTTTCTTCACTCCAAACAGAAACCATTAAGTAATAATTCCCCATCCTCTCTTCCCTTTCAGCCTCTGGTAACCTCTAATCTACTTTCTGTATAAATTTGCCTAATATAGGTATTTAATGTAATCATACTGTATTTGTCCCTTGTATCTGGCTTATTTCTCTTTACATGTTTTTAGGGTTCAGCCATACTGTAGAATCTATCATTCTTTTTTATGGCTAAACAATATTCTATTGTATGGGTGCACCACGCTTGCTTACCCAATCATCTGATGATGGACACTGAGAGTGTTTTCACATTTCGTCTATCATGAGTAGTGCTGCAGTGAACACTGATTTGCAAGTACGTATTCAAGTCTCGGTTTTTGGTTCCCTTGGGTACTTAACACTGGGTTGAGTTGCTGGATCGTATGGTCATTCCATCTAGTTTTTTGAGAAACTACTCAGCTGTTTTCCATAGCATTCCTACCAGCAATATAAGAGGGTTCCCATTTCTCCACATTCTTCCCAATACTTGTTATTTTTCTGGGTTTTCTTGTTTGTTTGAATCTTTTGGTGTTTATTACAGCCATCCTAGTAGGTGTGTCAGCTGATGCATTTTTTTGGTGCAACGAATACAAATTTATCTAGGGAGATTACCACTGCAGTTACCACTAGCCCTTCTTCTACAGTGCAGAGATTTTGCTTTAAATACATATAAATTAAACACAAAAAGCATATAATTGACTCACAGATGGCAAAGCTGTGTAGATATTTTTTTTCAAAAAATATCTTTTCACAAAAGAGTAGAATAATCAATTTTGAGCCTTTTCATTAATTCTCATATTTTGGAGAATGAGCTAGAATATGCAAAATCCTTTACCCATCTCACGTCTGTTAAGTAATTTGACAGTTTACATTTTTGGGGAGGGGCAAAATCAACATAGATTGAGAGCTACTAAGTGGTAAACACTGCGCCTGTGCATTTATACCCACTAAATTATATATTCCTCAAGATACAAAATAATAGGTAGTTTTATATTCTCATTTTATAGATGAAAAACTGAGGCTCTAAAAGGACCATATTTATAAAAAAAAAATGGAAAAACTAAATGCTTCTCAAAATATTACCACAGTTATTCATTTCTATAATCAATTAATATGTATTATGCATTTAATGAAATCTTACATATTACAAAACTAAAAAGCTAAGACACTAAACATATCCAAACATATCCTGGAGAATTATAATTTTTTTCTTTCTTCTTTTTGGTTTGTATGTTTTTGCTGTAGTCATTGACATTAACATTGTTTATCTTAATGACTTGAACAAAATTCTACACTCTCCTTCTGAGTTAAAAGGAGAAAAGTTTACCTAGATATGATCTAGTATTAAAAGATGAAGGGATTATAGGGGGAATAATCATCATAGATAGATAAATTCACAACCAGCCAATCTTCTTTCCTTTTAAACTCTAGATTATGATCTTCCTAAAAACAATTAGGTACATGATTAGTTCTCTGAAATCCCTAGGTTTCTAGGCAAGAATGGTAAGAAGATAGTATAGAAAGAGAATGAATCATTTTGTAAGAAAAAGAAAGAGAAAAGTAATTTGTGGATTCATAATTTTAAAATGAATGGATTGATGCAGAAAAGGAAAAACAAATGATTAAGGATCAAGTTTGGGTGATACTAAAATGATGGAAAACTAGTAGAGAAAAAAATTAGAATTAGAATAAATTAATAAAAACTTGACATGTGTTAGGAGAAAAGATAATATTAAGGAAGAAAATTATCTAGGTATGTTTGGGAAATTACCTATAAAAGGAGGTTGGCAAAAAGAAGCTAAAATATCAATCTAAACATAAATCTCTTCTATTTAAAGATAAGGTAAAGTAAACCACTTCTATTTCACCATACATCTGCCTTGTATTAAATTTGTTACAAAAATAAATTAATGCCCATTAGTCATTTTTTACTAATATGTATACATTCTAAACTAGTCACTAGAAATAGGCATATAAAATGGAAAATGTTCAAATATTTTATTGAAATAAAAGTAGATTTGCAAAATTTTTAAAATGTTATATAGATAGCATAAGAACACCATCTAAAACTTCCTTTATTGGTTTTTCATCTTAATGACAACTCAGTACAGTAACATTAGAGCCAAACCTGACCATAACAGTTAAGGTGAATTTGATGTGCTTATATAAAAAAAAAATTAAAGCAGGACTAAGTATAAATATGAAAGAACAAATACCCAGTTGATTGATTAGGGTCCTATGTATTCTCTATATCCAGATCTAATCTTTTTTTCTTTTTTTCTTTTTTTTTTTTTTTTTTTTTTGTCATTTCTGTTGGTTGGTTAGTTGGTTGGTTGGTTAGTTGTTCTGAAGTATGGTTTGTTTTTTCTTCATTATAGTCAGCAGTGGCCTGCTATGAATCATTTGTTTGTGTTTAGAAGCTTTGAAATTTTATGTGTTTCCTGCTAGTGGGACAGTGTGATGTCACTGGCCATGGGTTTTTGAGAAAACTGTCTAGGTTTATATCCTGTCTCTGCTGCTCATTAGCTATGCTCTGTGCCTCAGTTTAACCATCTCTTAAGTAAGACTGATAATAAAAACTATTTGGTAGGGTTACAGTGAGGATAAAATTAATGAATATGCATAATGTAAGGATTTTACTCATAGTATGCACTATTTAAGTTTTTCTATTAAGACAAGAAAGGAATTCAAACACTTTATACTCTGAGACTTGTGTTTAATCCACCATGTTACTTAACCTAACAAAAGTTATCCTTCTCAGCTTACTTGTAAGTAAAGTAGCATGGGTAAATTAGGATTAGCATATTCCTTCCAGTTATACACATCAGCCTCCAATATAGATCATGTAACTCATTTTACCTATTAAGCACACCAATGAGTAAAAAAGGCACATATTTATATAATCGTTTTAAATTTAAAGAACAGATTTTTTTTTATTCAACACTTATTTGTTGACTCTCTTGAAACAGCTGACTTTAAAATAAATGAGAAACAATTTAAAGTCCTTCAGAGTATGGAAGACAGTGAAATCCTTAGACAGTCATAAAGTAGCATTTTCTGAACTGCTAAAGAAAAAAAAACGGTCTGACTGAAATTAAATAAACCTAAAACCGATTTTGTCAGAATTGCTAAGAAACTGACAACAGGCAGTTTGACTAATCTTGAGGAAATGGTTGAACAGTTTCTAAAAAGTTTTAGTCACTTACAGACTATGTCTGTATTTCTATTAGGTGAACACTATATATATATATATATATATATATATATATATATATATATATATATGTGTGTGTGTGTATATATATATATATATATATATATATATATATATATTTGGAAAAAGAAGGAGGAGGAAGGTAAGAAAGAGAAGAAAGGGAGAGAAATGAAAGTTAGCAGAACCTAAGAAATAAATCCAGGGATTAGCCTAATATTAATCATTTTATTGACAAGCAGATGAACTTTTGTTAAGCCTAGAAATCATACGAGTATAAGTAGATTTAAATAATGAAAGGAATATTACCTAGGAGGTGACTTGGAAGTCCTTTAGACATTCATTTGTAGGTGGCTTTATAGATGTCAAAAAAGTGGGGAAACTATGTCTGTCATTATAATGATACATTTACTCCCTTTTATATGCCTGGGGTGTACAACAAAGAACATCAAACCCACCGAAGAGACCCTTTATTCACTGTCAACGCGCTCAGTGTTTAAAAACAAAATAAAATAAAACAGCAACTTTTATAAAAATCTGATGGCTTAGAAGTAGAAGAATAAACTGTTGTAAAAAGCAAATATAGGAGAAAAAGATGGGAAAGAAGTTAGAAGAAAGAGGCTTCAGATTCTATGAAATGGGTTCTTTTCCCAAATATAGTGAAAGACTCTCTTGTGACTGAACTTTGTATGTAACCTCAGTACCTTCTCTGAAATATCATTCAGTTCATACTTGGATAAAAATTATTTGGGAATGAGAAATAGGTACAACAGCAAGGAAATAAGATTTGTATTACGAGACTGTCATCTATAACTTAATGTTAATTAATTTAGTCAAGATTAATTTCTTCCCACTTTTCTTTGAAATCCTCAACACAATATGGAGAGGCTCAGAGGGGAAGTAGTAAGGGATAATTTTTGAATTTGGAACAAGGTATAAAGTGATTTTGTGCTACTTTATCACAACCTCAGCTCCCAACTCCCAAAAAAGTAAAGTCAATGAGACTGAAGTTTGTAAACAGGAAGTGGTATAATAGAAAAATGTGAGGATGTATAACAAGAGGCTGAAAGTGTTGAGGACAAAATAATCTCATTATTTTATCTATACCACCCCCACCTAAGAAAAGGAAAAGGAACAAGTGCTTTTCTTGTCCCTCTTGAACCACAAGTACCCCTGACTAGCATTTCTAAACTTGTTTGACCTACAGCCCAGATACTAATTTGTGGATTAAATAAGCTTTTGTGGGCTGGCCAGTTATCCAAAAAAAATTCATGATTTTATTTCTGTAGGAAAATGTGTTGTGAATTCCAAATTCCAAACAAACTATTTGAAACAACCTGTTCACAAGTTTGGGACAGCTTGCACACTGTGTGTTTTGGATTTATGAAGTTAAATGACACCTTACTGGATAAAAACGTATTATGACATGTGATTCATATAACTATTATTAATCTTCAATAAATTCTGCCGGAGTAAGTACCCTAAGGTGTGCTAACTTAATTTAAACCTCTGTAAAATGTAGCTGGTAAATTTCCAAGAACAGATTGACTCACGATATTTTCAATGTCCAAAAATTTGTCTTTTAGTCATAAAGTAAAGAAAACCATGTTGCATATTTCAACACTTATGTCTTCAATCTAAAATAAAAATGAAATCCAAATGTAGCCAATATAAAAAATGAGCCAATCAAGAATATCAAAGTTTAAAACTGTTTCCTTTGATTTATTTTTAATATAGGAAATAAAACTTTGTAATTAATAATAGAAAGCATGTACAGTTTTAATTATACATAAAAACTAAAACATAAGGCTGTAGATAGATATTCCCAAAATACCATTACTTGTTATTGCCATATACATCATTTTTCTGAGCTATTCAATGTCCTTTGCAATCATTATCCAATGCTCTTCACAGTATATGAAACTATATAATTGTAGAAATAATGTGACATATTTGTTTTCAATCTAAATGATAAGGAATTTATTGCCTCTATCATAAACCAATATTGAGTTCTAAGCCAATGAGAACACTTAGATTTTTCTCACTCTAGGTTCCCTACCTACCTCTAAAGTATGTTGCTCATTTGAAATTTAAGATTTATCAACATTAACAGAAAGTCACTCAATAACTGATTTTTGCATTGCTATAAAAGAATTAAATAAAATTTCCCATGTACTCTATTGAATGATTTATCACCTATAGACACTATGTACAAAAAATTATTTAGGTAACTTACACTATCAAATCTTTTCCTTCTCCCTTCCTTCCTTTCCATCCTCCTTTCCTTCCTTCCTCCTTTTTAGATCATTTTTTTCCTTAGTTCTTTTAGTCATTGCTTTTCTAAATTCAAATTGTATAATTAAGTGGTAATTTTTTTTCATGTAGCAATTAAAACAATATCTATTTACTTCTCTCTGTAAAAGGTGAGGTCAGTCGTAAACTTTTCCTCTACCTCTCTTCCCTTACCTCAAAAAAATTTGCTATAATTTTATTTTTATACTATGAGGGTTGATCATTTATATTCTTTTTGTCACATTACTTAGGACCACTATAGATTAATTTATTTGTTAATAGTAATTAATACAATATTGTTTTTAACTATATACTGAGAAGTATTATTGACCTCATGAAAAATAAAGTGTAGTATTTCTTTTTTTATTTTTGAAGGGGATGTTTCAAGGGTCAGTATCTAACAAATTCTTTTTCATTTACTTTCTTGTTTCCTTCCCTTCTTAAGATCACCCTTAGCTGCTACTATTACCTGTATTTCATATATTCCTTTTCTTAAGATTCCTCTTTATTTTCCTGGCTAGATCCCCTTGAATAATATAGGGTCAGTGAATAGTATACTAGGTTACTGCATGATTGAAAGTATCTCTTGCATAATATAAAAAAAATAGTTAATATCTTTTTTCCTCCTAACTTTGAAGACATTACTTCATTTTCTTTGAATATTCACTGCTGTTGATGAAATTTTAATGAAATATTCTAATTCCTCCAACTATAATATTTCTCCATATACATATGCTTTCAATCTATATGATATATGACATATGTTTTATGTATAATTTACATATATATGTATGTATATATATAATATAAAATTTGGGAAGGTTGATGAGTTCCAAAATCTGAACAGAACATGATAAGATGTGGAAATAGCATTAATAAGCCCTATATGAAATGATTACCATGAATATTGGGAGGCAACATCAACAAAGAATCCTAGCCCATATCTGATGAAATGTTTCAAAAATGCTTTTCTTTTAGTAATTTCCATTTTGTGGTTGTCTTATTCCTAACATATCTAAAAAATATGCCAAAAGGGCAATCTGGTCTATTCGTATTCACCATTTCAGACATAGGATAGTGTCCTTCTCTCCCCCTCCAAATGCCATGCTATATCTGCTTTTTGTCCCTGCCTCTCTCCCAGGGAGCCACATGACTCCCTTGGACCCAAGGGTGAGCACCCACAGCAACAAGTTTTCAATTGGGAGCCTGGGCAACAAAAGACATGGGTAAATCCTGGCAGTGGTTTGGGCTGTTTGGGAAATAATTCCTGGTTCTGTGACCTTGAAGTATGGTATAGAAGAGCAGGAGGTGGGGTCTTGGGTATCTGTGTGGGCATATACCCTTGGCAACTCATACTTTCTTGTGAGGAATTTCATGGCCAGAACAGGGCTGATGTGGGTCCCTCTAAATGTTCTGGTAATTCACATCTGAAGCTAGTCTGAAGCCAGTACAGGATATTTTAAGATATTTCATAACACTTTAAAATTATGTCTGTATAGTAGGGGTCCTCAACCAGTAGATAGGATCTATGACTAGATTTCCAAGTCTAATTCCATTACCAACACGCCTCCCTTAGAGGTCTGCTGAAATCCTTAAGGGAGGACATGGAAGTTGGTAGCACTCCCTTTAGGGATATCATTAACAGCTCCTCCCTCCCCATAACATTTGTTTGCAGAATTCATAATCTTTCCATTCTGCAAAACTCAAAGTATCAGTGAAATGAAAAATGAGAACGTGAGACCTCTTCCCTTCACTGAAATTCAAGAATACTGTGGTAGTAGTGATAGAGTGGTAGTGGTAGTCATTATTAGAATTTAGATTATATAGTAATCATGAGACCAATGTTAACATCCAAATTTCGTTAAAAGGTATATCATGGACTCTAAGATGTGTCAGGTAAAATATCAAAAATAGATTTGGGTTTGGGGCACCTGGGTGGCTCAGTTGGTTAAGTGTCTGACTCTCGTTTTCAGCTCAGGTCATGATCTCATGGTCGTGGAATGAAGCCCCATATTGGACTCCACCCTGAGCATGGAGCCTGCCTGGGATTTTCTCTCTCCATCTCTCTCTGCTCCTCCCCCACTCACACTTTCTCTCTCAAAATAAATAAACATTAAAAAATAGATTTGGGTTTTATTTATTATGTGGAATGTTTTTTGATTGTGTTTCCTAATTTTTTATGACCAACATTCTAGTCAATATATGGCATTGGTACTAATCAGGAAGTTACCTAACAGTAATGAACTATTCCTTGGTTATCACCACAGTATATTACTTTTCTATGTACAGTTTACACACACGCGCACACACACACACACACACATTTGTGATTAGCTCACTTTTTAATTTTTTTAAAAAATAACTGAATGTGGCCTTTAAAATATTATTTCTGAGTGAAGAATCCTGAAAATATAAGCTGAGATTTATTTGCCTGTTTTTTTGTTTTGTTTGTTGTCCAAGAAGAAAGTTCTTGGGTATATTTCTTCAAGAGGCTCAGAAATGTTATCCAATTGGTATTCATTTTTCTAAATTCTCACTTAATACCTAGTTGTTATTGTAGCCAATTTGTAAGTATAATTCGTATTTTCTACTAGTGTCCTCAATGATTACTAGGAAAATTAACTAGAGTTCCTTATACACTGATATGTGAAAATATTGCCTGTGTCACTGTAATATTTATAACAACTCTCGTGTAATATACAATATAGATTTAATAATTTAAGAAGTCCTATAGTGTACTACCTCGAGGGCAGAGACCATACCATTTTCTATACGTGATCAGCATCCAGAATATTCAATGAAGTATGATTGATGGAGATATGCACATAGAATGATCTCCTTGAGAAGAAACTGAGTACTAAAGAACACTTTGAGCTTGAACTCTAATTCTAAGCCTTGAGAAATGTATGTGGAAAAAGTTTTTTGAATGAATATAACCATAAACTGCCTTTTTTCCATGAAAGCCCATTTTTATGATTTATAGAACAATGCCTCTCCCTCCCTCACAATTTTTACCTTCAAGCTAGGCAAAATGCTACATCTACATTTGAAGTAGGGAAGAACTGATATGCTTGTAATATTTAAGTGGGTATAACTTTTCCACTTCCTTTATATCTACACTACAGAGAACTGGGCAGTGCATATGGAGAATCGCTGCTGTTTTTATTTCATAAGCCTATAGATCTCCCAAATTCAGAAACTGTATGTCTACAGCCTCTCACTGGTCATCCATTCGAATAAACCAGAAATGCTGAGTGGTATATAAGTTGATGGTGATCATGGTTTGGTGACTGAGAGTCTTGGTACCAGTCACTGATTCTGGAATTTTTACGTCACCTACTCTAGTCCTTAAAGGAGTTCTGTCCAATGGAAATATATGTTATGAATCACATATACAATTGTAAGTTTTCTAAGCAGCCACATTCAAAAAAGTAAAAGTTGAAAGTAATTTTAATAATTCATTTAACCCAATATACGCAAAATAAAATCAACTCAATGTAATTTTTATTTAAAAATAATTGATTTTAAATTCATATTTCCTTACTAAGCATTTGAACCTGGTGCATATTTAGCACATCTCAGTTTGAACTAGCCACACTTCAAGTACTCAGTAGCCACAGCCACTGTCTACCCTGTGAGACAGTACAACACATTCATCATTTTATGCCTCTGCCAGCCCTTTTCAGGTTCTTGCAAACCACCAACACAGCATGATCAAGAACCTGAGTTAATCTCGGAGAGCAAACAGCAGAAAACACTCAGGTTTGCTGATCTCTGGGATCTAGAGTCCATTGCGTTGGACTAAGCCCCAAGACCCAAGGTCCCTAAGGGAAGCCTTAAGCATCTGTGTTTAGAGATGGGCAGGCAGCATTCTTCTCACCACTTTATATCAGTGATGAGGCATTGGCACAGACTGTGTGGTGCTTCAGAGATTTGTAAATATCCCTGCTTCCCTCAGTGTCCAGTCTCTATTCGGTAGCTCCAAAGCTCAAGTCATGCTTGGCAATTAGAAGTTGAGTTTCACCAAAGCACTGTGAAATGGTAGCACAATGCCATTCTAGTATAATGTGAATAATAATAGGTTCAGAAGATTGGTCTTTGAAGTTTATCTCTCACATGAGGTCACCTGAGCTATTATTGCAGAAAAGGGAATCAGTTTTATTTTTTTTTTCATCTGCAAAATAAGGAGTTGGGCCAGATGAGCTGAGAAGTTCCTTCCTATGCTGAAATTGTGTGCCTGCCATAAAAATTAAGCAAATATCATAAAAGAATAAATCTAAAATCATTTACTGAATGCACTCAAGCCTTATTAAGATAGATTTATAAGTTCATTCTAAATCTATGAAAAGCAAAATTTATGAAATCTTGCTGTAAAAAAGAGATTTTAATTTTTTAACAGAAAATGAAATTTCTAAGGCATAGGTGGTGACCAAACAGAACTTACAAACTAGATTTTCCTTAAATTTTTGTCCTTATATTTATTTTATTTTATTTTATTTTATTCTATTCTATTCTATTCTATTCTATTTTATTTTATTTTATTTTATTTTATTTTATTTTATTTTATTTTATTTTTGAGAGAGAGTGCAAGCAGGAGAGGGGCAGACAGAGAAGGGAACAGGCGATTACAAGCAGGTTCTGTGGTGACAGCAGTAAGCCCAATGCAGGGCTTGACTCATGAACCAGGAGATCACGACCTGAGCCCAAGTCAGACACTCAACTGACCGAACCACCCAGGAGCCCGTGTTCGAATTTATTATTGGTTACATTATTTCATGTGAAGCAAGAGAAGTCATTTTTAAAGATAAAAGTTCATAGTAGTGTCCTTTAAACATATTTTAAGACAAAATGAATTAAGACTAAAATTAAGCCAAATTAAAAGATAAAATAAAGCTCAGTGGGTAGCTTGCTTTAAAATCATTTGTTTTCTTAAGTACTTTAAGCACCCCCTCTGCAAGTTCAAATATAAACTTTATTTGCATCATTTTAATTTGATTAAAGAAACTGCAGTCCATTTAGAAAATGGCTATTCTAAAATGGTGGAATCAAGATGATTAGTTTTTACTGTATTTTAATTTTTATACATTTCCTTCTCTACTCCAATAAGTTGAGATGTATACTAAAAGCAGATAACTTAAACTTCGCAATTAATTTACATTGGCCAAGGGGCGCCTGGGTGGCTCAGTCGGTTAAGCGGCCGACTTCGGTTCAGGTTATGATTTCACAGTCCGTGAGTTCGAGCCCCGCGTCGGGCTCTGTGCTGACAGTTCAGAGCCTGGAGCCTGTTTCAGATTCTGTGTCTCTCTCTCTGACCCTCCCCAGTTCATGCTCTCTCTCTGTGTCAAAAATAAATAAACGTTAAAAAAAATTTAAAAAAAAAATCACATTGGCCAAGTTTGTCCAGGCTATTTTGTAATATGTGACCAAAGGAGTCTGCACAGTGAACAAACAGAACTTGAAAAAACTGAAATACCCCTCTTAAGCAAAAAGCCCTCATAGATACACATACAAACAATTCACAACCCTTCCTTCAAAAGCTCTTTCATTTTTTGTTGCTGAGGAGAAAAGCAAAAGGAAAATTATATTCATTTCCTGTGGCTGCTTTAACAAATTACCACAAGCTTAGTGGCTTAAAACAACACAAACTTATTTTACAGTTTTGGAGGTCAGAAGTCCAAAAGCGATCTTCACTGGGCTAAAATCGAGATGTTGGCAAGGCTGCAGTATTTTCTGGAGGATCTTTGGGAAAATTCATTTTCTGGTCTTTTCTAACTTCTTGAGGCTGCCTGCCTTACTTGTCTCATGACCCCCCTCCAAGTTCAAAGTCCACAAAGAGGAGTCTTTCTCAGAATGCTTTCTCTCTGCTTCTTCCTTCTCAATCTGAGGAGCCTTGTGATTATACTGGGCCCATCTGGATAATCCAGGATGATCTCCTTATTTTAACTGATTGGCAATCTCAATTTCATCTGCAACTTTAATTCCATCTCCCTATGTAATGTAACATATTTACAGGTCACAGATATTAGGATGTGGATATCTTGGGGGGCCTTTATTCTGCCTCCCAAAGAAACTGTCAGAGTAAGGAAATGAATCCATTAAAAAAATTTTTTTTAACGTTTATTTATTTTTGAGAGACAGAGTGCAAGCAGAGGAGGGACAGAGAGAAGGGAGACACAGAATTCGAAGCAGGCTCCAGGCTCTGAACTGTCAGTGCAGGGCTTGAACTAACCAACCGTGAGATGACCTGAGCAGAAGTCAGACACCTATCTGACTGAGACACCCACGCACCCCAGAAATGAATTCAGTTTTAATCTACGCTGTATATGAACTGTATTTCATTTTTGTCCAGTAAGATTTGATTGGAACACGATGGTTGGCTTTTCTGTAATCTCAAAGAAGACATAAAATAAAACTCCTGCCCGCATGAAGTTTGCAGAGAGGAAAACACACACACACACACACACACACACACACACACACACACACAAGTACAAAGTAGAAATCGTGTGGCACCAGGATCTTTCATCACTTTAGGTACTCATTTAGTACAAAAATTAAATCACTGTTATAATCATTAACCAAATTAATGTGATAATGTAGCAATAATAACAATTATATTTCATTACATGAATCATAATATACTACTTGAAGATCAAAATATGTTTTTCATTAATTGGATGATTCATCACTCCATAGAGAAAGTGAAAAATTGGATCAACTAACCATTTGAGCTACGCTAAACAACTGATTTGAAGGATCTTTTATTCCATCAACATAATTTTTTCTCCACTAAAGTGAGACTATTATAGTATCAAGTAGAGGTGGTACCAGATTTTCAAAGCTATCTAAGAATCCTTCCCTTAAATGTTCTAGGAAGGAAGAAATAGTTTGGGAATCATAACCCCCATATTACTTTCTTCAGAGGTATATAGTACAGACTTTATAAAGTTAGCCAATCTTCATACTCCATTCTCTTCCAGACCAAAAAAAAATTTTTTTTAATTCTACTTTGAGTTTCTCTTCTTATTGCACTAATCAAACACTCATATAAAAGAAAAATCACCCTTATCTCTTTGTTAGAAAAAAAAAGTTACTTTCTCCTCTCAACTACAAAATGTAGTAGATTTCAGTTAATTAACAGATTTTACTTGCTATTACAGTTAATAATGCTAACTTCAGTGAATGGTTTTATATTCTTTTGAGTACTTACTAAGTGTTAGTACTATTCTAGAAGGTATGGATGTAGTAGAAAATAAGACAAAAAAAAAAAAAAAAAAGAAGACCAAAAAAACTACATCAGAAAAAGAGATCAAATGGTGATAACTGCTATGTAGAGAATTAAAATGAATGATGTGATCTAGAGTGACTGGGTGTCCAGACTCTGTGATCAGAGATGGCCTCTTTCAAAAGATGACATTTAAGTTGTGATCTGAAAACGAGGAGAAGTCAATCATGCACAGATTGATAGAAATACACTCTAGTGGTCCAGTGGGACCACTAATGGAAGTAAGCATTAATTCAAGCATGGTGTATTTCAGGTACAGAAGACCAGCAGACCTATAACATAGTAGGCCAGCAGGCTAGAAGGAAAGTAGTACAAGATGGTCTTAGCAAGGCAGTCACAACAAAAATCATAGCGAATTCTGAAAGCCATGGCAAAATAAATGATGGGAATTAATTGAAAGGTTTAAAGCAAGAAGAGGGTATTATTTGATATTCAGTAGAAAAAGGTCATCCTGCCAGCCATGTGGAAGGATAATTAATTATAAAGGGGAAACAGTGGAAGTAGAAAAACAAACAGGATTTTATGATAGTAATCTAGGTGAGATACGATGTGATTTGGCCAAAATAATGTATCAGGAATGAAAAAAAGTGACTGGCTTTGTGTTATGTTGGAGAAGGGGTGGTAGTACATAGAATTTAGTGACTGACTGGATGTGGAAGAGATAAAGATAAGAACCAATAATAACTCACAGGTTTTTGAGTTGAGAAAGTGGCTGGAAGATTGTGCTATTTACAGTGACAGAGAAGACAAACATAGGAGCAGGTTTGTGGGCAAAATGGGCTATTTTGCCCATGTTATATTTGATGTTCTAACTAGACATCTGGGTAGAGATGTCAAGTAATCAACTGAATGTATAAATCTGAAAATTTGAGAGAACTGGACTGCCAATAGAAATTTTAGAGTTGTCATACTATTGATGGTTTTTGGTATACAAGATTGTACGAAGTCATCTATGGAGAATAAATAGGTAGAGAAGAGAGCTTGGGCATAGACAAGGAAACCCCCCAAATTTAGAATTTAAGCAGAGTAGAAAGAGTCAGCAAAGACAAAGAGTCCACTGGCAAAAGTTTAGGACATGATAGTGTGGGGATTGTAGGAAATTAATGTTTACTGCTGTATTCAATATTTTGGATTAGATTCTTTGGACCATGGGAGAAGCATGTGTCTAAGGTCAAGCAAAAGGATTTGAGAGTGATATGGGAGGGAGAAGAAGGAAGAAAACTATAAATTAGCAAGCACTAATAACATGATTATATGATTTCCTTCAGAAGTGCTTAACAGGTGTAGAAATAGAGAAGCTTGTCTAAACCAAAGTGGACGCAATAAAAAACCAAAGTGGACTTGGAAGGCTTCATAAGAGTGGGAGAAGTGATACCCAAATGTGTCTGAAATCAACAGATAATTAAATGAAGTTGGAGGAACTGATAGGTTAAGAGACAAAGAGAGACTCAAAGGTTTGAAATTTTGTAAGACTGAAGGACATGTCTAGTTGGAACAAGAAAGTTAAATCTTTTACGCTACTCCAGGGGAAATCATTCATATTAAATTCCTGTAACTGTGCTCATATAGAATACAATGTGAATAGTGTTTCCTAGATTCATCCTATGTGGCCTCATTGGAGAAATAGAAGATTGCAGTTAGAATCTTGAAGAAGAAGTTATGATTTCAGATGTGGGACATTGCTGAATGCTGATGAACAACAGAGTTTTGTCATGTGAATAAATGTCTGAATAGACTGCTAGTAAGACTGATTGAGTGTAGGATATTGAATGGACAGCTCATGAACACTAAAGTCATCCAAAAGGAGGGCATGAAAACTGTTGCAATAGATAATAAGAAAACAAAATCAAAAGAGCTAAAGTTAGAAAGAGAGGCATTGAGATACAAAGAGAAAACTATTTAAACAAACGTTAATTAGATTTGAAAGCATATGAAAAATTAGTGTCATTATTAACCAGAATATACTTCAAGAGGAAAAAAAAAGGAAGAGAAGAAAGGAACGAGGGAGAGAGAAATGGAGAAAAGGGAGGAAAAGGAGAATAAAAAGAAAGGTAGATAGGTTTTGACAAATTAGGACCAAAAGACTGCTACAGATTATGACATCTGTCCCCCTTAATTGCATTAATCTCTTAAAAGGTCTGCCTTTTTCCCCATCTGGTCCATCTTCACAAAGCTTCACTAGAGAGCCTTTTAAAATGCAAAATGGATCACAGCACTCACCTTCAATAGTTTCCTGTTATCCACAGAAGAATGTCAAAGTTCCTCAGTGTGGCAATCAAGGACCTTGATGATATGATCACTGCCTAGTCCTCCAGATACATTTCCCACCACATTCTCCATCATTCCCTTTCAATATAATTACTCTTCCTTCCATGCAAACACCATGGCACTTCTCCATTTGTGCCATGTGCAGTCTATTTCTTTAAAATGTGATGTACTTTGAAAAGTGCATCACATTCTCTGTGAAACCTTCTTTGATTCTCCACCTGTTCCATTTGTCCATCTCCTGACATCTCTATGCCAAGGAAGAACCAGCACCCTATCACTTCCTACTCCATATTACACATCTGTATCTTCTACATGCTTCCATTATTCCATATATTCACTTGTATTATTTGTTAGCAAAGGTATACAATCTTCTTTAGGGAACAGACATTGTTTCTTGAGAACAGAGTAGGTGCTCAATAGTTTTTGCTGAATATGTATTATCTAATTTAAGATGGAAGGCTTGATAAAGAACTAATGAAAGAGGCTGCATAAGGTAGAAAGTTGGAATAATAATCAGAGCCAAATAGAACATTGTTGATAGTTTTCTAAATATACTTAATTTAGCTTTATAATCTAAAATAAGCCAAATCAGCTTCATAACACTGAAAAATTGGATTGTAAAAATATACTATGCCACGTATACTATATACATAGCACAACCAATGAGGTCTGGGGCAATATCCCATAATCAAATATGTTGATATGTCCCCCATGACATATGTGAATGTACACACTAAATTCAGTCTCTTGTCAGGTCCATTTGGGTTTTTCACAAAATGAGTTACCAAAAATTGTATTACATATTTACAATTATAAAATGACTCACAAAAAGTTCTCAGATGCAAATAAGGAATTGTAAATATGTACTAAAATGCTATTTCTTAACTTCATAGTCACAACTGTCATAGGAGTTAACTGTTCTAACTAATTCACTTTCCTTCATTTGGTAATAAAATGATGCATTGACACAATGGATCAAATGCACTAGACACACGCATTGTGGAATATGAAAGGTTTTTCTTCTTAACTATTTGTATAGTTATGCACAGTATTTTAAGAGAATAAAACACAAATAATATAGACCTAAACATTACATTATAAGAAAAGACTTCCTGGACTAATCCATAACTCTCCGGTAACATGTTAGTCTAGTTTTAAGACTACCTTGTTGATAACTTCTGGTATCACTGTTAGAATGGCTTTAGCTAAACCAAGAAACAGACTCCTAACTTTAGAGAACAAACTGAGGGTTACTGGGGGGACATCGGTTGGGGGGGGTGATGGGTTAAACAAGTGATGGGGATTAAGGAGGCACTTGTGATGAGCACTGGGTGTCTTATGTATCACTAAGTTCTACACCTGAAACTAGTATTATACTGCATGTTAACTAGCTGGAATTTAAATAAAAACTTGAGAGTGGGGGGAAGGATGGCTTTATGTCTTTAAAGAGAGACAAGAGGTACCTGGGTGGCTCAGTTGGTTAAGCAGCCCACTTCAGCTCAAGCCATAATCTCATGGTTTGTGAGTGCAAGCCTGGCATTGGGCTCTGCACTGACAGTGTGGAGCCTGCTTGGGTTTCTCTCTCTCCTCCTCTCTCTCTGTCCCTCTCTTTCTCTCTCTCTCTCTCTCTCAAAATAAATAAACTTAAAATCGAGAGGCAACATAAAGCCTATTTTCGAAATAAACTTAAAACAATAGGCAATGTAAAACTTACTTTCTACTATACAGTTTTCTAAAAATTATATTTATTTGCCTACATATGTTATTGGCCTTCACCATCATCAATAATAAAAACAAAAATAATAAATTTACAATCCCAGGAAATCCTGATTGGAGTTGATATTAATGTAAAAAAGCAAATGCCTTCCTTAATAAGCTTCCTTAATATCTGTATCTCAATAGCTTCTCAATATTTTCTGAGGAGCTTTGATGCTTGGTCCATCAGCATTTATAATAACAACTTTAGTTAACAGTGACACAGTTTCAAAAGCCAGATTTTTCTCCCTATTGCCCTCAGGTAAATATGACTTCAGAAAATTTGCACAGAAACTGCACAGATGTGCCACAAAAGAGATCCCTTCCCTAATTAAGTGGTTAATTTGAACATATTTCTTGACATTGTTTCAAAGTCAAATTATGTAAATAAACAAACTATTAGAAAAATGAGATTTAACACACCTTTTGCAAAGCAACCATTAATGATTTGTTTTAACATGAATTACTAAAATACTACTAGTCACCCAGAAGTTTAATATCTTTTATTACATAAGTGCATTTAATTTTCAGGAAAAAAAAGTATTTCCATGACTTCATTCTCACTGTGCAATAACCCTTCTATGAATTGTCAGGAAACAATTGTCTCTAGAACTCTTAAGAATGCAGATAAGGATGACCATTCAAATATATACATATTTTTCATAATTTCTTCTTTGAGGTCCATATTATACAACAGTAATTTTAGACTCAGAAAGAACTGTCCTTTCATTATATAACAAGTTTCTCAAAGTCAGAGTAAACTTTTAGTTCTGCTGAAAATTACTTACACGACTCTATGTCACAACCAAAAAAGCATGCATGACTAGAGACAACTCCATGCTGATACGACTTCTATTGAACCACTTCGCACAGGAGGATGTGGCAGAAAGAAAAGGGATAACAAAACTATGATAGCATCTTACTTCTCGCTCTGCTCTTCTCTGTCTCCTCCCCGTGGTTGGGCATACTGACAATTAAACTGGGACAATTCCACAGTTACTCCATTCTTGTGTTGGACTTTTAATCTACAGAATTTATGATACTCATCATTTAGTTCATTTTAGATATCTCAGGCGATTTGGAATTAAAACACCATAAAGCACTTCATACTTATTGACACTATTCAAAACAATAGATGATCAATGAAATACAGAATTTCAGTCTTAACAAGCTGACTTCACTGTGACATCACTGCATGTTTCAAACCGCTTCCCTTTAAAAACAACAAATAAGCCATATTAAAGAACTGAACGCTAGTAATCAGAAAATTAAGACTAAAACATGAACATAAAAAATAAAACAAAAAACCCCACATAAACCTTTTAGTATCTCCCTTTAATTTAGTTCAAGAATACACAAGTATATTTAATTCCTAGACACAATGTTTTGTTGTTTTGTTTTGTTTTGTTTTCCAGTTGGAGCGACAAAACAAGTAAATGCTGTCATATCAGCCAAGACTCCAAATTGTCATCATGACAGCTTCATCTCAGATTGTCAACAGGCCACATATTTCTCTCAGACACTATATGGTTCAGACCAGTCACCTTTCCCCTTACAAACCTCCACCTACTCCCCCTCATTCTCGTAAAGCTTTAAGATATCCAAAATGAGAAAAAAAATTATACTTCTTCAGAAATCTTTTGGTTAAGAAAATTCTTTTACGTTATTACTTGAAGGAAAGAATAATCAGAGAAAAATTAAGAAGCAATAGGCATTAAAAAAATGTTTCTTCAAAGATGTATCACAAGGAGGGTATCTGAAATGAATGAGTAAATACATACGGGAATAATGAAATAGGTGGGATAGTAAAGAGGAAATGTTAAAGAAAAATGAAGGAAGGCTAGCAAAAATAAAATAAAAGGAATTATTACTTGAATTTTTCTTACATAAAAAAAGCGTTTCAAATATCTCTTTCAAGTTTTAGAGAACAGTAATAAATTAGCCCTTTTGCTATATAAACCTGACTGAAAAATCAGAATTTCCTCTTACCCAAAGGTGTATGAATGTGTGATAGATATAATCTACAACTATGTATTTATCTATATTTAAATAAATGAATTTATTTTCTCCAAATGACTCCCACATTCAAGGACTATAATACCAATTTCGGTTTCTCTGCAATTTTGCTCTATCTTCTTATGGTCTGTACTCATTCCTCCAGGAAAGAAAACTCACATGTTAGTATGGAGGGGAAAGGTGGTGGGAGGAAGGTGAAAGGCAGGTGAGAGATCTCTAAATTAAAAAAAAAATTATAATAATGAGATATTTTCCTAACAGGCTAACCAGATCCACATTTATGGTCACTAGATGTGGTTCGGTAGTAAATTTTCCAAAACTTCATAGACATGAAAAAGTTGGAATGAGCATTTTTGTGTGAGTGGCCTAATATAAGAAAATAAGCTGTTATTGTATATATCTCTGTAGATGCTCATGATTTGATGGTCAAAATGTCTAGAACAATTGGACAACAAAGTGACATAAATCCCGACAGTCTAAAAATATATCTATTACCTACAGTATGTCCAGAATCAATCTTTGTGAAGGATGATTATAGTTTGACCTGAGATCTGTCAAATATATTTTCTTCCAAGAAGTCCCTGGTGCTTCCAAGCACAGGCTCTGCTGGGGATACATTATAGGCTCCAAAATGAACAGAATGTTAAAAACTAACAAGATCTGTGAAAGTCTTTTCTTGGCAAATTTGAAAACAATTAGTGTCTATTAAGTTTTTATTAGCCACATAATAAATGAAACAGAGGACATGATATTTAAATGTATATATTTAACATTCAGCAAGAAATATTATGAATAGAAATATTGATGGAAAAATAAATGCTTGAGAGAAATGGAAATTAACTTGTCATTACTCCTCATTTGCCTACCTGAAACAATTCAGGTAAAGATAGATAGATAGATAGATAGATAGATAGATAGATAGGGATAGATACATAGAGATATTTTTCCCCCCTAAGGAATCCAAAAGTGGCTACCTTACTTTTCAAAAATCTCTATTGAGAACATATCTCTTTATCTTCTCCACCTATCTCCAGGCACCATGACAACTTGTTTGAAGCACTAATTGTGTTACTTGGTCTATTCTTATGCATTGATGCTCCACTTTCATTGATTACCTACAGAGCAACCAGAACTTTTTTTTCTTCTTAAGTGAATCTGATTATGTATCCAGGATCATATATACCACATTGTTGGATGAAAGCCTACAAGGTGAAGACTGCCTTCCCACCTCTACCTCTCCAGTTAGGTCTTGTACCTGTGCTCTCTTACTTTCTGAAACAGTCATATGAGTCTTCCTTGAGGCCTTTGAATTCACCATACTCCTCCTGCCATGGGATTTTTGCAGATAGTATCTCCCCTATCTGGAAAGATCTTCCTGCCCTTTCATCGCCTAGTTAACAACTTAAAGGTTTCAATTGTCATTTCCCAGAGAAGCTTTCCTATGGCTCTTCTCAAGTCACAGCTACATGAAACTGCTTCATAGCACAGTGCCATGGGTGCATGGGTGTGTGTGATATTATAATTAATATATACATATTCCCTATTAAAATGAGAATTCCATGAATGAAGGGAGGATTACTCTTCTTTCTCACAATTGAGTTTCTCTGCCAGTGGAGGAACACTTGGCACATATTAGGTACACAAGAAATATTACTTCACTGAATGAATGAATGAACAAATGAATGAAATGCATGGGGTGGTGCACTATCTTCCTCATCTTCACTGTTGATAACCTATGCTTTTCAGCATAAATAACCAAACAGTAATCACATTCAAGACCTATTATCAGCCCTTTAGAAAATTATCTTCTTCTGGTGGCTTTCAATGAACTAAAAGTATTGAAGTAAAATGGAGACAGTCTAACCCATGCTCTGAACAAACACACAAAAAACATGTTTAAACTAAAAAGCATACTCACATTGATTAAAAAGTTGAAGTTATTATTATCTATGTGGTGTCAAATTGCTACAACTATACAACAGGAAGAAAAAAGATAATCACATCTTCACATATGAAAGAAAAACAGCATTGCTGACTACTTGAGTTCCATAGTAATCAGATCTTATTTTAAAACTCCCAGTTACAAGGATAGTGGTCAGTAACCTTGAAGCTAATACTCTGTGTGTAGTAGTTACACATTATTCACCTAATAAAAATTTCCAGGTATGGATTCTAAAGTGGATGTTTTCTTTATTTTTGTTTAATTAATTAAAAACTCCCTTTCTTCAAGATTTTACAAAATTTTGTTTAAAAATTTGTGTTTGCATAAATGCAAACCTGCAAAATAATACGTATTAGAAGAGTCTAAGTTCTACCCCTTTCTAGGTCTACCCTCTACATAAAAATCACAAAATATGGTTTTACTTTGACTTTTAGATAAATAAGACATCTAGATGTAGATATTTAGGTACCTATATCTCTTTTCCCCATTTTCTTGGTTAAATGATGACTTGGAAAATTTTTCCATCTTGCTTGTTTTCTATTTAACAATAAATCCCAAAGAGCACACAACAAATAAATAATTGTGTATATATCTAAAATATATATTGTGTTGTATATATATTTAATGTCATATATATACATATATATGCCATATATATATACATACATATATGTATATATATGACATTAAATATATATACAACACACACACACTATATATGTGTGTGTGTGTGTGTGTGTGTGTGTGTGTGTGTGTACGTAGTGGTATCCCAATGTGGTTTTAATCTCTATATCTTTAATGGACAGTGCTGACCATGTTTTCATATGTTTACTTGCCATCTGTCTATCTTATTTCATGAACTGTCTGTTCAAAATATTTTCCTCATATTTTGAATTAGGTTATTTATATTCATATTATTGAGTATTTTTGACCTACAAAAATTTGTTTATAATCAATATATACAACTCTGATGTATTTGGAGATAAGTATACATCTGTAGAACCATCACTATAATCTATGCCATAAACCTATCTAGCACCTTCAGAAGTTTCCTACTTAACTCTTATTTATTAGTACCATTATTGTTTTTGTAATAAGAATACCTAACATAAAATTTACCTTCTTAGCAAAATTTTATGTATATAGCATGGTATTAGCCATAGGTACTAGATCTCTAGGACTTGTTCACTTTATATAACTGAAAAAAGAAGTAGACATTACCAGCAGAAGGTTAAATTTCTAAAGGGAACAAAGTTCAATGTGAACTTGGACCATGCAAATTCTTTTACTATGTCTTATCTTGATATATATGCCACCTCACATCTATGGAATGTAAGACTATAAATATACAGAGAAGTGTATTTATTTCCTTTTAGTTATTTAAATGACTCCATTTAATCCAATAAAGATAGATCTGCATTATGCGCTGTTTGAATAAAATGAATAAGGGCAAGGCAAATTCAGGACTTTAAATGATATCATGTAACACACAGTAGAAGATAGTGTTGTACTGAGAAAAGACCACTAACTTAAATTACAGACACATGAAATCTAATCCATGGATTGTTCTATGATTTTAGTTTAAAAGCTGAAGAACGGAAGATGCTTAACATTGCAAGTCACTGAGGGAAATGTAAATTAAAACCACAACGAGACGCTGCTTCACACTCACTAAGATGACTATGGTGATAAAAAAAAATAAGTGCTGGTGACAATGTGGAGAAATTGGAACACCCATACATTGCTGCCACAGAAAAGTTTGTCAGTTTCTCAAAAAAGTTAAACATAGGATTACCTAACAATCCTACTCCAGGGTATATACCCCAAAGAACTGAAGATAAATAATCAAGCAACAGTATGTATATGAATATTCATAGCAGCACTATTCACACTAGCCAAAAAATGGAAACAACACAAATGTCCACCAATACATGAGTACATAAACATAGTTTATACACACAGTAGACCCTTCTGTCCATTGGTTAGCCTTTCATGGTTTCGGTTACTGTGGTCAACCAGTCCAGAAACAGATGATCCTCCTTCTGACTTATCATCCAAAGTTAAACAGTAGCCTAACACTACGTCAAAATGTCTATGTTATTCACCTTACTTCATCTCATCATGTAGACATGTTATCTCACATCATCACAAGAAAAGTGAGCACAGTATATACAATAAAATATTTTTAGAAAAGGGGACCGCATTTTATAACTCTTGCTTTAGTACATTGTTATAATTGCTCAATTTATTATTAGTTGTTATTAATTTTTTACTATGCTTGATTTGTAATTCAAGTTTATCATAAGTATGTATGTATAGGAAAAAATATAGTATATATAAGGTTTAGTATGATCCACAGTTTCAGGAATCCACTGGGGGTCTTGGAACATATCCCCTGCAGATAAAAAGGGACTACTATACATATATTTAATGGAATATTACGCATCCATAAAAGGGAATGGAGTAATGATACTAACTAAATACTAAGACTACTATGTTGATGGGCCTAAAAACCAATATGTTGAGAGGCCAGACACAAAAGGTTATAGACTGTATGATTCTGTTTATATCAAATATCTAGAATAAGTACACCCATAAGATAGGAAGCAGATTTGTGGATACCAGGGGCTGGTGGAATGGAAAAATAGAGAGGGCCTGCTTAATGGGTTCAGGGTTTACTTTTGAGGTGATTAAAATGTTTGGAGCTACATAGGAGTGTTGGCTATACCTACTGTGAATGACTATGCCTCTAAATTATAAACTTTTAAGGTATGTAAATTTTTGATATGTGAATTTCAACTTTAAAAAAAATGAAGAGGGGCACCTGGGTGGCTCAGTTGGTTAAGCATCCAACTCCTGATATTGGGTCAGGTTATGATCTCACAGTTTAATTCATGAGATAGAGCCCTATGTGGAACTCCACACTGACAGCACAGAGCCTACTTGGGATTCTCTCTCATACTCTCTCAGTCCTCCCCCACTCATGTTCACTCTCTTTCTCTCTCAAAATAAATAAACATTTAAAAAAAAACATAAATAATAGTTTTCCTACATGCCTAAACAAATAGCTCAGTAAATCTCCATACAAAGCAACAATAAAATTGCCAAAAACAATCATTTCAGAAGCTCTGAAAATTGACCAAAGCTATGAAAAATTGTAGTGAAGTGTTTACTCAAGAAAAACTACTAAAAATCAGGAAAATGGTAGAAGTCTGTGTCATATTTTATCCAGGAACTGCTTTCACCCTTTTCACCAGCTCCTTTTGCTGTGTTTCTACCAGGGCATGGCAAACTGTAAGTAACATCAGCTTTCTTAACAGGTAAGAATTGATTTGGAACAGAGTCTGAAAAGGCCCATGCCCTGAGGTGTTGTCAAAAACAATAGCAATCTCTGTGGCAAACAGTCAAGGAAGGGCAATATCATAGATTATATGAGGATACAGTACTGGTTGGGGTGAAAAACAGACCTGCAGACAGTCAAAAATTTTACAGGGAAATCCAGCAAAAGCGATAGCCATTATGGGCTTTTATGATAAATTCCCACATGTCCTTGCAAGTCTCAGAGGCTATGAGCATGATTTCAAGATCATGGAGCTAGCCCTAGCTATTGCATTTACTCACACTTTGCCTGAATGTGAGACCTTGCTCATGCAGAAAGTCACAGCTGGGTCTGATTCATAAACTCCCTGAACTTTGTGTTCCTTGACTCATGAAAAGATCCATTGACAAAGGGTAGAAGTCTTACTGACTCAAGATATTTAAGCACAACTTCTGATCAATCATTGACCACTTAATTGATCCAGGGGAAACTGAGAAAGCCAGATTTAAAATAAATAAATATATATATATATATATATATATACACACAAAATAAATAGATTTTCAAAAGATTTAAAAAATTTAAGCCAGATTTAAAATAAATAAATATATATATATATATATATATATATATATATATATACACAAAATAAATAGATTTTCAAAAGATTTAAAAAATTTAAAAAACAAGGAAGAGGCAATAATCATGCACACTGAGGGTGAGATAAAAGCCACAAATTTAGTCCAGGTAAATCACTAAAAAAATAAATAATAATATCTACAACTCCCAGAGGTTGGGTGGGGAGAGGTAATCAGACTCAGAGTTACTGTAATATATTATCAAATTTTCTAGTTTTCAACAACAAAATAGCAGGACATGGAAATAAATAGAAAACTGTGATCCATATAGTGGGGGAAAAAAAACAGTTTGAAGAAACTGTCTCTGAGGGGCCCTAGATATTGGACTTGGCAATTTCAAAAACCTCAAAACAACACTTATAATTATGTTCAAAAAATTAAAAGAAACCATGTTCCAGAAGAAGATAAAGTTTGACAACATTGATTCATCAAATATAGAATGTCAATCAAATGTTAAATAATTAGTTTTTTTTAGTGAAAAGTTTAGATTTGGAAAAATAAAGTAGGTGAAGTAAAAAATTTACTGGTGGGACTCAAAAGTAGATTTGACTACCCAGATGAAAGAATCAGTTAACTTAAAGATGGAAAAATAGGGATTATCTAATCTTAAGAAGAAAGGGCGGGGGGAGATTGAGGAAATATGAACAAAGCCTCAAAATCCTGGGGGGAAATCTTTAAGTGCACCAATATATGCGTAATTAGAGTTTCAGAGGAAAGCAGAAAAGAAAGAGGTTGAAAAAATACTTGAAAAAGGCCAACAAACTTCTAAAATCTGCTGAAAAACATAAATTTCGTATCTAAGAGTTCAACAAACGTCAAGTCAGATAAACAAAACAGGTCCACATCTAGAAACATAATAGTCAAGCTATTAAAAGTGAAAGAACAAGAGAAATTTTCATAAGCAGGGAGGGAAAATGACTCATTTACAAGGAAACCACAGTAAGTTTAACAACAGAATTTTCAAAAGAAACAATAGAGGCCAGAAGGCAGTGGGGTAGAATATATAGGTAAATATAAAATACACAAGTGTGTGAGTGTGTGTGTGTGTGTGTGTGTGTGTGTGTGTGTGTGTGTATGCATGCACACACATGTGCCTTTGTTTCTCTTAGACAACTGCACAAAGCAATTATTGTAATAATAAACTATAATCAAAGTGCTGTGGGGGGAAGCCCTGTCAACTGAGACTTTTATATCCACCAAAACTATCCTTCACAAATGAAGGCAAAATATATTCCCAGATGAGTTAAGAATGAGAGAACTAATTATTAGTACACCTTTCATACAAGAAATACTAAAGAAATTCCTTTGGGCTGAAAGCAAATAACATCTAATGGTAACTTGATTCCATAGGAAAAAATAAAGAACACTATAAAACAGTGGAAACATACGTACTTTTTCTTATTATTCTTTAATAGGTTTTTATAAAAAAACAATTTAATAAAACAATAACTATAAAATAATTACAAAACCTTATTGTTACGCTCATAGCATGGGAAGATTATTCATATAAATATAAATGTAAGTGTGTGTATATATAAAGAAGGTGGAGGACATCGAGCTGTAATAGAGCAAGAAAATTAAAACAGATAAGCAGATGTAACTTCAATTTATGGAAAGAAATGAAGAGCACCAGAAAAGGTAAATATGTGAGTTGATATGGAAAATTTAAATGTATTTTTCCTTTCTTCATCATACGTTTTTAAAAGACATAAAATTGCATAGATCAATAATTACAATAGTGTATTAGTAACTGCATATTGTAATAAGAGTACAAGAAAGGGGACACATGGAACTATATTGGATCAGAGTATTTTTATTTCATAAGAATTAAGTTAATATGAATCTTAACTAGATTATGATCATATACAATGCATAATGTAATCTCTAAGGAACATATAGAGAGAAAATTTAAAGAAACTAGAAAATATGTATTTATCACATAGAAGGAAATAAAGGAGGAACAGAAAAACAAAAGACATAAGATAAATAAAAAACAAATAGTAAAGAGATAAACTTTAGATTCAAAGACATAAGTAGGTTTAAAGCAAAATAACCAAAAAGATATGCCATGTAAACCGAAACTGTAAGAAAGCCAGACAGAAATCAGTAAGGGTACAGAAGAGCTGAACAATGTTATCAAAAACTGACCTGACATCTATAGGTAACTTCTCCCAGCATAATACACATTCTTTTCAAGTGCACATGGAACATTCTCTTTCATACCCCATATGGTAAGTCATTTAAAAAGTCTTAAAGATTTTTAAAGATCCAAAATCATACAAAGTATGTGCTCTGACCAAAATGGATTTAAATTGGAATCAACAACAGAAAGAAATTTAGGAAATCAACAAATATTTGGAAATTAGAAACACGTTTCTAAATGACCCAAATATCAAAGAAGAAATCACAGACAAAATTAGATATAGTATGAACTAAATGAAAACAAAAATAAAGTAAGTTTATGGGATACCACTAAAATAGTGCTTGAAGAAATTTTATAGCTGTACTTTCCATCTTTAGAAAGTAGAAAAAGAACAAGCTAACATAAAACAATCAGAAGAAAATAAATAATAGAGTGGAATTCAGCAAAATAGAGAACAGAAAAACAAGACAAAATCAATGAAATCTGATTCTTTAAAAATATCAATAAAATTGACAAACCTGTAGCTAGACTGGCCAAGATAAAAAGTGAGAAAACACATGTTACAAAAATCAGGAATGAGAGCAGAAATAACACTACTGATCTTATAGAAACTTAAAATATTATAAAACCATCCAATCAAAAACTTAATGCCAACAAATTACACACTTAGAGAAAATGTATACATTCCTAAAAAGATACAAAATATTAAAAATGACTCAAGAAGAAACAGAAAAATCTGAATTGACCTATAATTATTAGAAATTTGAATGTTATTAAAAATCTTCTTGAATGTTATTAAAAATCTTCCCACAAAGAAAAACTCATTTCTAGATGGCTTCATTGTAAAGTTCTATCATTTAGAAAAGAAAAATACCAACCCTTTCCAAACTCTTCCAAAAAGTTAGAGGGAGGAGAATCAATTAGGAACTTATTTTATGATGCCAATATCACCCTGGTACCAAATCCAGACAAACATTGTAAGAAAAGAAAATAATAGACTACAATCATCATGGATGTATATAGACACAAAAATTCTCAACAATATATTAGCAAACTGACCCAGCAGCATATAGAAAGAATTTTATACCTTAAGTGAAATTTATCTAAGTTATTCAAGACTGACGTAATAATTAAACATCAATTATTGTGATAAACCATATTAATAGAATAAATCACCAAAAAAACAAACAAACAAAAACAAAACAAATAAAAAACAAAACAAAACCATGACCATCACAATGGCTGCCAAAAAGAAAAAATAAGTTGACTAAATCCCGCAACTGTTCATGATAAAAATTCTCAATCAACAAAAAATAGAAGGAAACTTTCTCAAGACTAAAAAGGGCATCTTGAAAAAAAGAAAAAAAAATATAGCTAATATTATACTTAATAGCAAAAGATTGAATACATTCTCTTAAGATCAATAAGAAGGAAGTCTGTGCTCATAATTTCCATTTAACATCATACTGGAGGTTCTAACCAGTGCAACGAGTTAAGAGAAATAAATAAAAATCATCCATAGTGGAAAGTACTAAGTAAAACAGTCTTTATCTGCAGGTTATTTGATCATATGTATAAAAAACCTGAAGGAGCTAATAGAAACTGCAAAACTAATGACTAAGTTTAGCAAGATTACTGAATACGAGATCAATATACAAAAATCAATTATATTTCTATATCCTAGCAATAAATAACCTGTTAATGATTTCATCCACAATGGCATCAAAAACAAAATATTAAGGAATAACTTTGACAAAGGAAGTGTAAGACTTGTGTACTGAAAACTATCCAATACTGCTGAGAGAAGTTAGAGAATGAATAAATAGACATTCCATGTTCACAGATTGGGAGAGTCAATGTATTAAAATGGAAATTTTCCTTAAATTTATCTACACATTACACACAATTTCTATAAAAATGATAGCAGACCTTTTTTTGGTAGGAATTTACAAGCTGATTATACAATTTATATGGTAATGCAGAGGACATGGAATAACAAAAACAAGTATTAAAAAAAACAAAGTGGGAGGAATTAGACTTTTTTTTTTATTTCAAGGCACAATATAAAGCTACAGTGATCTAGACATGTGATGTCAGTGGTATAAAGTTCGACATAACATCAACCCTTATATTTATAGCCAACTGATTTTTTACAAATGTGCCAAGGCAATTCAAAGGAGAAAGCAGAGTCTTTTCAACAAATAGTATGGGTACAATTATATTTCCATGTGCTGTAAGATGAATTTAGAACCTTATCTTACATCCAAAGCAAAAAATACTCGCAACTGATTACAGACCTAAATGTAAAAACTAAATTTATAAAATGTTTAGAAGAAAGCAGGACAAAAATCTTTCTGATCTTACAGCATGAATCACTAAAGGAAAAAGTGATAAATTTAACTTTATCAAAATTAAAAACTTTTATTCCTCAGCTACCTAAAGATACCCTAAAGATACCTTTGGGAACATGAAAATATAAGTTATGTACTACCAACAAAAGCATTTATAAACCATATTTAAGATAAAGGACTTGTATATAGCATATATAAAGAATCATAAAACTTAATAAAACAAATAGTCCAATCAAAAATTCACTAGAGATCAGCATTTACATTTCTCTCTCTCTCTCTCTCTCTCTCTCTCTCTCTCTCTCTCTCACACACACACACACACAGCATATATGTACTCAAAAACATTAATCATTAAAGAAATGAAATTAAAACTTCAATGATATACCACTTGATATGCACAATGATGGTCATAGAATTCTAAGAGACAGACAATAAAAACATGTTGTCTAGAATGTAGACAAACTGGAACATGCATATACTACTTGTAGGTATAAAATAATATAGCCACTTTGGTAAACAATTTGGCAATTTTGTGAAACACAAATTTACAGTCAAACCCAGTAATTCCACTCCTAGATATCAAACCAAAGAGATGGAAACATATATCCACACAAAGACCTGAAAAGCCTGAACGTGAATGTGATAGCAGCATTATTCATGGTAGCCAAAAAGTGGTGGGGGGGGGGGGGGGGACAAAAAGTCTAGATTTTTATTAACAGGTGAAAGTACAAATCAAATGTCTATTCATTCAACAGAAGATTATTCAGCAATAAAAACAAAGAGCTGATGTATGCTAATATATTATATATATAATACATATGTTATATATATGTGTGTGTGTGTATATATATATATATATATATATATATATATATACATAGTAACCTCAAAAACATTAAAATAAGTAAAAGAAGCCAAATCCAGAAAACTACATATTATATAATCACGATTATACACGATGTCCAAAAAAGCAAATCCAGGGGCGCCTGGGTGGCGCAGTCGGTTAAGCGTCCGACTTCAGCCAGGTCGCGATCTCGCGGTCCGTGAGTTCGAGCCCCGCGTCGGGCTCTGGGCTGATGGCTCAGAGCCTGGAGCCTGCTTCTGATTCTGTGTCTCCCTCTCTCTCTGACCCTCCCCCGTTCATGCTCTGTCTCTCTCTGTCCCAAAAATAAATAAAAAACGTTGAAAAAAAAATTTAAAAAAAAAAAAAAAAAAAAAAAAAAAAAAAGCAAATCCATCAGGATAGAATGTAGATTATTGGTTGCCTGGGCGAGGGGTACGAAGAGATTGACTGTAAATAGGCATGATGGACCTTCTGAGGATGATGGAAATATTCTAAAATTGGACTGAAATGGTGGTTGCATAGATCTATAAATCTGCTTAAAAAATCACTGAATAACATACTTAAAATAGGTGAATTTTAAAGTAGGGTAAATGACATCTCAATAAAGCTGTAACAAATTATTGAAGAAGAGAAGCTTGGAAGATCTTTAATCAGAAGATTGTAACGGAGACATCTGTAATATAAAAAACTTTTTTTTTCAGTAAAATATTCTGATTCTTTTCCTCACTACAAAATAACAAATTCATGTTTAAAATGTAATCCTTTTTGGGAATCCTAGGTGGCTCAGTTGATTAAGAGTCTGATTCTTGGTTTTGGCTCAGGTCATGATCTCACTGTTTTGTGAGTTCGAGCCTGGCATTGGGCTCCGCACTGACAGTGTGGAACCTGCTTGGGATTCTCTGTCTCCCTGTCTCTCTGCTCCTCCTCCACTCACACTGTCTCTGTCTCTCTCAAAATAAATAAATAAAATTAAAAAAAAAGAAAGAAAGAAAATGTACCCCTTTTGCCACATCTGGCCACATTCTCCTGTGAGTTATCTGTTAACCATGTTTCTGCCATGGGACCTTTGTGTCTGCATTTCCCTGTGTCTGGTATACAATTACAGAATTAGCATGACACCTTCATGGCTCATCCTTTCACTTCATTAAGAGTCCTCTGAAATGGAGGTGGCTAGGTGGCTCAGTTGGCATCCAACATTGGCTCAGGTTATGATCTCACGGTTGGTAAGTTCAAGACCTGCTTCAGGTTCTGTGCTGACAGCTCAAAGCCTGGAACCTGCTTCAGATTTTGTATTTCCCTCTCTCTCTGCCCCTCCCCTGCTTGTGCTCTGTCTCTCTGTCTCTGTTTCTGTCTCTCTCTCATAAAATAAAATAAAATAAAATAAAATAAAATAAAATAAAATAAAATAAAATAAAATAAAAATAATAAAATAAAATAAAATAAAATAAAATAAAATAAAATAAAATAAAATAAAATACAGTACTCTGAATTGTTACCTCTTTGAAGAAGACATCTCTATCTGAAATAGGTCCTCTATACTTACTTATCTTCTTTAGTTTACATATTTTTTCCTTGTTATATTTCTTTAAATCCCATTATTAAATAACAGAAGTGCCCCAGAATAGTATCTGGCACATATTAGGATCTCAACAAATATTTGTGGAGTAAATAAATCATGTCACAGATAACAACCATCACCATGAACAGCAAAACTTGAAACTCTCCTTTAGAAAAGTTTTATAAAATACAGAGAAAGGTTAAACATAAGCAAAAATGTACATATTTCACTAACTATAACATAAATTGTCAAAGCTTGGAAAGATTTACTATATATTCACTTCCAGTAATTTTTCAATAGAACAGAATAGAGAGGGAAAAAAATCCCCTAAAGGGTGCTTGAACCCTCTATTTGCATCTGGAATAGTTTTGCACTGGTATCCATTCTGGATTCATTCCTTTGGCTAGGTTTATTACTGGCTGATTTAAATGGGCTATTGACGCCAAAGGCCTTTGTAGTAATCATCAATGGAAAAGAATTATTATCCTGACCCAGTCAGTGAATAGGAAAGCTTTTGTCAGAGCATCCCATGGTCACTCTTATGCACATAAAGAGAATTCTCATCTTTTCATCATGACAGTAGTACAGAAAGAATATTAAAATAAGAGATCATCTTGAAAAAGAAGGTAAGAGAACTCTTTTCACTTATTATCTTGTTAATGGTTTAATGATTAAGCCCAAGACGTTAAGAGAACAAAAGACTAGAGAAAATTAATGGCAAAATGCTTTTCCTGTTGTTGTCCTTACTTGTGTAGTCAATTCTGTTATTATGCATTCCTGGTTTCTCACTGTCCCCTCTATTATTGCTTTTTAAGGGAGGAGCAGTAACACGTGTGTGTGTGTGTGTGTGTGTGTGTGTGTGTGTGTGTGTGTTTGCAAGTGTGTGTGTGTGTGTGTGTGAGTGGGTGTGGGTGTGGTTGGGGGGAGGTTTGTAGGAGAAACTAAACACAGCTACCCAGCTTCTTCCTCTTCTATCTCTTGGGAGGTGGATGCTTGCAGGGATCACATGTGCTGCTTGGTTCTGTCCCTGTGGGAGGAGGCCTGCCCTGTCCACTCCTTCCACAAGTGGGTGGGCAAATCTGCCCAATCCAGGCACTCATTATTAACTCCTGGCCCACACCTTCTGGTATCACCTTTATCTGTAATAACCATAACCTTTTAGTCTTCATCTATCTTACTCCTTTGTATAATGGCTAGTTTACAACAACAGGCAGGGAAGATCTTTTTATTATTACTCCCCAAACAACTCCAAATAGGTCTTAATTGACCAGTGCTAATATCTTTACTGGTAAAACAGAGGCAGCGAGAATTAGGGACTAGACAGTAAGAATTAGACAATACCTAAGTCTTAGTACTTAATACCTAGTTTTTGAATTATTTTATAATGTGTCTGTTGTCTTATTTACTAAATGGGCCTGCAAAGTCTTTCTAATTAAATTTAAGGAATTGCCCAAGGAAAAAAAGGATATCTTCTTTCGTGTAAACTTCTTAGATATTTTTAAGTATAGCTGCCACTCACTAAGCTGTGAATGATTACAGAGACCAGAAAATATCTGAAATAAGAAACTAAGATTGTTCTTTTTCCAGTTTACTAATTTAGGGACAGTTTGATCCAAACCATTTGAGATGACAGGAGTGAAAAATGGATGAAAAATTGAGGAAACTCTTTTACCAAAACGTTTTCAAGGATTTTCGGCACACATTTTCTAGAATATTATGCCAAATAAACAACGATTCTAATATAAAGGACCCATAGTATCAATTATTATCACTGTCAATCAGAGAATGAAAGCATTCTACAATGGGTCTTGACAGAACCGACTATTATGATTGTTTCCGCAATGTTTGAAATATGTAAATGAAGACACTTCAAGAAGATTTTGACACAACAGGTTTAACAGATAGGGCCTAATTATGTCAGTCAGCGGAATTCAATTACCAGGAGGAATGGATGGACATTCTTGATGCAAAACTTGGTTTAAATCTACACATATATTTTTAAGATCTAGTTTCAAATAGAAATCTAAGCTCTCGATTCCCCAAGATTCTGTTTTTAAGGTATTATGACCCTCCATTGTAATAGTAACTAGAAAACTAAGTACCCTCTTAGAAAAATATATCATTTCCAAGAAGATAATTTAAATATTCAAATTTTGAATTACTTGTTGGTAAATTTCTATATTAAATAAATTCATCCCTAAAAGTCAGGTATGGCTAATACTTAAAAGGGAGGATGGTAGCTAGTCTCCAAAGATGGTCTCCCCAATGAACAATGCTTTCTGGTATTCATACCCATTGTGAACTCACCTGCTCTTAATCTGGGTTGGCCCTGTGGTTTACTTTTTGACCAACAGAATGAACCAGTAGTGATGCTGTATCCCTTCCAAATGTAGGTCATAATAAATTGTGCAGGCTCTTCCAGGGTCTCCTGAAATGCTCACTCTGGAGGAAGCTTGAAACTTCCATTATCTTATGAAAGCCACAAAGGAAAGGGAAGTGTAAAGATAACCTATGACAGTTAATAAATTTTTCACGTTTAAATATTTATAAGCCAGAGATATCAAATCACATGTTATTTAAGAATGTTTAAAATATTTGTTTAGTCAAAATGGTATTGTATTTTCACCCATCTCAAATACCTTCTCCCAAATATTCCATAGGAAAAATCTTCTAAATTAAGACTCAAGTTTTCAAGAGTTAAAGAAGGAATACAAAGGAAAGTAGAGACTTCTCTCTGGAATTATTTTGTGGTCTCATGTTCTTACCAAGAAGATACCTTCTAATCTCTAGCATGGTCCTCACTATCTAGTATTTTTTTATCTCCATTCAGTCATCCAAATCTAGTCTGAGATCTGGATTCAGTTTATCACTTCAGAAACAGGACTATTCTCCATACATTTCCTCTTAATAAAACAACTTCTGAATCACTACAAATAGGATTATTTTCCATTTGTTTCCTCATAATAGAACAACTTCTCAATCAAAACAACAAAAATTAAGTAACTACTATATGCCAAGAACCATTCTGCTTCTCACTACTCAACACATTTGCTGAAGTCTTCAATCAAGATAAACTTACTACTTAAAAAAATACATTTTCAATGTTTATTTTTGAGAGAGTGAGATACAGTGTGAATGGGAAAGGGGCAGAGAGAGAGAGAGAGAGAGAATCTGAAGCAAGCTCCAGGCTTCGAGCTGTCAGCACAGAGTCCAATATGGGCCTCAAACTCACAAGCCATGAGATCATGACCTGAGCTGAAGTCAATGCTTAATCGACTGAGTCAACCCAGGTGCCCCTAAACCTACTGCTTTTTGACCTCCCTCCCTACTAGAATGTAGTTCCAAAGGGGCAGTGATCTTTGTCAGTTTTGTTTACTGTCTCACATCCCAAGATGTATCCTTGAAACAATGCCTGGAACATACATGTATTCAGGAAATATGTGTAAATGGAAGATTATGTGTGTATGTTTGGAGACAAAAACAAAAAGGAAGTAATCAGCAGTGATACACTGCATTGCATCGGGAGAGGTATAATTCCAATAAGTAAAAAAAAAATGTTATAAATAAGGGCAGAAATTGGAGCTAGAAGTCCCTTTGAATAAATAAGACATAAAAGAGATTAAGCCAAAGGACTAAAAATCAACACCCAGAACATGGGAAGAAAGGGAGCTTGTGTCTTAATTGAAAACTGCCATTGCTACCAGTTGCTGTGCATTACTTAGGGAATCTTTCTTTAGCAATTAGAATAATATCCTAAAATATTAATAGCATCGTGATGCCAAAGATGCCAGTAGACTAAATTCCAAATGACATATAATTGCTAGCCATTTTTTTTTTTCCTGTTTTAAAAAGTATCAGATACATTAGAGGGAAATCATAACAACGATAGAGCAATAAGGTGAAAAATTCTATTTAGAAAATTATTTATAATATTGTAGCCTCCTCATACACAGGAAGAATTGCTTATTTGCAGAATGTCTACAGCAATTACTCAAAAATTAAAAATAGAAAATAACATTCCTTATAATGTATATGTGTATGTGTGTGTGTGTGTGCGCACATACAGGTTCACCTCACCTAAATATAAAATCACCACCATAGTGACTCATATCAATGACATGATTATTGGTTTCCTATTTTATCAGGACTGGAAAGCGGGTTTTCTTTTTCGAACTTTATAAACGAACACTGGGTGATCAAATTTCCATTTAAAAAAAAATTCTTTCCATCATTCTCACTTTCTTTTTGTTTTATTTCTCAAAAAAAAAAAAAAGAGAATCCCATCTTTTTTGTTGACAACTTTGATTTTGTAGAGTAGCAAGAAATACTGACAGCTCTGGCCCATTTTTTGAGTTGCTCCTTTGTGGTAACAACTCCTTTGTTGCTCATTCTACTTGCTGTGCCTGCAACCTTTTTCATGCCTGAGTTGATGGGAGATAAAATCACCTTAACACTGGAGGCACAGGTTAACTGTAACTGTTATAACAATTAAGGATAAATAAACTGTAATAGGTGATGAGTTTCATTTTGGATAAGCATGCATCAGCCCACCCATTATCTTGGTCAACTTTTTAAATTATACTTAACTTGGGAGTCTTTTTTTTTTTTAAAGAATGGTATTAATATGGACCACTTACCCTGTAATTTGACCAAAAAAAAAAAGTAGTGTTTTCTTGTATTAATTGGAGTTATAACTGGGGCAAAAAAAAAGTTATACTGATATAACTGATGCCAGAATCACATTCAGTTGAAAATTTACTTCAATTTTTCTTCATCAGTTAGAAGTTCATTCTTTCCTAGACATACATCACTTCTCCTAACTTTTCAATGTTTAGTGAACAATCGCATACTATTAATTGTTTAAAAACTTATAAAATATCTCCAAATTGTAAACTCTAGCAAGAAAACCAGAAATGATAAATTTCTACAATCTTAATTTGCAAATGGGCCATTTAGGGAGCAAGTTCATAATTATTTTTATTTTACTTTAAACAATTTTCTTCCATAGTGATACAGGCAACCAGAAAGACATGTGTTTCCTTGCAGGACAGAATGAAGAAAAGTTATGTTCATGAGGGGTAATTCCAAGCCAACATCACAAAGTAGCTTTCAATAGACATGTTTTTCCTCATTAAGAAGAATCCAGAAGAAATTCAGGACAAGGTAATTTGACATGTCAAGGAAGCCACTCTTTTATTGCCCACAGTTTTCCCTTCAACTAATAAAAACAAAAATGTAAACAACTGATGAAATGATGGATTTGAATTTTTTGAAACCCACCATATGAAGGGGAGAATTATGAACTGAATGAAAACCTTTGTAATCAACCTTTGAACCCTTCTGAATCAACCTTAAAACTCCATGATCACAAAACTGCAACCTCACGAATCTAGGCTTTGTGCTGGTCATTTATGATTTAATAAATAGTACCACACATTGTTAGTTCTCATCTGAAAAACCTCCAAGGAAATCAGAATTGCTTTAGGATGAGAAATCAGCAGGTGGCACTCTTTCCTCTGCATCTATTTCGAATGACTTTTTCAGGGCAGAATATTACAAGTTACTTCATAAGGGGGGGAACCTAAGGTCTTGAGTGAACAATAATAATTCACTACTGAAGACAAGAGACATTTATGCATTAGAGAACTACCAAATGCTTCTTAAATCTATCAAGTTGATATACCCTTTTTCACTGTCTATTAACTCCAGTCGTGTTGGTAAGTAGCTATTCCCATCTCATCTAAGTGATAACTGCATTCTCGTACTAGATGAACACATTCTGTGGTTAAAGAATCCTGTCTTACCCAACGTGAACAAAAATATGTCTCTGCACATACTAAACAGTTTCCTCATTTTCATTTCTCTACCTTCTCAGCATATAATCAATCAAAGCCTTTATAAAGAGATTAGGTTCCATATGTGACTCTAGTAAGCCGAGAAGAGGAATTGGATGGACTGACTCTGCAGACAGATGAGGAAAGAGACACTGGCGTCCTTCTAGTGAGTGCTTGTTAGAGCTCAAATACTTTCTGTAAAGAAAGCTATTTTCAGCAGTGTTGACTTATTTGCTACAACTACTTTTCTGTGTAACTATGCAACTTACTAAAGTTTTTCATTAAAAAAAAAAAAAAGGTATCGAGAACCTGTACCCAAAGCTTAAAATAGCTTAATAATTTTAATGGAAACTATTAATTTTCAGATAAGAAGAGACTACTTCATTCATCTGTTTAAAAGTAGATTTCTAAAACACATGTACACACCTAGCTCCTGCCATTACCAAGAGTAACCCTGGTTTCACAAAGTGGAGCAAGATGTTCTAGCTTTTAATAATAATGTGGTATTAGGTAATTCAGCCTTACATAGTGAAAGGTACCAGGAGAAGACTCTTGCTGAGGGTTTGCTCTAGTAAACACATTTGCATCTCGCCTTATTTGAAGTACTCATGGGTACACTGGAAAGCTCATCTGATTTCCTACAAAGGTTCAAAAAACAGAGTATCATTTGGAGGGCTTAAGTTTGGGATAAGCAAGATTTTGTTTTTGTTTTTATCCATAAAGTCTAATAAATGTTAGAATGAATTAGAATTGCAGGAGTTTAAAATGTTTTCATAGTTTTCTAAGACTGCTTATCAATCTATTTCATATTTTACTAAGACTGCTTATAAGTTCGATGATGAAGATCATTTGGAGCTGCTCAAATGCCACAAATTGGAATAAGAAAGAAGGCAGATGTAGAGGGCTAGATGAGGGATAAGCACAGAATCAATTTGGATAGGTGTCTTTTTCCCATTTTCAAATAAGACAAGAAAGATGGGTAATACCCTTTGAAGAGAAGTGTCTACTTGCATATATAATGTACTGAGGACCATTAGTAACTTGCAATTGTTATGAAAATGTTTATGTTCCTTTTATAAAGAATGGGTTTGGGAAAGAGGACTGATGAAGAGACATTCACAGGTGTGAAGCATGGATTCCGCAGGGCATTTTAAAGTAAGCTAGTTGCTCCAATTTAATCAATGCATTTTATGACTAGAAAGCTCAGATAAGCCCATATTTCTCTCTTGGAGCCTCCTTTAACTGTATGTCATCACACATAACCTTCCTGGATGACTGCTCATTATGCATGATGGCATACCAACCAGTGAGAACATGATGCCGAAAGCATTATGCTCATCAGAGGCTGTGGGTTTAGCCAATTCTCCTGAAGAAGCCCTGAGATTTCTGAGCCTTTCAGCCTGACTCTTTCAGCTTCTGTGCCATACTCAGTCCTTTCCCTGGCGACTATTTAAGAGGAAGCAAACAGCCTGGCAACACCCTCACTGAGCAAAGTAAATGGCCACCCTATTTTAAAGACTAAGAAGTTTGATGTACAACAAAAGCAACTGGAAGTGAGTAGTTAGTAAGCCTCAATCTTAGGATTCAATAGGTTTGTTTGATTCACTGAAAAGTAAAAACATAGCTTAAACATTATGTGTCACCACAATACAACGATAGGTTATGGGAAAGCCACTTTGGAAAAAAAAAAAAAAAAGCAGAAAAGTCAAAGTTAACTTGTCTAGACAAAAACTGGACCTGTAAGTAGCTTCTCAGAGTCACTGATTATTTAGTATGAAATTAAAAATGAACCCTTAAATCCACAATTTGGGGGCCTTGTTCCTTAATATAGACTTTAGGGCGTTGGGAAGCACAGTATATTATTTTATTAAGTGCTTTTTGGAAGAAGGGGATTTAGAGGTAAAACTGCTGGCTTTGTATGGCAAGGTCATGACCTTTGACAACTTTGGAGCTTATCTCTTTCATCTTCTCACTCCCCTGAGACCTCTAACTTGCAGAGGAATCAAGCCTGTAAGCCTGGGCTAGACAGAATTCAGCATTGTTGTGGAGCTAGGCTCTCTCTCTCCCTCTCTTTTTCTCTCTCGTTCTCTCTCTCTTTCTCTCTCTCTCC